>NC_064822.1:178246822-178871822 GCF_024166365.1 Elephas maximus indicus | reverse complement strand
CTTGTCACATGGCTCCCTGTGGCCATCTCAGGAGAAGCCTTCTGCCTCATTCTATCCCAGCCTCCTGGCCTGGGCCACTCACATTGCTGCCACTTCCTGGCTCCATGAGCTCAGCCAAGTCAACCTGTCTCTGAGTTTTCACTCTCTCGACAAAATAAAATGTTAAAACGTGATCCCTTTCAGCCAGAGCCAGTGTAGCATGGAGGGGACATTTGGACCTGCAATGCACTCTGCAAAATTAGTAGCTGTGTGACCTCAAAGAAGTCACTGGGCCTCTCTGGGCCTGTTTCTGCATCTCTAAGATGGGGGACAGTAAAGTGATCTGACCTGCCTCTACTGCTGTGGGATCAGGGGAAGTAACAGATACCACGGTGCTTTATAAACCATAGAGTCACAGCTCCATGGGGGATCTTTGCTGCCATTTGTAACATTCTATGAGCCTCCAACGCCTCTCTTCTTATACCACGTCTTAAACTTTCTATCACATGCCTCTTGGAGAACAATCTATTACATACTGATTACTACTGTCTAATAACCTAATACATAATTTAAGAAATACTTAATCTGTGCCCAGAATCGTGCGTTTGACGCCCGTTTTCCATTTTAAATATCACAGCAGAGATAGAGCATATCCCCGCTCTGCTGATGAGGAATCTGAGTCCGGCAGACTCGTGTAACTCACCCACTGATGAAAGCTATGGACCAGCTCCTCAGAAAAATTCACATGCACAGAACAATGGCATGCAACTTCAGGGTGGCGAAGCCCGGGTAAGAGGCTGACTCAGCGCTCTCCGAGCCTTCCTCCCAGGTTTCTAAGCCCCCTCTGCAACTTACTCAGGAAACCCAAGGGCAAAATCTTAACAGAAAGCCTTGGGGAACAGATGTGGAGTGGGGGATGCCCAGCTGGGAAGAGGCTTTCAAGCTGGTTATCTAGCTATGCCACCCTGGGCCTGTTAGAACACTTCTCAGGGCCTCCCAGTCCCAAGACGGCTGGAAAGGTACTTCTACAGGGGCTCTGGAAAGCAAGAGATGTAGGCTCAAAACCCAGCTCCTCCACTCACTAAGCCAGTTAGCCTCTCAAAGCTACATCTCCTCATCTGCAAAATGGGGGCTAAGATGCCCCCTGAGGGTTACCGGAAGGCGAGAGGAAACATACGGAAAGCACCAGGCACAGCACAATTGCTCAGAAACTAGCCATCACCTCTTCCCTTTCTCCTCCCTACAACCCACCACACTCCAGAGGACCCACAAGTGAACCACCTCAGTGTGTGGCTCAGAGACGTGTGTGGCTCAGGGATGCGCCCAGCCCTGCCTGCCCCACCTGTCACAGTACAGCTGCATGTGTCTGGGCATCTCGCCGTGGGGCACCGCATCAGGCAACTCCTGCAGCTTCAGGGTCTGGAAGTCCACACATTTGCACTTGTCGGGCATGATGAAGTAGGGGTCCAGAGGGCACTTGGGGCGCCCAGCCTGATCCCTGCATGGGGAGGGGTCAGAGCTCAGTCACCACGAATCAGCAACAAGATGTGACCAGCAACAACTGAAGGGGTACCCAGGATGAGCTAGGAAAGGCCCTAAATGGAGGGCTGCTCTATGGTAGCCAAGTGACAAGTTAGGAGTTGGGAGACCCTCTGGAGCCTGACTTTCGCTCTGAGCGGCGGAAGACAAGCCACAATCCAGTCCCCTCAGGGGGCCCCAGGGTCCCCACTGGGAAACCAAACCAAACTCACTGCTGTTGAGTTGATCCTGACTCATAGTGACCCTTGTGACAGAGAAGAACTGCCCCACAGGGTTTCCAAAGCTGTAAATCTTTACAGAAGCCAACTGCCGCATCTTTCTCCCCGAGAGCGGCTGGTGGGTTCAAACCAACAACCTTGTGGTTAGCAGCCGAGCACTTAACAACTGTGCTACCAGAGGCTAGTTTATCAATGACCTTACTAACCCCCCACGAAAACTCCAAGATCTTTTCCAGTGAGATTCTAAACACCTCTAGACCATTCTCAGGCCTCTGTCTAAAATTCTAGCCATTATTCAACAAATCTTATAGCAAAGCACCTACTATGTGCCAGGTATTACTCTAGGTGCAAAAGACCAACAGTGCGCAAAACACCCCTGCTCTTCTAGAGTTTAAGTTCTAGTCAGGGGAGACAGAAAAAGCTAACAAGGAAATGAACACATGACGACAGGCAGTGCTAGGCGCTCTGAAGAAAAGTAGGCAGGTACGAAGAGAGCAGCCAGGTATGTGTGCACCTGAATAACATGGCGGGTCAGGTGCGGCGCCTCTTACGAGGTGACATTGAGGAGGAACCTGAAGGGAGAAGTGAGAATACAGACTGTGGAAGTCTGAGGAAGAATATTCCGGGCAGAGAAAACAGCAAGCTCAAGACGCCGAGACCGGCGTGTGCTTGGCGTGTTCAGGGAGCAGTCGGGAGGCCATGCGGCTGGGGCCCAGTGAGGAGGAGGAGTGCCAGGCAAGGTGGGAAGGAGCTGGGGGCAGACAGGGCCAAAAGAGGACTTGACTGTGGGTGAGATGGGAAATGACTGAATCACTTGCAATTTAGAAGGGTCACGCTGGCTGCTGGGTGGAGGACGGATGGCGGGGAACAAAGATGGACGCAGGGGGACCAGGCGGTCACTGCATTGTTCCAGTGAGTGACAACAACAGCATGGAACAGGGCAGGTGAGCCAAAGGTGGTAAGAAATGGTCCCATCCTCTACACACATTTGATGGAAGAGCCAAAAGGATGGTTTAGATGCAAGATGGGGGGAAAACATTGTGATTTGGGTCTGAACACATGAAAAGATGGTGTTTTGTTTAGCGGGGGGAGATGCAGGAGGGACAGGTCTGGGGACGGGATGGCAATTTAGCTCCATTTGGGCCACATTCAAGTCTGTAATGCCCATTAGACACCCACATTGGACGTCTGCAGGCTGCTGGACAGACCAGCATGGTGGTCAGTGGAGATACCCATGCATAGCCTCCACACATCAGCCGTCCGTAAAGCCTGCGATCACAGAGGGGTGAGTGTAGAAATACAACCGCAGGGCTGAGCCCTGGGACACTGCAATGCCTAGGTCAGGAAACTGAGGAGGAACGGGCAGAGGGGACCAAGACTCTGTAGCACAAACACAGTCACAGGCACAGGCAACGCAACAGTGAGCAAGCATGGCTGGGATCATGCGGCAGGCTGGATGTGGTCAGCAGCCGGCTTGCTGACTGCTATAGAAGATTCCAGATAGACAAATCCCCCTGGCATCCTTTTCCCTCTCAACCCTGGGTTCCCAGCACAGGTTGTCTGGGCATCCCGGTAGGAGCTGAACTCACCAATGTAGAGGGACACCATGCCCCATTCATAACCCCGGGCACCACGGCACGCCCCCCTCCCCAACGCTTCCCAGGGGACCACTAATAAGCTGCTACTGGTGGTGCTCTGACGCCCCTTCCAGCCACACAGACTGCCCAAGGCCCACTCACGTGTTGCACTTCCTGGGCAGGGCGTAGCCCTCCAGGCCCGGCCGCATGGCGATGTTGGTGATGGTGTTGCGGCAGCTGCGGCACTGGATAGAGATGCGGGTGGCCTTGGCCCGGACTGCAGAGGCCGCAATGACAATGCCGGGGATCTTCACCAGGTGCGACATCGTGTCCGACTGCAACAGAGCCACGAGGAGGGATGTTAGTTAAAGGGAGCTGGGGTGGTGACAGTAGAACAGCATGATGAACGTATGTCATGTCAGCGAGCTGCATCTGTGAAGACTGCTGAAATGACAAATGATTTGTTACCTATATATTGATCACAATTTTTAAAAATTATTTTAAAAAAGGAGGCAGGGTCAGAGAGCATCTGAAACCTGCTGGGAAGTGTCCTGGGCCAGGAGATGGGGGGCACAGAGCTGCAGGGAGGGCCACAGCTCTTCCTTTCAGCTGAAAACCTGTTTGCTGAGCGTCCACCCAGTGGACCCAGTTCAGTGCCAGGCTGCCCTCAACACGGGGTTCACAGGAGCCTCAGGCATGATCCTTGCTTTTAAGGACTTCACATCATGTCAGGTGTCACCTCCTCAAAGGAGCATTCCCTATCTTTTCCAGAGAGGCCTCCACGCTTTCTCTCAACACCCTTTTTCTTTTTTTTAATTGTGCTTTAAGTGAGAGTTCACAGCTTTAGTCTCTCATACAAAAATTTATACACACATTGTTATGTGACCCTAGTTGCTATCCCTATAATGTGACAGCACACTCCCCTTTCCACCTCAGATTTCCTGCGTCCATTCAACCAGCTCCTGTTCCCCTCTGCCTTCTCATCTCACCTCCAGACAGGAGCTGCCCACTTAGTCTAAAGTGTCTACTTGAGCTAAGAAGCACATTCCTCACCAGTATCATTTTATGTCTTATAGTCCTGTCTAACCTTTGTCTGAAGAGCTGACTTCAGGAATGGTTTTAGTTCTGGGTTAATGGAGAGTCCTGGGGCCATGTCTTCTGGGGTTCTTCCAGTCTCAGTCAGACCATTAAGTCTGGTCCTTTTATCAGACTTTGAGTTCTGCACCCCACTTTTTTCCTCTTCTGTCAGGAACCCTCTGTTGCATTCCCTGTCAGGGTGGTCATTGGTGATAGCAGGGCACCATCTAGTTCTTCTGGTCTCCGGCTGATGGGGTCTCTGGTTTATATAGCCCTTTCTGTTTCTTGGGCTAATGTTTTCCTTATGTCTTCAGTGTTCTTCATTCTCCTTCATGCTCCAGGTGGGTTGGGACCAACCGATGCATCTGAGGTGGCCACTTGCTAGTTTTAAGACCCCAAGCACCACTCACCAAACTGGGATGCAGAACATTTTAATAAACTTTGTTATGCCAATTGACCTAGATGTCCCCCGAAACCATGGTCCCTAGATGCCTGCCCCTGCTACGCTGTCCCTTGAAGTCTCATCACCCTCTTGATTTCTTTCCTTGAGTTTACAACCACGTAACCTTCTATCACGTATAATGTTGACTGGCATGCTCCGTCTCCCCCACTGGATGTAAGCTCCTCAAGGACGGGAGTGTGTCCATTCAGTCTGTCACTGTTTCTCCAGGACCTAACACAATGCCTGGCCCACAGGAGGGGCTCGGTAAACATTTGTCCCGTGAGTTGGTTTTACAGAGGAGGAAACCAGCTCAAAAAGGTGGAGTGACTTGGCAGGCTCACACAGCTGGTGCCCAGGCCTGCCCCTCTCCACCATGCACTGGCTGCCACCACCCTCAGACCGGCCCCTAGGTGGACCCACCTTCAGGCTGCGAATGCTGAACGGGCTGGCGTCCGACCTAAGCATGACCTGGATGTCCTGGAGCACCTCCTCGCCGGTGGGCCGGGGCCGGGTCACCTCATCAGCCACCTCCTTGGCAGCTTCCTCTAACTAGAGAAGAGGAAGGGGACAGGCTGTTGTGATGGGGCAGGGCCAGCCCTGGAAGGCTCAGGGATGGGGGCCCACTCACCAGTTGCAAGTGCTCGGCTGGCTGCTTGTACAAGTAGTCAGCTAGGTCCTCATCAAAGCTGGCCAGATCCTCCATCTCCACTTCAATCCAGTACTCGCCCAGGTTGTAATGCCGCTTGAGCTCATCCCTATAGCGGGCGGGTGCGCAGGAGGGAAACCAACGCTGGCTGAGGGGTGCCTGCACATCTACATCTCCTGCAGCGCGGCCACCACCGCGCCCTCCCCTTCCCAAGCCAAGCAAACAGCTCACTACAAGGTGCTGCAGAGGCTCCCCGGTGCTGACAGAGGAGTCCTCCAAAGAAAGTTCCACGGGAGCGCCCGCAAGATAAAGGACGTTTAAATGCTCGAAGACGGGGTTCCGCACAGGTCAGCTTGGCAGACACTCACTGCAAACTTTCACTGCATGACTCCTTGGAAACTTTAACTCACTCCTGGAAACTAACCTCAAACTTGGAGACTCCCTGGCAGCAGGGACCTTGACTGTCTTGTCAACCACTAGACACTCTTTTTACAGAGCATCAGACAGAACTGTTCCAAGAACACATTTTGGGGACCACTGACCTATGCACAGCCTGCTCCCCAGCCTCATCTCAGGACCCATTCTCTTCTACTTTGTCCAGTAGCCATATCAAACCGTCAGCCGGTCTCTGAAAGTCCCTTGTGTAACAGGCCACCCTTCCTTGTATAACAGGCCATCCATGCAATCACTCCTCCCTGGAATGCCTTCCACTCCCGAAACTCCTCCCTCAGCTCAACTGTCAAGTCAGACTTCAGCTCCTTCCTCTGCCTTCCACTCTTCCACTGAGGCAATTATCACCTTGTAATTTATTTGTGGGTCTCTAAGCCTCACCTTGCTGACTTAGTAGCCTCTTCAGGGCAAGCAGTGTCTTTCCATTTTTGTATCTCAGTGCTTAGCACTGTACCCTACACGTTGCAGGTGATCAGTGTTAGCTGGTCTGGCTATAAATGGAGGCAGGAATGGCTATACCCACTTTACTGATTAAGAAACTGAGGCCCAGAGAGACAGTCACTTGCAAGTCACTCAGTTAAGAACTGGTCGGGTTCAATCCAGGGCCTGACTTTAACAAACTCAAGTTCTCTGCATTTTATGGTCTCCAGATAGTAGCTTGGCCTACCAGAATTCAACAAGACACCATTGGCTTTTACAATGAATGAAAGGCAGGGATTTGTCCATTGTCCAGCTTGTTCCATGCTGTGGCCCAGCACCTGGGACAGCACCCAGCACACAGCAGGTGCTCAATCAATACACAAGCAGTTCCCGGGTTATATAAGAGATCTGGGTTACCAGTGAGATTCATTCCTAAGTGTGTCTTTAGAAATTTGCAGTTAAGTCAGAACTCAGAGCTAGGACAGGCTGGAAATGGCACATGGCATTCCCTTCCCCCTGAGGCCTAGGTCCTCTGGGTCCTCTGCGTGGTTATTACTTAGCCTTACTTTAGTGCAAGAAAAGGCTTGAAGTCCTTTCAAGGAATTAAAAACTGCACGTGCAGCAAATGAAGGTGATTGTGATAAAGAATTCATTGAGGAGGGGCTGGTTCAGTCGTTTTAAACTGAGAGCAAAGTGATGTAACATTAAAGGCCCAGTACAGTTGTCCTGAGTCAGACATTCTCAGTCAGACGTTCATAACCCAGAGACTTACTGTAAGTTTCAAGACTGAATGAATGAATGCATGAATGAGTGAAGGGAACCCTAGCTGTCATCTTCACCATTTACACCCATGGACAACTTGAGCTTACAAGGTATCACAGACACTACCTGGAAGAACATAAGAAGCACTTGAACAAGGAACAAGACCTGTCTCTGTCCAAGCAGCCCTAGCTGGGTTGTTAGTGGCCCATTCGACACACCCCAAAATTAACTTCAGTTATAAAACAGATAAAACCATATGCTCTGGGGGCCAGGGGAGTGGAAAACGCGCTGTGACCCGGGTGATTCGGCTCTCTGGTCCTGTTTCCAACCTCTGCTCAGGCTGTCTAGGACACTAATGGGCTCTAAGTGAAGTGTGGCCAAACATGGTCTGCCCCACCCCCAGCTCTACAGCAGAGGGGCTGAAGGTGCATCTCTGCTCCAGTCCCTCTCAGTGCCCACCTGTATTTGAAGGTGAGGCCGGTGCGGTCGGTGCCCACTCGGTACTGTCGCAGGAACTCCCTGAAGCGCTTCTGGAGCTGAGACTTGCGGGCCTGCCCCTCATCGGCCCCGGGGTCCCCCCCGAAGCTGTCGCTGTAGAAAATGCCAGGGTCGTCGAAGCCCGACATGACTGCACCTGGCAGGGGAATAAAGAGCTAAGGCGGGCTGGGAGCAGTGCGCGGCATTTTCTCCCCTCCGACGCCAGGGTCCTCTGCTCGGAACCAGAAGCAGGGATGTCCCGGCAATGAGTGGGGGTGAGGGTGGCCCCAGTTCCCCTCCCGGAGGCCACCTCCACTGAGACCCAAAGTGCAGATGCCAGGGGACCTCCGTGGGGTCGGCTGCCTAGTCCCACCGGCCTCACCTCTCCCTCCCCGAGCTCCACGGGCTCCGGGAGACAGGAACCTCCTTGCTCCCCGCCGGGTTTCGCGGGAAAAGCGGGACGGCGCGCTCAGACGCCGCGGCCGCTGAGTCCTTATTGGTTCGCCGGAGCCCTGCGGCCAGCGATTGGGCCACTGTGCGACCCGTGATCAAACCCCGGACCTCCCAGCCCCGCCTCCCGCCGGAGAGGATTGGCTGTGGGGCATATGACGTCAGTTCTAGCCTTCTTCCGGGCTCCATTTTCTGTGGGAGGAGCAATTGATTTGGCGCGAAACTTCTGACTCGGAAGGAAGAGGCCGCGGTAGTGGTGGCAGCGCGGGTGGGGCGGGTGCAAAGATGGCGGACGGGCCAGTTTTCAGGGGACGGGATGAGTGCGGGCTGCCGGTAGAAGTGCTGAAAGCTGTTTCGTGTACTTTTCCTGAGATTTTTAAAAAGCCCTGGTGGCACAATGGTAAATCACTGAACTGCTAACTGAAAATTTGGCGGCTGTAACCCACCCAAGTGGCACTGCGGGAGAAAGGTCTGGCGACCCGCTCCTGTAAAGATTATAGCTAAGAAAACCATATAGGGCAGTTCTTCTCTGTCACATGGGGTCACTATGAGTGGGAATCAACTTAATGGCATGCAACAATAAGAAAATGACCCCTTTCGGAACCGTGGGGTGAAAGAAGTAGCTTAGAAATTAGAGGGTCAAATTGCCCCATTTTGTAATGACAGACTCAGGCCCAGAGAGGCGAACCCTTGCCAGAGTGCGATCCAGCGCTCTGTGGTTCTGAGGAGCCCACGGCCCTGTGGCCGGTGGATGGGAGAGGCAGCATTGGAACGCAGTCGCCTGCATCCCTGCTTCGTGTGCTTTCCACCCTAACACGCTGCCTCCAAAAGCTGAAGATTCTTAAATTATTTGATGTTGTTTAACATTTGAGAAAATTCACAACGTGATTTCCAACCTAACTTGAAAAATTGGAAGATTTGGGCAACACCTGGGCTTGCATTCTCAAGTAACAACATGAGCTGGAACTGAGTGGCTCCTACCCTTTAGATGAACATGGGTTCTCCAATTCACCCAGTCCCCACTCAGCCTAATTCTCCCCTTAAGTTTTCCTATCTGGCCCCCAAGGAGCCCTGGTGACATAGTGGTTTAAACACTTGACTGCTAACCAAAAGGCTGGCAGTTCGAACCCACCAGCCAATCAGCAGGGAGATGCGGCAGTCTGCTTCCAGAAAGATTACCAGCCTTGGAAACCCAATGAGGCAATTCTTGTCTGTCTTATAGGGTCAAAATGAATCGGAATCGACTCAACTGCCACAGGTTATAGGTCTGGCCCCCAAAGGCTTGTGAGCTGTGACCTCTGCTGTATCTCAACTCCCTCCTTGTACACATAAAGTCCCTGGGTGGCAAAGTTTGCCCTCAGCTATTAACCAAAAAGGAGCCCAGGTGACACAATGGCTGAGGGCTTGGCTGCTAACAGGTTGGCCATTAGAACCCATCCAGCCGCTCTATGAAAGAAAGACCTGGCGATCTGTTTCCATAAATATTGCAGCCTAGAAAGCCCTATGGAACAGTTGTACTCTACTCACATGGGGTCATTATGAGTCAGAATTGACGAAATCCACTCAACGGCACCCAACAACAAGAACACTAACCAAAAGGCTGGCAATTTGAACCCACCCTGAAGCACTGGAGAGGAAAGACCTGGAGATCTGCCTCCTTAAACATTACAGCCAAAAAAAAAAAAACCCATGAAGAATTATGCAAATAGGGATAAAGCACAGAGAGATCAGCTAAAAATGCGAAAATGCATTGGTGTTCAAACCCAGAATTAGAACCCCATTCTTCCAACCTCTTGCCTCTGTGCTTGCCACTGCCACAGCCTAAGCTTTACAAACTGTTGAGTGACAGCTTTGTGTCTGCCCCTGCCTGTTGCTGACAAACTGAAGAAAAAGTCAAATCCAAAGCTTGAAGAGGTGTGACCAAGCGGCCAGTGTCTGGGCTGAGCCTGTCAACCCGGTCCTGCCATCTCCTGTGCATCTTGGGGGGCTGCCTTATCTTGCCCATTTGTCAGAAAGGATGCGTGAGCATGCCCCTGCTAACAGGATCTGCCCCAAGCTGTGTCAGAGACCCAGCCAGCACCGAGGGGCAGAGTTTGTTTGGCCCCAAGATTTAGAGAACTCATTCTGGGGCCCTGCCCACACACAACCTGAGTGCTTCTAGGACTAGCCTCAGAACCATGACTTCTCTGGGGTCCGTGGAAATCTATGTAACTGAACGATGCCCTCTTGGAGCTGGTTTTGTGCCTGGAAATCCTTATGAATTAGAAATGCTTCTTTACCCACCAACCCTTCCCACAACCACTTTATTGTATTACCTCCTTAAATAGTACTAAGATCTTTAATTACAGGCTCATATGTCAACTCTGGCCCCTTTGAGTTATGCGACCTTGAACAAGTTACTGTGAACTCTTGGTGTTTGTTTCTTCATCTGTAAAATGGAGATTGTCGTTGTTAGTTGCCTTTGAATCAGCTCCAATTCATGGTGAGCTATGTATAACAGCACAAAACAGTTCCAGGTCCCGTGCCACCTTCATGATCGTTCGTATATATGTTTGAGTCCATTGTTGTGGCTATCGTGTTAATCCACCTCATGGAGTATCTCCCTCATTTTCACTGACCCTGTACTTTACCAAACATGCCCTGTTCTAATGATTGGAAAACGGAGGCAGTGATAGTGAATTCAAACGGTGCCTGGTGCGTAGGGTCTGCTTGCTGTTATTCTTATTAAACTGAAGTGCACCATCTCCCTCATCTCCCGCCCACTCCTCTCCAGTCCCACCTCTCAACGTGAACAACTGGAACAGAGCCCTCCACTCCTTTTGCCCCATTCACACAAATGTGTATTTACATGTATGGGAGGATTTTAATAAAAAAATGATACTAAATTAATCTGGAGTTTGCCTTTCTCATTATTTTATGGATGTTCCTCCAGGTCAGTAGACATAGATTTAACTCACTGTTTGTAATAGGTACTTAATTTTCCATAGTGAGGATACCAAAAACCAAACCTGTTGCCACTGAGTCAATTCCAACTCATAACGACCCTATAGAACAGAGTAGAACTGCCCGACAGGGTCTCCAAGGAGTGGCTGGAGGATGTGAACTGCTGACCTTTTGGTTAGCGGCCAAATGTTTGACCACTGCGCTACCAGGGCCCCAATTCAGCCCTTTTGCTATTAGAATTCAAGGTGGGTTCCCTTCCTTCATCATTCTTTCCTTCTCTACTCCCCGCCCCCCACGCCTTTCTTCCCTCCTTCCTTTTCCACTACAAACTATCTATGCCCCTTTGAGGAAACTAAGTCCAGGAAACAAGCGCTATAGCTGCAATTTGAATGCCTAACCTTTGCATGTTGTTGTTAGGTGCCCTCGTGGCGACACCTTGTGACAGAGTAGAGCTGCCTCATAGGGTTTTCCACACTGTAATCTTTATACAGGAGCAGATTGCCAGGCCGTTCTCCTGTGGAGTCACTGGATGAGTTCAAACAGCCAACCCTTCCGTTAGCAGCTAAGCACTATCTCAACAGTGGCACCTGGACCTGGTGGCACATTGGAATCTCCCAGGGAAGTTTACATAAACAGAGATTCCGGAGTCCCACTCCAGCTCTGCAGAATCGGAGCCTCTCAGGGCAGGGCCTGGATTCCGTGGTTGAGGGTCCCCAGGTGATTCTGATGCCACCATGCACAGGCTGGAGTTTGGACACCACTGACCCTCCCACCAGCTATAGGAACTGGGTGTGTTGTTCCTATGTTACCACTGAACAAAATGAGACTGGAAGTGACTTGTCCAAAGTCACAGACTAGTGACACAGTCAGGGCTAGGTACTAAAGAAGTGGTGTCACTGGGGGGCATGGGGGTGGGTGTGTGGGCTGTCAGAGGGGTTGACACCAAAATGACCCCAGGGTCCATGGCAGTGGCAGCGGCAGTGGCAGTGGGCTGGCCAGTGGTGGTGGGGGAGGGGCCACGAAGGCAGTGGCATCACTAGGGCTGGTGTCACCTGTCTCCCAGTGCAATCTCTTCATTACCTACCCTTCCCCCCATCACCCACCAGTCTCTAGGGTTGGTGTTACCAGTGTGGTACCTCATCATCACCCCCATTACCCTTACCTCCTTCTCATACCTCCCCCCACCACCAGCCGGTCAGGGTACAGGAGGCCTGGCCACCGTGCCTGCCATTGGGTGGAGAAGAGGGTCCTGCCTTGGCAGATGGCAGAGGGGAGGGGCTACCCAGAGCAGCAGGGAGCGGGGCAGAGCGGGACCATTCTGGATGGAGGGGTGGGTTCTGCTGCACTGGCTGACACCAGCCCTAGTGGTGCCACTGGACTAAAGTCCCCTGACTCCAGTCCTCGTGTACAGGCCCTGTACGGACCTTGTCCCTGCTCCATCCAGTGCACCTTCAGTGACCAGGTGTCAGTTTCCTGGGTGTGGAGGCTGTTTGTTGAGGAGTAAGGCAGCCAGAAGGGCTTGTTTTCCAGCTGCAACTACCAACCAGCCAGTCGCCGTCCAGTCAGTTCTGACTCATGGTGCCCCCCCGTGTGTCAGAGAAGAACTGCTCCATGGTTTTCCATGGGCGACTTTTCCGAAGTATATCTTTCAGGCCTTTCTTCTGAGGCACCTCTGGGTGGACTCCAACCTTTCGGTTAGCAGCTGAGCACTCAACTGTTTGCACCACCCAGGGACTCCTGAGGGCTGGTCAGACCTGCTTTAAATTCTTCCTGATAGTGGTAATGGCTCCTCACAGGTTTCCTTGAGATTAGAGGAGACAAAAGTGAAGTGACTCGCACAGGGCAAGAAAGTATCACTCAGCAAGAATCACAAAACACTGGTCTCCCCTCTTTCACAACAGAAGCTGACTTCATAGTGATGACACTTCCCAGGCATCCCATTTGCTTCTCAAGACAGGCTTGTCGTTAGGTGCCATGGAGCTGACTCCTATGCACAACAGAACAGAACACTGCCTGGTCCTGTATCATCCTCACAATTGTTATGCTTGAGCCTATTTTTGCAACCACTGTGTCAATCCACCTTGTTGAAGGTCTTCCTCTTTCTCCCTGATCCTCTACTTTACCAAGCATGAATGCCTTTCTCCAGGGACTGAACCCCAAGACAAGAATAATGAGGTAGATATCACTGTATTCACGTTATAGGTGATAAAGCTGAGCCCCAGAGAAGCTAAAGAACTAACCTCGCAGTCAGAGCTACAAAGTGGGGGAGCAGAGATTTGTAGCCAGGATCTCTCTCCAGTTCTGAAGATTCAGTGCACAGAACTCATACATATTACCCCAGATAACAGGGCAGCTCCATCGTCAGTAAAGGCAAGTCTTGCACCAAGGAGGGTTCAACACAATGATTCACCACCCAACAACTGCCTAAAACTGCTCCCTATGCTCAAAATGGGGTACAATATTGGAAACCAGCTCCTACCACCCTGGTGGCTCCCCACCAGGCATTCAAGAAACAAGGGAGGAAAGGTCAGTTCCCAACGGAGCCCAAGAAAAACACTTCAAGTTGCTATCAGGCAATGTAGTTTATTGTTTCACATACAAGTTAGAGACCAAGGCCACAGTGCTGTTAAACACCTCCCTCCCAACCCACCCGCTCCCCAAAATACCCTCCCCAACCCAGCTATAAAAACATAACGGAACACGGCAGTTCAGGCGGAGCCAGCAACAAAAGGTGGTTCCAACAAAAACAAGACAGAAACACAAGACACAACATCTTCACACGTTTATATAAAAATCGCCATGACCCACAGGGAAAGCGGTCACGGCCACGTCGACAAGAAGACCTCCAACCTGGGGCATTTGGAGGGTCAGGACAGTTGCCGTTGCTGGCTGTGTCCTCTGGGCTCTGCTGCAGGAACAGGGACGCTGAGAGGCTGGACGGGGTGGGGCAGGGCCCCTTGGCCACTTTGGAGGTTCCAGTCATAGGGCTGGGTGTACTTCTGGAGAAGGAAGGTGTCGAAAGACTCCTCCTTTGAAAGCAGGGAGGGCCACAGGGAGAGAGCAAGGGGCCCTGGAACAGCCCCCCATGCCCAAGGTAGGGAAGCCTCTCCAGAAAGAGGGCCCTCTGCCAGACAGAGTTCATGGCCCCAGGTGCCAGCATGCTTGCATTCAGATGGCATATAACCCCACGGCCACTGTTGCCACCACAAAGCTGAGCGTAAGGACCCATCGGAGGAGCGGAGCCTGGGAGAGGATGTTCAGCTGTGCCTTCCCTCTGGGCGTCCTGGAGGGAGTGGACTCTGAAAGAGAAAGGAGCAGCCATGTCAACAACAGGTGAATGGCATGAAGGTGTCTGATGTCACTGGAAAGCAGACGGGCCTTGACAAAAATAACTTTGACCTCAGGGACCTCCTAAAAGGGTCTCTAGAGCATCTAGGAGTATTCGGACCACACTTTGCAAAGCCCCCTCACCCTACCAGGTAGCCAGTCTCATAGGGTGTGGCCACCTTCCAACCCTCTCAGGGAGGATTCCACCAACAGAAGGGTCCATGTGGCCCTTGCCCAGGTGGGAAAGCTACAGGGCCAGGTGGGCTGGGATGGGCTCCACCCACGCCCGAAGCCACATTGCATACATAAGCGTAAAGGTGAGGGTACATTTTGCTGAGCACTTTGGTCTTTCTGAAAGTTGCCCAGATGTACTCTCGGCACAGAAACAGCCTCGAAAGATCTTTGAGGCATGTCAGGGGGGTACTAACATGCAACAAGACCATGAGGTCATGTGTCTTGCCCATTGTCCCATGGAGGATTAATAGCTGGCGATGGGGCCTCAACTTTCTGCCCCAAGTCAGGTGGCCTGTTCAGGAACCATTAGAGGTCAATGTTAAGGTGGGGAAAGCTCCACCCTCGACTTCCAGTGGTCCTTTGCATACAAGTCAATGAACTCTCTGGAACTTGCACAACCTCCCTTGATTTTAAAGGTGGGGGAACTAAGGTGTGGAGAGGTTACACGGTTTGCCTAGAATCACACAATGAAATCAAGTTGACCCCTCCGTGCCCTTTCACCTGCATCCAGCTTCTCATATTGAAACACTCAAAAGACAAAAGACTAAATGAGAGCCTAGAGACAGATAATGGGGCCACGTCCCCCCTCCACCTGGAGCCCAGAGGAAATGCCTTCCCCAACGCCCTCACCTTGCGCCCGGCTGCCTTCCTGCCTGCGATGCCTTGGTGTGGTGGAGGGTCTCTGGTCCATGGTGTCCTGGGTCAGCAGCGCCTGTAACTCCTCAAACAGCTAAAAGACAAAAGACATACATGCCCGTCTTGGTGAGAGATGGTAGCAGGTCCCAGCCGATGGCAGGATTTTTTTTAACTATTGTACTTTAGATAAAACTTTACAGAGCAAATTAAAAGTTTCTCATTCAACAATTTATACACAGATTGTTTCGTGACTTTGGTTATAATCCCCACGATGTGTCAACACTCCCCTTCCACATCCCAAATCCCCATTTCCCTCCGTCCATTTTTCCTGTCCCTTCCTGCCTTCTCCTCATTGCTTTTGGGCAGATGTTGCCCTCTTGGTCTCGTATACATGACTGAACTAACAAGGCACGCTCGTCATGTGTCAGTTTTATGGGCCTGTCTAATCTTTGACTGAAGGGTGAACTTTGGGAATGACTTCAGTTCGGAGTTAAAAGGGTGTCCAGGGGTCAGAGTGTCAAGGGTTTTTCCAGTCCCTGTCAGACCAGTAAGCCTGACCTTTTTTTTGTGAATTTGAATTTTGTTCTACATTTTCCTCCCACTCTGTCTGGGACCCGCTACGGTGATCTCTGTCAGAGTGGTTGTGACGGTAGGATTTTAAGTTTGATTATGAAATATTTTGGGCATGATAAAAATTCTAAGAAAAATATTGAACATTCATTTATCTTTCATTCGGCTTAAGAAATAAAATGTTACAAATACAGTTGCCACCCCTGCATGCTCTTCTCCCAAACGCCACCCACCCCAACAAGAAGTATCCTGAATTTAGAAGGAATGTAGCCATTCCTTCCTTATCTGGTATCCCTATGCAAAGCACTGTTTGCTTATTTTGAAACTATAAGTGGTGTCCTAGTATATGGAGTCCCTGGGTGGCATGAGTTGGAATCGACTTGACAGCAGTGGGTTTGGTTTGGTTGGGTAGCACAAACGGCTAAGTGCTGGGCTGCTAACTGAAAGGTTGGTGGTTCAAGTCCACCCAGAGACTCCACAAAAGAAAGGCTTGGAGATGTACTTCCAAAAGGTCACAGCCAATGAAAACCCTGGGGAGCGTACACTTCTACTCTGACACAAATGGGATCACCATGAGTTAGAATCAACATAGCAGCTGGTTTTACCCTAGTATTTGTATCCTCCTACAGCCTGCTTTCTTCACTCAGCTCTGTGAGATTTATCCTCGGTAAGGTGTGTTTAATGGTATTTATCAGCCTGGGTTTGCAGATGAGAAACCGCAGCTCCAGCAGGCTGAGTGCCTTGTCTGAGGCTAACTGTAGGTCATGTTCAAAGCCAGTTCTCAGATGGAGTACTTTCTCCAAATCCCCTCTTCTTTCTATTACATCTGTGTGAAAGACACAGGTTTTCCTGCAGGATTGATGGTATTTTTTTTGAGGAGGTAAGGGAGAGGGATGCAAGGCAAAGACACTCTTGCCTAACTGGCACCAAGACCATTCTCTTCCATGATCCAAGGCTGGGAAACAGGAAGCAAGGAGGGTGTGAGTAGGAGCCCCAGTCTCCACCATGCCTGCTGGATTCTACAACATCTAGGTTTGAAGGAACCCCACCCTACCAGCTCTGCACAAGAACTCATCCTTCAAGGCTTTGTCTAACCCCATCTTCTAGAAGATCTGTCTGCCTCCCTGGCTGGGCTGAGAGTCCCCAGGGGGCAGAGGTCATGTCTCTAGCACCTATAATCCCTGCTGTACCTACGTGGGTACACACAAGTCCGTACATAATTCATATGTAGGTACATGTGGCATTACAGAGCCCTGTAGCAAAGTGGTTAAGCACTCGGCTTCTAACCAGAAGGTCAGCAGTTTGAACCCAACAACTGCTCCACAGGAAAGATGTGGCAGTCTGCTTCTGTAAAATTTACAGCCTTCAAGCCCTATGGGGCGGTTCTACTCTGTCCTATCGAGTCAGAATCAACTCGATGGCAACAGTTTTATATGTGGAGTCTCTGGGTGGCAAACTTAATGTGCTCAGCTGCTAACTACAAGGTTGGCAGTTTGAGTCCACCCAGAGGGTGTCTCAGAAGAAAGGCCTGGAGATCAACTTCTGAAAAATCAGCCACAGATTTACCGTGACACACACGGGGTTGCCACGAATTGGAGTCAACCTGACAACAACTGTTTTTTTTCTGGTATATGTATCATAGTGCACTTCATTGGTCATTCCCATGCTCCATAATAGCAGCTAACACATAAGGCTTCTCCTGTGCCAGCCGCTGCTGTAGGGACTTTACTGGTTGAAACTTTATCCTCGCAAACAACTCCAAAAGGCAGAAATTGTTATTATTTCTAAGGAGGCTTGGTGGCTCAATGGTTAAGCACTGGGCTGATAAACTAAAGGTTGGCAGTATGAACCCACCAGTCACTCCACAGGAGAAAAGTCTGCTCCCATAAAGCCATAAAGATTACACCTAGGAAACCCTATGGGGCAGTTCTACTCTGTCACATGGGGTCACTATGAGTCAGAATTGACTTGATGGCACCCAACAACAACATTATTATTTCTATTTTACAGATGAGGAAACTGAGGTAGAGAGAGATTAAGGGACTTAGCCAAAATCACCCAGCTAGTAAATGGCAGAACTGGAACCCTGGATCCAGAGTCCCTGCATTTAATAGGACCCACAGCATCTCCCCCCACAATGAGAGAAGTCACCCTCAGAGCGGTGGCTGGGGGAGGTGGTGGCTGCCCTGGGCTTCCAGACCCTCACCTTAATGTTGAGTAGGAAGGCGGTCTTGGCCTCTTCAATGACCCTCTCCCTGACCTCGGGGCTCATCTCCAGCGTGTTCATGCGGGCACGGTAGAGCTGCTTGAACTTGGTAGCACTGGCAATGTTGGGGAAGGTGAAGAAGGCCAGGCCCTCGTCGTTGCTGGGCAGGTCCAGAGCCTTCTGCGCAATCTTCTTGAGGAGCTGGCCCCCAGAGAGGTCACCTAGGTAGCGGGTGTAGGCGTGGGCCACCAGCAGCTCGGGCTCCATGCGCCCCACCTTGTGGAGCCGCCTCACGTAGCTCTGAGTGGCTCCTGTGTAGGGGATGTCCTTCTGCCAGTGGGGCCCGTACCAGAAGGCCATGTCCTGCTCCAGGGCGGCTCTGCGGTGCAGCTCTTCCGGGAAGTAGAGGGGCGCGTAGTCTGGGTGCTCCTTATTGTGCTCGATCTCCTCCTCCAAGGCCACGTAGATGTGGTACAAGGAGGCCATCACCAGCTGAGGCCAGAGCAAACAGGTCAGGCTACCCTCCTCAGAGGAGACCCACCCACCCATCCCCTTCATTTGGGAGAGGCCCTCTTCACCCCCACCCATGCTGGGCTCCCCGCCTGATGGCCCCTCCAATCTTCTCCATACGACTGCCAGAGAGAATTGGCACAAGAGAAAAACCCAATTAGGCACTTCCTCTAAAGTCTTTTACTCACCAGGTAAAACATGCAGCCTAACTTGATCATAAAACCCCACAAAGAAGTTGCTATGCCCATTTTATATAAACGGAAACTAAGGCTCAGAGAGGTTGTGAGACTTTGAGGTCAAACAGCTTGTAAGAAATTGAAGTCATGCCCAGGTGTTGCTAGGGACCAAGCACTGTTCTGGAGTGGGGGTGTGCCTGCACGAGTGTTTACAGGAGCCCGGCTGGGAACATCTGACCTTTGACCTCTGAGTGAGCATCTGCAGGGTAGAGTCTCCTTCCTGAAAGTGCGCCCTGAACTCAACCACCTCTAGATGCCAGGGGAGCAGGCCCTGGCGCCCCTTGGCTCAAGAATTCCCATTACACATTAATAGCTCTAGTTTGAATTTGAAGGTGCACAAAGTCGAGACGTTTCAGTTCAGATTTCTGAGTTACTTCCAAGTCATAAATATTCAGGGCAGCCCTATTCCTTGACAGGGCAGAAAGCCAGGCAGCCTGGCCTTTCAAGTCTGACAGACTCGGTTCTGGCCTTGGCTCAGTGGGTCCTCTGCTGTGTGACTATGGGTGGGCCACTTGCCCTCTCTGGTCCCAGCTCCCCTGCCCTAGAAGCACATGAGATGCTCTAAGGTCTGTGTGATTCAGTGCAAGTCAAGACTTGCCCCCCACCCCCACCCCCAAAAGGCTATAAAAAGACCACATACTGAACAGGCTGCTGTGAGACCCAGCAAGATGACACAGGTAAGCACTGGGCACAGCCCAGCACTTAGCACTCAAATCGGCGAGGCCATAATAAACACCTCCCCCATCAGCATAATCTAAGGTCCCTGACCTGGGACACAAGGTTTCCTCATAGATCTTTGTGACTACTTTGAACTTGATGGCTTAGAGGCAAGATCCAAAGTCTGCAGTCACTGGGGACAGAATACACCAATGGCTGCTGTCTCCACCCACCCCAGCTGCATTACAGCAGCTGTGTATATGTCATCTCCTTGTGGGGAGCATTCAGACTGCAAAAGGAGGGGGCTGTCAGGAGTGGTGGGAAACAGCTCCCCAACCCCTACACTCTCTATTCAACTGGAACAAGCCTGTGGCCACACAGATGTTTTAACACTAACACCTGCCTGGTTCTTTGTCAAGTGCACTTCCTTCTATTTCAATAAATGTTCACCACAAAAGTGCTGGGCCACAGCAAAAGTCAGGGCCTGGCACAAAGTGGGTGCTTAAGAAAACCCTGCTGTTGAAGTTCGATTTTGCACAGAGGAAAAGGTGGCTCTGAGAGGCCAGGTGATGTGTTCACAGTCTCGCTGTTCAAAAATGGTTGTGCCCAGACTCCTTGCCTCCAGAGGCAAGTTAGTGGTAGGCCGAGAGGCTGGCTTTGGTTTGATTTCAGCAGCCTTTTCCACTTACTTACTGTCTGTGTGACCTCCTCTTAGTTACTTAACCTCTGAGTTTTTCCATCTTCATCTTTCTCATCAGGGTTGAGGCACAACTTAGAAATCCCATGTGTCAAATGCCCAGCATAGAATAGGGGCTCAGTTGATTGCTCTGCTGCCCCAGCCCTTCCACAGCACGCACTGCAGACTGTTAACTTGCTGTGTGACCTCAGGTAAATCACCTGCCCTCTCTGAGCCAAGGGTCATCATCTGTAAGATGACTCCCTTGGACACGTCCATCTGGTCTCTCAGCATCTCTGGTCCCAGTCTCCACTTAAACCAGGGACCTGAGCTTTGGGCACACCCACACCTGCTATACCCTCCACCAGAGCTGGGCCCACAAAGCTACGTACCTTAAAGCCCTCTCGGGTCACCTGGCCCTTCTGAAAGTTCTTCATGAACTCGACGTTCTCTGCCTGCATGTGCACCTCCTTGGTGGCCTCCTTCAGGGCCTCTGACAAATCCTGGCTCATGCTGTGGAGGTAAAGGAAGGAAGTGAACAAGCAGATGGCTATGGGCAGGGTTCTTCCCAGCCCCGGGCTGCTGAGGATCCCGCCCACCTGTCTGCACACCTTCAGAGACTTTGGCTTTATCAGAATGTAAACCAGCTGCAACTGAGTCAATTCTGACTCATGACAACCCATGTGTGTCAGAATAGAACTGTGCTCCATAGGGTTTTCAGAAGTAGATTGTCAGGCCTTTCTTCCGGGGTGCCTCTGGGTGGACTCAAACCACCAACCTTTGGCTTAGCAGCGAAGACATTAACTGTTTGCACCCCTCAGGGACCCCTATCGAGATGTACCTGCAGAGATAAGTTCAGCCTCCCAAATCTAACACACAGGCCATATTCCTGACCACCTTAACAGGCAGACTGTAAACACTCTTCAGTCATTACAATACCATATAACACATTCCCCCAAACCATGAGAGAAAGCCCCGTTACCAGTTATTCTCAGTGGAGGCAAGGAGGAGGCTGAGCACAACTCAGGGAAAAGGACTGGGCAGTGTGAACATTCATATTCAACGTTTTAATTGTGCTGATAGGCTTTTAGACCCAATATTTGGTTCATTTATTTTGTTAAAGTTTCAGATACAAATCTTATAACCCCTTGTAATGTTCTGCTCATCATACAAGTATATGGATTAAAAAGACTGAGAAACTCTGCTTTACTCAAACAAAACATCCCTTTCTGGAAGTATTTTTGCCATGTGTCCATATCTACTCCTCCACAGAACTATTTCTATTACTAAAATTATTTTTTATTACTATGTTCTGTTATTATTAGGGTGCCCTGGTGGCGCAGTGATTATGCATTTGGCTGCTAACCAAAAAGTTCAGCAGTTCAAATCCATCCGCCACTCCTTGGAAAACCTATGGTGCAAGTCTACTCCATTCTATAGGGTCACTATGAGTTGGAATCGACTAGACGGCAACGGGTGCTATTCTCGTTAGAATCATTTCTCGCTTCTCTCCAGCACGGCTTCCACCAACACTATCCCCTGTTCTATACCTGCTGACTTAACTCTTCGCAGCTTGGGAGAAGGGAATGAATGAGACTTGGAGGTGGAGAGGATAGACCTAGGTTCAAATTCCAGGTCTGCCACTTGCTAGCTGAAGGACCTCTGGCATGTTGCCTCCCTGAACTGTAAAATTTTTTTTAATAGCTGTAGTGACCCTGGGCGGCGCAAACAATTTGCCCATGACCAACCTAAAGGCTGGTAGTTCAAACCCAGCCAGGAGGACCTCAGAAGAAAGGCCTGGTGATCTGCTCACCTAAAGATTACAGCCAAGAAAACCCTACAGAGAAGTTCTACTCTGTAACACATGGGGTTGCCAGGAGTTGGAATCTACTCCATAGCAACAAGTTTGGGTTTTAACGGCCGGCCGTGCTGTAGCTGCTGAGAAATGAAAACATCAGGTGGGTAAGAACTAAGCACTTTTCACCCGGGTTCTGGTGGCCTCCAAAAAACCGTTGCCATCAAGTCGATTCCGACTTATAGCAACCCTATAGGACAGAGTAGAACTGTTCCACAGGGTTTCCAAGGAGTGGCTAGTGGATTCGGAACAGTCGACCTTTTTGGTTAGGAGCCATAGCTCACCATAGCTCTTAATCACTGCACCACCAGGGCTCCCCGATGGCCGCGGGTATCCTAGATTAAGCACGGAGCACCTCCCACACCAGGTACTAGAGAGGAGGCAGAGGGAGAAACTTGCCCCCAGGGTCAAAAAGTCCAAGGGGGCGCCGCAGGAGGCACAGAATGGCATCCCGAGGCGCCACAGGTATGAAAGGTGCCTGACTGAGGCAGTCAGACAAGAGCAGGGAAGGTGTTTCCGCTGCTGCCACGGTTACCAATGTCTGCTCATCTTGAAATTGGGTGGGGGAAAACTTAGAGATTGCCCCTGGGGGCTCCTTACCCTACCTACGCCTCTGCCCCGCACACCTCAAAACTGGACACTCACTTCCCATAGGAACACGCCCTCTGATGAGACAGTCGCCCAGCATGTGCCAGGTGCCAGGTAAAGAAATCACCTCCTGTCCCTCCAGCTATCCCACCAGCAGAGCTAGCAAATGGAACAGGCAGGATGCGAACCCAGCTCCTCTCGACTCCAAAGCCCAAGCTTTTAGCACCTCGGCTTTGTCCCTTACGGGCTCCCTGGTGGCCAGAGACCTAGCTCGGTCTCCCAGCCAGAAATTAGAACTAAGCCGGGTGGGATGGGCACACCGCAGCCCCGCCCCAGAAAAAAGGCCCCCCCCCTCCCACGCCGGGTCCCGCCGCCCCGCGCTTACCTGGCGGGCTGCTGGCGCTCCATCGGGCCGGTGGCGCTCGGGTCGCTGGGTGCTGGCTCCGCGGCGTATAGGGAAGTGGAGGCAGTACCAGGCGCTGTCTGTGCCGGTCAGCGCGCCGGCGAATTTATTCTCTGCGCGGGTCACGTGGTCCGCGGCTCAAACAGCTGATCCCCACTTTTTGGCCCGACGTTGCAACAACCCCGGGCCGCGCCCCTCCCGCCCGGGGCCCGCGGCGGAGGAAAGGCGGTCATATGACTCTTGGAAAACAAAGCTGAGCCAGGCCACAGGACGTGTTGGAAAAAAAAAAAAAAAACTTCAGAAAATCTCTGAGCAGCTGCGAGCCTGGGTTTTGCCTCTTCCAGAACCTCCCACCCAGTGGCCGCACGTCCCAAACAAAACACCCAGGAATCCGGAAGGTTCCAGACAGTTGGTGGCAGGCTTCTCAGAGCAAGAATTGATGGGCAAACATCAAGGACTTACCGACCCCAGATCCTGCAGTCTCCTCCTTCCCTGTGCTGGGAGCCTGCCCCTAAGTGTCACCTGCTCCCCAACCTCACGGCCTGTTTTTTGAGCATCTACCAATTACTAAGTGCTGGAGACTGTACTGTTTTCATGGTTCATCCTACCAACAGTCCTATGAGGTAGATCCTTCCCATTTTACAGATGGGGAAACTGAGGCCTGGCGAAGAAGTGGCATGCCCAGGATCACACAGTAAAGCAGGAAGCTAGGATCCAAATCTGGGAGTGAATCCAAGGCTCCGCCTCCCTTCCAGCCATGCATGTCTAGGAGTCACAGATGCTTGGAGACAGCCTGGGAGAACCCGGCAGGTCCAGGTGGGCAGTGGGTCCGTCCAGTCAGAGGTCTGGAAATGACCAGTCCTCTTCAGGGTCACTTCTCTGAGCTTCCATCACCAAATGGAAAAGAAACTGAAGCAGAGAGGTTAAGCTAAAGTTTTGAACCCAGGCAGCCTGGGATTCGTTGGAAATCAAGACAAGGGATCACCTCTCAGAATGCAACAGGGGGTGAGAGAAGCCAAAGAACATGATCATTCCCACTGAAGCCACCTGCAGGGGAGCTCCCCAGGGCCACACACACAGACTCTGGCTCTGTCTTCCAGGAGAGACAGAGATGAGAACTTACCCATAGATGGATGTTACCTGATTAGGGTCCATGCCCTGGAGCACTTGAGCCAATGAAACATACTCCAAGTCGGAAAGAGTGAGAAAGTTTATTAAGGAGATGTATACATCACCAGGGACGCAGCAGCGACACACAGGCTGTCTCTATGGAGTCCCAAAGAGCAATTTTACATTAGAGTTTATATAGAATCTTAGGAGGGTTAGAAGTGTCTTTGTAGATGGCCTGGCCAGAGGAGCTACGCATAACTATCTTAGCGACAAAAGACTCTTTATCAGACTAAAGATACACATATCAGATACCTGGGCTCTGATTTTCCTGTGGGGGTTGTAAGTGACAGGTGGTCCAACAGAGCTAAACAAAGTTATTTGCATGAGTTTAAAACAAAGAACAAAGTCATTAACATTAGGTCAAAACAAAGTCCTTAACAGAGGCAAGTGAAGGAGGAGGCAGGCGGAGCAAGGAGAACTTATAGGTTTGTCATGGCATTAGTTATGTCAAGCTCTCAGTCACCCATTTTGAAAAAGGAGAAAACATGCCGGAGAGAATTGGGGTCACACTGACAATAGCTCTGCAAGGTACTTACAGTGGTCATTTTCATCTCCATGTTGTCCATGTGAGGAATGAGGCTTAGAGAGCTTGGTTAATTTTCCCAAGTTACATAGCTAGTGATGGCAAAGCCAGGATTCAAACCACAGCACTTTGAAGCCAGAGCCCACACTCCTGACCACCACACCACACCGCCCGTGGCAGAGGATACAGCCCTGAGCATGGCAGTCAGGGTCCTCCATGAGCTTAGGGGGACCAGAGTGCTAAGGTCTGAAAGTTTCCCATCTGCAGGGACAGAGCCTGCCAATTTAGGGACCCCAGAAGGTCAAATCTGGCCTGATCCCTTCTTATTTCACATGGAAGCAGAGGTCCCAAGACTCGTGTGGGCCGTATACCCTAGTTAGTGATGGGCCCTTCAGTAACATAGCATTCTGGGCTTGCTTCCTCTTCCAACTGGTTTCCTGGGGGCCCCAGACTTGGTTAGAACCCACCCCAGATGCAGGACCCCCGGGGTGCAGGAGGCAAGTCAGAGCTGTCCTGGGCCTCTCTGCTGGCCCAGAATTGAGTGTGTGGCCCTTCCCCATGCTAATTCAGCTTCCTGACTTCCCCTTCTCTTTCCCTAAGCAACTGGAATAATCCAGCGTTACTCTTTCTCACCCTGTGCTAGGCCGAATAATGGCCCCTAAAGATGGCCATGTCCTAATCTCTGGAATGTGTGAATAAATTACTTTACCTGGCAAAAGAGACTTTGCAGATGAGATTAAACTAAGGATTTTGAGATGGGGAGATTATCCTGGATTATCCAGATGGGCCTAATGGAATCACAAAGGCTCTTGTAAAAGGGAGGCAGGCCGGTCACAGACACAGAAGGTGATATGACGAGGGAAGCAGAGGAACACAGAGAGTTTGAAGGATGCTACACTACTGCTAAGGAGCCCTGGTGGTGCAGTGGTTAAGAGCTCGACGGCTAACCAAAAGGTTGGTGGTTCAAATACACCAACTTCTTGGAAACCCAATGGGGCAGTTCTACTCCATCCTATAGGGTCGCTATGAGTCAGAATCAATGTGATGGCAATTGGTATACTGCTGCTAAATTCCCTGAGTGGCACAAAAGGTTTGTGCTTAGTTACCAACCTGAAGGTTGGTGGTTCAAACCCACCCGATGGCTCCATGGATGAAAGACCTGGCAATCTGCATTTATAAGATTACAACCAAGAAAACCCTGTGGAGTAGTTCTACCCTGTAACACGTGGCGTTGCTGTGAGTTGGAATCGACTCAACGGTGACAGATTTAGGTTTGGTATACAGCTGCCGGCTTCGAAGATGGGGGATGAACCACAAACCAAGAAATGCAGGTGACCTCCAGAAGATAGAAAAGGCGAGGAAATGGATTCTTCTGTAGAGCCTTCAGAAAGAGAGCGGCCCTACAGAGCCATTCAGGACTTCAGACCTCCAGAACGCGAGAGAACAAATCTGTGTTGTGTTAAACCACTATATTTGGGTATTTTGTTACAGTAGCACTAGGAAACTAATATACCCTAACCCCAGGGCCACCTCACTCAATCTTTACTTAATCCTGGGGCAGATTCTCAGTTTGGGGGAGCAGGGAGTGGATAGATGGAGAGACTCTGGGGGTTTTCCCTCAACCATGGCTTCTGCCTCCCAGCATGATGTCTGGCGTCCTACCACTGAGGCTTCATTCTGTGGGATAACCCACTGCTCTCTGCTCTGGGCCTTCCTTTCAGAGTCAAATGCTTGAGCAGCTAGGAGGGGCCAGCTGTGTGTTAGTGCTGGAAATGCAAGGTGAGATAACGTCCACCATGACAGCATGATGCTCAGGGTCGAGGAGGTCCAGGAAGCAGGGGAAATGACCCAGAAAGGGGAAGGGGACACAGAAGCCAAATGGGGGCAGAAATTGGGAAGAAACATTGTCTGAGGACTACTCACAGCCAAGCACGTTCACAAGCATCCTTGCCAAACCCAGGAGGAGGGATTTTGTCCATGGTGGGCAGAATGATGGCCCCCCAGGATGTCCATGCTCTCATCCCCAGAACTTGTGGCTATGTTACAGTACCTGTGAATAAGTTAATTACACTTAGCAAATGAAATTAAGGGTAACCAGTTGCCAATAAGTTGATTCGGCTCGTGGTGACCCTGTGGATGTCAAAGTAGGACTGTGTTCCATAGGGTTTTCAGTGGGTGATTTTTTGGAAGTAGATCACCAGGCCTTTTTCTGAGCACCTCTGGGTGGGCTAGAATCATCAGCCTTTGGTTAGCAGCCAAGTGTTTTAACCATTTGCATCCCCCAAACCTGTTGCCTTTGAGTTGATTACAATTCATGGAGAACCTGTGTTTAAGCGTAGAACGGAGTTTCCATAGCGTTTTCCTGGCTCTAATCTTTCCATCTGTTAGTTTGTCATACTGTGGTGGTTTGCACGCTGCTGTGATGCTGGGAGTTATGCCACCAACAAATATTTCAAATACTAGCAGGGGCTCCCATGGTGGACAGGTTTCAGCAGAGCTTCCAGACTAAGAGAGACTAGGAAGAAGGACCTGGTGGTCTGGTCTACTTCTGAAAAAATTGGCCAGTGAAAACTTTATGAATAGCAGCAGGACATTGATATAACGCCAGAAGGCACTATATGAGGTTGGAAGGCACTCAAAATACAACTGGGGAAGAGCTGCCTCCTCAAAGCAGAGTTGACCTTAATGACGTGGATGGAGTCAAGCTTTAGGGACATCCATTTGCTGATGTGGCACGATTGAAAATGAGAAGAAACAGCTGCTGACATCCATTAAAAATCAGAACGTGGAATGCACAAAGTATGAATCTAGGAATATTGGAATTTTTCAGAAATGAAATGGAATGTATAAACATCAATATCCTAGGCGCTAGTGAGCTGAAATGGACTGGTACTGGCCATTTCGAATCAGACAATCGTGTGGTCTACTATGCTGGGAATGACAAAGAATAGCATGACATTCTTCGTCAAAAAGAACATTTCAAGATCTATCCTGAAGTGAATCATGTAGTACGTAAAATGTGTGTTAAGTGCTATGGAAAAAATAGGGCAGGTAAGCGGGATCAGGAGTGCTGGGTAGAGAAGGGTTATAATTTTGAATCACGTAGTCAGGGTGGACTTCATGCAGAGGTGTAACTAAGGTATGGCAGATAGGGCAATTTAAAACTTATTGCCCCAGGTGCTATTTTCTGTAGCTAGGCCCCTACTTCACAGGGTGGGAAGGAAGAGAGGGAGCCAAGTGGACATCTGCCAGGAGAGGACTCCGAGCAGAGGGGACAGGCAGAGCAGAGGCCCCACGACTGGCATGGAAAAGGAGCAGCAAGGTCAGCGTGGCTGGAGCAAAGACAGCAATGAGAGGGGACAGAGGGGGGCATCCCATAGGGCCTTGCAGTTCCTTGCAAGGCCCTCTTATGAGATGGAGAGACTGTGAGATTTTGAGCAGAGGAATGATATGATCTAACTTACATTCTTATGGGATCATTGTGGCTGCTGAAAAGTCCCTGGGTGGTGCAAACAGTGTACAGTCTATGGTTAACCTAAAGGAGCCCTGGTGGTGCAGTGGTTAAGACCTTGGCTGCTAATCAAAAGGCTGGCAGTTCAAATACACCAGCTGCTCCTTGGAAACCTTATTAGGGCAGTTCTACTCTGTCCTATAGGGTTGTTATGAGTTGGAATCGACTCAATGGCAAGGGGTTTGGGTTTTGTTAACCTTAAGGTTGGTGAGTCAAACCCAGCCAGCAATGCTGTGGAAGAAAGGCCTGGCGATCTGCTTACTTAAAGATTACAGCCAAGAAAACCCTATGGAGCAGTTCTACTCAGCAACACATGGAGTCACCAGGAATTGGAATCGACCTGATGGCAAAGGGTTTGGTTTTTGGGTTTGGTGGCTGCTGAGAGTGAGACTCAACAGAAGAACAAGGGCAGAAGGCTACCTACCGCCCTAAGCCAGGTGAGAGATGATGGTGGTTTGGATCAGAATGGGGTGACAAATAGCCTGTTGTTAGTTACTGCTGAGTCAGCTCCGATTCATGGCAACCTTGTGTACAACAGAACAAAAATCCTGCCCGGTCCTGTGCCATCCACACAGTCTTAGCTATGTCTGAGCTCATTGTTGAAGCAACTGTTTTAATTCCTGTTTTTCTCTGACCCTCTATTTTATGAAACATGATGTCCTTTCTTAGTGATTGGTCTTTTCTGACAACAAGAAATGGCCTAGGACATAAGTGTTTTAAAGGTAGGGCCATCAAGATTTTCAGAAAGATGGAATGTGGGGTGTGAGGGAGAATACTCAAGGATAACTCCTAAGTTTTTGGCCCAAGGAGTTGCCAGGTTCCTGAGATGGGTACGACTGTGGAAACGGCAGGTTTTAGGGAAAGCTCAGCTGTTCAGTTTTGGACATGTTAATTTTGAGATAAGGAGCCCTGGTGGTGCAGTGGTTAAGAGCTCGACTGCTAACCAAAAAGCTGGCAGTTCAAACTCACCAGCCGCTCCAAGGGAGAAAGATGTGGCAGTCTGCTTCTGTAAAGATTACAGCCTTGGAAACCCTATGGGACAGTTCTACACTATACTATAGGATCACTGTGAGTTGGAATCTACTCAAAGGCAACAGGTTTGGTTTGGGTTCTGGGAAGTTTAAGATGGATGGGACAAGACTTTGCATGTGTAAAGATTTAGAGATCAACAAGAGGTATCTGCCCTTTTCTAGAAGTTTCATTTCCTCCTTCCTGCTGTTAATGCTGTCCTTTGACCCATCACCCAGAGAAGCCTAGGAAGCTTGGTGACTCAGCAGAATCCCTTCCCTTTGTCTCCTGAGTCCCCCCTCCCAACCATGACATAGCAGAAAAGGATGTGGAAATCATGGCTCAGCATTCCGAAGGAGTATTGCCAGCAGAAGTGGTTGGGGCTACTCGGCGGGGGGGGGGGGGGGGGGGGGGGCGCCGGGACTGGGGCTCCCAAGCTTCTAACAGTGAAAAACAAAGGCAAGGTCCCAGCTAAGGGGGAGGTAGCGGAGCCGCAGGGGAGTCTCTTGGCCTAGCTGGACAGGATGTGGGGAGAATCTGGACACTCCGCCTCAGTATCTTCAGGTATCCTGGTAAACAAGGTCACAGAGGGTGTCCTGACCTGTACCCATGCTACACAGACCCAGCAGGCAGGCAGTTCTGCAGCCTAAATGGAGCCCAGCCTTCCTCAGCAAGGTGGATAAGCCCTAATCATTAAAAAAAAAATTCACAGACTGGACTACAAATCACTGAACTCTTCCTGGGTGGCAAGAGAGCCCATAAACAAGGTGAAAACCCCACCAATAGACTGGAAGAATATATTTGCCACACATACAACCGACAAAGGTTAACATTCCTAATAAAAAAGCCCCCCCAGGGCAATGAGACAAGGCCCACATCCAGTAGGAAATGTCAGCCTTTGATACGTGTTTGGTGCAATGGTTAAGTGCTAGGCTGCTAAGCAAAAAGTTGGAGGTTTGAACCCACCCATCAGCTCTGTGAGAGAAAGACCTGGCAACCTGCTGCCGTAAAGATTATTACAGCCTAGAAAACCCCATGGGGCAGTTCCTCTCTGTCACATGGGGTGGCTATGAGTAAAAAAATCGACTTGATGGCACCCAACAGCAACAATTTATCATGAGCCAAAGGAACAGTCTCCCCCTGGGAGAGCTGCAGCCTAGCTCTCTTTCATTCCTATGTATTTACCAAAAAGGTCAGGAGGAGAGGGCGGGCCCTGACCAAACACTTTTCCATTTCTTATCTCAGTTATTCCTTGAAATTGCTGACATTTTCACATAAGGCACTGAGGTGATGACGTCCTCTGGTTAACACTCTTGAATAGCTTCCCATTGTTTTTATGAGTTGGAATGAACTCTACAGCACTAGGTGGGTCCCTGGGATAAAGTGAAAACTCCTTAGCTTGGCACATCTGGCATACCTGGCCCTTGGTGATCTGCCCCTGCCCACTCTCCAGTGGGAGGAATCTCACCCCACTGGCTCCCTCACACTATGGGTGCCAGCCTCAGAGAAATACCTACCACCCCTGAGCCAGTGAGGAACTCAACCCTCTGGGCCCCTGCTTAGGTGGTTCCTCCTGCCCAGAATGTCCTGTCTTGCCCCCTCTCCAAAGCTATTGACTTCTGCAAAATTCAGCCCAGAAAGCGACCATAGACCTAAGTGAAAGAGCTAAACCTGTAAAATGTATAGAATAAATCATAAGAGAAAATCTTAGTGACCTCAGGTTTGGCAACAAAATTCTTAAATACAACACAAAAACACAAAATATAAAATGAACAAAATACATAAATCAGACTTTATTGAAATTAAAAACTTTTCCTTTTCAAAAGACATTGTTATAAAAAACAAGAGGCAAAACATAGACTGGGACATAATCATTTCAAACAATCTGACAAAGGACTTGTATCTAAAAATATATATATATATATACATAAAAACTTGTAGAATTCAATTGGAAGACAATCAAGAGAATTTAAAAAATGGGTAAAATATTCGAACAATTTGAACAAGATATATGAATGGTAATTAAGCACACAAAAAGATGTTCAACCTCAAATGTTGTTAGGGAAATGCAAATTGAAACCAAGACAAGATACCACTGCACCTTTAGTAGAATAGGTAAAACTAAAGAGACTGAGTATCCACCTGTTGAGGCTGTGCAGCAACTGGAACTTGCATTCACTGCTCATGGAGACAGAAGTGGTATAACCACTTTGGAAAACGGTTTTGCGATTTCTTAAAAGGTTTAACATTACCGACAGTGCGCCGCTGCCATTCCATCGGGTATTTACCCAAGAGAAATGAAAGCGCCTGTCCACACTAAGACTAGTACACAAATGTTCACAGCAGCTTTATTTGTAATAGCCCCAAACTGGAAACAACCAAAATGTCCATCAGCAGTTGTGGTATAAACAGGCAATGGATACTCAGCAATAAAAAGAAGTGAACTCTCGATTCCTGCAACATGAATGAATCTCAAAATGATTATAGCGAGTAAAAGAAGCCAGACCAAAAAAAAAAAAAAAAAAAAGGTTTAGTACTGTATAATTCCATTTATAGGAAATTATATAGAAAATTCTAGAAAACACAAGCTAATCCGTGATTGCCTACCTGAGGGAGGAGGCTACAAAAGACCTGTTAAATCATTTCTTCCTTTTCCAGATTCGCTGGAACTTGGTCTTGGACAGATTCACTCCAGGGGCCTCACAAAATTCCTATCTCCTTTGACCCCCTCGATATACCCAAAACATTTCTGCTGACACATAGCTTTAATCTACTACGTAGATTAAATGTCCTATGTTGGCATTTGTTATCGTATTGTGTGCTTTCTGTATGGTCTCACATCACATCTGATTCTGTAATGTTCTTGAAACCCGTGTGTGTAAGTTCCTATATGTTTCTATAATGCTTTTTACACTTTTCTGACTTTTTAATAATGCGTTTCAGCATCTATGTATAAGTCACTTACAATGTGAAGTTAGAAATAGAGAATTCCTGAACTTAGAAATAGAAACATATCTATTTTTATGAAGCTTTCATCTTGCTTGGTAAAGCAGAGGGTCAGTGAAAAAGAGGAAGACCCTCAACGAGAGGGACTGACACAGTGGCTGCAACAATGGGCTCAAACATAACGATGGTGAGGATGGCACAGGACGGGGCGTTGTTTCGTTCTGTTGTACATAGGGTCACTATGAGTCAGAGCCGACTTGATGGTGCCTAACAACAACAAAAACCATTAACTGTGTCATTAGAAAGTTGTTCTAACCTTGAACATAGACAATAGAAGTATGTGAAGAAGGTCGTAAATAACTTCCGTAAAGTGGGCTGTGCGCCTGCACTGTTGATAATGGAATATAACATTAATCAAATCTTTATAGATTAACAAAACATAAATATGTCACTAAATGATCCCCCAAATTTTTAATCAATTGACTTGGCCTTGAATATACGTAGCCGTTGTAGGGGAAAAACATCACAAAGTTTAGTAAAGCAAAAAGAAAACTTTATTTGGCATATATTAAAAAAGACAAAAGTTGAGAAGTGGACAAGCATGCTGCCAGAGCCACGTCGCCCGAGTCCAGAGAATATTACAGAATAGACAGGAGTGGGAAAACGGACAAGCCTGCTGCCACAGCCATGTCTGCCTGAGTCCAAGGAAGGTTAGAGAGTCTTCAGTATATATTAACATTACAAATGGGCAAAACCATTGAAAGTTTCACCTTTTCACAGTTTGACTAGAAACTGGGATCTTACATTTTGAATAGTCCTTCTTAACAATCACTGGTACAGGTTTCAGTAAGGACAGTCAGCAGGGACTTTGCTGGTCCAACAAATTTCTATCCACCAAATATTAATAGAAAAGATAAGAATGGAAAGTCTTTTGTGTTCTGGCTTATGTGAAAGGTTCCCTAAAAGATATTTTCTAAGATTATTTTATCTATCGTCTTTATACCGCAAGGCCCAGTTGATGTGTCCTTGTGAGTCCTTGTGAGCCCAGCTCCAGCTGGGTCATATTCTCTATGCTCAAGGACAGGGAATAAGGACTCCAATATTATTTCCAAAATCATAGCAAACAAGAACATAAACATGCCATACAATTCCCTAATTGGCAATAATTCAAATCTCCATAAATTAGCAAATAGAACAATCTCCTAATTGACAACAAAACATACCAATTATAAACATGACGTCACACACGGTATATGAACCTGTGGATTTCTGTCCATTTTCAGAGAAGACAGAAGCAAAAGGTCTCTCTGACTCTCTGTCTTAAGTAAGACTAAGAAACCTGCAGAGACACTGCTTGCCACAGCCAGCCTCGAACCCTAGCTTCAGGGGACCGCCTCTGAGTTCAAGAGGTGGTCAAGTGTCCTCCCCAAGGCCAGTCATTAAAGTCAAAAGCCTGAAGTCTAAAGATATGGACTCTAACATTTAAACTGGCAATTTGTCAATTCCGATTCTCCAGTGCTAAGTGAACGTCTTTAGGTCTTACTTGCATGCCTTGCGGTGACTACCTTGCAATAAACTACATGAGTTTACACATGACAGACCAGAGCACTTCTTCATTCATTCTTAAGGTAAAATCCTCCAGGACAACATTCCACAGACCCTCTGCTTCTTTTGATAAGCTTAAGTTTTAATTATTCAGCATAGCTTGCCTTTTGTATGACTTGGTAGTACGATAAAATTGCACAAGGAAATGTTTAGGAGTGATGAGCAGGTTTGTTATCTTGACTGTAGTGATGGTTTCGTGGTCCACTTATGTCAAAACTCTTCAGACTTTACACTTCAAATATGCGCAGCTTACTGTATGTTAATGATACTAAAAGAAGCTATAAAAGAGATTCAGCCCTGACTTTCTTGAACGTCTTCCTCTCACCTTATGGGGCCCTTCCAAAGAGCTCCTAGTGCCTCAGTTGCCCCCCTCCCACTAGATATGACCTTCTTGAAGGCAGCAAGGACCACACCTAGCACAAGGCAGTTCACTACATATTTAATGAATGATGCGCAAATCAAAACCAAAAACTAAACCCACTGCCGCTGAGTCGGACTGAATAACTCTATAGGAGAGAGTAGAACTGCCCCATAGGGTTTCCAAGGCTGTAAATCTTTACGGAAGCAGATTGGAGCTCCTGTGGGGTGGCTGGTGGGTTTGAACCACTGACCTTTTTGTTAGCAGCCAAGCACTTAACCACTGCATCACCAGGGTTCCTTGAGTGATGCTCAGAAGGTTTAAAAGGTCACACGGCTCATAACCATCCAAGCTGGGATTTGAAGCCAAGTGTGTCTGGCTCTAAAGCACACCCATGCTCCACAACAACCCACTGTCCAGAAGCAGTGAGGAATATAAAAGAACAATATTGTTAGCAAACATTGTCCAGCCTCCATTAGCACAGGTCCAGTGACCCAACACCTACAGCCAGATGAAGTCTAGTCTTTGGAGGACTCAGACTGCTAAGGCTGTCTTGCCAATATGGAGCCTGACTATAGCTGGTTCTACCTGATCAAGGTACTTCTAGTACGGTGTTGTTGTTTTTAGTTGTCTAGTTGGCTCTGACTCATGGTGACCTTATGTATAACAGAACGAAATGTTCCCTGGTCCTGTGCCATCTTCATGATTGTTGGTACGTTGTTGCTGGTATAGTGCAGACTGGTTAAAGCAATAGACTCTAAGCAAAACAACTGCAGTCAATTCCAGGACCCATGACTTCACACCGGTGTATCCTTTAACTGCTCCAAGCTTTTGTTTCCTCATCTGACAGCATAAAAATAACGGAATTGACTTAAGGGAATGTGGTAAAGATTAAATCAGTTTAATGTATGTAAAAAGCTTACACCAGGGCCTGAGAGGAGACACACGTTAAGCTTTAGCTGTTATGTATGTTTGGTCAGAGACAAGCAATGCAGTTCCTCTTTCATGATTCAGCCTGAGCCTTTCTCCCATCCAGAAATTTCTGGTTGGTTCTGCGGTAGGGCAGGCTCACTAAATCTGACAAACTTTGTTCTCAAATCTGGAGATTGGAACATCAAGTTCTTCATCTTTATTTTTGTCTCATAAACTTCTGTGAAATAATTTAAAACTTAGAAAAAAGCTGCAAAAATAGTACAGAGAACTTCTGAATACCTTCAGCCAGATTCATCAGTTAACATTTTGTCACATTTGCTTTATCATTCATTCTTGCTGTAGATAAAAAAAAAAAAAAAAACCCATTACCATCGGTGAATTTGACCCCATAATACAGAGCAGAACTGCCCCAGAGGGTTTCCAAGGCTGTATGTAATCTTTACAGAAGCAGGCTGGTGGATTCCAACCACCGACCTTTTGGTGAGCAGCTGAGTGGTTTAATCACTGCACCACTAGTGCACCCTTCTCTGTAGACAGATACAGATAGCCTACCTTTGGTCACTCATTTGAGAATAAATTGCAGATATTATGCCCCTTTTCCCCAAAGTCTTTATTATTCCTGGAGGGCGCTCTATACAATTATAAAAATCCGGAAATTTGACTGTGATACAAATTCATTATCTAAGCCTATATTCAAATTTTGCCTATTATCCCAATAGCATCTTTTATAGCCGTTAACCCTGGGTCCTGGATCCAGCACTGCAGTTAGTTGTGTGGCTTTTTTGGTCTCCTTTAATCTCCAACCGGTCCTCAGTGTTTGATGCCTTGGAAAGGACAGGCCAGCTATTTTGCAGATGCCCCTCACTTAGAGTAGACTGCTGCCCAGCGCCTGGCCAGTGGGAGACTGCTGACAAATACTGGCTCCCTCAAACAGGGCGGCAGGGAGGAGCGACAGGTTTAGCAGACCAGCAGGAGGAAAGCGCTGGGGGCCTTAGCATGGCAAGAATTCAGCCGAGGACGTGCGGGGGCCCCAGGGCACGTCTCGACTGAGTCACGCTCCGCCCCCGCCCCCGCCCCCGCCCCCGCCCCCGCCCCCGCCCCCGCCCTCGCCTCTGCCCCCGCAGTGGGGACTTCCCTTGAAGGCATTACGCCAGGATCTGCTGGAACCGTGACTCAGCGAAAATGATCCCGAGACCATGACTCAGCGAAAAGCTGCCCGGGACCATGACTCAGCGAAAAGCTGCCCGGGACCGTGACTCAGCGAAAAGCTGCCCGGGACCGTGACTCAGCGAAAAGCTGCCCGGGACCGTGACTCAGCAGGAAAGGCACCGCCACGCAGCTCCGGGAAGGATTACTCAGCAAGGGCCGAGGGACGCCGAGCGGCAACGGCAGTCAGTCGATGACCTAATGGGGTTTAGCGTCTCTCTTAATAGGGGCAGTTGCAAACTATGCCCTGGTCCCTGCCTCTTCACCTGTCTTAGCTGCAACAGGCGTTAACACCAGCACCAAACCACGCAGGGTGTTGGCAGGCTCAAGTGAGTCCAGCCCTGAGAACGTGCCTGACAAATGTTTGGTACTTAATACACGTACCTTGGGCCAGTGATTCCGCTTCTCAGCCTGGTTAGCAAGGTGGGAAATGCTCTAGCTGCCTAAGAAGGTTGTTGGGACGATTGAGTGGACAGTTTCCCAGCATAGTTCAACAAACACTTCGTTGACTCTCTGGGGCTCAGTTTCCCCATCTGAATAACGAGGAAGAAAGGTAATGTCCCTTCCACTTGTGATAGTCCATGAGTCTATTATCATCCTGTTGTTGTTAGTTGCCCTGAGTCGATTCGGACTTATGGAGACCCATGTGACTTTTAAATAAAAGTTTTAAGTAGTAATACATTTGTGGAAACCCTGGTGGCGTAGTGGTTAAGTGTTAAGTGCTAAGGCTGCTAACCAAAGGGTTGGCAGTTCAAATCCACCAGGCGCTCCTTGGAAACTCGATGGGGCAGTTCTACTCTGTCCTATAGGGTCACTAGGAGTCGGAATCGACTCAAGGGCACCGGGTTTGGTTTTGGTTTAATACATTTATACCGTCCAGGTATGAAAGTAATGCATGATCACTGGACACACTTAAATCTATAATCCCAGCACCTACAAATAACATTAACATTGCATGTTTCTTAGAATTAAGAAAATTAAAAACCACATCATACTCACCATATAATCGTATGTAAAGAACAATAATAACCATTAAGAAATAGTAATTTTTTTTTTTTTTTAAGAAATGCCTTAACAGTTTTTTTTTTTCCTATGAAAATTCTACATGGTCGTGGTCATAATGTCTATTTATTATTGCTCTCTTTTTTTTTTTTTTTTGCTTATTTTCTCAAAATATTAAAAAAAATTCAATGGCTGCACAAAAACCTATTGGGTGGACATATTCATTCGTTTATTCGCACATAGAGTCCTGTTAAACTACTGTTGAACCTTTACTGTTAAGCCTTTGGGTTGCCTTCAATTTTTTTTCTATTCTATTTCTATTTAAAGAAGATTGAAAATAAGTATTTTAAACAAAAAATAACCTCAGTGGCTTTACAGTAGTAGAGGAGAAGCATATCACTCTCTTTTTTTCTTTTTTTAAATACTTTGCCTCCTCACTGCCATCCCGGAAGATCTGAAAGGAGAAGGTAAAAACAAAAGGGAGAAGAGGGAGGAATAGAGAGGTGGGGAGGAGAGAGAGGCTACAGAGCCCAAGGGGCTCCATGGCTGGGGGGCTTCCTCAGAGACTGGGGACTTCCTTTGTGACTGGGAGGCTTCCTCAGGGACAGAGGGGGCTTCTTCAGAGACCGGGGGGACTTCCTTAGAGACTGGGGGAGGGGGCTTACTGAGAGTCCAGAGGGGCTTCCTTAAAGTCCAGGGACTTCCTTAGAAACTGGGGGGCTTCCTCAGAGACCAGGAGGTCTTCCTCAGAATCTATGAACTTCCTCAGAGAGCGAGGACTTCTTCAGAGATCTGGAGGGGGTTTTCCTCAGACACCAAGGCTCTTCATCAGACATTGGTAAACCAGCTCCTCCATTAGGCACAGGAGGTACAGTGCCCAGGGCCCATGGAAGTGTTTACATTTTAAATCAGAAGAAAAAGTGAATACAACTATGATAAATATATAACAGTTAACCCCGCATAGTATTTGTGTTTATTTTATCATTGTCATAAAGTATAATTTATAAAATTTTAATATAAAAGATAATTTGTAATACTTTTTTTTGGAGGAAGGGGCCCATGAAAGCAATGGTGTCTTGGGCCCAGGGAAGTTAGAATGTGGGCTTGCTGGTAAGCTGGGGTCTGGGCTGGGCATCGTTTCCTTCTGTTATACATAAGGTCACCAGGAGCTGGAGCTGACTGGATGGCAACTAATAACAACAGGGTGAAAAAGTGGTTATTAAGAAAGTCCCAGTGGTGAGAAATGGCTGAGGGGCGTAAGGACAGAAGTGGCTAATATTCACCTTTGTGTAGCTGCCTGGGCTGTGTGTATACCGCACTTCTTAACCACCCAAACCCTCAGCCAAAATCTACTGTTCCCAAAAGGCTCAAGTGCAGCCTTTGTGGGAATAAAGGAATAGGCCTTTCAAAGAAGAGATGGAGAATGTTTCCAAAGCAGAAAATGGGAGCAAGGGTGGGATTGTGAGCCACTCTCCTCTACCCCAGAGATAACCTGGAGACTGGAGAGGATCCCTTGGGCTTCCCTCAGCAGGTGAAGGTTCTTCCATTTGAAAGTTAAAGGATGGTGTGTTCCCACATGATTCAAGGACTTGGGGGCCAGAGAGGCACTGAGTTTCACATTGTTGTAAATAATACCAAAGAGAACATCTTTATGCAAGACAGCACTTTATTTATTTATTTTATTGTGGTTTAGGTGAAGGTTTACAGAGCAAATTAGTTTCTTCATTAAACAATTAATACACATATTGTTTTTTGACATTGGCCGCCACCCCTACAAAATGTCAATACTCTCCCCTTCTCCACCTTGGTTCCGCATTACCAGCTTTCCTGTCCCCTCCTGCCTTCTCTTCCTTGCCCCTAGGTTGGTGTGCCCATTTAGTCTCATTTTGTTTTATGGGCCTGTCTAATCTCTTTTTTTTTTTTTTAATCTCTGGCTGAAGGGTGAACCTCAGGAGTGACTGCAGTACTGAGTTAAAAGGGTGTCTGGGGGCCATGCTCTCGGGGTTCCTCCAGTCTCTGTCAGACAGACTAGTAAGTCTGGTCTTTTTGTGTGTGTTAGAATTTGCTCTACATTTTTCTCCAGCTCTGTCCAGGACCCTCTGCTGTGATCCCTGTCAGAGCAATTGGCGGTGGTAGCCAGGCACCATCTAGTTGTGCTGGACTGCAAGACAACATTTTTTTTTTTTAATAATTTTTATTGTGCTTTAAGTGAAAGTTTACAAATCAAGTCAGTCTCTCACACAAAAACCCATATACACCTTGCTACACACTCCCAATTACTCTCCCCCTAATGAGACAGCCCACTCTCTCCCTCCACTCTCTCTTTTCGTTTCCTTTTCGCCAGCTTCTAACCCCCTCCACCCTTTCATCTCCCCTCCAGGCAGGAGATGCCAACATAGTCTCAAGTGTCCACCTGATCCAAGAAGCTCACTCCTCACCAGCATCCCTCTCCATCCCATTGTCCAGTCCAATCCATGTCTGAAGAGTTGGCTTCGGGAATGGTTCCTGTCCTGGGGCAACAGGAGGCCTGGGGGCCATGACCACCGGAGTCCTTCTAGTCTCAGTCAGACCATAAGTCTGGTCTTATGAGAATTTAGGGTCTGCATCCCACTGCTCTCCTGCTCCCTCAGGGATTCTCTGTTGTGTTCCTTGTCAGGGCAGTCATCGGTTGTAGCTGGGCAGCATCTAGTAGGATGATGTAGTCTCTGGTTCATGTGGCCCTTTCTGTCTCTTGGGCTCCTAATCACCTTGTGAGCTTGGTGTTCTTCATTCTCCTTTGATCCAGGTGGGTTGAGACCAATTGATGCATCTTAGATGGCTGCTTGCTAGGGTTTAAGACCCCAGACGCCACTCTTCAAAGTGGGATGCAGAATGTTTTGTTAATAGATTTTATTATGCCAATTGACTTAGATGTCCCCTGAAACCATGGTCCCCAGACCCCTGCCCCTGTTACACTGGCCTTTGAAGCATTCAGTTTATTCAGGAAACTTCTTTGCTTTTGGTTTAGTCCAATTGTGCTGACCTCCCCTGTATTGTGTGCTGTCTTTCCCTTCACCTAAAGTAGTTCTTATCTACTATCTAATTAGTGAATACCCCTCTCCCAGCCCCCCTTTTTCCCCCCTCTCGTAACCACAAAAGAATGTTTTCTTCTCAGTTTAACTTATTTCTCAAGTTTTTATAATAGTGGTCTTATACAATATTTGCCCTTTTGCAACTGACTAATTTCACTCAGCATAATGCCTTCCAGGTTCCTCCATGTTATGAAATGTTTCACAGATTCCTCACTGTTCTTTATCGATGCATAGTATTCCGTTGTGTGAATATACCATAATTTATCCATTCATCCCTTGATGGGCACCTTGGTTGCTTCCATCTTTTTGCTCTTGTAAACAGTGCTGCAATAAACATGGGTGTGCTTATATCTGTTTGTGTAAAGGCTCTTATTTCTCTAGGATATATTCCAAGGAGTGGGATTGCTGGATCATATGGTAGTTCTATTTCTAACTTTTTAAGGAAGCACCAAATTGATTTCCAAAGTGGTTGTACCATTTGACATTCCCACCAGCAGTGTATAAGTGTTCCGATCTCTCCACAGCCTCTCCAACATTTATTATTTTGTGTTTTTTGGATTAATGCCAGCCTTGTTGGAGTGAGATGAAATCTCATTGTAGTTTTGATCTGCATTTCTCTAATGGCTAATGATCGTGAACATTTCCTCATATATCTGTTAAAAAAAAAAATTTTTTTTTTAACAGGCTACCTGAATATCTTCTTTAGTGAAGTGTCTATTCATATCTTTTGCCCATTTTTTAATTGAGTTATTTAGACAACATTTTTTAATTATGGCTTTAGAAGAGCTGGTTAATAGGTCAAAGAGTAGACTTTTTTTTATAATTGTGCTTTAAGTGAAAGTTTACAGTTCAAATTAGTTTCTCATACAAAAAGGTATACACACATTGTTAAAGTGACCGTAGTTGCTCTCCCTCTAATGTGACAGCACACTCCTCCTTTCCACCCTGGATTTCCCATGTCAATTCAACCACCTCCTGTCCCCTTCTGCCTTCTCATCTTGCATCCGAACAGGAGCTGCCCATTTAGTCTCATGTACCTACTTGAGCTAAGAAGCGCACTCTTCACAAGTATAATTTTATGAGAGCAGACTTTAAGGTTTCTGGAGATTTTTAGGAGTTTCTGGGTGGTACAAATGGTTAGCTGCCCCACTACTAACTGAAAGGTGGGAGATTCGAACCCACCCAGAGGTGTCTTAGAAGAAAGGCCTGGCGAAGCAGTTTGCTTCTGAAAGATCATAGCCATTGAAAACCCTATGGGTGTAGAATGGACCAGGCAGTGTTTTTGTTCTACATGGGGTCGCTATGAGTCGGAACTGACTCGACAGCACCTGAGAACGACAATGGGCAAAATATTGAATGATGCAGGAAGCATCAAAAGAAGATGGAAGAAATATACAGAGTCACCGTACCAAAAAGAATTGATTGATGTTCAGCCATATCAGGAGGTTGCATATGATCAAGAACTGATGGTAGTGAAGGGAAAAATCCAAGCTGCACTGAAGGCACTGGCGAAAAACAAGGCTCCAGAAATTGACGGAATACCAATTGAAATGTTTCAACAAATGGATGCATCTCTCTTGCCAAGAAATTTGGATGGCAGTTACCTGGCCAACTGACTGGAAGGGATCCATATTTGTGATCCAACAGAACGTGAAAATTATCGAATAATATTGTTAATATCACAAACAAGTAAAATTTTGCTGAAGATAATTAAGAAATGGTTGCAGCGGTGCATTGACAGGGAACTGCCAGAAATTCAAGTCAGATTCAGAAGAGAAAGTGGAGCGAGGGATATCATTGCTGATGTCAGATGGATATTGGCTGAAAGCAGAGAACACCAGAAAGATGTTTACCTGTGATTTATTAACTATGCAAAGGCATTCAACTGTGCCAATCATAACAAATTATGGATAATATTGTAAAGAATGGAGATTCCAGAATGATTGATTATGTTCACAAAGAACCTGTGCATAAACCAAGAGGCAGTCCTTCTAAGACAGGGAACAGACGGGCCCCCAAATCTGCAAACGAAGTAGCAAGAAATGCTACCAGGGCACAGAAACAAAGCCATTCCCCAGAATAGTGGGGCAGGATATCAGAAAATAGCCCGCAAAGTTGTTTTACAGAAGCAGCTGGATAAAACCAGCTCCAGGGACATGCACAGAACATCCACCTGTGACCGCTGTGTGACCTTCCACCGGGGCAGTGAGGGGCTACAGCAACAGCCAGGGACTTGAACTTGGGAAGCGAAAGACTACGCAGGCGCGACACCCCATATTAAGTCCTGCTATGAATCCCAGAGGCCTCCGGGACAGGAGCCATCTTGGAAAGCTGCCGCACGCGCACTGCAGTAAGCATATTCCTGCCTATGCCTACGAATAAACATGAATCTTTTCCCGCCCAAGAACTTTTAAAAACCCAGGCAAGTCTTTTGTTCTGTGAGATGGGGGTAAGCATTGTTTAGGCCCTCCTTGTCTCCGTTTGCAAGGCTCTTCAATAAAGCTTTGCTCATGTGGAAAACTCTACGTGCCTTATCTGCTCATTCTTGACCATTGAGAGGGAAGAACCTTTCTTGATTCCGGTAACACTTCCAACAGAACAAGGTGATGCTGTGTGGTGGTTTAAAATTAGGAAAGGTGTGCATCAGGGTTGTATCATTTCACCATACTTAGTCTGTATGCTGAGCAGATAATTCAAGAAGCTGGACTGTATGAAGAAGAATGTGGCATCAACATTAGAGGAAGGCTCATTAACAACCTCTGATATGCAGATGACACAAACTTTCTTGCTGAAAGTTGACTTGAAGCACTTACTGACAAAGATCGAAGTCTACAGTCTTCAATATAGATTATGCCTCAATCTAAAGAAAACAAAAATTCTCACAACTGGACCAATAAGCAGCATCATGATAAACAGAGAAAAGACTGAAGTTGTCAAGGATTTCATTTTACTTGGATCCACAATCAACGCCCATAGAAGCAGCAGTCAAGAAATCAAAAGACGCATTGCATTGGGCAAATCTGCTGCGAAAGACCTCTTTAAAGTGTTAAAAAGCAAAGATGTCACTTTGAGGACTAAGATGGATGTGCGCCTGACCCAAGCCATGGTATTTTCAATAGCCCCATGTGCATGCAAAGGCTGGATAATGAATAAGGAAGACCAGAGAAGAATTGATGCCTTTGAATTATGGTGTTGGCAAAGAATATTGAATATGCCATGGACTGCCAGAAAAGTGAACAAATCTGTTTTGGAAGAAGCACAGCCAGAATGCTCTTTAAAAGTGAGGATGGTGAGACTTCTTCTCATGTATTTTGGACACGTTACCAGGAGGAACCAGTCCCTGGAGAAGGACATCATGCTGGGTAAAGTAGAGGGTCAGTGAACAAAAGGGAAATCATCAACGAGATGGACTGACACAGTGGCTACAATGGGGTCCAACATGGCAATGATTGTGAGGATGGCACAGGCCCGGGTAGTGTTTTGTTCTGTTGTAGATAGGGTCACTATGAGTCAGAACTGACTTAATGGCACTTAACAACAAGGAGACTGCTGTTCCACACTCAGAGCAGTGAACCAGATCTCCTCTGTGGAGTTGTTTGTTCCAGCTCAGCCCCCTGACATGTGATGCCATCACACTTCTTGGCCCCCTTGGGGGAGGAGGAGGCCGCATGAGGAGTTCTTGGTCAGTGGATGGATAGTGGGAGGGATTCAGGTCCCATTTCTGGCCTGAGCATTCGGTGGCTAGTGTGAGACCCAGGGAGGATTACCCAATAAGCAAGGTACACATAGACTTACTTGTGGTTACTTACTAATCTGTAGCACACATTATCACTCGTTTTTCACTACGTCTTTGACGTGGTAAAACCCACATGAAATTGTGCAGTATATATTAATAAGCAAATACAAATAAGCCCATGTGTAGCTTGCTCAATGTAAGTCTGTGTGCACCTTGCTTACTGGTTAATCTGCCCCTGGTGAGACCTTTCAAAGTTCTTTTCCTCTGACTTGGGCCGGGAGTGTTTGAAATGTTGGCTATTCCAGCAACCTGGGTCTCTCAGTGCCTCCTCCTGCCAACCCTCAGTGGTCATCAGCATGAGCAAGAAACAAACCAGCATGAGCAAGAAAGGAGAACTTATTTATTACCTCAGCATTACCTAACCCACCCTGACTGATTCCCTGCTTTAACCATCGCTGATATTTTTCTCAAGATCCTGTCCTCATGGTGGCTGCCTCATCTCTCCTTCCCCTCTCTACTTCCTCTTCTCAGCCTCACCAGCCCAGCTCCTCCCCACACTCCTCTCCAAGTCTCAATTTGCACATCTCATCCAGTGAATCAGCCCAGCTACTGTTTCCTAAATATACCCTGGGAAACCTCAACTCATCGTGCCACAGGAATTACCCCCATTTCACTGATGAAGAACCAGGGCTGCTCAGGAAGGATGGTGAGGAGAGGTGGAGTCAGGGTTAATCCCTGGGAGGTCATGGGGTTGTGGTGAGGGGAGAGAATGGTGTCTCATTAAGCTTTGCGCCCCTGGCAAGGGGAGAGGCAATGACTGTGGTTGAAAGGAGTGGCTGACTGCCTGTCTTTTCTGCTTCCCCCAGCAAACCGCTTCTTCTTCCCCTGTGCAGGTGAGTCAATAGGTTTGGAGGTTCAAGTCCACCTGGAGATGCCTCAGAAGGAAGGCCTGTCAATCCACTTTAGAAAATTGTCTTAGTCATTTAGTGCTGCTATAACAGAAATACCACAAATTGAGGGCTTTAACAAAGATGAATTTATTTTCTCACAGTCTGGTAGGCTAGAAGTCCAAGTTCAGGATGTCAGCTCCAGGGGAAGGCTTTATCTCTCTGTCGGCTCTGGAGGAAAGTCCTTCTTGTCAGTCTTCCCCTGGACTAGGAGCTTCTCTGTGCAGGAACCCCAGGTCCAAAGGACACACTCTGCTCCTAGTGCTGCTTTCTTGGTGGTATGAGGTCCTCCTGTCTCTCCACTCACCTCTCTCTTTTGTATCTCAAAATGGATTGGTTTAAGACACGATACAATCTTGTAGATCTCATCAACATAGCTGCCGCTAATCCATCTCAATAACATAGTGACAGGATTTATAACACACAGGAAAATCCCAAAATGGTGGACAGTCACACAATACTTGGAATCATGGCCTAGCGAAATTGACAGATATTTTGGAGGGACACAATTCAATCCATGACATTGTGTTAGAGCCCATTGTTGCAGCCACCATGTCAGACCATCTCGTTGAAGGTCTTCCTCCTTTCCCGTTGACCCTTGGGGCGACACTGTTAGGGCTTCATTAACGTAACAAAGAAACCCTATTTGCAGATAGGATCACGTCCACAGGTATAGAGGTCAGGACTCTAACATATTTTTGGGGGGACACAATCAGTCCATAACAGCATGGGAGGGTCATAGTGACTTAGCCCCTACGGGGAGCAGAAGCAGGACCTGAAGCTAAAGATACTAAGCCCAGATTTCTGAGCTGGGGAGACAAGACAGAATGAAAACAAATCAAGATAAAGTGGGGATGGGGCGGGGGCTAAGAGTTCGCCTTAAATGTCAGTTCGATTTTAGGGCTTAACTTACGGGTCAGTGTTGGAGGGCTCCCCTGGGAGGTGGGCATAGCACCAGGGCCTAATGAATCCTGGTTGGTCTAAGGTTTAGACTCAGCCATCTCATGGTCAGCCCATTGCTCTGTGCAGGTATAGAGGTGAATTCCATGACGGAGGAATGACCTGGACAGGAGATCAGGGATGGCTTGTCTGAGAAGTGACACTTGAACTGAGCCCTGAAGAATGAGTAAGTTGACTGGGAGGTGTGCGTGCATGCATGTGTGTGTGTGTGTGTGTGTGTAGGGGGCTGTTCTAGAGGGAACAGCGTGAGCAAAGGCCCTGTGGTCAAGGTGTGGAATGTTGGGGTACAAAGACAACCTGTATATCTAGAGTGCAGAGGATTTGGAGAGTGGGGCAGAGGTCAGCCCTTGGGGCCTTTGATGTCAGGCTAGTAGGTAGGTCTTTAACTCTAGAGCAAGGGAAGGGTTTTAGGAGTGTGTATTGGGGTATGGGTGCGGGTGTTGTAAAACATGGTCAGATTTGCCTTTTGAAATATATTCTGGTTGCATATTAGGGAGACATGGAATGGGGCAGAGTTTAAGCTTCAACACCCTAACTTCATGTCTAGGAAAAGTCCCAAGCTCCCAAGAAGATCTCAGAGGTCCCTGGCCGCTTAAGTTTTCAACATTTCCTCCCCTTGAGGCCCTTGCTCTTCCTGAGTGCTTTGTGCTCTGGACTCTGCTGACTCAGTTGTGAAACTTCTCTATTTCTATAAAACCCTACTCTTGGCAAATACTTGTGAGCAGAACAGTTACTAAAGATCTTGGGGTGACAGAAGGAAACAATTTTAAAATGTCATCTTAGGTATATCTGTTCTTGCCCTCTCCTGGCTCCTGGCTCCTCTGCTTCCCTTCTCTGGCTCTGACCCTCATCCCCATCTTCCCAGATTGCACTGGAGCTTCGTTCATCTCCCTCTCATCTGCAGAGCAGTTCAGCTCTCCCCACCTCACAGATTCAGAGTCACAACTCAGGAACCTGAACGTGACACAGAGTTATGTTCTCCAATCACTGCCTTTTTGACTGTTCCTGGCCTCCCGTTTCCAACCCTTTGTGGCATCTCAGGCAGGCATGAAAAAGGCCAGTCTCAAAGTTCAATCTCACATCCAATTGAATATCCACCCCCTGCCCTTTGGCACTGGGTTTGGTTTTTTTGGTTTGACCCTTTCGAGACTTGGAGCAGGCTGGGGATATGGCCTGCTCCTTCACTTCCTTTCCCTCAGTTTTCCTCCCTATGGGCCGTGGTAGGGAGGAGGGAGCCAAATAGGCCTCCTTTCTTATTTAACTGGAAACCCTGGTGGCGTAGTGGTTAAGAGCCGTGGCTGCCAACCAAAAGGTTGGCAGTTCAAATCCACGAGGTGCTCCTTGGAAACCCTACAGGGCAGTTCTGCTCTGTCCTATAGGGTCGCTATGAGTCAGAATTGACTCCATGGCATCGGGTTTTTGGTCTTACTTAACTGGTGCCACTGTAGTCCTTGCTGTGTGATGTCCCTTCTCTGGCCATCGTTGGTGGGCTTTTCAGGTCCTCTGTGTGGCAGTCGTCTCTGCAGGCTCTGGATGGATAAGTGATGGAAGAAAGGATAAATGTGTGATTATATGTGTTGAATGAACAAATGGTAGAATGGACCAGTGGCAAATGCATGGGAAGAAAGGGACAAAGAGATGGATGGAAGAGAGGGCTAGAACGCACTGGTGGTTCTTAACCTAGGGGCCTCTGGGATCTTCGAACTCTACTGCAATATCTGAGAAAGCTCAGTCCTCAGCTGGTGGGAGCCCCTGGTTGAAGAGTAAGTGGGGAGGGGTGAGGAGAGACAGTGCATCTCACCAGAAGCTGGGTCTCAAGGCGAAAATAATCAAGCGTCAGGGAGGGCAGAACAAATGCGAGTGGAACAAGTCACTAACTTGAAAGCCAATCCTAAAGCAAAGCCACATGCATGCTGGGACCTGCAGAAGTCAAGGTGGCCAAAAATGGTGATACACAGAGAGGGTGATGGCCAAGTCCAGAAGGGGAGACGAAGCCCGTGGCAGACAGGGAGTGCAGCTTTCCTCAGCTTTCCTTTCGAGTCATGGTTTTGCCCCAAACAGTTGATGGTCCATTGGGTCTGGACAAAGCTTGTATAGTTAGTTCCCTGGGATAAGATACCGCCTTCGTGTGTAAATAATAACTATTCAGTGCAATGCAAGATGTTTTGTAGATAAAGAACAAAACTAGCAGGCAATAAACTTACAAATTCAGGGTCCTTATGTAACCTGACCCTACGAATGCCGGGAAATTTCCATTGGTCCTTAAACTAGCCTAAGCTAGACTTTTCCCATCCCGCGTGCACAGAAGGGCCAGCTGTGACTTCAACGGAGGAAGCAGCAACAGGTGGAATGAATCAGAAGGAAAATCAGCATCCAGACCCTATTCCAAAGTGAGAGACCCGACAAGAACCATGTCACCTTCTGTTTCCTGGCTGCCTTCTAGAATTTTCCCTCCCCAGTACACCTGGGTGCTGTCATCTTCCTGCCCAAATCACGTATCAGCCCTGCTTCCCTGTAGCTTGGGGAGCCAGCTCTGAGGAACTTCCTTCCGGCTCCTTGCTCTGTGCATTGCCATAAAATTTACTTTCTCTTTCTCAAAGACTGGTGTCCAGATAATTGGCAAGTCTGAGCATTGCAGTCAAGGACCCACTTTCCCTGGCTCAGTAAAACTTAGGGAAACCATAGGAACCCTGGTGGTGTGCTGGTTATAGCACTCTGCTGCTAGCCACAAAAGGTCAGCAGTTTGAACCCACCAATCACTGCACAGAAGACAGATGCGGCAGTCTGCTTACATAAAAATTACAGCCTTGGAAACCCTGTGGGGCAGTTCTACTCTTTTCTATAGGGTCAATATTAGGCAGCAATCAACTTGACAGCAGTGGGTTTGGTTTTATTTTTGGTTATGGAAACCATGATTAAGGAGTTTTATGGGAGATGTTGCCATCGATTTGGCTCCAACTCATGGCAACCTTATGTATAACAGAACAAAACGTTGCCTGGTCCCGTGCCATCATCATGATCATTGATTGGTATGTTTGAGTCTGTTGTGGCTGCTGTTACTTCTCATTTTGAGTCATGCCACATCAGCAAATGAACGTCTTGGAAAGCTTTACTCCATCTGCATCATGCAGGTCAACTCTGAGGAGGCAGTTCTCCAGTTGTACTTTGAGTGCCTCCCAACCTAGGGGGCTCATCTTCCAGCACTGTATTGTACAGTGTTCTGTTGTGATCCATATGGTTTTCACTGGCTAATTTTTGGAGTCAGATCACTAGTCCTTTCCTCCTAGTCTGTCTTAGTCTGGAAGCTCCGCTGAAACCTGTCCACCATGGGTGACCCTGTTGGTATTTGAAATGCTGTACCAGTAGCATAGCTTCCGGCATCACATCAACACATAAGTCATCTCAGTATGACACACTCGAGAAGGTTTATGACCCACTGGACTAGCTGATCTCTGAGGTTTAACACCCTGCAAGAGCCCCAAAGTGGCTGTGACCTCAGAGCAGGGCAGAAGGTGCTAAAGTGTGTCTCCGCAGAGGAACTTCCCAGCCATCCTCTGTTCACCCCTTTCTGCTAGGCAGGTTCTGTGGAACAAGAGTGGGTGGCGGAGGTGGCTTACTGAGAGGGGTCACAAAGCCCCAGGTGGCCTCCTCCATGCCACGATGGGTGCCTGCTCAGGGTGCTGGATGGGGTATTGGGGCAGGAGGGAAGTGAAACCCATGTGGAGGAACATCCACACACTCTCCCCCCTGCCCTGGCCCCTGCGTCAGACCTCGGGAAATGGGAAGCTTAGAGCTGAGAAGGAGGCAAGGGGGCCCTGCTCCCTGCCCTCTGGGTACATTCAGGGTGGTGGGACCCCACCCTCACGGGAGCCATGTGACAGCTTCTGACAGAAAGAAATCTCCATTTTACAGATGAGAAAAGTGAGGCTCAGAAAGGTCAATGGACTGGGCCAAGGTCACACAGCTGGGTAGTGAGAGGCCTCACAGTCTTCCTTCTGGGAGGAAAGGTCTTTGTGGGGTTGGGTGAGTTGCATTTTATCCTGGGGCTGGAGCTATGCCTAGGGCTGCTTTGGAGCTAGAAAGTTACTGTGTGTGCCTACGCGCACGTGCATATGTGCAAACGTTAACATGGATGTAAGCCTGGGGGCTGCAGAAGCTTCCTAGATGCCCCATGGGGTGGGGGCTGGTTGCCAGGGCAGGGCCCGTGGTGCCAGCTGTGGAGATGTCAACACTGGAATATCCTCTTTCTCAGACACAGAGTGGTACAGAGGCTTGTCCAAGGCCACACAGCAAACTTGGGGCAGAACCAAGGCTAAAATCCAGGTCTTTTTTTTTTTTTTAATATTTAATTTTAATATTTTGGAGAAAATTTACATAGCAGCTTAGGTTCTCATTTAACAATTTCTATACATATTATTTGGGGCTTGGTGGTGCAGTGGTTAGGCATTTGGTGGCTAACCAAAAGGGTAGTTCAAACCCACCAGTTCAAACCCTCTGGGGCCATTCTACTCTTCCTATAGGGTTGCTATGAGTCAGAATCGACTTGATGGCAGTGGGTCATACATATTATTCAGTGATATTGGTTATACTTTTCACAGTGTGTCAGCATTCTCATTTCCATTCTGGTTGTTTTGTTTCCATTAATCTAGCTTCCTTGCTCTCCCTTTGGTCTAGTGTAAGCACTGACTGTTAGGTCTCATTTAGATGATTGTTTAAAGGAGCACAGTACTCATGGGTGACATTATTTATTTAGCAGCCCCTCCTCCGGGAGTGGTTTGTAGAATCCAGGCCTTCTAATTTACTGTCCAGTGTTCTCCTTGCCCTTGTCAGCCCTGGTGTGGGAGAAGAACCCGGGGCCTTGTTTTCCCCTCTCTGTAACTTGGATTTCTTTCCTTGAGTTTCTTTCTTTTCCAGAGGGAGGACTGGGAGATTTGGGGGTTGAGTGGGTAGAAGAGCAGAATGGAAGGGGCCCTTGTTGTAGTTGTTAGATGCTGTCAAGCTGGTTCCGACTCATAGTGACCCTATGTAAAACAGAATGAAAACACTGCCCAATCCTGCATCATCCTCAAAATCGTTGTCATGCTTGAGCCCATTGTTGCAGCCACTATGTCAATTCATCTCGTTGAGGGTCTTCCTTTCTTTCACAGACTTTACCAAGCATGATGTCCTTCTCCAGGGACTGGTCCCTCCTGAAAACATGTCCAAAGTATGTGATATGAAGTCTTGTCATCCTTGCGTCTAAGGAGCATTCTGGTTGTACTTCTTCTAACACAGTTTCTAAGTGTCCTTAGAATCACTCAATTCACTCCCCCTTGGTTAGCACATGAGGAAACTGAGGCCCAGAGAGAGGAAAGGAAATGAAAGGGCTTGCCATAAATTGGTTGGTAGTCAGTGTCTGTGAAGAGCCAGAAGAGGTCTCCTGATGCCAAGGCTAGGGTTTGGCCACCACAGAGGGGTCCCCCAGGAGTTGCCACCCTCTAGCCCTGCACTGCCCTCCAGTGCTCTGGGGTGGGACCTGCCTCTCCACTGAGCCAGCTGAAACAAGGGGCCTTGAAGGACCCTGCAAGGGCTGGGAGATTAGCACCCCAGCCCAGGCAGGTCCCGCTCTCCCTGGGCCTCTGTTTCCCATCTGTACCGTATCACAGTGGTCCCAGGATCTCCAAAGGTCCTGCCAGCCCTGATGCTGACCCTATGGGGATTTGAGGGCCAGGTAGCGGTGGGCTCCTCAACTTTGTTGCCAAGACTGGAGGTGTAGCCTCAGTATGGGGGAAGAGGGGAACAGGCAGCCCTGGGGTGGGCATGCTGAGGGAGGCCCAGGGTGGCTGCTTCCACCAGTCTAGCCCTACCCCAAAGCGGGCAGGAAGTGAAACCTGCCAGTTAACTGTGTTGCTGTTGTTACATGCCGTCGAGTTGGTTCCAACTCATAGTGATCCTATGTGCAACAGAACGAAACACCGCCCAGCGCTGCGCCATCCTCACAGTCGTTGCTATGCTCGAGCCCATTGTTGCGGCTGCTGTGTCCATCCATCTCCTTGAAGGTCTTCCTCTTTTTCGCTGACCGCCAGTTTTACTAAGCATGATGTCCTTCTCCAGGGACTGGTTCCTCCTGATATAATGTCCCAAGTACATGAGACAAAGGACATGTACTTTGGACACGTCGCTTCTGAGGAGCACTCTGGCTGTATTTCTTCCAGGACAAATCTGTTCATTCTTCTGGCAGTCCATGGTATATTCAATATGCTTCGTCAACACCGTAATTCAAAGGCATCAATTCTTCTTCAGTCTTCCTTATTCATCGTCCAGCTTTTCCATGCAAATGGGCAATTGAAAATATCTTGGCTTGGGTTGTCAGGTGCACCTTAGTCCTCAAAGTGACATCTTTGCTTTTCAACACTTTAAAGAGGTCTTTTATAGTAGATTTACCCAGTGCAATACATGTGTCATTTGATTTCTTGACTGCTGTTTCCATGGGCACTGACTGTGGATACCAGTAAAATGAAATCCTTGACAACTTCAGTATTTTTTCCGTTTATCATGATGTTGCTTATTGATCCAGTAGAGGATTTTTGTTTTCTTTCCATTGAGGTGTAATCCATTCCGAAGGCTGTGGTCTTTGATCTTCATCCATAAGTGTTTCAAGTCCCTTTCACTTTCAGCAAGCAAGGGTTGTGTCATCTGCGTATCACAGGTTGTTAATGAGTCTTCCCCCAATCCTGATGCCACCTTCTTCTTCATATAGTCCAGCTCCTCAGATTATTTGCTCACCATACAGATTGAATAAGTATGGTGAAAGGATACAGCCCTGATGAACACCTTTCCTCACTTTAAACCACGCAGTATCCTCTTGTTCTGTTCGAATGACTGCCTCTTGGTCCATGTACAGGCTCCTCATGAGCACAATTAAGTGTTCTGGAATTCCCATTCCTCGAAATATTATTCATAATTTTTTATGATCCACACAGTTGAATGCCTCTTTGTATAGTATAAAACACAAGTAAACACCTCTCTGGTATTTTCTGCTTTCAGCCAAGATCCATCTGACATCAGCAATGATATTTCTCATTCCACATCCTCTTCTGAATCCAGCTACAATTTCTGGCAGTTCCCTGTCGATGTACTACTGCAGTAGGTTAATTATCTTCAGCAAATTTTACTTGAGGATGCTGTTAATGATATCGTTTGATAGTTTCTGCATTCTGTCGGGTCACCTTTTTTTTCAATGGGCACAAGTATGAATCTCCTCCAGTCAATTGCGCAGGTAGCTGTCTTCCAAATTTCTTTTTCTTTATACAACTCTTTATTTTTATTGTGCTTTAGTTGCTCATTAAACGATTAATATACATATTAATATATACATATTTTGTAACATTGGTTGTCAACCTCACAACATGTCAATACTATCCCCTTCTCAACCTTGGCGTCCACATTACCGGCTTTCCTGTCCCCTCCTGCCTTCACGTCCTTGCCCCTGGGCTGGTGTGTCCATTTAGTCTCATTTTGTTTTATGGGCCTCTCTAATCTTTAGCTGAAGTGTGAACCTCAGGACTGACTTCAGTACTGGGATGAAAGGGTGTCTAGGGGCCATACTGTCAAGGTTTCTCCAGTCTCCCTCAGACCAATAAATCCGGTCTTTTTTTGTGAGTTAGAATTTTCTACATTTTCTCCAGCTCTGTCTGGGACCCTGTATTGTGACCGCTGTCAGAGCAGTCGGTGGAGGTAGCCAGGCACCATCTAGTTGTGCTGGACTCAGTCTGGTGGAGGCTGTGGTTGTTGTGGTCCATTAGTCGTTTGGGCTAATCTTTCCCTTGTGTCTTTGGTTTTCTTCATTCTCCCTTGCTCCAGATGGGGTGGGACCAGTGGAGTATCTTAGATGGCTGCTCACAAGCTTTTAAGACCCCAGATGCTACTCACCAAAGTAGTATGTAAGAACATTTTCTTCATAAACTCCGTTATGGCAGTTGAGCTAGGTGTCCCCCAAGACCATGGTCCCCAGACCTCAGCCCAGTAATTCAGTCCCTCAGGGAGTTTAGATGTGTCTTTGGAGCTTCCATGACCTTGCCTTGGTCAAGTTGTGCTGACTTCCCCAGTATTGTGCACTGTCTTACCCGTCACCAAAGTTACCACTTATCTATTGTCTATTTCATGTTTTCCCGTCCCTACCCCTCCCCTCCCTCGAAACCATCAAAGATAGTTTCTTTCTGTGTATAAAGCTTTTCATGAGTTTTTATAATAGTGGTCTCGTATAGTATTTGTCGTTTTGTGGTTGACTTATTTCACTCAGCATAATGCCCTCCAGATTCATTCATGTTGTGAGATGTTTCACAGATTCATCGTTATTCCTTATCATTGTGTAGTACTCCATTGTGTGTATGTACCATAGTTTGTTTATCCATTCATCCCTGTTGATCGGCATCTAGGTTGTTTCCAATTTTTTGCTATTGTGAATAGTGCTGCAATGAACATGGGTGTGCATACGTCTGTTTGTGTGACGGCTCTTATTTCTCTAGGATATATTCCTAGGAGTGGGCTAACTGGACCATATGATATTTCTATTTCTAGCTTTTTAAGGAAGCACCATATCATTTTCCAAAATGGTTGTAACATTTTGCATCCCCACCAGCAGTGCATAAGAGTTCCAATCTCTCTGCAGCCTCTCCAACATTTGTTATATATATATATATATATATGTATATATATATATATATATATATTTTTTTTTGATTCGTGCCAGTAATGTCTGGGTGAGATGGTATCTTATTGTAGATTTGATTTGCATTTCTCTAATGGCTAGTGATTGTGAGCATTTCCTCACGTGTCTGTTAGCTGCCCGAATGTCTTCCTTATGTCTTCCAAATTTCTTGGCATAGACAAGTGAGCGCCTCCAGTGCTGAATCTATTTGTTGAAACATCTCAACTGATATTCCATCAACTCCTGGAGCCTTGTTGTTCGACAATGGTTACAGAGCAGCTTGGACTTCTTCCTTCGATACCATTGCTTCTTGATCATATGCTACCTCCTGAAATGGTTGAATGTCGACCAATTCTTTTTGGCGCAGTGACTCTATGTATTCCTTGCAACTTCTGTTGATGCTTTTTACATCATTGAACATTTTGGCCGTAGAATTCTTTAAAATTGCAACTCAAGGCTTGAATTTTTCTTCAGTTCTTTCAGCTTGAGAAATGCCAAGCGTGTTCTTCCCTTTTGGTTTTCTCTCTCCAGGTTTTTACATATTTTGTTAAATGCTTTACTTTGTTTTCTTGAGCTGCCCTTTGAAGTCTTCTATTCAGCTCTTTAACTCATCATTTCTTCCATTCACTTTAGCTACTTTATGTTCAAGAGCAAGTTTCAGAGTCTGTTATGATATCCGTTTTGGCCTTTTCTTTCTTTCCTGACTTTTTAATTTTTATTTATTGTGCTTTAGGTGAAAGTTTACAAATCAAGTCAGCCTCTCATATAAAAACTTATACACACCTTGCTATGTACTTCTAGCTGCTCTTCCCCTAATAAGACAGCACACTGCCGTATTCCCTGTGTCCATTCATCCAGCTCCTGTCTCTCTCTGCCTTCTCATCTCACCTCCAGACAGGAGCTGCCTACATAGTCTCATGTGTCTACTTGAGCCAAGAACTTCACTCCTCACCAGAGTCATTTTGTCTTATAGTCCAGTCCAATCCCTGTTGGAAGAGTTGGCTTCAGGAATGGTTCCAGTTGGGCTAACAGAGGGTCTGGGGACCATGACCTCTGGGGTCCCTCTAGTCTCAGTCAGACCATTAAGTCTGGTCTTTTTACGAGGATTTGAGGTCTGCATCCCACTGTTATCCTGCTCCTCCAGGGATTCTCTGTTGTGTTCCCTGTCAGGGCAGGCATTGGTGGTAGCCAGGCACCATCTAGTTCTTCTGGTCTCAGGCTGATGTAGTCTCTGGTTTATGTGGTTCTTTCTGTCTGTTTTTTCCTTGTGTCTTTGGTGTTCTTCATTCTCCTTTGCTCCAGGTGGGTTGAGACCAATCGATGCCTCTTTGATCCCTGCTTGCTGAAGTTTAACACTCCAGATTCCACTCACCAAAGTGGGATGCAGAATGTTTTCTTAATACATTTTGTTATGCTAGTTGACCTAGATGTCTGCTGAAACCATGGTCCCCAGACACCTGCCCCTGCTACTCTGACCTTCGAAGTGTTTGGTTGTATTAGTCCAGTTGTGCAACCTCTCCTATATTGTGTGTGGTCTTTCCCTTCGCCTAAAATAGTTCTTGTCTACTATCTAATTAGTGAATACCCTTCTCCCTCCCTCCATCCCTCCCCACCCTCATAACCATCAAAGAATATTTTCTTCTGTGTTTAAACTGTTTCTTGAGTTCTTATAATAGTGGTCTCATACAATATTTGTCCTTTTGCAACTGACTAATTTCACTCAGCATAATGCTTTCCAGATTCCTCCATGTTATGAGATGTTTCATGGATTCATCGTTGTTCTTAATCATTGTGTAGTGTTCCATTAAGTGAATATACCGTAATTTATATATTCATTCACTTGTTGATGGGAACCTTGGTTGCTTCCATCTTTTTGCCACTGTAAACAGTGCTGCAATAAACATGAGTGTGAGGGCTCTTATTTGTCTAGAATATATTCCAAGGAGTGGAATTGCTGGGTTGTATGGTAGTTCTATTTCTAACTTTTTAAGGAAGGGCCAAATCGATTTCCAAAGTAGTTGTACCATTTTGCATTCCCCCAGCAGTATATAAGTGTTCCAGTCTCTCCACAACCTCTCCATTTATTATTTTGTGTGTTTTGGATTAATGCCAGCCTTGTTGGGGTGAGATGGTATCTCACTGTAGTTTTGATTTGCATTTCTCTAATGGCTAATGATCGTGACATTTCCTTATGTATCTGTTGTCCACCTGAATGTCTTCTTTAGTGAAGTGCCAGTTCATTTCCTTTGCCCATTTTTTAATTGGGTTATTTTCTTTTTGTTGTTGAGTTTTTGCAGTATCATGTAGATTTTAGAGATCAGACTCTGATCAGATTTGTTGTAACCAAAAATGTTTTCCCAGTCTGTAGGTAATCTTTTTACTTTTTTGGTGAAGTCTTTGGACGAGTGTGTTTGATTTTTAGGAGCTCCCGGTTAATTTAATTGCTCTTCTGGTGTTTGTATATTGTTAGTAATGTTTTGTGTACTGTTTATGCCATGTCTTAGGGCTCCTAGCATTGTCCCTATTTTTTCTTCCATGATCTTTATCATTTTAGACTTTCTGTTTAGGTCTTTGATACATTTTGAGTCAGTTTTTGTGCATGGTGTGAGGTATGGGTCTTGTTTCATTTTTTTGCAGATGGATATCCAGTTATGCAAGCATCGTTTGTTAGAGACTATCTTTTCTCCACTTAACTGACTTTGGGCCTTTGTCAAATATCAGCTTCTCATATGTGGATGGATTTATGTCTGGATTCTCAATTCTGTTGCACTGGTCTGTGTATCTGTTGTTGTACCAGTACCAGGCTGTTTTGACTACTGTGGCAGTATAATAGGTACTAAGATAGGTAGTGTGAGGCCTTTCACTTTGTTCTTCTTTTTCAGTAATGCTTTACTTATCCAGGGCCTCTTTCCCTTTCATATGAATTTGGTGATTTGTTTCTCCATCTCATTAAAAAATACCATTGGAATTTGGATCAGGATTGCATTATATCTATAGATGGCTTTGGGTAGAATAGACATTTTTACAATATTGAGTCTTCCCATCCATGAGCAAGGTATGCTTTTTCTCTTACGTAGGTATCTTTTGGTTTCTTGCGGTACTGTCTTGTAGTTTTCTTTGTATCTCTGGTTAGATTTGTTCCTAAGTATTTTAATCTTCTTGGGAGCTATTGTAAATGGTATTGATTTAGTGATTTCCTCTTAGATGTTCTCTTTGTTGGTGTAGAGGAATCCAACTGATTTTGGTTTGTTTATCTCATATCCTGATACTCTGCTGAACTCTTGTATTAGTTTCAGTAGTTTTCTTGAGGATTCTTTAGGGTTTTCTGTGTATAAGATCATGTCATCTGCAAACAGAGATACTTTTACTTCTTCCTTACCAATTTGGATGCACTTTATTTCTTTATCTGGCCTAATTGCTCTGGCTAGGACCTCTAGCACAATGCTGAATAAGAGTTCTTTCCTGTCTTTTTAATGACCTTTTGCTTTCTTCATGTGTGATGTCATTCCATGACTCTTCTGGTCTTTGGTCATTAGTGTTCAATGCATCAAATCTGTTTTTGAGATGGTCTCTACATTCAGGTGGAATATACTCAAGGTAGTATTTTGCTATTTGTGGACTTGTTTTAATTTTCTTCAATTTCAACTTGCATATGAGCAATTGACGGTCTGTTCTGCATTCGGCCCCTGGCCTTGTTCTGACCGTTGGTTTCAAGCTTTTCTATTGTCTCTTTCTACGGATGTAGTGATTCCTGTGTTTTTTATCTGGTGAGGTCCATGTGTATGGTTGCTGTTTATTGTTATTGTTGTTGAATAAAGGTATTTGCAATGAATAAGTTGTTGGTCTCGCAAAATTCTGTCATTCGATCTCCTGCATTGTTCCTATCACCAAGGCCATACTTTTCAACTATAGATCCTTCTTCTTTGTTTCCTGCTTTTGCATTCCAATCACAAGTAATTATCGATGCATCCTGATTGCGTGTTTGATCAATTGCAGACTGCAGAAGTTGGTAAAAATCTTAAATATCTTCATCTTTGGCCTTAGTGGTGGGTGCATAAATTTGATTAATAGTCGTATTAACTGGTCTCTTCCTTATAGGGATATGGATATTATCCTATCACTGACAGCATTGTACTTTAGGATAGATCTTGAAATATTCTTTTTGATGATGAATGTGACTCCATTCCTCTTTAATTTGTCATTTCTGGCATAGTAGAACATACGATTGTCTGATTCAAAATGGCCAATACCAGTCCACTTCAGCTCACTAATGCCTAGGATACTGATGTTTATGCATTCTATTTCACTTTTGACGACTTCCAATTTTCCTGATTTCATACTTGTACATTCCAGGTTCCGATTATTAATTGACGTTTGCAGCTGTTTCTTCTCATTTTGAGTCGTGCCAACCTCAGAAAATGAGAGTCCCAAAAGCTTTACTCCATCTACATCATTAAGGTCGACTCTACTTTGAGGAGGCAGCTCTTCCCTAGTCGTATTTTGAGTGCCTTCCAACCTGGGGGCTCATCGTCCGACACTGTACCAGACAGTGTTCCTCTACTATTAATAATGTTTTCACTGGTCAGTTTTCTCAGAAGTAGTCTGCCAGGTCCTTCTTCCTAGTCTGTCTTAGTCTGGAAGCTGCCCTGTACCTGTCTACCATGGGTGATCCTGCTGATATTTGAAATAACTGGTGGCACAGCTTTCCACATCACAGCAACACAGAAGCCACCACGGTAGGACGAACTCAATCTCACTGCCTTGGGTCTGCTCTAAAAAGCAAACGGGTAGTAGTGAGGGCCCGAGTACTACCCCCCCTTCATTTCATCTCCTGCTTCTGCTCTATTTCTGGTCCCAAGGCCAGGCTGGGGTGCAGATGGATCTCCCAGGGGACAGGGTGGTGGTGGGTGTTACACATGGCTCCTTCTTCAGAGGCTGGGGCTCCGGGGTGATGTAGCCCTGGGACTGTTCAGGATTCTTGCCTTCCATGTGGGAGACCAGGGTTTGATTTCCACCCAGTGTGCCTCATGCACAGCCACCACCTGTCTGTCACTGGAGGCTTTCGTGTTGCTGTGATGTTGAACAGGTTTAAGTGGAGCTTCTAGATTAACATGGACTGGGAAGAAAGGCCTGGAGATCTCCTTCCGAAAGTCTGCCAGTGGATTCCTATGGATCACAGTGGTACGGTCCACAAATGATCATGGGGATAGTGCAAGACCAAGATGCATTTTGTTCAGCTGTTCATGGGGTCACCATGTGTCATGAGTGACTTGGCAGCAGCTAACAACACGTATGTAAAAATCTGCTTTGTGTGATCAATAATATTATAAAAATTTTCCACTATAAATATTGGAATTGTCACAGTTCTTAATAAAATTGCACAAAGAAAAAAGTCTTTTGTGTTGAACTTGCAGCTTCTCTATAAACTTGAGGTTACAAAAAGAATAATTACAGCCCCTCAATTAAAAGTCCTGGTGACATAATGGTAAAGTGCGCAGCTGTTAACCGAAAGGTTGGCTGTTTGAACCTACCCAGCCGGTGCATGAGAGAAAGACCTGGCTACCTCCCATAAAGATTACTGTCTAGAAAACCCTGTGGGGCAGTTCCTCTCTGTCACATGGGGTCATTATGAGTTGGAATCAACTTGACAGCACCCAACGATAGCCCTTTAATTGCCATCACTCCCCGCTCCTTTACCTATAGCAGCTTCTCTACTATTTACTCATCTTTCTGTCTCCCCCCCCCCCACTAGAAAGGAAGGTCCAGCAAGACAGAGGTTTTTGACTCTTTGCTGCTGAATTCTCAGCACCTGGTGGCATAGTGGTTAAGAGTTCGTCCACTAACCAAAAGTTTGGCAGTTCGAATCCACCAACTGCTCCTTGGAAACCGTAGAGGGCAGTTCTACTCTGTCCTATAGGGTCACTATGAGTCAGAATTGACTTTGACAGCAACAAGTTTTTTTGTTTGTTTGTTTTTGGACATGCCAGGCAAAAAGAAGATAATATATGCTGGAATGAATAAGTTAGTGAATGAATGAGTAACTTAGACTTCTTCAGGAAACTCCTCCAACTGTAATCTCTGAGCTCCTTCAGCCTGCCGTGCTCCCCTTCTTTTGCCTCTGATCAGACGGATTCGGATGACTGCTCCCATGGCTAATTCCTTGGACCACAGGCTGGGTTGAATAATAGCTAATATTTGTCAAAACCAGTTGCTGCCAAGTTGATTCCAACTCATGGTGACCCTCTGCGTGTCAGAGGAAAACAGTGCTGCATGGGGTTTTTGAGGACTGATTTTTTGGAAGTAGATTGCCAGGCCTTTCCTCCAAGGCACCTCTGGGCGGACGAGCAGCTGAGTGCATTAACTGTTGGCACCACCCAAGGACTTCAGTATTTGTCAAGAACTCGCCATATGTCAGGCATCGTTCCAAGCCCCTTCCCTGTATAATTTTGCCCTCACAGCCACCCCACGAGACGTGTACTATTTATACCCATTTTACAGGGACAGTGAGTGGCTTGCCCGAGGCCACACAGCTGGTACTGTGTTCCCTTAGCCACCCTACCACCCTGCCTCCTTGATTCAGCTTGGATTCCCAGAATGCAACCCAGCACAGAGTCCGTGATTGGAAAAAAATTGTGTTGGGTCCAACATTTGAAATGTGGACGGTCTGGAAAAGCCGGATTCTGTAGTCGTCACGGTCACAGCAGAAATCCCATCCTTGGAACCATCCTTTACATTACAGTCAGTCCTGCAAACGGCAGATCCCGGGTGGCAGGCCCTTTGTCAGCCTTTCACTCGTCCCGGAGGCCTCGAGACTGGAGATGGGGTCCCAGCCCTGACTCTGCCCCTCTGTGCTGTGCTTCCTTGGGGAGGTCACCTCCCCTCTGTGGGCCTCGGGCAAAGGGGAAAGATTAGAATCAGAGGATCTCTGGAATTGTTCCAGGAGCCCTTGGCATTGTGTGGAGGTGCTTCAGAGGCTGACAGTGTGTAGTAGGGGGTAGGGGAGGCCCCCAAGCTTCCGCCCCGTTTTCCCAGAGCAGCTCTGCCTTCCCCTTCTACTGTGCTGTGCGGTCTTTGTATGTCGTGGGCGATTTGGTGTAAAGAAAGTCTCTCTGATTGATAAGAACCCGGCTGGCAGACCTGACCTCGCTGTCTCTAAGGCCCCCTGTGAGCATCAGCACAGCCTCTGCGGAGCCCTGCTGTGTGCGGAGCTGAACACCAGGGGGCAGAGCACGAGGCCCGGGATCCGTCCTGAAGGAGTTCTGGTGTGTGACAGGTGTGTAAAACGTGTCCCACAATGTGATTTGTGGTTGTCATTGAGGCACACGCAGCTTCAGGGAGCTCAGTGGGGCCAGGGCTCAGCTTGCCCCTCCAAAGCTACCATTTGCTGAGGCCCGCTGGCTTGTCGCTGAATCCTCTGTGTGACAGGTCTAATGAAGACCTGAGACCAGGGGCTAAGGCACTTGTGCGTTCACACAGCAGGGCTGGCTGCAGCTTCCAGCTTCTCCACCATGACTCAAGTGTGTGTGTGTGTGCACGCGCGCGCGCGCGCGCGCCTCCTGGCGTCACACCAGGGGCCAGTGGGGCGGAGTTGGGGCGAAAGACCCCTCCCCGGCACAGCCCTGCGGGCGCAGTACGTGCAGCGTTGCTGCCATCTCATGGTCGCCATATGACACTAACCCTGAGGCGGGGCCAGAGCCCTCGTCGCCAGCGGGCGTCAGAGCCAGACGGACCTCCAACCACGCCCGGAGGGCAGAGCACAGCGCAGTCCTGGACCATGCCTCACTCCCATAGCCAGGATAACCCCCCCTTCAGGGGCAGAAGTTCGCACTTGGGAAGAGAGGGGCGCTGTAACAGGCACTGTGTCTGGGTTCTCCTCCAGATGGGGAGCTTGGGGAGTGGGTGCAGAGGCTGTCCTGAAGGCAGAGACCACTGACAGCCGGGAAGGCAATACAGAGGCTGAGCTGGGGTCCCTGAAGTTTCCGGGAGTCGCAGGGGCAATGCTCAGAGATGGGTGTCTGGAGCAGAGGCCCGTCTGGAATTGGGGTGTGGGGGAGTTTGCAGGGGTTGGGGCCGACAATAGTAGTAACACACATGCGACATTTTCTGTGTGACAGGTGCTGAGCTACTTGTTTGTCCTCACAAGGACTCTATCAGGAAGGGACTGTTATCCCTGTTACAAGTGAGGAAACTGAGGCATAGAGAAGTAATTTGCCCAAGACCACACAGCCCAGAAGCCAGGGTTTGCTGTTACGTGACGATTGGAGAGGTTGTCCCTGAGTCAGGGAGATGGAGGTTGACCATGGAGTTCGTGTGTGGGGTCAGCGTCCAGGCCCAGTGTGGGGTTCTGGCTGCCCAGTGAACCCAGGAAGTAGTGGAGGCTCTGCCAGGAGGCTTCCTTGCACGCCTGGCCCCGGGCTGGCTCCCTGGACCCACTCCCCTGACCCCGCTCCGAGTCTCTGGCCGGGCGCCGCCTTCAGAAGCCCCCTTCAGACACCAGGCCTGTTAATCCCGCCCCGCGGCGCCGCCAGGCAGCTGGTCCTTGTTTATCGGGAGGGGCCCTGGGCGGCAGAAGCGAGCCTGTTGCCAGGACCGCGAACCAGCGGTGCCCGCAGTCCCCCTCCGGCATCCCTCTCTGCGGACCCTCCTTGAAGAGGAGCTGCGCCTCCCCAAGCCCAAGCCACCCCGCTACGTGGAAGCCCCAGGCCTTCCTGCCCTCACCCCTTGCCTGACATTCCAGGCTCCTTGTGGTCTGGCCCCCTCTGACCTCCCTAGCGTTGGTCCTGCCTCACAGAGGCCCTCCATGACACCAGTTTCTAGTTACTTTTACTCATTCCAAAGCCCCATAATTTTTGTCCTTGTCTGCCCTTACTGTTCTGCTTCCCCCAAGGTATGCTCCACCAGGGCAAGCACCTGGCCTCCATCTCTGTACCCCCAGCACCTTGAACCTGACCAGTGTGCAGCTGGTGCTCAGGGAATACTATACACAGGAAAGAATAAGCAACTTGAGAGTAAGCAGGGCCATGAGCTCCTGGACCCATCTGTGGAAAGTTCCCTGGGCTTTCTGGCTGATACCAGGCCTGGGCGCCTTGGCTTTGATCCTTGTAAAATCACAATTCCCATGAGGGGATCCCCGTTAAATGGTGCTCTGGCCTTCTGGAGAGAATGGCAGCCCTGAGGGAAGTAACCCCAGGGCCAGGGAGATGATGGGTAGAAAGGATTGGGACTCCTACTCTTCCACAGTTTAGCATGTGATTTATGCAGTCCCTGCTTCCCTAAGCCTCAGTTTCCCCACCTGTAAGTGGTGGCCAAAGCCATCGACCCCACAGGGCTGTTGTGAGGCGTGGAACAGGCCCTGGCCAGGGTATGACCCACAGCGGAAGCTCACAGGTGTTGGCAAAACAACGGGAGAGAGGAAGGGAGGCTGGGAGAGTTGTGACTTGGGTTGGGGGGCTGTAGGGGAAGGAGAGGGAGCAGAACCCTGTCCTATGGCATGGCCATGGGGGCCACAGAGTGCCAGCAGGTCAAGTGGCCCCAGGTCTCCCAGGGTCCCAGTCAGGACCTGGGACAAATGTCCATCAGGCCTTGGTGAGCAGGTCTCACGCTTCTCCGACCACGTATATCTGCTATGTGTGCATGCACACAAGCCAATGTAGGGGACTAAACTGATCTGTTGTCACAGCCCTCTACCTGCTCACCTTCACCATGCAGGAACCAGCTGGAAAAGGGACACACGTCATTTGGCATTAAGTACAAAATTTAGCTTGCTGCTCCTGACACTGGATGGTCTGGTGTGCTGCTGCCGGCAGCTAGGTGGAAGTTATCAAGGGAGAGGCCTCTGGAAGCTGCCTGGAGTAGGCAGCAGGGTCAGTGTACCTGGGCCACAAGTCCTCAGGACACGGCCACCTCAGTGTCATCTACAGGAGGCTATGATGGAGGGTGCCAATTGCCCAAGCAGGGAGCATGAGGGACAGTGACACTGTCGTGCACAAACTTTGGTTTCTTCTTAGTGCTGAGTGAGAACAGCCTGGCAGGGCTGACAGACCCCCTCAGCACAGGGGGAGCACCGTGCCGAGGAGCAAGCACAGCTGGGTCGTACCCAGGAGCCCTGCAACACCTTGTTAAAATCAGTTTCCAGTTATCTGGACTCACACAGCTGATCTGTGCAGGACATGGGATGATCTTGCATGCCGACGGCTGTGCTGGATGGGGGCACGGAGCCCCCATCTCCCAAAGACTGTCAGAGCAGGATGACAGCTGCTGTCTAGGGACAGTGGGAGAGCTGCTCCCCACCACTCTGGGGCCCAGAGGAGCTGAGGGGCAGGCCTGGCTCGGCTGCAACCCTTGCAGTGAGGCCAATACCATGAGCCACCCGCCCATCACCCTAGAGGACTGGACATGCCCCGGGTCCACTGTGCCTTCCCCAACCTGCTTTGCTTGTCCTCACTTCCCTTGGAGGGCTGGGGTGGGGCCTGGTCTCCAGTGTGCCTCAGAATGCAGGTGCTGCACGCCCCTGCCTGATGCCCCTCTGCATTCCTGGGAGCCCAGGCCCTTCTGAACCCAGGCATTCAGACTTCGCGTCACCTCCATGCACCGGCCTTTCAGGCAGGTTGACCACTCCAACCCCACACTGAGGCTGGGCTGGGAGGCCCCAACACGCCTCAAGCAGTGACTCCCAGGGAGGCTGGTGTGGGGATTCCTCTGGAGCTGCCCAGGAGTAAGAACTGACTCTGTGCAGAATTCACTTCACCTGATGTGTGGCTCAGCTCCTTGAGCTGTGTGGACGTGTAATGTACACTGAGCTTTAGCATGTCATCTGAGAAATGGGACAAAGCATTTATGCAAGAGGAAGTACCCTGTGCACTCCACGGGACCCACTGAGTCGGTCTTAGCATCTGTAAAATGGGCTGGTAACTTCTAATCATCATGAAGATTCCATGAGACAGCATCCTGCCTAGAACAGTGTCTGGCCTCTGAACACTCAGATGGCTGGTGCCTTCCCTGCAGACTATTTACCCAACACGCAAGCCCTGTCTACACATGGCACTTTCTCGTGATCAATACACCGCTGGGGGAGGGCAGGAGCTGGCTGTGGCAGCTGGCAGCATCAAGGTGCTTGGCAGGACCACATTGCCAGGTGGAGGGCAGCAGAGCCTCCTGGCAGGGCTATCGTGGCCAGTGTGGTAAGGTGAGAGTAGGCTGCACCTAAGCAGATGTTGCTGGGTGCCTGGTGCTGCTACATTTGCAAACCACCACCTCAGGGGCAGTCACCAGCCCAGCCCAGAGTAGTCTCTGCCCTGGACAAGGCCAAGAAGTCACTTCTCCTGTGGAGACTGAACAACGCTGCTGCCAGCAGGCTGGTTTTCTACCTTTAATTGGGGATACAAAAGGCACTTCTCTCAGGACAAGAGGGTCAAGAACACGTGGGCCCCAGTGCCTGGTGGAGGCCTGTCTGAAATGAAGAGAGAAAAGATGGATGAAAAAGGCAGTGGAGGTGGCGGCAGGGGCTACAGGTGCTCCAGGCTTCGCGGGAGCCTCAGCCTGCAGCCTGGGCTGCCCTGGTCTTGCCCCTAGCATACTCAGCTTTGTACCTGGACAGCATGCAGCCAGTGAAGCCTTAGGGCTCCACCAGGCACGGGCCGGAGGATGGACCCGAGGCTTCAGCAAAGGGCTTCTCCTGTCCCCAGCCCCCAGCCCCCAGCAAGTCCTTGCCTGGCAGTGTGGGCCCAGAAGAGGGCTCCTCTGGGGATGCACTCATGGAGGGGGTCGCCCAGGACAGGGAGAGAGTCACACCAGGGGATCCGAGCAGCCAGCCTGTCACAGGGTCTCCCAGTTCTCAACGAAATCGTAGTGGTTGATTGGGGCGGGGAAGAAGGCAGGTGTCCAGTGGAGAATTGACCAGTCCCCCTGATTCATCCACACTCCCCATCCCCCAGGCAGCATGACCCGGCTGCAGCTGGGTCAGCTCCATCAAAGAGAGAAGAAGGGGACAGCTACCCTCAAAGCAGCCTAAACACCGAAGGAGGGAAAAGAGGCCCCAGCCTCGGGGTATGGGAGCAGCGGGGATCTGGGCTGTGGAGCCAGGCCCAGCACTTATAAGGCAAACAGCATGTCGTCATCTTTCTCCTTGGTCTTCTTCCGAGGGGCGGAGCCAGGAGGGGGACCTGGGGGACCCTCGGCTGAGGGGCTGGAGAGGTTGGGCAACCGATCTGCGGCCTTGGCCCGTTCTTCCAGGAACTTGTCAAATTCTAGAGAAAAAGGGAGGGTGGGCATGGGCTGTGGTCCAGAGCTTGGGGAGGGGGTGGTGGGCAGGGCCAGGGGACTACTACCTTCACTGGTGACGCCCTTCGCCTCTTCAGCGTCATTCCCCTGAGAGAGCAGAAAGAGAGGAGGAGAGGTGAGCCGGGCCCTCCGGCTGCCTGCCACTGCGGCATGGGAGGGGGTGATGGCTTGGACATCACTGAACCAGAGTGGTTCCCACTGGCTCTGTGGTCCAGCCGGCCCAGGACAGAACCTTGGCTTCACCCCTTCCTTGGCTGAGCTGCCTTGGTGTCACCTCACTTCTCTGAGCCCCCATTTTCTCTTCAGTAAAATAGGGATGGTGACGCTGGCTTTCCAGGGTACAGGGAAGCTAAAATGGGATAGAACCCATAGAGTGGTAAGCATGGACGTGGCGGCCAGCAGCTAATCCCTCTCCTTCTTCCAGACCGGGGGTGGATGGACTTTACCCCATGGTGGAAAGGCTGACCCCCGGGACTGAGGGCAGGTCACAGTGGAGTCAGGGGCTGGGAGGAGGTGAGGCTTCAGTGCTGTACCCGCGCCTATTGGCTGTCCTCTCTAAAGAGAAGTTTCCAGGAGAGGCAAGTGGGGGCAGGAGACGGGGACCCTTCCAGCTGCTGAGGCCTCCCACATTAGCCCTCTCCCTTGTTCACCAGCTGTCCACCCCGACCCCTCAGGGTACCACATGCCTCCACTCTGACCCCATGGGCACTCATTTCCTCAGAAGAAAAGCGGGACCCCAGCTTTCAAGCTTCCTCCTTTGCAGTGCTGAACCCCACCTGCTGGTGGATGAACCCCAACTTACCACATCAGTGGACAGCCACTGCTCGATGTCCTCCATGAGGCAGGCCTGGGTGACGGGGATCTGGAAGGCAGGGCAGAGGGTGAGGCAGGGAGGGGCAGTGGGCAGGGGCTGGGTGGGTGGCTCTTCCCAGCAGGAGAGGGGCCTCGCGTCAAGGCCCAAGGTGGGGACTGGGCCTGCTCAACAATGAGGGCCCAGCCCTGGGGTCCCAGGGCCCACTACGTCACAGGTGCTCAGGGGCTTTGACAAATGACCCAGGATCCTGGACATCCTGTCCAGCCATCACACTCGGAGGAAGTTGACAGTGGTCTGGCATCTGGCACCTCTGTAGACTTAGGGTTCAGGGTGGAAGTGGGTGTGGGCAGGGCTGCTGAGGAGGGTGGGGCCAAGCTGACCAGACAAGGCCAGGCTGGGGGACTCAGAGGTCTGCTCTACGGAGTGGACAGGTCACTCTGGGCCTCACAGACATAGGCTCTGCTGTGAGAGCTCCTGCAGGGGCTGGGTGTGACTTTCTAGATACTTGCCCTCTCTAAGTGCTTCTGCAGTTGGGAAATCCAGCTTTGGGCACAGACTTTGGGTCAGAAAGATTGGAGTTTGTCTCGGCCCCTTTGGAGGGTTACTGAGCATCTCTGAACCTCATCTGTTTGAGGAAGGATAAGAATAGCACCTACCGTCCAGGCTGCTGCGACGATTAAACGAGCTCATGGATATAAAGTGCTTAGCCCAGTACCTGGCCCAGAGTGATGCTCAAGAAATAGCTTGTTAATTACTATTTAGCTACTTTGGGAAAGAGAGGGAGAGTCTTTCTCCACCCAAGCCAGGTCAAGCCCCAAGCTCCGTCACCGAGCACTGAGGACCTCACCGGGAGCAGCAGAGCTCAGAGAAAAGGCAGGAGTCCATTTCCTAAGTAGCTGTGGCAGCTCCCTCTCCCAATCAGCTCTGCTCATGCTCTGCCCAGAGATGGGCGAGCCCCCAGAGCACCTCTCGGCTTCCAGAGGGGCTGCCGTGGCCTTGCTTTGGAGTTAGGAGCAGTAACTAGGCCCTGAGGGCCAAGGAAGCCAGAGTAGAGTTGAGTGGGACCGCGTGGGGTCCTGCTGGGCCGACCCGGGAACAGGCACTCATGGCATCCCTCCTTCCTCCTGAGTCTTCCACAGGTCCCGCTCCCTCAGACAGCACCTCCTTGGCCCTGTTTTTGCGCGAGCAGCAGCACCCAGCTCTCCTTGTGGACAGGGCCTCGCCCCTCCTCACCATGCCTTTTCTCACCATCCAGTCACTGAGGCTCTTCTCACTGCTGCCTTCCATCTAGGTGAGAGAGGGGCACACTGCAGGGGGCCGTGGGTGGGCAGGGCCAGGGCTGTGGGATCTCCCTTTGGGTCAGGAGGCCCCTGTGTGGTGGTGGTGTAGGTGTGTGGTGGTGGTGTGCGTGTGTGGTGTGGTGCGTGTATGTGGTGTAGTGTGGTATGTGTCTGTGGTGTGGTGTGGGTGTGTGGTGCGGGTGTGTGGTGTAGTGTGGTGTCTGTGGTATGGTGTGGGACGTGTGGTGTGGGTGTGTGGTGTGGTGCGGGTGTGTGGTGTAGTGTGGTATGTGTCTGTGGTGTGGTGTGGGTGTGTGGTGCAGGTGTGTGGTGTAGTGTGGTAAGTGTCTGTGGTATGGTGTGGGACGTGTGGTGTGGGTGCGTGGTGTGGTGTGAGTGCGTGGTGTGGTGCGGGTGTGTGGTGTAGTATGGTGTGTGTCTGTGGTGTGGTGTGGGGCGTGTGGTGTATACGTGTGGTGTGGTGTGTCTGTGGTGTGGTGTTTGTGTGGTATAGTGTGCATGATGGGTACATATGCGTGGTATGTATGGAATGGTGTAGATATGTGTCGTGTTATGGTGTGGTGTATGTATGTGGTGTGTCTGTGTAATGTGTTATGCTTGTGTGGTGTGTGTATGGGGTAGCGTATGTATATGGTGTGGTATGTCTGTGTGGTGTGGTGTGTCTGCATGGTGCAATCAGGCGTGTGTGTGTGGTGTGGTATGTTTGTGTGGTGCAGTGTGTACAGTGTGTATATATGCGTGGTGTATATGGTGTGGTGTGTATATGTGTGGTGTGTACAGTGTGGTTGGGGTATGGTGTTGTGTGGTGTGTGGTGTGGTATATGTGTATGGTGTGGTGTGGTTGTGTGGTATGGTATGTTTGTGTGGCATGGTGTGTATGGTATGGTGTATATATGTGTAGTGTGTATGGTGTGGTTGTGGTATGGTATGTATAGTGTGTGTGTGTATATGGTGTGGTATATCTGTGTGGTGTGGTATGTTTGTATGGCATGGTGTGTGTGGTGTATATGGTGTGGTATATCTGTGTGGTGTGGTATGTTTGTATGGCATGGTGTGTGTGGTGTATATGGTGTGGTATATCTGTGTGGTGTGGTATGTTTGTATGGCATGGTGTGTGTGGTGTATATGGTGTGGTTGTGGTATGGTGTGGTGTGGTATGGTGTGTGTATGGTGTGGCTGTAGCATGGTGTGGTGCGGTGTGTATATGTGTGGTGTGTATGGTGTGGTTGGGGTATGGTGTGGTGTGGTGTGTGGTGTGGTGTATGTGTATGGTGTGGTGTGGTTGTGTGGCATGGTGTGTATGGTATGGTGTATATGTGTGTAGTGTGTATGGTGTGGTTGTGGTATGGTGTGTATGGTGTGGTGTGTGTGTATATGGTGTGGTATATCTGTGTGGTGTGGTGTGTCTGTGTGGTGTGGTGTGTGTGGTGTATATGGTGTGGTTGTGGTAAGGTGTGGTATGGTGTGTGCATGGTGTGGCTCTGGTATGGTGTGGTGCGGTGTGTATATGCATGGTATGTATGGTGTGGTATATGTATGTGTGGTGTGTATATGTGAGGTGTGTGTATGTGTGGTGTGTATGGTGTGGTGTGGGTGTGGTAGCAGGTGAAGGGGTGGGATAAAGGAAGCAGCAGAGGGCGTCTTGCTGTGGGGTGAACCACAATAGCTCAGGGACTTCAGAGCCCTGAATGGGCTGGGGCAAAGCTTCTCAGCTCTTTCCAAAAAGATGCCAGGGGCTTTGAATGAGCACCCCAGGCAGTAGAAACACGGGCTTATCTAACCCCTTCAAACAGGAGACTTTTGGGGGGCCCACAGCAAGCAGGTGGCAGAGGGAGGAGTCCTGTCCTGGCTCCCAATCCAGCCCTCTGTTGACTCTCCTGAGGCCCAGCACAGGGCCTGCACACTGTGGGCACTCCAGGGAACGGCTGGATTAAAAACTGGCCATGCCGTCCGACGCCACAGGACTTGTGAGCGCTACTCGGAATCCCGCGGGGCAAACACTGGCTGGCCACACAGCTGCGCTTCATTCAGTTTTGTACTTGGCTGCTTGGCAGCACATTCTGACTGTGACGGGTGAAAGCCTTACCACGCAGCCAGACCTAAGCACCTTGGGGACAGGCGAGTATTGACAGGGCTTTAAGAAAGTCATACTCTGGAAGAAGTCACGTAAATCTCTGAAGTTACTGGAGATGAATGAGTGATAATTTATCAGTTTCCACTTTTCTGCAAGTAGAGTTGTGTGTGTTTTCCTTCCTGTGGGCTCACTGTGAAGTGGTGTAGGGTGAGAGCATCAGGAGAGTCAAGGGTCTTTCCTCTTAGTCTCCTCTGCCCACACTCCTGCAAAATAAAGGGTTCTCGAGAGAGGCAGGGGAGCCCTGGTGGTGCAGTGGTTAAGAGCTCCCTGGAAACCCTATGGGGCAGTTCTACTCTGTCCTCTGTGGGGTCGCCACGAGTCGCAATCAACTTGATGGCAACAGGTTTTTTTGGTTTTTAGAGAGGCAGGGACTGAGCTCCAACTCTGCACCAAGCACTTCACACGTATCCTCTCCTGACACTACTGGGAGCTATTACAGAGACTATTATAAAACCAAGGGTCAACAAAGTTCACAATTTGCCGAAGGGCACACAGCTGGTAAGTGGGGGAGCTGGGAAGTGACCACAGGGCTGCTGGACTCCTGCTGCCTGACTTAGACACAGGCTGGAATCCTTGCTCTACCCCTTAATTGCTGTGTGACCTTGGACAAATGACTTAACCTCTCTAAATTCCCTCAGCTGTAAAATGGGAAGTCACATTAGCCTCAAAGAACCAATCTGAGAACCACATGAGGCAAGGGCTGGGAGAGCTGAGCCAGTGCCTGGCATGTGGTGACTGTGGGGCCTTCTGCTTACCGCTCCGGTGCTCTGCTGCCGGGCGTCCAGGGCTCCAGCCAGGCCGTCTGTTGCTTGGGGGGCCTCATATTTGACGCTGAAACACAGAGGCCGCCATGGCCATTAGATGCTACTCTTACTGGACCAAGCAGGCTGGCTGACGTGAGGAGGGCGAAGGGCAGAGGCCAGACAAGCTGGACTCACAGCCGGCAAAGGGCATGGGTTAAAGGCCCCAGCCCAGCCTGGGAATGGAAGGGAGGCCCTCTTTTCTGTGAAATGAGACCTGTTCAACAGGCCTCAGAATGAGAAGTTTGGGAGGGTATTGTTGGCCAAAGGCCTAGAACAAGAACACCAATGGCTATAACCAGATTTGACCAAACTCCAGGTACTGAGAGAGAGCGCCAGTGACCCTGTGCTCGTGGAGAACTCATTTCTACAGACCCTCTTTTGAGCGGCTCCTGTTTCATAATTTCATAAATTTGGTTCTGTATAAGGTTGCATTTGAATGGAGAGTTCCCTTCTGCCGTTGAAAACAACTTTGCAGACCGCTGAGTGAGGGGCAGCTTGCGCTGGCTCTCCAGCACAAGACCACCCCTCCCCTCCCTGGCTCGGCAGCAAGGTGCAAGATGACCTCGGGGCCAGCTTTTTGTATGTCCTCTAAGGGCGCCAGCCAGCCAGCCTGGGTGGGAGGAAGCGCCAGGCTGATGAGTGGGCAGAGGAGGAACGGGAAGGACATGTTTGCTGTGTTTGAGGCCAAGACTTAGGGGAACAAGAGAATAAACCAAGCGTGGGAGGGAAACCTGTGCTAACAAGAGGGTGGGGTGGCTCTCCTGGCTACTACAGTGGGGGTGTCTAGGGGAGGTATTGGGGACACAGTCCCAACGCTTGGCAAGAGCTCAGTCCTCAGGACCATGATGTGGAAGAAGGTGAGGAAAAGCCTCTTTCGCTTCTGGTAAAACCTGGCTAAAACGCCTGACACTGGCTGGCCCACATGCCCCAGTGGCTCTCCTAGCACCCCAAGGGTCAGGGCCTGGTCAGTGTGAGAGGCTGTGACTGTGCCAGATGTGGTCAAAGATGGAGCAGAAGTGGGGGGTTGACAAGGAGCTGGCTTCTGGGTGACGAAGGCTGACCAGGCTGCAGGCATGAGTGAGGCTGGGAGCCAGCAGGATGAGGGAGGGGTGGGTCAGACACAGGCAGGCAGAAAGGCCTTCACAAGTCAAGAGCCCCAGGGGACAAGGCAAGGCAGGGAGGCAAAAGGCCAGTCAGGTCACCAGGGCTAGAAGCCCCACCAGAAGGGTAAGAGTGGGACAGCCAGGCAGGGAACCAAGCAAAGAAAAATACGATGATGCTCAGTTAAAAGCCGGGCCCTGCTGGAGGGCCTGCAGTAGAACTGATGCCCTGAGAAGGTGGGCGATGGTCTTTCAGCCTGAGGAAGTTTCAAAGAGGCAAATCATTAACATTTTTTTCCCCCATGCTCCCTTCTACTAATGTTGGGACAAGCTCTGACTGTGTTTGCATGGCCCCTGCCACCCTCTCCAGCATCCCGCCCACCTTCCCTACGCACACACTCTGTGTGGGAGCCAGGACACACCCGCCTCACCCCAGTGTCTCACGTGCTCCCTGCCTCTAAGCCTTTGCACATGCTGTTCCTCCTGTTGCCTGAAAGGGCCTTCCTGACAGCCCCTCGTGCAGGCCTGACTGCCCTCTGCAGTTCCGTGCCTCCTCTATGCGTCCACAGTGCCTGGTGCACCCCGTAGGACAGCCCTTAGCACTGCAGAGAAATGGTCAGCTCACACTCTCCTGTGAGACTGCAGGCCCTCGAGAGCAAGTTTCAGTTCTGCTTTTCTCTGTTCCCCCCAGGGCCCAGCATGACCGCTTACCATGAGTGTTGGAGGACAGCAAACCTCCAGCCAGGCTGGTGAGCAAGGCCAAGAGCCAGGGGCTCTCCAGTGTGGCTAGCAGAGCTGCCCAATGGGGCCTAGGCAGACGGGCCACCCTCCCGGCTGCAAGTCCCACCAGACTCATTAGCTTCCATCTGCACAACAACCATGGGTGGTGTCCCTGCCTCCATGGCAACCATGAGCTGCTGGTCCCAGGGGCACCTGGCCTCCAGAGTACAGACTCTGCCCTGGGCTAAAGATACAGCACAGACCTCAGGGCTGGCTATGGTCAGTGGACAGGGCCGGAGGGCTGAGGAACCTGGATTGCTGCGGACTGTTAGATTTGACCTGGATTTGCCTACTTAGGTTGGGGAGTGAAAAGGGGGCTCTCTGAGCCCTCCAGAGGCCCTTGATGGAGTTTTCAAAGATGGGAGCTAGGTAGGTCCTCTTAACCCAGAGCTTTCCTTGGCTATAAGAATCCTGGCTGGCTGCAAAAAAAATGAAACAAGACCATACCTCACTCCATGCACAAAAACTAAGTCAAAATGGATCAAAGACCTAAATATAAAACCTAAAACAATAAAGATCATGGAAGAAAAAATAGGGACAATGTTAGGAGCCCTAATATGTGGAATAAACAGTATACAAAACATTACTGACAACGCAGAAGAAAAACTAGATAACTGGGAGCGCCTAAAAGTCAAACACCTATGCTTATCCAAAGACTTCATCAAAAGAGTAAAAAAGATTACCTACAGACTGGGAAAAAGTTTTTAGCTATGAAATTTCCGGTCAGCACCTGATCTTTAAAACCTACATGACACTGGAAAAACTCAACCATAAAAAGACAAATAACCCAATTAAAAAAAATGGGCAAAGGATATGAACAGACACTTCACTAAAGAAGACATTCAGGAAGCTAACAGATACATGAGGAAATGCTCACCATCATTAGCCATTAGAAAAATCAAAACTACAATGAGATTTCGTCTTACTCCAACAAGGCTGGCATTAATCCAAAAAACACAAAAGAATAAATGTTGGAGAGGCTGTGGAGAGGTTGGAACACTTAAACACTGCTGGTGGGAATGTAAAATGGTACAACCACTTTGGAAATCGACTTGGTGCTTCGTTAAAAAGCTAGAAATAGAACGACCATACGATCCAGCAATCTCACTCCTTGGAATATATCCTAGAGAAGTAAGAGCCATTACGCAAACAGATATTTGCACACCCATGTTCATTGCAGCACTGTTTACAACAGCAAAAAGATGGAAGCAACCAAGGTGCCCATCAAGAGATGAATGGATAAATAAATTATGGTATATTCACACAATGGAATACTACGTGTCGTTAAAGAACAGTGATGAATCTGTGAAACATTTCATAACATGGAGGAATCTGGAAGGTATTATGCTGAGTGAAATTAGTCAGTTGCAAAAGGACAAATATTGTATAAGACCACTATTATAGGAACTAGAGAAATAGTTTAAACAGAGAAGAAAATATTCTTTGATGGTTATGAGAGCAGGGAGGGAGGGAGGGTGGGAGAGGGGTACTCACTAATTAGTAGATAAGAACTACTTTAGGTGAAGGGAAAGACAGCACACAATACAGGGGAGGTCAGTGCAATTGGACTAAACCAAAAGCAAAGAAGTTTCCTGAATAAACTGAATGCTTCCAAGGTCAGCAAAGCAGGGGCAGGGGTTTGGGGACTATGGCTTCAGGGGATATCTAAGTCAATTGGCAAAATAAAATCTATCAAGAAAACATTCTGCATCCCATTTTGAAGTGCGGCATCTGGGGTCTTAAAAACTAGCAAGCCGCCATCTAAGATGCATCAATGAGTCTCAACCCACCTGGATCACCTGAAGAACACCAAGCTCACAAGGTAATTATGAGCCCAAGAGACAGAAAGGGCTACATGAACTAGAGAGTACATCATCCTGAGACCAGAAGAACTAGATGGTGCCCAGCCACAACCGATGACTGCCCTGACAGGCAACACGACAGAGAACCCCTGAGGGAGCAGGAGAACAGTGGGATGCAGACCCCAAATTCTCATAAAAAGGCCAGACTTAATGGTCTGACTGAGACTAGAAGGACCCCGGTGGTCAGGGTCCCCAAACCTTCTGTTGACTGTAAGATAGAAAACGATACTGGTGAGGAGTGAGCTTTTTGGTTCAAGTAGACACATGAGACTATGTGGGTAGCTCCTGTCTGGAGGGGAGATGAGAAGGCACGGGGAGAGAAGCTGGCTGAATGGACACAGGGAATATAGGGTGGAGAGAAGGAATGTGCTGTCTCATTACGGGGAGAGCAACTAGGAGTACATAGCAAGGTTTATATAAATTTTTGTATGAGTGACTGACTTGATTTGTAAACTTTCACTTAAAGCACAATAAAAAAAAAAAAAACTTAAAAAAAGGAAGACATTCTGCATCCCACTTTGGAGAGTGGCGTCTAGGGTCTTAAATGCTAGCAAGCAGCCATCTAAGATGCATCAATTGGTCTCAACCCACCTGGACCAAAGAAGAATGAAGAACACCAAGGACGCAAAATAATTACGAGCCCAAGAGACAGAAAGGGCCACATGAACCAGAGACTACATCAGACTGAGACCAGAAGAACTAGATGGTGCCAGGCTACAACTGATGACTGCCCTGACAGGGAACATGGCAGAGAACCCCTGAGGGAGCAGGAGAGTGGTGGGATGCAGACCAGACTTAATGGTCTGACTGAGACTAGAAGGACCCTGTGGTCATGGCCCTCAGGCCTTCTGTTGGCCCAGGACAGGAACCATTCCCAAAGCCAACTCTTCAGACATGGATTGGACCGGACAATGGGATGGAGAGGGATGCTGGTGAGGAGTGAGCTTCTTGGATCAGGTGGACACTTGAGACTGTGTTGGCATCTCCTGCCTGGAGGGGAGACGGGAGGGTAGAGGGAGTTAGAAACGGTGAAATGGACAGGAAAAGAGAGAGTGGAGGGAGGGAGTGGGCTGTCTCATTAGGGGGAGAGCAAATGGGGGCATGTTGTTGTTGTTGTTAGGTGCCGTGGAGTCGGTTCTGACTTATAGCGACCCTGTGCACAACAGAACGAAACACTGCCCGGTCCTGTGCCATCCTTACAATCGTTGTTACGCTTGAGCTCATTGTTGCAGCCACCATGTCAATCCACCTCGTTGAGGGTGGCAAGGCGTATATAAGTTTTTTGTGTGAGAGATTGACTTGATTTGTAAACTTTCACTTAAAGCACAATAAAAATTAGAAAAAAAAAAAAGAATCCTGGCTGGGGGTCAGACAGAAATAAAGGGCTGAAAAAAAAAAAAAAACACCAGGCAAGCTGTCTCCCCTGATGAGCCTGTGTGGAGCCAATCCCTGAGAAGTTAAGGCGAGGGCCAGGCCTTGGCTAGCACACTCTGGGCCATAAGCCTGTGGCTGCTAAAAGCACCTCGTGGAAATGGACGGTCTACAGGGAAGGCCAGGCGCCAGCTGTGGTGCACAGTGGGCAGACTTGAGTGGGCAACAGGGACGGCTGTGAAAATCAAGGGTGGTTGTGGAACAACAGGAATGGCTTGTTGACAAGTCCTTGGAGAGACTTATCAGAACCTTCCCCACCTGCCCCCGGAGGAATTAAAAGGGGAATTGGGATGGGGGTGGAGACACCATGGCTGGGAACCAGACAGCTCTGGGCTTTCAACCTAGTGCTGCCAAATGTTAGCCACACATGACCCATCCACTTACTCCTTCCGTTGGTCGGCCAGTGAGCTGCCCCGTGTGAGCGCAAACATGTCAAACTCGTCTTCCAGTCGGCTAGAGGCATTCAGAGACTGCAGGCCGGCCCTTACGCTGCTGGAGCCCAGGTCTGCAGGGGCAGAGAGGCCCACATGAAGTACTTGCCTGGCCATCCTGGTACACTGAGCTGCTCTCTGCCAGGGCCAGGGCTTGGTGCTAGAGAGGCAGCGAGGTGGGAGAAAGGGGGCACAGCTGGCGGGGGAGGGGGGCGTGGGCGGCATGGATGGGCAGGCCACCTGCTAGCTGTGGAACCTTGGGCAAGTCACTTCCTCTCTCTAGCTTTAGTTTACTCATCTCTAAGGGGGAGATACAGTCAGCCCCTCCCAGAGCTGTTGTATCTGATAAACAGCTCAACAGTGGGATAAAAAACAACCAGCCAACCAAAGCAGCTGCCGTTCAGTCGACTCTGACTTGTGGCGACCCCACGTGTGTCAGAGTAGAACTGTACTCCGTAGGGTTTTCAATGACTGATTTTTCGGAAGTAGACCACCCTTTCTTCCAAGGCGCCTCTGGGTTGACTGGTATCTCCAATTTTTTGGTTAGCAGCTGATAACATCAGCTGTCTGCACTACCCAAGGACTCCAGCCAGTAGGATGGTGATTAGACGTTTAGTTGATTTTTCAAATAGTTTATAGTATTAGTGATTCCTAATGGGATCTTAATCCTTTCCTAGAGCTTGGCGTGAAGCAGGCAGTCAGTGACATTAAAAACAATCACGGTGATCATGACGGCGAACATTTACTAAGAGTGCGCTCTGGGCCTGGCCCTGTCTAATCACTTTTCATGTATTAACTTATCCACTCCTCATAACAACCTGGGAGGAAGGTCCCATTCCTAGCCCATGCTACAGAGGAGGAAACAGAAGTAACTTGCCCAAGGCCACCCAGATGTTTAAACCATGGCGCATTCCCAGTGTTGAGGGGCAATCACAGAATGGTGGGATTTCTGAGATCGAAGGAGGCTTGGGAATTGTGGAGCTGGGAGGGAGAACACCCACGTCTTGTCCTGAGTGCCCAACCTTGCAGCAAGATTCAGCTTGGGACCCTAGCGAGGTGGGGTTTGGGCCAACCTTCTGCTGTTGGTGCTCTAGTTCCAGCTGTATAACAGGAGGGTATCCCTAGAACTGTGGGGTGTCCACGGCACCATAACATACCCCTGGCTGGAGCCCCATATACCCCACTTACTCATTCCTGCCAGCTGGGATGAGAGGTGGCTGGGGGCTGCTGGGTCAGGGCCCATGTCGATCAGATCAGCTGCTGACTCGGCCTCGCTTGGGGCCTAGAGGGGAACAAGATGCCGAGCCAATCATCCTTCCTGCCTACAGCCTCACTTCCTGCCCTGAAGCCCTGGGGCTCACATGCTCTGCCCAAGGACCTGTCACCAGGGCTCTGGCTGCTATGAGTTTTTCTTCCTCTCCTCTATGTCTAGCTCTACTGGACCCCCTGGGAGGTTGGAAAGACCCCTGGGCATCAGCTGGTGGCACAGCCTTATTTAAAGGGACGGTGACATGCAACCTTAAAAGGGGCCTTCTCTATGAGCCTGGATAAGAAAGCACTATCCTGTCCAGAATACCTTGGGAGGGAGGTGAGGAGAACAGCCCTCCTCCCCTCCTTCCTATTGACACAGGCATGACCTAGTCACAGAAAAGGAGAAGAATTTTACCTTGGCGGTCTGGCCTGTTCGGAACCGTTCAAACCTACAAGACAGAAAAGACCCAAGTCAAGGAGACACACTGGGAGGGGCCACCTTGGCACAGCCCAGACAGTGCTTTTCAAACCAAGGGTCTCAAAGTCAACGATGGGGGCCACAAGCAGGGTGACAACACATCTTGGTTTGCCCTGGACAGACCCAATTTATACCTGTCCCCAGGGAATTAATAACAGTACCTCTTTTTCACTTGCAAAAGTGTCCCAGTTTGGATTATATGGCCATTCCTAGTCATGACCAGCACCAAACTGACCAACCAACCAACCAAGCTAGACTAGGACAGAAAAGGGAACCAGGATGCATGGCACGCAGTAAAGGTAAGCACTGCTTCATGAAGCTTGTTTCAGTTATATATTTATAAACTTGTGTGTGTCAGTGGCTCTCTAACGTGGTCTAAGAAAGACACACATAATTCGGACATTGCTTTATGAAGCCACTTACGCTCCCCTCAGACAGGCCAAGGGGCAGGTGAGCTGGATGGAGAAGAGCTTGGTCTGGAACCTGAGTCCTGCCCTGTCACTCACTGTGTGGCCTTGGGTGAATGACATCACTTCTGAACTGCAGTCTCCTCATCTATTAAAAGGGGGCCAAGAGTAGAACCTGCCTCCCAGATGGTTGTGAGGATCAAGTGAAAACACTGGGCGGGAGCAACTTCGTAAACTTACAGTACCAGGGGAATGCCAGGCCCGATGAGTGTGAGTGTTGGAGAGGCGCCAGTCACCCCTCAGCCCATGCATCCAAAATGGCAGGGAGGGGGGCTCTTTCATTCCCAGTGGAGAGGGGTAGACACACCGCCATGGAGCAGGAGAAGCCAGGCGGACGTGGCCTGCAGTGGCCCCACCCCACTCTCAACTGATTTGGAATCCCTCTGCGAGTGTCTGCTGGTGGATAAAGATATGAGGATGAGAAGCGACCAGAGGGTGCTGAACTACCTAGTACCATTAACCAGACAGCCCTGATCTCTAAGTGCTTTAGACATGTTATTTCACGGACTCCCATGGCCACCGTACGAGGTGGTACCACTGTGAGTCTCGTTTCACAGATACCGACTTGCTGTTTCTGCAGTTGCAGTCTAAGTGCTTCTTTGAGGAACTTCTCTTCCCCCACTGTACCGGATATTAGTGGGACTGGCATCAAAGGGCTCTCCCCGCTCCCCCAAATGGTGGGCACAACGAAGCTAAGTCAAGTATCTCTTAGGGATCTGACTCTTGAACAGCATGATACAAGCATGGGCAGATGTTAGAGCGGGTCCATTTGTTGACAGTGGCACCCTGAAGACACGGCCCAGGAGTTTCTGCCCCTGAGACCCCTAAGCTTCCCTGGGATTTGTCCTTCCTGTCCTGTTGGGAGGCTTCATTGATTCACTCTTTGGATTCTGAAAGCTACCCATTTAATAAAGGCTGTTTTTCTAGTAAATTCTTTTTGTGCTTAAGTTAGCCAGAAAGGCTTTGTAACCTTATAATCAAAGAGCCTAAATTAAGTTAGGTAACTTGTCTCAGGTCCCAGAGCCAGCAAGCGGTGGACCAAGCAAGCACAGACCAGGCCTGTCTGGTGCCAGGGCCATGCTCTTAGCCACCATCTACTACCATCCCCCAGGAGTGGACCCAGGGACACCAGTGGCAGGGATAACTTTGGAAAGGAGGCAAGAAGGAGAATTCATGCCCACGCTGGAAGACAGCGGAGAACATCCACTCAATGGCTGCCTTGTATTTGACAAGAAGGCAAGAGAAAGCTCAGGCGCTGTGAAGAGACCAGGAGAACAGGGAGGAAGGGAGAAGTGTGGGCAGTTTGGCCAGAGGCCGGAGCGGGGGCGGGGGGGGGCAGTAGGGTACCGTTCGTGGCGTAGGAACACATTGTTGAGATTGTCATTGACGATAAGCAGCTCCTCGGTCAGCTGCTCGTTGGTGATTCGAGGGATGAGCTCCAGGACCCGCTGCTGCATGGCTCGGCATGTCTGGTTGAGCTCCTGCCGAGAAGGAAGTGAGAAAAGCACAGCCACTCAGCCCCGAGTGGGGCCATCTCCAATGGATGGACTTTGGCCCCGGGATGTGCCTTGAAGAGGGATAGGTTTCCAAACTGGGCTTCAAAGTTCCAGGGAATAGTTTTTGGGGTTCACATATGTACATTTGAATTTCACTTCTAACGTGTTCTATACTAAAATTTAATGCGCTGGAGATCACCACATGTTAAACTTGGCTTTGTGCAGACTTCTGAAAAGTTTCTGCTGCCATTTTTGCTTGGTTAGAGAAACTGAGACTGGAAGGTACCCTGGAGAACAGACCGTAGCTTCTCCTCTGGATGGATCGAGATTTTTTTGTGACCAAAGCATTGGAAAATGAAGTGCATGACTTCAACAATCATCTTCAGCACCACCCCTCCTCCCGCCCATTTTGCATTTCTGCCTCATTAGTTTCACTGGTGAACTTTTTTTTTAATAGTGCACTTTCACTTTGAAATAATTTTTGATTTATAGCAAAGTTGCAAACAGTACAGAATGTTCTTGTATATCCTTCATCCACCTTCTCCTTAGCTTGACATATGTCAAAGCTAAGCAGTGAACACTGGTGCAATATTATAACTATAGACTTTATTCAGATTTCACCAGGTTTTCCATTAATGTCCTTTTTCTGTTCCAGGATCTAATCCAGGATACTGCAGTAACACATTGACTTTTTTTGTTGTTTTGTTTTAAATATATACATAATAAACATTTGTCAATTCAACAAGTCAGGATGACATTTAATTAGTAAGCATCATCTATTTCAACTTATTTGGGAAAAAGAAGTTGTATTATTAAAAAAAAAAGAAAAGAAAAGAAAACCACAGCTCTGTCGGTTTAAATGGAGCCCTGGTGGCCCACTGAGCTCTTGGCTGCTAACTGAAAGGTCAGCCGTTCAAACCCAGCCGGCGTCTCTGAAGGAGAAAAGACCCGGCAATCTGCTCCTGTAAAGATTATAGCCTAGGAAACCCCATGGGGCAGTTCTACTCTGTCCTATAGGGACACTATGAGTCAGAATAGATGCAGTGGCACACAACAACAACAATATACGTTTTGACTACTCATTGTCAATAACAGTCTCTTCCTTCAGGCATCTGCCACCACGTGAACATGTCATGGCCTGAGGTCCAGACTGACAGTCCTCAGGCACAGCTGACTACAGGAACACTCCAGCCTACTTTTCTCCTGGAGTGATCATTAATACTAGGGGTACCTCAATATTTATTTTGGCTTTTTTTGACCCTGTCACCTACTCCCTCCTAGGTCAGGCCTTCTTCTGCTTGGAATTCCTCATCTGCCTTTAGCCTGGGACAGGGCAGAGCTGAGTGATGTTCAACATCCTCACGGGCCTCCCCTCTCTTCCTCTGGGTACCATGTACACCTGTGGCCTTGCTTCTTTTCCTTGCTAGCCACTTTCAAGAGCACAAGAGCAGTACTTGAAGCCAGGCCCCCTAGGTTCAAATCCCAGCTCTGCTACTTACCAGCCATGTGACTCTGTGCACATTACCTTTTTTTTTTTTGCCTCAGTTTCCTAATCTGGAAAATGGGGATAATAAGAGTACCTACCTCATGGGGGAGAGGGAAGTGGTGAGTTTCAATGAGTGAATGTTTATCAAGTGTCTGCATCAGAGCCTGGCACAGGGAAGTGCTTACTGCCCAAGGGCTGTCACTGTGTCAACCATGCCCACCAAAAGCACTCACACCCACGTGGCCTCGGCTTGGGACATACAAAACTGACTGAACAACAGCAATCCTGCGGCTCCCAGCTCGCTCATCTTTTCTCATAAGCCCTCGTTTAGTCTTCACGTTCATTAGTTTGTTCATTCATTCAACCCCAAGACTCCCACCCCCAACCCATAATGTAAGGACCCCTGAGCAAGTACACTGTGTCCGCTCGGTTAGGTGCAGGGACAGGGATGAGTCATATAGGGGCCCTGCCCTCCAGGAGTTTGAGGCCCAGTGGGAGACTGGCATGAAGTCAGACAATCACACTCGCACTGTCGCCTCTGGATTCGGAAAACTCCTTGGCCATCAGGGCTTCACTGTGTCATTCCACAGCTGTTCCTAAGGGCTATTTCTGTAGACTGACCCCATGGGGGGCGACCTTCTCCAACTACAGCCCCTTTTGCTCCAGTGGATGCCCCGGCAGGCATGGGGGCACGGGGGCACAAACAGCAGCTCCCCACCTGCCTCCGCCCCGCAAGCCCACTGCTCTCACATCTCAAAGCCTCGGAGCTGGCTCCGCTCTTCCACACCTAGCCCTCCTCCACAGTCCTGCCTGCTAATCTCACCTTCCCATTTTTTCTACTACCATTTATTGACAGCTTGCCCTGCACCAGGCAAAGGGCTAGGCGTTTTACATGAAATACCTTATTTAAATGTCACATCAAGCTTACACCATAAAGGCTATTATTAGAGCGATCTCACAGATGAGGAAACTGAGGCAAGAAGCGCTATTTTGCCCAAACCAAAAAGTGATAAAGCCAAGATCTGAACTCCAATCGGATGGAATCCAAGGTCCCTGTTTTAAGCATCTGCTGTGAGCAGGGAGTTCACACTGTGTCATGTCGTGGGCCCTGGGAAGGAATGTGTGTGGGCCAAAGAGCCAGCAGTCACCGGGGGCCGGGGAGGCTGGGCCGGCGGGAGGGGCCGTACTCACCTGCAGCAGCGTCAGATCTGCAGGCCCGGCCTTGGTGGGCACCAGCTCCGTCAGCATCTCTGACATCACTCTCACGTTCCCGCTCACCATCTCCAGCTCACTGCGCAGCTTCCCAATCTGAAATGCACCACGGGCTCCAGTGAGAGAAGCCAGGGTCCCTAGCCACTGCCTGCCTGTTACCACCAGCCTGGGGTGGCACCCAGAGCTGACATGCCAGCATCTTCCCTAGACAGCCTTCTTCCTGGCTCCTGGGCCACAGCCCTGCACCAAGAGGCCTGGAGTGGGCTTGTCCCCACCCCCTCAGATGCCCCCCTCACAGAGCTGCTACCAACCGTTACCATCTCCAAACTGGGAGCCCGGTGCAGGGAGAGGCCCACAGAAAACAAGCCAGGGGTGAATGAACCACTGAGCCTGGATGGAAGGACTTCAGCATCTCCTGGGTCTAAAGTGGCAGCTAACGAGGCCTCAGGAGGTGGCTTCTCACAAGGATCTGAACCGGGGCCTGCTGGGAGCTGCCTGATTAGTTCCTTCTGGTGCCTGCTTTCTCAGGGAGGCCTGAAAGCAAAGGGCTGTCAGAGCCTGCTGCTCTGAGATGGAAGGTCTGGGAGAGTCTTTGGGAGAAAGGAGCTCTCCTGCATTAATAATGAAGGGTGGGGTGGGGTACAGTTGGGGGAGGGAGAAAGAGAGCTTGAGATAGCAAGGGAGTAGAAAGCATGGGCTCTTCATTTAATTAGACATGATGCAGTAACTCAGTGGTTGTCAAGGAACCTTCTGCGGGGTGATGGATGTGTTCATTATCTTGATTGTGGTGACAGTTTCACGGATGTACATATGTGCCCAAATGCATCGAATCGTAGTTTTAATATGTGCAGACCGCCATCTGCCAATTATCCCTCAATAAGGCCAGGGGTTATCCCTCAATAAAGCTTGTTAAAAACAAACTCGCTCAGTGGCTATGTTTTGTGGGCTGCTAGGCCTTGGGCATGGTCATACTAAACGACACACCTGCTGGCTCACCCTAGTCAGGCCCAGCCAGGCCCCGCTCTGCAGTCCTCCTCATCCATAGCAAGTGCTCCCACCCCAAACTGCAATCTCTGCTGCTGCCTGTGCTCTGACCTCCCAGTGTCTCTATGACGGACCTGGGCCCTGACTTGTCCTGAGCCACAGGCCCTCTCTTTCTTCCTGGGATAACTGGAATCTTGCCCACTCTCTATTCCTGGGATAGCTGGCATTTTGTCCTTGCTTTTCTCTTCCGATAATTGGGATCTTGTCCTCTCTCTCCTTCTCAGGTACCTGGGATCTTGCCCTCTCCCTCCTCCTAGGATAACTGGAATCTTGTCCTCTCTCTCCCCTGAGAATAACTGGGATCTTGTCCTCTCTCTCCCGCTAGGATAATGGGAACTTGTCCTCTCTCTCCTCCTAGGATAACTGGAATCTTGTCCTCTCTCTCCTCCTAGGGTAACTGGGATCTTGTCCTCTCCTTCCTCCTACGGTAACTGGGATCTTGCCCTCTCTCCTCCTGGGGTAACTGGGATCTTGTCCCCTCTCTCCTCCTGGGATAACTGGGGTCTTGTCCTCTCCTTCCTTCTTAGGATAGCTGGGGTCTTGTCCTCTCTCTCCTAGGGTAACTGGGAATTCACATTCTTTCTCCTCCTTGGGTAACTGGGATTGTGTCTTGCTCCTGGCCTCCTTTGGTGTCCCAGGCTCCACCCTGAATCTGAAACTCTGATTTAGGGCAGTCTTGCCCATGGAACACTGATCCAAGGGGTGTTAAGAGGCTTTCAATGATCAAAGGGTTCCGAGGTCTCATGCTTTGGGAAACATTCTAAGTAAAGTCACACAGCCACTTCCAACAGGTTAGGCTATGAGAGGTCACTGGCATTAACTGTCTTATGCTGTGGGACTCTAGGGTGGTTAATATCCTAATGTACACTATGTACACTATGAACCCCCAGAAAGAGATCAACATGAAAGCATCTAAAATTTATTTGATTGAAGAACCCTTTTATCACGGACTATCTCGTGGGTCTAATATTAAGTGGAATACATTTTGGGAAATGCTAGTACAGTCTAAATTGTGTGTCCAAATTATAGCTGAGTTCAGAATGAGTGCCACTATGGAAACCCTGGTGGTGTAGTGGTTAAGTGCTATGGCTGCTAACCAAAAGGTCAGCAGTTCGAATCCACTAGGTGCTCCTTGGAAACTCTATGGGGCACAGTTCTACTCTGTCCTATAGGGTTGCTATGAGTTGGAATTGACTCGATGGCAACAGGTTTTATGTAAACTGATGATGACTGTGATAGCAGCTACCACTTACTGACCACCTACTAAGCACAGGCGCTAAACTTACATCTCTAGTTTAACTTCACTGTCTTACGAGGTAGGTACCATTATCCCAGCTTTTACAGATGTGGAAAGGGGAGCAGAGAGACACGTGGCATGCCCACTGTGGCTCACTGACATCTTCTAAAACCTGCCAAACCTGTGGGTATTCGACCTTTAAATGCATGTTTCAGTATGAGTGAGTGGAAAAACTACTGCACACAAACCCAATGTATCCAAGTCAGATGGGACTTAATTACAAAGGAGTCTGGGAGTCATGTCAGTGTGTGCCTGAACGTCTTCACGTGCACCAGGAGTCAGAAGGGGACGCTGAAATTAAACGAAGACTAAACCAAAAAACCATTGCTGTTGAGTCAATTCCGACTCAAAGCAACCCTACAGGACAGGATAAAACTTCCCCCTTGGGTTTCCCAGGAGCAGCTGGTGGATTCGAACAGCTGACCTTTCAGTTAGCAGCTGAGCTCTTAACCACTGCGCCACCAGGGCTCCTGCAAACTAAGACCACTCAGTTTTATTCAGCAAGAATCTTCTACACAAACAGCAATCAAAACCTTAATTCACACACATGCTAGACTTCAGGCAAATTGATTAAAAGTACAACTTGGTTAGATAATTTGAGGAGCCCTGGCGGCACAGTGGTTAGTTAAAGTGCTCGACTGCTAACCAAAAGGTTGGCGGTTCGAACCTACCAGCCACTCCGTGGGAAAATGATGTAGTTGTCAGCTTCCGTAAAGATTACAGCCTTGGAAACCCTATGGGGCAGTTCTACTCTGTCCTGTAGGCTCGCTGTCAGTTGGAATCGACTTGAGAGCAATGGGTTTTGGGTTTTTTTAGATAATTTTTGGATCACAGGGTGGATTTTAGCATTTTTAATGTACCTTTAATTATTTTATCCAGTTGGCAAAACTTTTCCAATAATACTTATAATCTTGGGTGGGGGGGGTGATTTCATAACTTGCTATGAAATATCAAAGTACGGAAGTTTCAAATAGGTTAGGGTGTGAAAAGCTGCTGGTAAGTTTATTCGTTTGTAAGTCCACATACCAGCGGATATGTGACTGGTGAAGACTCCTTTGGAGAGCCGTTCCATTTTTTTCCATCATCCACCTGTGTCCTTCTCACCAGCACTTTAAGCAGCTAAGTGCTTCCACTTGGCTGATGTGATGTGTCTGGAGTTTGTAAAACACCGCAAAAGCACGCATCCCAACGGCCAAGTCTAAAATGACTGAGCAGCCAGCTAACGCTGGTCCTGGCTGTAGAAGTCCCAGTAGCTTCGGCACTCTCCAAACAGCTTGGAGGAAGGCCCTGAGGCCTGTGTGCCACCGAGTCTGAGGCGGGTAATCCTCCAAAGCTAGTCAACGGGCTCTGGGAAAACTGGCCCCCAGGCCCTGACCTCTAGAATCTTTATGGACAGTAGGCGTCAAATCTTCTTGAGGCTTGTTTGTAGGAAGCAACATAGTGCAACGCAGAGGTGTTTATTTTTTGTGACCCAGTTGTGAAGACGTTTTAAAATTGTTTCAGCTAGAACCTCTGTTCAAATGAAATCTTTCATGAATAAAGAAGCAAACCACACAAAAAAGAGCTGCTCTACTTGATGAGGACATTTCTTCTCCATGATACCTTCCCCAGGGCTCTACAGCGAGGAAGCACAGTCTGAAAAACTGCCGAGGTACAGGACAGAGCCTGCTTGGAGTCAGACACACTTGAGCTCGAACCCAGCTGTCTCTGATGAGCTGTGTGATTCTGGGTAAGTTAACTCGTCTCTCTGAGGCTCAGTTACCTCATCTCTAAAACAGGAAGAATCATACATACCCCATGGGGCTGGTGTCAGGACTAAGTGGAGGCTCATCTGATAATAATTTCCATACTGACAGGTGGTCCCCTCCCTGAGGTGTGTGGAGAGAGTTCAGACCCCCCATCTTGACCTGCTGTTTACCTGCTCAGGGGTTGGTGCTATGGGTGTGTCGCTAGGAGGTATGGCCGGGGTGGACAGAGGGGCGGTGTGCTGGTTATAGTCCACTTGCTGACTGGTGTCAGTACCCACAGAATTCTGTCCTGAAGGTGTTTCTGAGTTGAATACAGTCTAGAGGGCAAAAAAAACAGGATCAGCAAAGATTTCTGGAAAAGATAAGGGCCCCAGGGAGTCAGGGGGCTAACAGGAAGTAGCTGCAGAAAGCCCCTCAGGTGGTAAGTCCTGCCTTCCCTCCCACTGTGTCCTGAAGTTGTGAGAAGGGGGACTACTGCCCAAGGGGTTCAGGCGGTGCTGACTCTCCTCACCCTCTGGGGCGTATGGATGGGCGAAAGCATGTCCAGGTCAGTCATGGGAAACTCCAGGCCCTTCCTCCGGAGGTCCTCGTAGACGGCAACGACACCTGTCAAATCGGGCGAGCTGCGGAACGCGTCAGCCCAGGACTGAGAGGGGGACAAGGGGACATGGCCAGTAACCACTGCTCACTTCCTCCCTGCGAGCCTGCCTGCTCCATCACTTGCTGGTTCTTTCCCTGACTTGCTGGCCCCTTGACCTCATTCACCCAGACAGCTTGCCCCTCCACAGCAACATTCAGTTGACAAGCCTCCCTTCACGCACAGAACATTCAATCAGCAGAAAACCACAGAAGGAGAGACAGCTACCAGAAATGGAGATGGAGACAAACTCACAAAAAGAAGAGTAATGGAGGGGGAGGGGGGCACGTTTCTCCTTGCCTAGGGGCCTAGAGCTCTCCACTGGCAAGGAAGCCCCTGCACTGACAGCCCCTCCTCCAGCCCTGCCTTGCCCTTCCCCACCCAGCACTCACCTGGATAAGGCTGAGCACCTTGTCGTGCACAATGGTGGGTGGGTTGTTCTTGGGCAGGATGGTCCTCACCAGCACCCCCTCCACGAAGTCCTGGCTGGCCACCAGCACGTGGAAGCGGTGCCCACAGTTCTTGACGCAGGTTTCTAAGACCTGGAGGGCCACGGGGTGCCAGTGAGCACCCCAGCCAGAGGAGGTGAGTCACCCAGACCACTCATCCTCACAGCTTTATCCACGTCCCAGGGGCAAGGCCAAGCAGAGGCATGAGGCTTCCTAAAGAGGGACCCGCAGCCCGCAGAGAACTGGGGAACACCCCATTTGGGGGCTTGTGTGCTGGGGGGGGCAGGCCACATAGGCAGAGGGCGGGGTGCCAGGTGGAGATCACTTGCTCACTGACCAGGGTCCATGCCCACAGGACTCTGTCCTGATTATGTCCCCAAGCTGAACACAGTTTAGAGGGGAGGTGGCCCTCCAAGTGGAAATCAATGAGAACTTGAGCTTTCCATTAGCTGGTGACCCTGAAGCTGGAGAAAATGGCACCAAACCTCCCTTCCTACTTCCCCACAGGGGCAGCCTTGGCTTTTCGGCTTAACCTGATTCACCGGGATGTAGCTGCTGCTTGTGAGAAGGCTGGAACGGTGTCCTCCATGCTCCCGTCCAAGGCAAGCCCCTCCTGGGTAGCAGGGTGCCCGCCCATGCCTGTCCCTGTCCTGTGCGTGGACCACTGCCCTCATCTCAGCCCCAGTGTTTGTTTTTGCTCATTTTTCAGGGTATCAGAGTGCCCAGTGGCACCTGACTTGGGCTGCCAGGCTTCTGCCCCACAGAGGCCTGGGTGACCAGCCTCTAAGTCATTGCGGGTCCTCTGGTCCAGGCTCTCCTGCCAGTGGTTGCAGAAGGATGTAGGGCCTCAGTGTGTCTGCTCCTCATGCCAATGGGCTGGGGAGAACCTTTCCAGAAGGCCTATCTTGCCATTCCAAGTTCGCCAGCAGTGCAGACAGGACAGTGCTTTGCCCACAGGTCTTCCCTTCCCAGCCTTTGGATGAGGAGCCAAGGGTGGTCTGGAGTGCCCCTGGGCCTGAGGGGAGGCCACCCTCACAGACCACGGTCCTGCTGTGGGACAGACAGACCAATGGGCACTCACCGTCAGAGCCAGCATCACCTCATGGAAGTTCTTATTCCCCACGATTCTCTTCTTCACTGCCCGGAAGGCATCTCTGGGACTGGGGAGAAGGACAAAAGGAAGGCTGGTTTAGGTATGGAACATCCTTATTCAGCCCAGGAGGCAGCTCACCTAAAATCAGTGGCTCTGCAAAGCTGGAATGGCTTTTGTTAGCCAGCCTCCCTGTGACCCAACTGGCTTTGCGTATTCAGGTTTGAATCACATAAAAATCTCCCTGCCTCCCCACGATCCCTTCAGGAGATCGTGACGGCTTAGTGGTGATTCTCAGTGCGTAGTCCTGGGCCAGCTGCAGCAGAACCCCGTCGTTAGGAGAGGTGTGAGTGCTGAAGCTCCAGGAATCCCGCCCTAGACCACTAGCACAAAACTCCCTTAGGGAGGATGTGCACCTTACGCTGCCCCTTGGGGCTTCTTAGGCCGCACAGTGAAATTTGAAAACCAATAATCTACAGGAATCAGCTCTAGGGCCTCATCCCGGCCAGCTCCTCTATCCAGCCATGTTTCCATTCAATTCTTATTAAGCACCCATCATGTGCAAATGACCATGAGGACAGCACAGGACCGGGCAATGTTTTGTCCTGTTATACACGGGCTCACTGTGAGTTGGCGCCGACTCTATGGCGACTAACAATGTGTGCCAGCCACTACCCTAGGTGCTCGGGAGACGGGGTGAACGAGATCCACGCCACCTTGCTCTCAGGGATCACAACTTCTAGGGGAAAACCAAGTAACCGAAGGAACCAAGCAGGGTCCTGGGAGGACTGGGGCTGGGTGTGGGGGAAGTTAGGGAAGGCCTTCACCTGAGCTCTGAAGAGTGAGAAAGTGCTTGCTGGGGGGAGAGGGGGTGAAGAACAGTTCAGGTGTTGTTGTTGTTAGGTGCCATTGACTTGGTCCCCACTCATAGTGACCCTATGTACAACAGCATGAAACACTGCTCAGTCCTGCGTCATCCTCACACTCATTGCTATGTGTGGTGTGACGGGTCACTTTTGTGTGGCCTTTCTTGCCATGATCTTGTAACTCTCACCCAAGTGATTGTGGCGGACTATGTGGTAGGGTAATTGTGGCCCACAAGGGAACTGGTCAGTTTTGCTATCCTGCTGGGTTTAAAATGAGCCATCTGAGAAGTGGGAAAGAGGACTCCATCACTGTCAAAGAACATCCAGGAGCCAGCATGTCCTTTGGACCCAGAATCCCTACGCTGAGAAGCTCCTGGATCCAGGAGACAGAGGGAAGGCTCGAGAAGCGGTAGCAGGAACCAGACAGCAGTAGACAGCAAGGTGGGTTTCCTGGCCCATGGAGACAGAAAGCTGAGTGAGTGTCTTTGGCCAATCGTCGAGGGCCTGGAAGAGTGTTCCTGAGCCTGAACTGGAACCTGTTGTTGTTAGGTGCCATTGAGTAGGCTCTGACTTATAGCATCCCTATGCACAACAGAACAAAACTCTGCCTGGTTCTGCGCCATCCCCACAATTGCTGCTATGGTCGAGCCCACTGTTGCAGCCACTGTATCAATCCATCTCACTGAGGTTCCTCCTTTTTCTCTGACCCTCTACTTTACTAAACACGGTGCCCTTCTCCACGGACTTATCCTTCCTGATAACAAGTCCGAAGTATGTGAGACGAAGTCTTGACATCCTTGCTTGTAAGGAGCACCCTGACTGTACTTCTTCCAACACAGATTTGTTCATTCTTCTGACAGTCCATGGTGTATTCAACATTCTTTGCCAGCACCATAATTCCGAGGCATCAACTTTTCTTCGGTCTTCCTTATTCACTGTCCAGCTTTCGCATGCATATGAAGTGACTGAAAACACCATGGCTTGGGTCAGTGCACCTTAGTCTTTAAGGTGACATCTGTGCTTTTTAACACTTTAAAGAGGTCTTTTGCAGCAGATCTGCCCGATGCAACGCGTCCTTTGATTTCTTCACTGCTGGCTCCATGGGCGTTGATTACGGATCCAAGTAAAATGAAATCCTTGACAATTATGATGATATTGCTTGTTGGATCAGTTGTGAGGATTTTTGTTTTCTTTATGTTGAGGTGTAATCCATACTGAAGGCTGTGGTCTTTGATCTTTATTAGTAAGTGCTTCAAGTCCTTTTTACTTTCAACAAGCAAGGTTGTGTCATCTGCATAACGCAGGTTGTTAATGAGTCTTCCTCCAGTCCTGATGCCCCTTTCTTCTTCATGTAGTCCAGCTTCTCGGATTATTTGCTCAGCATACAGACTGAATAGGTATGGTGAAAGAATACAACCCTGATGAACACCTTTCTCTGACTTTAAACCACGCAGTATCCCCTTGTTCTGTTCGAATGACTGTCTCTTGATCTATGTACAGGTTTCTCAAGAGCATGATTAAGTGTTCTGGAATTCCATCCTTTACAGTGTTATCCATAATTCGTTATGATCCACACAGTCAAATGCTTCTTTTCATAGTCAATAAAACACAGGTAAACATCCTTCTGGTATTCTCTGCTTTCAGCCAGGATCCATCTGACACCAGCAATGATATCCCTGGTTCCACAGCCTCTTCTGAATCCAGCTTGAATTTCTGGCAGTTCTCTGTTGATATACTCCTGCAGCTCCTTTTGAATTATCTTCAGCAAAAGTTTACTTGTGTGTGACACTGTTCGATAATTTCCTCATTCTGCTGGATTGCATTTCTTTGGAATGGGCACAAACATGGATGTCTTCCAGTTGGTTGGCCAGATTTCTTGGAACAGATGAGTGAGCATCTACAGTGCTGCACTGCAGTTCAGGCAGAGGCACACCAAAGGCGGGGGTGTGTGTGGAGCGGGGAGCTAAAAGAACTAAAAAGGACTAAGAAGAAACTAAAAGGAGGCCCCAGGGAGTGTTGGGAGAGGTGGAGGGAGGAGCTGAAGAGGCCTAAGGGTCTGGGAAGGAGTGTGGAGGCACAGGAAGTACAGTGGGGAGCCAAGGAAAGACTTGGTGACAGCAGGCCCACCCTGTCGTATCCATATTCCACTGCCACCCTCCCCTCCTAGCCCTATTGTGGTGTAATCAATGTTGTCTGAATGTTCTTCCCTAAAATCCTTTTGCTCAGGTGGTTCCCCTCACTCCCTGTGGCCCAAAGGCCCTCAACCTCCATGTCTAGCTGGTCTAGCTGAAATTCACCTCCCTCCATAACGTTTCCCCAGGTCTTCAGTCTCCCATGGGTGAACTGCCATGCGACACTGACCCAGTGGCCCACTCTGGGTGAAGATGCAGCCTCCTAGTGGGCAGGGACCATACCCCTCCAAGGGCCCAGCGCTGCAGGGGCATGGGTAACATTCCCAGCCAGGCATCTGTCTGCCCATCAGTCAGTGCTGACCCCTCAAGAGCTAAGTCAGGAGAATCAGGAACCCTGAGCCTGGTCCTCCAAGAGGATTGAAGGCAGAAGAAAGGGCTTCCTGGGAACAAACCCTGCTTGGGGGGAGAGTGGTGGAGGCCTGTCAGGGCTGCTAGGTGGGCCAGGACTACAGACTACAAGGGTGGGACCAGCTTCCATCACCCTGGGGCAGCTCCTTGTCCTTCCCTGGCTCCTGCAGTGATGCTGGTTTCTGCTGCAGACTTGGCCATCGACCTGCGGGTCACTGCAGCTCTCTAAAGGAACTTGTTTCCACTTCTTACAGGGTGGCCTAGAGAAGAGGGCTCTGCACTGGGAACCACAGGTTCTGATTGCATGCCATTTCTGCATGCCTGTGAGGTATGTGTACCATTCTAGGAGTAGAAGGTGTAGGGTCACAGCTCAGTGGGGGAGAACAACAAGTAGAGAGACTTTAGTTTAGATGACAAGCTCAGTGAGGTCAAGGGTCATATCTGCGTTTGCTCACTGCCTGGAGCAGAGCAGGTGCTGAAATAAATAGCAACAAATCTCAATGACCCTGAGCCCCGGGTCTTCCCACCTTTATAAGGGAGATGAGGCCTTGCTGTCTCCAAGCATACAGCAGTGACTTTCAGCGACAACCGTGTTCATGGAGCCTCCGGCCTCTTCAGAGGGTTGATGAGGTTTTCTGTCTCCTGTCTCTTGATGGCCCCACCACCTGCCCACCACTCTCATCCCCTCCCCTACTCTTGACTCTGGACGCAGGAGTGAATGTCCCCTCCCCTGTCCCTGGGCAAGCCCACGAAGCCTGGCTGAGGAAGAGGCTGGAGGGTACCCGGCAGCAGCTGTGTTCTAATTGGGCCTGAACTCTGTGTGCCTCAGCTGCCCACAGCCTACCTCCAGGCTGGAGGTGACTGTTCCCCGCCTGCTGCCTGTGTCCAGCATGCCCCTGTACGCACGAAGCACAACGTGGCTGAGAGGAACACTTTCACGACAGTAGGATTATCCCAGTGAAAAATGGAGAGAAATGAGATCCTGCTGAACAGTTGATTCAAATTTACCAGAACAGAGGCCTCACTTGGCCCCATATGCAGTCACCACAGCCCCTCCCAGCCTTCCCTGGGGTTTTCCTGAGACATCCCCTTCTGTTCCCTCAGGCGCTTGGTCTTATTGCTGAAAGGATCTCACAGAGCTTTGTCTTTGAGAACAGAGACCTTGAGAGGTACAGTGACTTGCCTGAGGTCACACAGCTGGCTTGTCAGAGGTCAGGATCCAGGCCCCAGACTCATGCCCCACCTCACTCACCTGAGCCAGACCCCTCTGTGCCGAGGCAGGAGACCACGGTGACTTGCATTCCGGAAATGCCAAGCAAACGCTCACTCTTACTAGCGACTCGGTTCCGCTTCACTTTCACTGTCCTCCCAGTCACCCCCTTCCCTTCTATTTCCAATCTGAAGGAAAGGAGAGGCTGTTCTTGTTCACAAAGAATAGCTGGGAGGCCCTAAGGTATATTCCAGCCCCGGCGGTGCAGAATGGCGCCTAGGCCGGCTCCTCCTTATCCTAAGAAGATGCTACACACGAGGCTGGGTGTTCAGACCCACTTGGCTGGGCGCTCCTCAGAGAGGCTACGGAGGGTAGTGGCACTAGGGTCCAGCTGGCTAGCTGCACACCTGGAGTGACTTTGAACTTGACATCTCTGGGCCTCTCATCTATCTGTTGAGGGTTGGACTTGACTATGACTCTCAATGTTTAAAAGGCCTTATTCCTGGCCCTGCCCGGAGAGATTCAGCCTGGGGTGGGGCTGAGGAACCATCTTTACAAAGTGGCCAGGAGCCTGGGCTGCACAGTCAGACTTGGGACCCCGACCTCTGCTGCCCCTCCCAGGACCCAGCCATAAGCCTGGGGTCTGACTGTGGCCACAGGAGGCTGGGGAAGGCCCTCAGGCAGAATGCAGGGAGTGGTGCCAAGGCTGGCTGTGCCGCCCGCTGCCCACCCCATCTGTGTCCCACCACTCTGCGGGTGTGTCCGTACCCCTCCTCCGTCTCGTTGATGATGTCGCAGATCTCCATGTTGAGGGCCCAGTCCTCGCTCTGCAGGGAGCCATCGGTAGCTTTCTCTGAGAAAATGAAACCAAGAGTCACACAGAGGCGTGGAGGTCCAGAATGGACAAACTCAAACAGTGGGGTGAGGGCTGTGGGCTGCGAGGAGGGAAGACAACGGAAGATGGGCCAGGCACTGTGCAGGGAGTACCACTGTCCTCTGACAGGTGAGGAACCGTGGTGAATGAGCAGGGAGGGGATCTGGTAGACTTGGCCTCAACGTGCTTGTTTATGACACCACACAATACAGAGAGTGTTTTGTTTTATTTTTGTAAACAGTATGTTCCTTCTTTGCTTTATATTATCTTTTGAATTGGTAACCATTCACATGGTTCACAATGTAAAAAGTTCCAAAGCAGTATATAATGGAAAGTAAATCCTTCTTCCTCCCCTCTCCCCCAGGCCCCACTTCTAGAGGCACCGGCTATAACCAGTTTCCTCTATAACCTCCCAGAGGCATTCTTCACCCATGAAGCAAAGGACATGGTGCCATTTAACTCTGGACTCGGTTACCAACAAGTGACCTGGCCTTCCCCTTTCTCTTCCTGAGTCACAGTTTCTGTCCACAAACTGGGCTAACACGGGCCCACTTTGCAGAACTGCTGATAATTCAAACAAGGCACCAAACACAGTACTTGGTGTAAAACAGGTGCTCAGGAAGTGATGGCGACTCCTTTTTTTCCATTTGGGGTGAAATTCACATAAAATTAACCAATTCGATGTATACCATTTAGTGGCATTTAGTACACTCACAACATTGTACAAACCACTGCCTTTATTTCCGCCACACTTTCACTTGGTGGTAAGGTTCCCAGACCAGGAGTCAGCTACAGGATTTCAAGGTCTATCAAAGCCAGGGCCAGCAACCATTAACTGAAGATCTGCTTGGTGCCACGTTCTGGGCTAGCAGCCTTTTGTGTGCTATGCGGTGAGAGGCACCAGTCGGTGTTGGGTGAATGACAAATGCAGCAACGGGTGATGCTAGGACATTCACAGAAATCCTTAAAAAAAGAAGCACTGTCTCTCCACTCAAACACACCAGTGTTGTCTTTTCCCTCTGCATCCTCGCAGATCCCATCCTTGTGCAGACCCGTGTTTAAGGTAAGTTGGACCACAACGTGCACAGACAATTTTGTCTCCTGCTGCTTTCAGGCATCATTCCATCACACTCCTTCCCCCGGCTGGTAGGGAAGGTACATGCTCGTGTCCTTATGATATCTAAGGCTGTGTGATAAGACAGGACTTGTCCTCTACTGAAGAGAGAGAGACCCCTGGGCCGACCCAGTATCCTGGTGCAGTCTCTCCCCCTCTCCAGGGCACTGACCAAGGCCCCCCTGCCATTGCAGCTGTTAGTGCTCTGGTTCCCCTGGCTTCCAGGCCCTGGGTCTGATGCTGAGCACTCACATATCTTCCTAGCCTCTGCGGTTATCCTGCCGGCCTCAGCCATGCCTGCTGACTGGCCCCGGGACACGTAGACACAGGGCTGCCAGCCATCTATCATCGACCAAGAACCCTTGGTGGTCCAGGCACACAGCACTAGCTATTCCACATCATCATTACAACCTTCCTCCAAGGCAGCTTTTCGCCTCACCAGTGCGGACAAGAGATAGCTGAGGCTCAGAGAGGGTGGGTGACTCCTCACTCGTTGCACAGCTATTTATATGCCAGTCCTATTCCAGGCACTGGGGATACAATGGTGGACAAGGTGGACACGGTCCCTGCTCAATGGTGATCAAAAGAGGCTGAAGCCGCTCTGAACCCAGGTCTGTTGACCCCAAAGCTCCCACCCTTCTAGGGCAGAGGACAGAAGAGCTGTCTCCATCTACCTGGGCAGGGCCCTCTTCTAGCCAGACAGGTGGCGATTCCACAGGGCAAACGCCTGGGCTGGGCCGGCACAGTCAGCTCCCTTCAACTGTGGCTTCCATGACCTGTTTTGAAATGGGTCTGACCTCAGTTCCACCCTGGGTCCCACCTTGGGTTCTACAACCAGATGGATGCCAGGGTGGCCCAGAACACATGCCAGGCAGCTGAGACAGAAGAGCGGGCTGCTTTATTCCCTAGGTTATGGCCGGGAAGGACCCAGGGAGAAAGAAGGGAAGGGCCCACTTTGAAAGGATTCATCCCACAAACATTTACTAAGCTGCTGCTTTGTGTGCCACTCCCCACCCTCGAGGACTCACACACAGACAGAGCCACATGCCAAGAACCAGAGAGAGCTCGCCAAGTGCCCTCTGAGCCGAGCTGGCCAGGCTCTACTTTGGAGAACTTGGGGAGCTAATCAGACAGGCAGGACCTGTTCCTCCTTCAGAGGCCTCTTCGCAGGGACCCCCAGCTACATGGGCCAGAAGGCTTAGAGTCGTCTTGGACGCCTGGCCTGCATCTAACTGGTCGCAAAGTTCTGTCAGTTCTAGCTCCCGAGTCTCTCTCCATCTATCTCTTCCCTTCTCATCATACCCTCTGCCATGCCCCCCCGCCTTCCAGATCATGGCCTGAGCTTCCTCCCTGCCTCCTGCCTTGTTCCTCCCAACCTATTCTATTCTGTCCCAGAGTGAACTTTCTGAAACCTGAAAATGACTGGGTCCCACCCGTGCCCCAAGCCTTCAAAGGCTCCCTAGCGGTGACTCCAAACCCTCAGCCTGGCCTACATGCCCTCCTACAATAACAATATTTTAACTTCCCAAGTGCCCACTATACACCACAGAACACCAAGTCCCTGCTTATGTGGAGAGTGAGGTTTAATCCTTGCAAGTCTGAAAGGGGGACATCATTGCCCTCATTGAACCAATGGGGAAACTGAGGCTTACGGAGGCCAGTACCTTGAAAAGGCCGCACAGCTGTGAGGGGAGGAGCGACCACTGTAACCACAGCCCAGGTCCCTAACGCTGCCGCACTGCCTGCATCCCTCATCATAGGGCCAGAGCTCTGCTTCCTGGGAAGTGTTCTTCTGGACTACTGGGCAGTCTGCTCTCTCCTCCCAGACCCCAGGGTCCCTAGCTCCACCAGCAGTTCCCCAGTCGGATCCCCTTCTGATCCCTGCAAATGATGGACTCCTCTCTTCTCCTAGGGGAGACCGTCAAGGTATTAGAGGGTTTACGGTAATTTGAGGACGGCAAGCACATGGTTAGTGGGGCAGCTGGGATATTTATGGGTAAGAGAGAACTCCATACCAGGGACTTGGGGTGGGTGCAGAAGGAACCCTGGAGCCCGAGTCTGATGCAGACCTGAGCAGAGGTGGCAAGTTCTTTAGCCCCCGGTGCAGAGCCATTCGGAGGATGCAAGCGTTTTTAAAACTTTTTTGGGGAGAGGCGAGAGGAACAGTCTAAACAGGAAGAGGGAAAGGAAGAGGAGGAAGAGGCAGAAGAGACACAAGGCTTATCTTAGCAATTCAAGTAGAAGAAAGGTGTGGGGAACCTTCTGAGGCCACCTGCCCGGACAAGCACTGGCCCTGTGCCCTCCAACCATCACCTGCAACTCCCTTCAGGTCTGGCATACATGGAGGACGGGGAGAGTTCTAGGACTTCCTTAAGAAAGATTTCCACGGAGTAGGCGTGCTCGTTAAAGGAAGAAATTTAAACCCACAGAGATCTGGGGATATTTGTTTTGTTTTTGTTTTTAACCACAAAAGTAACTCAGCTCGCTATTTTAAGAAGCTGAGTGTATTTAAGAAATCAAAACGCTGACAATGGTTACCAGTTACCGAGAGACTGATAACTGCCTTCCCACTTCTGAGCGGTTGCCAGGAACCTCCAAAGCCTCTTGGGAGCAGCTGTGCTCTGGTTCCCCAGCTCCAAGTGAGCAGGCCCTGCAAACCTCTCCTGTCAGTGGGCTGCGGTAGTGCTGTCTGGGGCCAGCAGGCCTGTGGTTTTGGATCACTGGGCATCTGTATGTTGTTTGTCCTCTCCATGTTGGGTTTGGGGCAGGCACCACCTCCCCAGAAGGCTTACTCTGCTTGACATGATGGCAAGACCCACCTGCCCCTCAGAGAATCAGGGTTGGGTTCTGGAGTTGAACGGGCCTGGCCTCACCTCTAACTCAGGCACCTTGGGCAAGGATCCAACTCCTTCAAGTCTCAGGTTTCTCATCCACAAAACTGAGCTAAGATTGCCTACCTCACAGTGTGCTGTGACTTTTCAGAGACAACGTACGTGCACTAGCAGGTAAAGGGCAGGCGCTGAGTAACTGTCGGGTACCGTGACTGTGACTTGGGCCAAGAGCAGGAAAGAGTAGCCCCCAAAGACACACCAGGCCTAGCCACACTCTAGGCAGCGGGGCCCCTGGTCCTGGCCCACTCATCCCCAGCTGTGACTCAGAATCCCTGGCAAGACAGCCCATCCTCTCTACCATAGGGAAGGCTCTGCTCCCTGGCCAGTCCCCATCTTCCCACTGCTTTGGAAGACGCCGCTTCTGCAGATACTCAGCGGCACCACAGTTGGCATCATGGTTGTGAGCAACACTGACCATCTACTTCCCTAGTCAGCCTTCTGGGAAGCAGTCTAGAGTCTTCTCCCTGTATACTCAAATAGTTGCCAAGTCCTGTGGATTCCAGCTCTGAACATATCTCAAAGTTGTCCCGGGCTCTGTTATCACTGGACAGCCCTGGTTTGGGCCCTATCACCTCCCCTAGGCCAGGACTATCACCTCCACCCTTGGCTGCTTCTCTTCAAACATAAACCTAGTTAATGTTCTTCTCTGCCTAAAAATTGTCCACACATAATAAAATCTATTAAGAAAACATTTTGCATCCCACTTTGGAGAGTGGCATCTGGGGTCTTAAACGCTAGCAAGCTGCCATCTAAGATGCATCAATTGGTCTCAACCAACCTGGAGCAAGAAAGAATGAAGAACACCAAAGACACAAGGTAATTATAAGCCTAAGAGACAGAAAGGACCACATAAACCAGAGATTACATCAGTCTGAGACCAGAAGAACTAGATGGTGCCTGGCCACAACCGATGACTGCCCTGACAGGGAACACAACAGACAGTCCCTGAGGGAGCAGGAGAGCAGTGGGATGCAGACCCCCAAATTCTCGTAAAAAGACCAGATTTAATGGTCAGACTGGGACTAGAAGGACCCTGGAGGTCATGGTCCCCAGACCTGTTAGCCCAAGACAGGAACCGTTCCCAAAGTGAACTCTTCAGACAGGGATTAGACTGGAATATGGGATGGAAAATGATACTGGTGAAGAACAAGCTTCTTGGATCAAGTAGACACATGAGACTCTGTTGGCATCTTCTATCTGCAGAGGAGATGAGAGGGCAGAGGGGGCCAGAAGCTGCCCAAATGGACATAAGGAGAGAGAGCGGAGGGAAGAACTATGCTATCTCATTAGAGGGAGAGAGCAATCAGGAGTGTATGGCAAGGTGTATGTAAATTTTTGTATGAGAGACTAACCTGATTTGTAAACTTTCACTTAAAGCACAATAAAAATTAATTAAAAAAAAAAATTGTCCACAGCTTCCTGTTGTGTGAGGGTTAAAAACCTGAATGCTTGGGGACAGAGAGGGACATTCGTGACTGACCTCAGCCACAATCAGCTCTGCCACCCCCCGCCCCCCGGGGCCTTTACTTGCCTTGTTCTTCTACGCTGTGACTTCTGCCTGGAATGCCTCTCTTCTGTTCAGTCAGGCGTCCATTCCACAAACACCACCACCACACGCACCTACATGGCATTTAGTGAGAACTAAGCAGTTCGCGCCGACTCAGTGACCCCTCACCGTGACCGTAAGAGAGATGCTGAATAAACTGAGGCACAGAGTGGCCAGCGACTTGCCCACAGTCACACAGTTTGTAAGTTGTAGACAAGAGATTCAAACCCAAAGAGGTCTGGCTCCCATGCCCCTATTTTTTTTTAATTGTTGTAACCCAACATTTGCCAGTTTAACATTTTTCACATGTACAACTTAGTGACATCAATTACATTAATCATGTTGTTAGGTGCTCGCGAGTCGTTTCCGACTCACAGCGACCCTATGCACAACAGAATGAAACATTGCCCAGTCCTGGGCCATCCTTAACAATCGTTGTTATGCTTGAGCTCATTGTTGCAGCCACTGTGTCAATCCACCTCATTGAGGGTCTTCCTCTTTTCCGCTGACCCTGTACTCTGCCAAGCATGATGTCCTTCTCCAGGGACTGATCCCTCCTGACAGCATGTCCACAGCGTGTAAGATGCAGTCTCACCATGCTTGCCTCTAAGGAGCATTCTGGCTGCACTTCTTCCAAGACAGATTTGTTCATTCTTTTGGCAGTCCATGGTATATTCAATATTCTTTGCCAACACCACAATTCAAAGGCATCAACTCTTCTTTGGTCTTCCTTATTCATTGTCCAGCTTTCATATCCATATGATGCGATTGAAAATACCATGGCTTGGGTCAGGCGCACCTTAGTCTTCAGGGTGACATCTTTGCTCTTCAACACTTTCAAGAGGTCCTTTGCAGCAGATTTACCCAATGCAACGTGTCTTTTGATTTCTTGACTGCCGCTTCCATGGCTGTTGATTGTGGATCCAAGTAAAATGAAATCCTTGACAACTTCAATCTTTTCTCCATTTATCTTGATGTTGCTCATTGGTCCAGTTGTGAGGATTTTTGTTTTCTTTATGTTGAGATGCAATCCATATTGAAGACTGTGGTCTTTGATCTTCACTAGTAAGCGCTTCAAGTCCTCTTCACTTTCAGCAAGTAAGGTTGTGTCATCTGCATAACGCAGGTTGTTAATGAGTCTTCCTCCCATCCTGAAGGCCTGTTCTTCTTCATATAGTCCAGCTTCTTGTATTATTTGTTCAGCATACAGATTAAATAGGTATGGTGAAAGAATACTACCCTGACGCACACCTTTCCTGACTTTAAACCAATCAGTATCCCCTTGTTTTATCTGAACAACTGCCTCTTGATCTATGTAAAGGTTCCTCATGAGCACGATTAAGTATTCTGGAATTCCCATTCTTTGCAATGGTATCCATAGTTTGTTATGATCCACACAGTCGAATGCCTTAGCATAGTCAATAAAACACAGGTAAACACCCTTCTGGTATTCTCTGCTTTCAGCCAGGATCCATCTGACATCAGCAATGATATCCCTGGTTCCACATTCTCTTCTGAAACTGGCCTGAATCTCTGGCAGTTCCCTGTAGATATAGTGCTGCAGCTGTTTTTGAATGATCTTCAGCAAAATTTTGCTTGCACGTGATATTAATGATATTGTTCTGTAATTTCCACATTCGGTTGGATCACCTTTCCTGGGAATAGGCATAAATATGGATCTCTTCCAGTCAGTTGGCCAGGAAGCTGTCTTCCATATTCCTTGGCATAGACGAATGAGCACCTCCAGTGCTGCATCTGTTTGTTGAAACATCTCAATTGATATTCCGTCAATTCCTGGAGGCTTGTTTTTCGCCAATGCCTTCAGAGCAGCTTGGATTTCTTCCTTCAGTACCATCAGTTCTTGATCATATGCCGCCTCTTGAAATGGTTGAATAGTGACTAGTTCTTTTTGGTATAATGACTCTGTATGTTCCTTCCACCTTCTTTTGATGCTTCCTGAATCGTTTAATATTTTCCCCATGGAATCCTTCACTCTTGCAACTCGAGGCTTGAATTTTTTCTTCAGTTCTTTCAGCTTGAGAAACACCGAGCATGTTCTTCTCTTTTGGTATTCCATCTCCAGCTCTTTGCACATGTCATTATAATACTTTACTTTGTCTTCTTGAGACACCCTTTGAAATCTTCTGTTCAGTTCTTTTACTTCATCAATTCTTCCTTTTGCTTTAGCTGCTCGACGCTCAAGGGCAAGTTTCAGAGTCTCCTCTGACGTCCTTCTTGGTCTTTTCTTTCTTTCCCGTCTTTTCAGTGACCTCTTGCTTTCTTCATGGATGATGTCCTTGATATCATTCCATAGCTCATCTGGTCTTCGGTCACTAGTGTTCAATGCGTCAAATCTATTCTTCAGGCGGTCTCTAAATTCAGGTGGGATATCCTCAAGGTCATATTTTGGCTCTCATGGGCTTGCTCTGATTTTCTTCAGTTTCAGCTTGAACTTACTTATGAACAATTGATGGTCTATTCCACAGTCGGCCCCTGGCCTTGTTCTGACTGATGATATTGAGCTTTTCCATCATCTCTTTCTACAGATGTAGTCAATTTGATTTCTGTGTGTTCCATCTGGCGAGGTCCACGTGTATAGTCACTGTTTATGTTGGTGAAGGAAGGTATTTGCAATGAAGAAGTCATTGGTCTTGCAAAATTCTATCATTCGATCTCCAGCATTGTTTCTATCACCAAGGCCATATTTTCTAACTACTGATCGTTCTTTGTTTCCAACTTTCACATTCCAATCGCCAGTAATTATCAATGCATCTCGATTGCAATGTTCAATCAATTTCAGACTGCAGCAGCTGATAAAAATCTTCTATTTCTTCACCTTTGGCCCTAGTGGTTGGTGAGTAAATTTGAATAATAGTCGTATTAACTGGTCTTCTTGTAGGCGTACGGATATTATCCTATCGCTGACAGCGTTGTCTTCAGGACATTAATCATATTGTGCAACTATAATCATCACTGCCAAATTTTCCACGACCTGTATAGAGAAACTCAGTGCTTCCTAAACTCCCCTCCCCCCAACCCGCCCCGGTAGCTACTAGTAAACTTTGGTCTCTATACATTTGCTTAACCTAGATATTTCACGTGAGTGAGATCATACAATGTTTGTCCCCATATCCCTAGTCTTAACCATCCTATTACACACCTCTGAAACACACTCAACACAGTCTGGGCCCTGGGAAGACATCAGTGAACAAAACCAAGAAGGTCCTGCCCTCAGGAAGTTTACAGTCCACTGGGAGGCCACAACTGACACGACATAAGGCCAAAGTGCCATGACAGAAAGGACCAGGAGCTGAGACAGTACAAGAAGTGTTGGGGTTTGGATATGTCGATATACAAGAAATGAGTTGACTAAGTCCTGCTTGTCTTTTAAGGCCCCATCCCAGTGTCAGCTCCTCAGTGTCACCTCCTTCCAGGCAGACTGTGTCACTCCTCATACTGTATGGTGACAATAACATGGTGAATAACAGTGACAGAATGACCCCCATCCACTGAGCATCAATTAAGCGTCAGCTTTTTTTTTTTATGTGCTGGATGTTTGGTGTACACCGTCTCCTTTTACCGTCCACAGGCCCCTCAGGTGTGTGTGAGTGAGACAGCTGATGTGCACACGGGTTAGCGGCAGGAAGTGGACGCCTTTACTTGCCTAGGGTCGACTCGGAGCTCCTGGAGGGCACAACTGTTTTCTATTAATCTGTACCCCACAAGAAGGTACCTGGGTGGTACAAATGGTTTGCACTTGGCTGCTAACCAAGAGGTTGGTGGCTCAAACCCACCCAGTGGCACCACAGAAGAAAGGCCTGGCAAACTGCTTCTACAAAGATTACAGTCAAGAAAGCCCTACAGAACTACACAACTACGAAGAATAATGAGGGGTCCGAGAAACATCCTAGAACATGGATGAATCTGGGTAAAATAAGCCAATCACAAAAAGACAACAATTGTATGGTCCCACTTTATAAATAGTCAAGAATACAGAGACATGCAGAAAGCAAAGTTCTTTGTTGATTACCAGGGATGGGAGGGAGACGGAGGGGAAATCACTTTCTCGATAAAAAAAAATTTATTACTTTGGTGATGGGAAAGGCAATCCCAAATACGGGTGCAATCGGCACAACCTGATCAAGTAAGTAAAGACAGTAAGAAGTACACAAGAAAAAGGGACAATTTCGGTAAATGCTGGAACATATGCAATTTTGCAACAACAGTAAAAACAACTAAAAAATACGCATGTAGTTGTATGGTAGATAGGGATGTGTATACATGCATAGGAAGACATACGCGAGGAAGTGCATGTGCACGTATAGATGTGTCTGCAGGCCTGGGTACGTACACGTTCGCCTGTGCTACATATACATCCACATACGTAACAAACCACATGGGGGCACAGTCTCCAGGCTTCCTAGACATATCCAAACAACTCTGGGGTTGGTTTACTGGATCAAAAGTCTTGGGAACATAGCCTCGGGGGACATCTTAGTCAACTGGCATAACACAGCTCACAAAGATAATGTTCTACGTCTGAGTTTGGTGAGTAGTGTCTGCGGTCTTAAAAGCTTGTGAGCAGCCATTGAAACTACAACTATTGGTCTCTACTTGTATGGAGCAAAAGAGAATGAAGGAAATCAAAGGCTCAAAGAAGACACTAGTCCATGGGACTAACAGCCCACATGACCCACAACCTCTTCAAATCTGAGACCAAAAGAACTAGATGGCGCCCGGCTACCACTACCGATAGTTCTGACCAGGGACACAATAGAAGGTCCCGAATAGAATGCGAAAAAAATGTAGAACAAAGCTCCAAAAAAACCAAACCAAACCCAGTGCCGTTGAGTCAATTCCAACTCACAGCAACCCTATAGCTCAGATTCCTAAAAAAGGCCAGACCTAGTGGACTGATAGAGACCAGAGCAACTCCTGAGACTATCAACCTAAGATACCCTTTGAACTTGGAATTGAAGCTATTTCTGCAGGTCACCTTTCAGCCAAATAATAGATTGCCTTATAAAATAAACAATATGACCTGTGAGTAATGTGCTCCCTTAAACAATTAACTATATGAGACCAAATGGTCAACAGTTACTCAAAAGCAAAGATAAGAAGGCAAGGAGGGAAAGGAATGCAAGATCAATGGAAAGAGAACAAACAGAATGGAAAGTAGAAATTATAACCAGTGGCACGGAACAATTCGTATAAAAATTATTAAGGACAAACCAAATTTGCTGTGTAAATTTTCACCTAAAACACAACAAAATATTATTTAAAGAAAGAAAACCCTGTGGAGCTCGGTTCTACCCAGTTGCACAGGGAGTCACCATGAGTTGGAATTGACTTAATGGTAACTGGTTTCAGTACCCGACCAGGGCCTACCCTCTGGCAGGACAGACAGTAGAGGCTCATTAAATGTTTGTGCAATGACTGAGCCTCCAGACTGTTCCAATTCACTGCTGAGTACCTGTCCTCTGCCCCCATATTCCCCTCCTCCTAGTAAAAATGGACAATATTTATTGTATTTCATTGATTCTAAGTACCCCTTCCCCTTTTCGACTCTGATATTGGGTTGTATCTTACAAACCACGGCCTGGCAGAGTTTAACTGTCAGTGTTTTTTCTTTTTACGCTCTGTGGTGTTTTTGATTTGGTGAATTATGGTTTGCAAATAGTAAGATATTGTTTTAAAGGCCAATGTCAACTATGGCAGACCTATGACTAAGTCAAGGGCAGGGTTTACTCACTAGTGATAAACAATAGGGGTTAGCTGACAACGATAAAGAAAAGAATGATACCCACGAGGCACAGAAGGAGACCTGATGCAAAGTAATGACAGGTTCCCGTAGGCCCTTCGAGAACCTCCTTCTATGGGCATGCTGCCCCATCCAGGGCTCATGCACAGCAATTTTCTTTGTACACCAAACCTATTTCATGCTATATTTCCATTATAAAAGTTATCTACTCATTTCATTCTAAGAGTAATGACACTTCAGAAAATATAGAAAGGTCAGAAAGACGAAAAAACAATGCTCACAATTTTACTACTCAAACGAATCTGTTAACCCTTGTGGAGATTTCCTTCTCGTCTTTACTGTTTTGGTGCTTAAAAAAATAAATCTGTATAGTTGGTATTATTTTTCAGGTGTGTAATGGTATTGTAGTTATGGCTTTTTTCTTTTTTTAATAAGAATCCTTATTCTATATTTGTTAGAGACACAGTGAAATATTTATGAATTATATAATATGATGTTTGGGATTTGCAGCAATGCTCCTTCATTTACTTCTCCTTTCCCCATGATCCATCCACCCAAGTATCTTCTCATTCCATCCCTCATCTACCTTCACCCCATCTATCCCATCCCCATCTAGTCCCCTACCCGCCCATCCTTGTAATTGCCTTCTATACGCCTTCTTCCCCACCCATCTATTCCCCCTTCCACCCACCTCCACGCTCCCATCAGCGTTCTCTGAGCAGCTCTTGTTTGTGCGGCCCTATGCCAGGTGCTAGAGGGGCAAAGATGAAGAAGATATACTTGCTGCTCTGGAGGTGGGTCTAAATTAGAAAGGAAGTCATGCCTTGACAGACATTTTCAGTACAAAATGCCAGGTGATAAAACTGAAGTAGGTTCAGGGTGCTGTGGGGATGGAGGCGAGGGGGCAAACAGCTGCCCAGGGAACCGAGAAGGTATCAGCGAGGAGGCAACACATCTGAGCTGAACACAGAAGCATGAGTTGCTAGGTTGTAGAGGGTGGATGAAGGATGGTCTGGAAGAGGAACAGCATTTGCTAACTGGATGAATCAATGATGTGAAGGCTTAGGATTAAGAATGATGTGATGGGAAGAGAGATAAGAGGGGTGTGAGGGTCAGTCTTAGGGATTATGACCTATGGGGAGGAAGAAAAGTCAGTCCTGAGAGTGGAACCAATAGCCTGAGGGAAGGATAATGGTCCTGAGGAGGGATGGGAGGCAACCAGAAGAGAAAGAAGAGGCTGAGGCAGAAGGACATGATGTCAAGGGCTCAGGACAGAAAAATCAGCAATGCTGGAAAGAGGGACTCAGGCACAAAGCCATACTAACACCTACAGTGACAGACACTGCATAGCCTACCCAACAGCCATTCCTCTTCTTCTTCCATACCAAAAGCAGCAATCCCATTCTCCTTGTCAGTATCTGGCCTAGAGGTGGGCAAGCGATCCAGTTCTGATCAATGAGAAGTAAGGGGATGTCTGCTGGGGCAATGGTGGGGGGAAGAGGGCTTCCCTTCTGGGACAGATGTATGGCTCAGGGAGAAGAAACTCCTTCTTTTCTCCCTTTTGGGAAGCTAGTATGAGAGCACGGTACCTGGCACTTGAGACTATGAGGTGACAAACTTGAAGACAAAAAGTCAACATGCTGAAGACAGAGAAGTAAAGATCTTGGGTGTTTTAAAGACACTGCTGAGCTGCCAAACCAACCTTCAGCCTGAAACTACCAAACTTCAGCCTTCTCGTTAGGTGCACAAAATGCACTGTCACGGTGGTTTCAGCCTCTCTTGGCTGGGTTTCCTGTTATTTGCAGCTGAAAGTATCCTTGACAGATACTCTTCTTTGGTCCAGCTGTACTGGCTTTCTCATGAGACTGCTGTGCTCTGGACCACCACTGCACGGAACCAGCATTCCACTGGGGCTGCTCTGAAGCTTGGTCCAGCCCAGCTTTCTACTTCCCTCTTATCACGAGCTCAGGGATTCCTGGCCTCTCCCCCACCCTGCCACACTCCTTCACGCTTCTGTGCTCTTGAACGTGGGTCCTTCTTCCACAAATATGCTCCTCCCCTCTTTCTGCACCTTAAACATGCTCTTACACCCAGCTCAAAGGTCAGGCCTGCTCCTTCTGCTCACTGAGCCAATAATAGCATTTCACATATGCCAAAACTGTAAGCTTTGTCTAGTGGAGTTGTTAAAATAACTCTATAGTATTGTTTTGTTTTTTTTTTTTGCTTTCCTAAAAGGTTTTGCTCTTCTTAAAACAGAGACAACAAGACAGCTGGTGCCTGTACCCAGGTGTCTTGCCATGAGGTGACAAGCACAAGGATGAAGCCAATATCCTAAGGGTCCAGCGAATGAGTTGCTGTCCAGTTGACTGGGACTCATGATGACTCCATGTGTGTCTGAGCAGACCTGTGCTGCAGAGAGTTTTTGAAGGCTGATGTTTTGGAAGTAAATCACCAAGTTTTTCTTCTGCGGTGCCTCTGGGTGGGCTCAAACCTCTAACCTTTCGTTAGCAGCTGAAATGTTAATCATTTGCACCACCCAAGGCTCTATGCTAAGGGTAGGGGAGCAGAAATATGGAAAGAGCCATTACTGCACAAATCCATTCTGGAAGGACAGTGATGTCACCAAAAGGAAATGCAGGGGGTCCCTCTCAATTCTAAGGGGAAGCAGTGAGGTGGAAAAGTTTGGAGCATGGGATCCGGGCACAGAGAAATCTCATTTCAAGTTCTGACTTGAGCACTCATTTGCTGTGCAACTCTGGGTGAGTTTCTTAACCTCTCTGTGCCTCAGTTCTTCCTCTGCAGAACAGGGATAATGGAAGCACTCATCTTTCTGGGCTGAGTAAGGTGGAGAGAAAATGCATTTCAAGGACGTTTTAGTCTACCCAGCACATGGCAAGCACCGAAGCAAATCCTACTCATTACAAAAACATCACCTAAATAATGAGCACTCCATTGTTTGAAAATTCCAAACACTCCCATAAAACAGATTATTTTATATTTTCCTTTTTTAAATTGTGATTTAGGTGAAAGCTTACAGAACAAATTAGTTCCTCATTAAATAGTCAATACACAAATTGCTTTGTGACATCAGCTGCCAACCCTGCAATGTGTCAACACTCTCCCCTTCTCTACCCCAGGTTCCCCGTTTCCATTTGCCTAGATTTCCTGTCTCTTCCTGCCTTCTCGTCTTTGCTTTTAGGCTGGTGTGCCCATTAGTCTCATATACATGATTGAACTATGAAGCACGTCCCTCACGTGTGTTACTGTTGGCCCTATAGACCATAAAATATATTTTTAAATCACATACATGCAAAAGCCATTTTTTCCAGCCAGTAAATTGTCTTGAAGCCTATTTTCCAAATGAGCAATTCTTCCCAGACCTAGGATGGAAAGTTCCATCAGTTTCCTAAGTAGCTAAGCCACCCTTCCTCAAAACCTTGGCTGCCTCTCTCTGTCATTCTTTAACCACAGGCCACAAGGGTAACCCTAAAATACCTTACAGAAACCATTACTTCCGCAACCCGCAATTTTAAAGTTGATGTTTAACTAACTATAGTATGCAAGTGAAGAATATTTCAGTTAGGAGGAGCACCTTTAAAAACTATACAGGCAGGAGGGGACAAGGTTGTAAAAGCAGGGGCTCGAAGTGGCTGGCTGAGGTGTAACATGTTTGTTTTTTTCCCTTTCATTCGTGGTTCCCCTCTCCCCCCTCCACACACAAAGCACCCTGTATTTCAGAGAAATATACTGGTTCCCATTGTTATTAGGTGCCACGGAGTCAATTTCGACTCATAGTGACCCCATGTGATACAGTAGAACTGCCCCATAGGACTTTCCTGGTTATAATCATTATAGAAGCAGATGGCCAGGTCCTTCTCCCGGGGAGCTGCTGGGTGGGATGGAACCACCATTTTGGTTAGTAGCCAAGTGGGTAACCGCACCACCAGGGCTCCTTCATTTGTAAGTGTTAAAGATGTTACTGACAGGGTGGTGGAGGGTGGAAAAGGAGCTTATAGTGTATCAACCGGAGACCCTGGTGGTATAGTGGTTAAGTGCTACAGCTGCTAACCAAAAAGGTTGGCAGTTCGAATCCACCAGGTGCTCCCTGGACACTCCCTGGGGCAGTTCTACTCTGTCCTGTAGGGTCACTGTGAGTTGGAATCGACTCAACGGCAGTGGGTTTGGTTATTGGATCAATGTGAACAAGCTCAAATTGAACAGCTGCCTCTTCTGTCCTGAAATTCGCCTGGTCTCAGCCTCCTGCTCTGACCCTACTTCAGGCTGCTTATGTCAGTTTGAAGGAACCCTGGTGGCGTACTGGTTAAGTGCAGTTAAGTGCTCAGCTGCTAACCGAAAGGTCGGTGGTTCGAACCCTGTCATATGGGGTCACTATGAATTGAGAATTGACTTGACGGCACCTAACAAGAACTCAGCGTAAGCAAATGTGGTACCAGGGATCATGCTAAGTGGGCTCATGAGCACATGTAGCAACATTTCTATAGTTACATATTTATCTTAATGTAGACTAGAAAAAAAACGAGGTAGCTCATCAAAGCCATCATCTCATGGATATAATTATATAAGATTAGGTCAAATTAAAAAAAGTAAGTTAATCAAAGGACACCAAAAAAACCAAACCCTTTGCCGTTGAGTCAATTCTGACTCACAGCGACCCTACAGGACAGAGTAGAGCTGCCTATAGAGTTCTCAAGGAGCACCTGGTGGTTTTGAACTGTCAACCTGTTGGTTAGCAGTCATCGCACTTAACCACCACACCACCAGGGTTTCCAATTAACCGAAAAGTCGACAGTTCGAATCCACCAGCTTTACTGTAAGAGGTGCCTTACTGCCAGCATCACAATTAAAGGAAAGCACCATGAAAATAATAACAAAGGTGGCACGTGGGCAGACAGAAATCACGAAGTTGGCACATGAAGGTCAAAAGCCTGGAAAACGATGGCCTAGATAGAGACCTCCTTGGTAAGAAGGCAAAGAGTTAACTTGTCCTGAATCCCCCTGCTTCTTGGGGGTGGGGGGCAGCGGCAGGGTGATGGCCCAAGCTAATTAAAAGACTGTGAAGGCTTTTATTTTTTTCCCCCTAAAACCAGAAGAGCGGAAATCCAGGACTTTACTCTTATTTCTTTGTGCTCAGGGAGAGAACAAAACCTATTCACCAGTTCCAGCCCTAGGGTCGGGCAAAGGCCTTAATTCCCCAGTAAGAATCAGCCCCACCCCACAGCCTGAAACCTGACCTGTCTGTGAATACCAGTGACTGCACATTCCCTGGTGACACAAAGACCAACACAAAGGCAGTGCTGGAGTCACAGACCTGGGCTGGCACCTTGGCTCTGCCACTAACTGATACTGTGCCCCGGCAATAATGATAATACCAGTGAGTAATCACAACAGCTAACAATTATGGACACTTCCTATGCAGCAGATGCCAGGCCAAGTGCTTCACAACACATCAACACAACAACCTCACAACACAAGAGACCTCTCCGAGAGGTATTACTATTATCCTAAATAAAAAAAAAAAATTATTTTTTATTTTTTTTATTTTACAGACAAGGAAACTGAACAACAGAGAGGTTAAGTGACCTGCTCCAGGTAACAAAGCTGGGGAAGGCTCAACCTGGGTTTAGACCATGAATCTGACTCAAGAGTGTTTTTTTTTTTAATAATTTTATTAATTTTGTTGTTTTTGCTGAGCATATACAAAGCAAAACATACACGAATTCAACAGTTGCGACATGTATCATTTGGTGACACTGATTACATTCTTTGAGCTGTGCAACCATTCTCACCCTTTTTTCTGAGTTGTTCCTCCCCAATGAACACAAATTCACTGCCCCCCGAGGTTCCTGTTGTCAATTTGACCCCCTGTATAGATAGTTCTTAAAACAGCATAATGCTCAAGGCAGACATTTCTGCTAATTAAGCTTAACGACTGTTTGGTTTTAAGAAGATCTGAGAGAATATTTTTGGTTTAAGGTTTAAAGATCATCTCAGAGCAATAGCTTCAGGGGTTCGTCCAACCTTCATGGCTCCAGGATGTGTCGAGTCCATGAGAATTCGAAATTCTGTTCTGTGTTTTCCCCCTTCTGATCAGGATTCTTCTACAGAATCTTTGATCAAAATGTTCAGTAATGGTAGCCGGGCACTATCCAGTTCTGGTCTCATGGCAAAGGAGGCAGTTATTCATGGAGGCAAGTAGTCACACATTCCATATCCTCGTCCTATCCTTGACTCTCCCTCTTCTGTTGTTCCAGCCAAATAGAGACTAACTATGCCTTGGATGAACACTTGCAAGCTTTGAAGAGCCCAGGCACTGCACATCAAACTAGGAGGCAGAACAGAAGCACTAAACATGTTATTACGCCAATTAACTGGATGTGCCATGAAACCACGACCCTAAACCTCCAAATCAAGAAACCAAAACCCATGAGTTTTTGTTGTACGTAAGCAGCCTCAACAGCTACCAAGAGTGTATTTTTTTAAAAAGTTTTTTATTGCACTTTAGATGAAGGTTTACAGAGCAAACTAGCTTCTCATTAAACAATTAATACACATACTGTTTTGTGGCATTGGTTGCCAGCCCCACGACATGTCAACCCTCGCCTCTTCTCGACCTCAGGTTCCCCATTACCGCTTTCCCGTCCCCTCCTGCCTTCTCATCCTTACCCCTGGGCTGGTAAGCCCCTTTAGTCTTGTTTTGTTTTATAGGCCTGTCTAATCTTTTTTTTTTTTAATCTTTAGCTGAAGGGTGAACTTCAGGAGTGATTTCATCACTGAGCTATAAGGGTATCTGGGGGCCATACCCTTGGGGCTTTTCATTTCTCCAGTCTGTCACACCAGTAACTGTTTCCTCTTTTTTTTTGTGTGAGTTAGAATTTTGTTCTACACTTTTTCCCGGCTCTGTCCAGGACCCTCTATTGTGATCTCTGCCAGAGCGGTCAGTGGTGGTAGCCGGGCACCATCTAGATGCGTTGGACTCAGTCAACTGGAAGCTGTGATAGTTGTGGTCCCTTAGTTCTTTGAATTAATCTTTCCCTGTGTTTTTGGTTTTCTTCATTCTCCCTTGTTCCAGACGGTGTGAGACGAGTGGAGTATCTTCAATGGCTGTTCACAAGCTTTTGTTGTTGTTGTTGTTGTTGTTAGGTACCGTCAAGTCGGTTCTGACTCATAGCGACCCTATGCTCAACAGAATGAAACACTGCCCGGTCCTGAGCCATCCTTACAATCATTGTTATGCTTGAGCTCATTTTTGCAGCCACTGTGCCAATCCACCTCGTTGAGGGCCTTCCTCTTTTCCGCTGACCTTGTAGTCTGCGAAGCATGATGTCCTTCTCCAGGGACTGATCCCTCGTGACAACATGTCCAAAGTATGTAAGACACAGTCTCACCATCCTTGGTTCTAAGGAGCATTCCGGTTGTGCTTCTTCTAAAACAGATTTGTTGGTTCTTTTGGCAGTCCACGGTATATTCGATATTCTTCGCCAACACCACAATTCAAAGGCGTCAACTCTTCTTCGGTCTTCCTTATTCATTGTCCAGCTTTCACATGCATATGATGCAACTGAAAATACCATGGCTTGGGTCGGGCGCACCTTAGTCTTCAAGGTGACATCTTTGCTATTCAGCACTTTCAAGAGGTCCTTTGCAGCAGATTTACCCAATGCAATGCGTCTTTTGATTTCTTGACTGCTGCTTCCATGGCTGTTGATTGTGGACCCAAGTAAAATGAAATCCTTGACAACTTCAATCTTTTCTCCATTTATCATGATGTTGCTCATTGGTCCAGTTGTGAGGATTTTTGTTTTCTTTATGTTGAGATGCAATCCATACTCAAGGCTGTGGTCTTTGATTTTCATTAGTAAGCGCTTCGAGTCCTCTTCACTTTCAGCAAGCAAGGTTGTGTCATCTGCATAACGCAGGTTGTTAATGAGTCTTCCTCCAATCCTGATGGCCCGTTCTTCTTCATATAGTCCAGCTTCTCGGATTATTTGTTCAGCATACAGATTAAATAGGTATGGTGAAAGAATACAACCCTGACGCACACCTTTCCTGACTTTAAACCAATCAGTATCCCCTTGTTTTGTCTGAACAACTGCCTCTTGATCTGTGTAAAGGTTCCTCATGAGCACAATTAAGTGTTCTGGAATTCCCATTCTTTGCAATGGTATCCATAGTTTGTTATGATCCACACAGTCAAATGCCTTTGCATAGTCAATAAAACACAGGTAAACATCCTTCTGGTATTCTCTGCTTTCAGCCAGGATCCATCTGACATCAGCAATGATATCCCTGGTTCCACATTCTCTTCTGAAACTGGCCTGAATCTCTGGCAGTTCCCTGTAGATACAGTGCTGCAGCTGTTTTTGAATGATCTTCAGCAAAATTTTGCTTGCACGTGATATTAATGATATTGTTCTGTAATTTCCACATTCGGTTGGATCACCTTTCCTGGGAATAGGCATAAATATGGATCTCTTCCAGTCAGTTGGCCAGGAAGCTGTCTTCCATATTCCTTGGCATAGACGAGTGAGCACCTCCAGTGCTGCATCTGTTTGTTGAAACATCTCAGTTGATATTTTATCAATTCCTGGAGGCTTGTTTTTCGCCAATGCCTTCAGAGCAGCTTGGATTTCTTCCTTCAGTACCATCAGTTCCTGATCATATGCCACCTCTTGAAATGGTTGAATAGCGACTAGTTCTTTTTGGTATAATGACTCTGTGTGTTCCTTCCACCTTCTTTTGATGCTTCCTGCATCGTTTAGTATTTTCCCCATGGAATCCTTCACTCTTGCAACTTGAGGCTTGAATTTTTTCTTCAGTTCTTTCAGCTTGAGAAACACTGAGCATGTTCTTCTCTTTTGGTTTTCCATGTCGTTCTTTGTACTTGTCATTATGATACTTTACTTTGTCTTCTCAAGAGGCCCTTTGAAATCTTCTGTTCAGTTCTTTTACTTCATCAGTTCTTCCTTTTGCTTTAGCTGCTCGACGCTCAAGAGCAAGTTTCAGAGTCTCCTCTGACATTCATCTTGGTCTTTTCTTTCTTTCCTGTCTTTTCAGTGACCTCTTGCTTTCTCCATGGATGATGTCCTTGATGTCACTCCACAACTCGTCTGGTCTTCGGTCACTAGTGTTCAATGTGTCAAATCTATTCTTGAGATGGTCTCTAAATTCAGGTGGGATATACTCAAGGTCATATTTTGGCTCTCGTGGACTTGCTCTGATTTTCTTCAGTTTCAGCTCGAACTTGCTTATGAACAATTGATGGTCTGTTCCACAGTCGGCCCCTGGCCTTGTTCTGACTGATGATATCGAGCTTTTCCATCATCTCTTTCTACAGATGTAGTCAATTTGATCTCTGTGTGTTCCAACTGGTGAGGTCCATGTGTATAGTCACTGTTTATGTTGGCGAAGGAAGGTATTTGCAATGAAGAAGTCGTTGGTCTTGCAAAATTCTATCATTCAATCTCCGGCATTGTTTCTATCACCAATGTCATATTTTCCAACTACTGATCGTTCTTTATTTCCAACTCTTGCATTCCAATCACCAGTAATTATCAATGCATCTTGATTGCATGTTCGATCAATTTCAGACTGCAGCAGCTGATAAAAATCTTCTATTTCTTCATCTTTGGCCCTAGTGGTTGATGCGTAAATTTGAATAATAGTCGTATCAGCTGGTCTTCCTTGTAGGCGTATGGATATTATCCTATCACTGACAGCGTTATATTTCAGAATAGATCTTGAAACGTTCTTTTTGACGATGAATGCAACACCATTCCTCTTCAAGTTGTCATTCATTCCCAGCATAGTAGACTATATGATTGTCCAATTCAAAATGTCCAATACCAGTCTATTTCAGCTCACGAATGCCTAGGATATTGATGTTTATGTGTTAAATTTCATTTTTGACAATTTCCAATTTTCCTAGATTCATACTTCGTACATTCCAGGTTCTGATTATTAATGGATGTTTTCAGCTGTTTCTTCTCATTTCACAAGCTCTTAAGACCCCAGAAAAAGGCACACTCTTGACGCCTCACTGACAGCGAACTACTACGTGGCTCACATACAGAAAGCCCTTTCTGGACATTATCCCCTATCATTCTATGAGCAAGACTTGAACTATAGCCCAAAAGTTATGGATTAGGAAACCAAAGCATCAAGACATGAGGGCTCCCCAGGCCACACTGCTATTAGTGGTAGAGATTCTGGCTCAGGAGCCCAGAGTTAGAGCACCCTCAAGCACCCCAGGTATGCGTGCTCTGAGACCCCACTTCAAGGAGCACTGCCCTCCATCATTCTGCTCTGGCTAGCTATGAGGTCAGCACACTATGACCGACATGCCAGATTCAGTCTGCTGCCTGTTTCTGCATGGTCTACAAAGTAAGAACACTCTTTACATTTTTAAATGGTAGAAAAAAAATCAAATGAAGAGTAATGTTTCATGACATCTGAAAATTACATGAAATTCAAATTTCAGTATCCACAAATAAAGTTTTATTGGAATACAGCCACGCCCACTTGTTTACATATTATCTATGGCTGATTTTTTTCAACAATTCAATGGTTTTTAATATATTTTCAGAATTCTGCAACCATCACCACAATCAAGTTTAGAACGTTTTCACCACCCCCAAAAGAAATCTCATACCCGTTAGCAGTCTTTCCTCATTTCCCCCAACCTGCCCTCTTATCGTTTGAGAGTTCCTGGAGACCTATGTGTGTCAGAGTAAAACTCGCCCCATAGGGTTTTCAATAGCTGATTTTTCAGGTAGCAGGTCGCCAGACTCTATGGCTGATTTTGTGCCATAACAGCAGAGCTGAGTAGTTAAAAACTGTATGGCTCGCAAAGCCAAAAATATTTACTGTCTGGTCCTTACAGATGAAGTTTACTGGTCTAGTTCATCCTGCCAGCCAGTGCAGGAATCCCCCTCATAGCATCCCTCCCCTCTGGCCTCAGCCTTCACACCCCCAGTGATGGGGAGCTCGCTACCAAACAAAGCAGCACGGTGCATCTTTGAAAAGCCCTAGAGATAGTTATTTATACTGGCATTGAACTCTTTCTCCCTGTGACATCACACTCTGCCCCTTGAGCCATTCTATCACTCCTCCACAAAAGCCATCAGTTTCTTTCTTCTCTAGTATCAATCCTTCCCTGTCCGCATCCGTCATCTCAATTGTTCCTCACCCATGCTGGGGGAAGTACAGAGAGAATGGTATCCTCTCCCAGTTACAGATAAGGGGATGATGGACATTGGAGAGGAAAGGTGATACAGTTAGAGTAGTGCCGGGAACCAGGTCTCCTGCCTCCCAGCCCAGTGTCCCTGCAACAGTAACACCTGAGTGTCCAGTTTGGTTTCCAGCCCATTACTCCGAAAATGGCACTCCAGTGGGCCTGAGGTGGTCTCTCATTTCCATTGTTCCTGCCTCTGTGGCTCCCCTAGCTCAGCCTTTGTGGATCTGAGGACCGTTCTCACTGACTTTTCCACCTCCCCTCCACCCCAGCGCTTGGTCTTAGGCACTGAGCTCTTCTTCCTTCACATCCGGCTATCACTTCCCACCCCAACTCCTACAAGCTGGTCCCAAGTGACTGCCCATATTTACAGTCTCTGGTCCTTGCAGCTTGCTTTCATGAGTCAGATGGGATTCTGTCTCAAAGCTCTAGGGATGAGCTGACAGCCAGAAATAAGAAATGGGATTCTTTGTGGTCTCCTGACATCTCTCTATAAAATGTAGCCAGTAAGATTTGTCCTCAGATAATACTAGGAAAGAGCTTTGAAGTCCTTGGAAGAAGAGGGTCATGTACATACCATCTCGTAAAATTATCTGGAATCCTTTCAGCCACAGGCTGTGGCCCTTGAAAGTTCCCCTACTAACAGAGAAGGGTGAGTGACCCGGCTATTTGCACAGACCCATGTGTATGTCATAATCTAGAAAGCTACTCCGTGGGTAGAACAGCAACTGTGAACCTTGGTGGGTTGAACTAATGTAAATTCAAAATAAGCACTGATGGGCCAGAAGCAGAGTGGTGAGGGTGCAAGAGAGGACTCGGGCTCTGCAAGTGGACAAGCCTGAGTCTGGAGTCCAACTCTGTCGCTGATGGGCTGTGAAGCTCCGGGAAGTAGTACCTTCCCTCAGACTTACCTTTGGTGAAATGGGTAAAAATAGTAAAACATCAGATTAAAAGCTAGTGCCTAACACTAGCATAATATGTGGTACATGATACTTGCTTATGAATGTGACTTTCCTACCCCCCTTTCCCTTCTACTGTGCCAGGCACATGCTAGTTGCTGGGGTTTGAATAAATCAGGTGCAGTTCCTGCTCTCGAGAAGCCCAGTCTAGCTGTGGAGACAGCTGCACACAGCCAGTAACAGAAAGGGATGGGGCTACACTGACGTGATGATGGTGGGAACAATGAAAATGGCGATGACCATGAAGATGGCCACACAAGAGTGAATGTTTATTGCACACTGTGCTGTGCCAGGCGCTCTCCAGGGATGATTCCACTTCGTTTTCACAACCGCCCTGGGAGGTAGTTATTATCATCCTTCTACAGGGGAAGAAAGGAGCCCTGGTGGTGCAGTGGTTAACGCACTGAACTGTGAACCGAAAGGTCAGCGGTTCGAGCCCACTATCCGTTTCACAGAAGATAGATGTGGCAGTCTGCTTTCATAAAGATTACAGCTTTGGAAACCCTATGGGGGCAGTTCTACTCTGTCCTAGGGTCACTATGAGTCCGAATCGACTAGATGGTGATGGGTTTTTTTTACAGGGCAGGACGCCGAGGCTCAGAAACTACAGTCATCCAGTCAGGAAACCAGAGCAACTAGGATGATGGGAGTACAAAAGAGGCAATGGTTGTACATCACCCCGAGACCAGAAGAACTAGATGGTGCCTGGCTACAATCGATGACTGCCCTGACAGGGAACACAACAGAGAACCCCTGAGGGAGCAGGAGAGCAGTGGGATGCAGATCCCAAATTCTCGTAAAAAGACCAGGCTTAATGGTCTGAGACTGGAGGGACTCCGGTGGTTATGGCCCCCAGACCTTCTGTTGGCCTAAGACAGGAACCATTCCCGAAGCCAACTCTTCAGACAGGGATTGGACTGGACAATGGGTTGGAGAGGGATGCTGATGAGGAATGAGCTTCTTGGATCAGGTGGACACTTGAGACTATGTTGGCATCTCCTGCCTGGAGGGGAGATGAGAGGGTAGAGGGGGTTAGAAGCTCGTGAAATGGACAGGAAAAGAGAGAGTGGAGGGAGGGAGTGGGCTGTCTCATTAGGGGGAGAGCAATTGGGAGCATGTATTAAGGTGTATATAAGTTTTTGTGTGAGAGGCTGACTTGATTTGTAAACTTTCACTTAAAGCATAATAAAAATTAAAAAAAGAAAATGCAATGGTTGGATGTGAAGGGGTCAGGAAAAGCCTCAGGGAGGAGGTAACGATGCCCCGTACCTGGAAGGATGAGTCTAAGCTCCTCAGTAGGGGATGCAGGATCAGGCATTCTAGGCACAGGGACTGGCAAGCAAAAAGGTATGTGTGTGGGGACCAGAACTTTGTGGGTCAAGTTACCCTCACCCCGATGAGCACCATCAGAGAACCCACTGTGCTTAGGGATGCCAACTCCATGGGGCTCTACTCTCAGCCAGCAAGGGGACAGGAGACAGCAGACTTGAAAAGAGATTATTTTACTCCTGCAGTAAAAAGGAGTCTGATTTACAGAAATGTTGTTGTTAGGTGCTGTCAAGTCGGTTCCGACTCATAGTGACCCCATGTACAACAGAATGGAACACTGCCTGGACCTGCGCCATCCGCACAATCTTTGCTATACTTGAGCTCACTGTTGCAGCCACTGTGTCAATCCATCTCGTTGAGGGTCTTCCTCTTTTTCCCTGACCCCCTACTTTACCAAGCATGATGTCCTTCTCCAGGGACTGGTGCCTCCTGATAACGTGCCCAAAGTATGTGAGACAGTCTCACCATCCTTGCTTCTAGGAAATATTCTGGCTGTACTCTGTACTTCTTCCAAGACAGATCTGTTCATTCTTCTGGCAGTCAATGGTATATTCAATATTCTTTGCCAACACCATAATTCAAAGGCATCAATTCTTCTTCGGTCTTCCTTATTCACCGTACAGCTTTCGAGTACATACGAGGTGACTGAAAATACTATGAAATACAAGCAGCTAATATTAGGTCCAACATCAGTCATCACAGGTCCAATCACCTTCTGCCTCTTTATCTAAATGAAGAATATGTAATCTCGAGGGCATTAACTCAAACTGCACGTATTCTTCATTTAACTCTCATTTTAGAGTCTCTTCAGTTTTGGTTCAAATTTCGATGGCTCTAGGGTTCATCCCAGCTCTACTACTAATTCACTGGGGTCATAGTCTCCACCTTCTCCTCTCTGAACCTCAGTCTCCTCATGTGTAAAATGAAGGGACTGGGCTAGAACAGAGGTGTCATGGATTGAATTGTGTCCTCCTAAAATATGTGTCAACTTGGTTGGGCCATGATTCCCAGTACTGTGTGCTTGTCCTCCATTTTGTTATGCCAAAGAGCATTAGGGTGGGATGGTAACACCCTTACTAAGGTCACATCTCTGGTCCAATGCAAAGAGAGTTTCCCTGGAGCGTGGCCTGCACCAACTTCTATCTTTTTAAGAGACAAAAGGGAAGCAAGCAGAGAGTGGGGACCTCATACCACCAGGAAAGCAGCACCAGGAGGAGAACGTGTCCTTTGGACCCAGGGTTCCTGCACAGAGAAGCTCCTAGTCCAAGGGAAGACTGATGACAAGGACCTTCCTCCAGGGCCGACAGAGAGAGAAAGCCTTTCCCTGGCGCAGACACCCTGGATTTGGACTTCTTGCCTACTAGACTGTGAGAAAATAAATTTCTCTTTGTTAAAGACATCTACTTGTGGTATTTCTGTTATAGCAGCATTAAATGATTACGACAAGAGGTTTTCGACGTGAGGTCTCTGCACCAGCAGCATCAGCATCACCTGGGGACTATGTTAGAAATGCATTCGGGGGCTCCACTGTAGATCGACAGAGTCAGAAACCCTGGAGGTGGGCCCCAGTCAACAGCTTTAACAAGCCCTCCTAGGCATTCTGAAGAGAACCACTGGGTTAGAAGATCCCCCAGTATAAAGACTCTTCCAGCAGTACAACTGGTTCGTGCTCTAAAGTATTATGATTTAGTAGCATTCTCTTTGGACAGAAGTATTTCTTGCCTGAGGCAGGCAACCCTACAGGGTAAAAAGAGAAGCTAAGTTTTCATGGACCAGCTAAAGCCTAGAGCCCAGGTGAGCTTTTCGAGAAAGCCTCAGGGATAAGCGGTTGATTTTGAGGGACAGTTTTTTTTTCCAAGTAGGAAGTCTCAATTTTGGCATGTGACAAAAGGAGTGGTGTCTGTAGCTGGAGAAACTAAGATGAGAGGAGAGCTGTTTTCTCTTTTGGGCTCCAAAACAATGACTCACTGTAGGGTGTGTGTGCTGCCAGGACGGTGGTGTTCCTCTAGAGGGCAGCTTCTCCTCCGTGGTCCAGGAGCTTCTTGGTGTGTAATCCTTGACTACCACCCCACCCCCACACCCACCCCCACCCCTGAAGAGAAATGATTACAAAACCTCAGAAAAGCCACCAACAGCCACAGAGCTGGGTCAACTGACTTTAGTGAGGTTTGGGTTCCAAAAAAGTAAGGATGGGAAGAATGTCTTTCTGAAAGATCTAATTATCCGAGTCTGGATTTAAGAGTGAAAGTCATTAAAAAGATGAAGAGATCATTTCACAGTACTGCCCCAAGGTTCTTCACGCAACAAAGGGGTACAGCCAGACTATGACAGCTGTTGGGGCCATGGCCGCGGGTCCTCCCGGTGCCTGTGTGCAGGAAGGCGGAGCTGCAAGATTTCCCGGGATTTCTGATCCTCACTTGGTGGTTGTATCTCGGTAACAATAATAAACATAACAGCTTTTTCTTATATAGCACTGGCCATGTGCCAGGCACTCTTCTAAGTACTTAACAATTACTAACGAAGCTACTTTCCGGCCTTTTGCTTTGCAGCCGAGAGTTAACCGTTTGTGCCACCCTCCCATCCCAGTAAGGAAACCTCGGCACAGAACTCAGTCACAGAACTGCTAAGTCTCCAGTCACCAGGGTGCCAAGAACCAAGGACAAGCAGCCAGGAGTCAGGCGACCTGCGCTCTATTTAAGCTGTGGGTCTCCAGCCAGAGCTCCTCAGCTGTCCCACCTACTTAGGAATGAGGGAGGCAGAGTCAGGTGGTTTCTAAGCTCACTTTCAGCTCAAAGATTCTGCCACTCTATAAGGAAAGGCAGCCATGGCAAACAGGTCCTGAAACCTTGGTCTTTCAGGCCTGTCCTCCTGGTCGTGTGGGCTTCACAGCGCCTAGAAGTGTGCCAAGCTCTGAGTCTCACAGTGCTGGAGGCCCGGGAGGGTCCCCTGTCCCCGCAAGTCACCTGCCCAGGCCCTGAACCCTCCTCTCTCCAGTCTTGGGAGAATAGGCTTCTAGCCCTTCTCAGGCTTCCGTGTCCGGAGAGCCCGGCGAGCCAGGGAGGAGACGCCAAGAGCCCGGGCAGCACCCGTTCTAGGGAAGCGACGAGGGAAACAGTCGCAAAACCACGCAGTCCCTTTAACCCCGAAAACTTTCTACCTGGGTTCGGGACCCCCCAGCCGACGCACATTGGCTGAGCGGCGGGGGCCTGGGCCCGCCCTCTCTCCTTGCCGATTGGCTGCAATAAACATCCATCACAAGTCGAGGTTCCCTAATGGACCAAGGCCTTGTCAATCAAGGGGGCGGGGGACTGGGCGGAACCAGGCCGATGAGAGACACGCCAGCCTCCTCCACCCAGCCTTCGCTCCCGTCAGTGACTGGGGACCTGGAGGCACCCCGGGTGGGGAGCGGGCCCGGGCGCGGAGCACTGGGACAGGACTGTGCGAGGCTCCGGGGACTCACCGATGCGCTGTCCCACCGGAGAGCTGAACGGGTTCCCCAGCAGAAAGTCCATCGCCGCGACTGCCGCTGCCACCAACACAGGACTCAGCTGACAGCAACCGCCGGCGCCGCCGACCTGTCACGTGACGCGCCAAACGGCTCGCGAGGAGGAGCCGGTGGGGCGGCGCGGAGGGAACCCGGAGCGCGGCCACAGGCCCCGCCCCTGACGTGCGAGGGTCAGGCGCGTGGAGGCGGAGAGCGATGACCGCACTGCGACTTATCCGGCGTCAGCGTGACGTCACGCATGATGTCACACACCACGGAGGGCTGGGGGCCCAGGAAGCGTGGGCCTTTCTGAGCCATGCCCTCAAACTTTTTTAAAAAAGGGTTTTGGGGACCTTGGTCTAACGATCTCACTTGACACATTTGGAAAACTGGGTTTCAGGCCTGGGGAATGACTTAAGGTTGCACAGCAGGCTCAGACTACAGGTCCTAGTGTCCTAGCGCTTAGCCCCGTGACCCCACACTAAGCCCTGGGATTGACAGCCTCTCTGGCTTTCTCTGCCCTGATAGGGCTCTATTTGATGTAGAGGTGTCCGTGCTCCAAGATGCACCCTGCTTGCAGGCCATATTCACTTACCTCAAATAGGAGAGGCAAAGGCCAGGGGTTTGTGACCCCCTGGGACTGAGAGCCAACTCAGTGACTTGCAGCTGGGGACAGGCTAGAGCACAGGGTGGCCAAAAGCACACTCATCTAGTCAAGAGCAGAGCCTGGGGCCTATCTCTGCCATTAATTCACTGTGCGATCCAAATACCAAGGTTCTATCTTGTGCCCTGGATGCTGGAGTTAGATCAAGGATTCTTAGCTTTTTTTTTGGGTCACAGGCTCCCTTGAGAGTTTGAATAAGCCATGAGCATGAGCCTTTCTGAGGAAAAGACAGACACAATTTCAGAGAGTTAACAGGGTCCCTGAAGTACAAAACTGGACTCCTAGTCAATAATCTTAAAAGGCCTCTCTCAATTGTATAAGGAGGGGAGTACATGTAAGATGGTCTTCGGGCCTGGTACCTTACATGCCTTTCTTCATTTAAGCAGTATTACGTGGTTGTATGGAAAATATTTAGCATGAAATTTTTGGGGGTTCTTCCATTAACCACCTTTCACATCCCCATGTTGGGTCATCTGCCAGAAGGTCTTGCTTCACTCTAGTTTAGAGTGATCGTGGGCAGAAGAACCTAGGCTTTACTGCCAAGAATAAAACAGCCATGTTAATATTAAATACCTTTCTGAGGTAAACATGTCCCTTAAAACTGACATAGTACATAAATATTATCTTTTATATTCAAACACTTTTAGACAAAAATCAAGATACTTTGGTTCCAAAATTTAAAATCAGAAACAACCCCCATGTCCCAAAGCAGGCAGTGGAATTCCATTAACTCCATACAAACGCAATATTATACAGATATTGTGATGGTGGAGCCCTGGTAGTGCAGTGATTAAGAGCTTGGCTGCTAACCAAAAGGTCAGCAGTTTGAATCCACCAGCCATTCCTATGGGGCAGTTCTACTCTGTCCTATAGGGTTGCTATGAGTTGGAATCGACTTAATGGCAATGGGGAATTGTGATGGTTAAGGTTGTGTGTCAACTTGGCTGGGCCATGATTCTCAGTGGTTTGGCAGTTATGTAATAATGTAATTTGGCAATTATGTATTGACATAGTCATCCTCCATGATGTGATCTGATATGACCAGCCAATTAGCTATAAGGGGAGTTTCCTCAGGGGTGTAGCCTGCATCCAGTATATATATGGATGTTCTGGCAAAGCTTGCTTGCCTGCTCTGGATCCTGTATCTGGCTTGTAATCACCTGACCTCTGGTTCTTGGGACTTGAGCCAGCAGCCTGCCTGATGTCTTAGGCTGGGTTCTCCAGAGAAACAAAACTAGTGAACCAAACCCAAACCAAACCCATTGCCGTTGAGTTGATTCTGACTCATAGCGACCCAATGGGACAGGGCAGAACTGCCCCATAGAGTTTCCAAGGAGTGCCTGGTAGATTTTAAATGCAGACCTTTTGGTTAGCAGCTGTGGCTCTTAACCACTATGCCACCAGGGTTTCCAAACCAGTGAAGTGTATACATACACACACACACACACACACACACACACACACGCACACAGGCTTGGAGAGAGGGAGGTGATGTGAAACTACGGATGGAATATGGATGGATGTAGAATGAGAGAGACTTATCCCAAGGAAATGGCTCATGTGGTTGTAGAGGGTAGCAAGTCCCAAGTCCATGTGACAGGCATCAGACTGAAGGCTTCTCCTGATTCATGTAACTGCAGGGGCTGATGAACTCAAGAGGCCGACAAATCCCAAGCCCTACAGGCAATAAGGCAGGCTGCTGGCTCAAGTCCCAAGAACTGGAGGTCAGATGAGGAGCCAGATGCAGGATCCAGAGTGAACTAAAGCCAGTGAGCTTTGCCAGAATGCCAATATATAATGTATGCAGGCCACACGGTTGAGGAAACTAATTTACAACTGATTGGCTGATCACATCAGATCACATCATGGAGGTGATTACATTATACCACAAAATGGAAGATAAGTACGTCATTATGTAACTGCCAAACCACCGAGAATCATGGCCCAGCCAAGTTTACACACAACCTTAACCACCACACCTGCCTATCTTGGGTTCTTCAGCCTCTGCAGCTATGAGAGTCAGGAGAAGCCTCTAGCCTGATGCCTGACCCATACATGGACTTGGGACTTAGCCGGCTTCTACAATTACGTGAGCCATTTCCTTGAAATAAAATTTTTTTTCTCTCTTTATGTATATACACACTTCACTGGTTTCGCTTCTCTAGGGAACCCCAGCCTAAGACAGCTGTTAAAACAGAAATGGAAGTATGTGGATTTTGTCAACACAGTACCATAGATAGGAACGTGAATGGCAAACATGAGGTGTAGTACAAAACTGATTAAAACTAAAACTCATTTAATAAAAAGTGCCTCAATTTAATTTTTCCTTTTAGGTATATTAGCAATATTAATATCATATACCTTCCTGAGGGTAAGAATGGTTATATCCCTTAAGACTGACATACTACATAGATGTATTGTGATCTATTATATTCTTTAAGCACTTTTCTAACCAAGTTTGCTTAGGACTATAGATAATTGAGAAGGATCCTAATGAATTACATACACAACTTAAATTTGAAAGTGTCAGCTTAGGGTAGGAGCCTAGGCTTTGGGGTCAGCTAGTACCAATGTTCCGATTTTGGCTATGATGTCTACTGGCTGCGTGCACTTAGGAAAAGTACTTTCTGCATGTGTTTCCCCATCTGTAAAGGGGGATAATGCACCTTGTAGGGCTTTCAGAAGGATTAAATGGGATAAAGTATGCAGATCACTCTCTCTATAAGTCATTCAGCTACATGGTGGTCTCCTTCTTGCTGCCTCTCCATAAGACAGCCTTTTAATCAATCATATGATTTCACTATGTCTTTTAACACCTTGTGTTTGCATGGAAAATTTTATCTTGAAAGCTCAAATCTCCATATGCTTTATGTTCATAGTGTTACTCAACATTCATGTCACGCTGGCTGGCTGCAGGCTTGGAGACAGGGAGGTGACATTAAACTCTTTTATGGAAGGAATTTGGAAGTTTATAAAGATTAAGTGATTTATTCAACATCACTAAGTCAAGATGGTGCTGAAACGGCATGAAATACATCATATTTAACACACGATTCGGACGCAGTCAACTCTTACACAGACTGATATTTTCTTGATATAGGTTAACACTGTAACAGACATAGTTTCATTTGCCAATGAATAGAGCTATAGCTCTCAGATTCACTGGATCTGCAATTTGCAGGAAGAGAAAACAAGAAGCTCCATAACTCAAAAATTACAAAGGGAGCAAGGTGTATGTTAGGAATATGAGTCAGATTAGAAACTTGACCTCTTGTCTGGGCTGATGTCCTTTTTAAAGAAAATTATGGTAGTATATCACATGAAAAATGGAGGTCTTATGAGTTTGTAGGTAACTTTAGATAGCAGCAGGGAAAAGATAGCTGAGACTGGACTACAAATATTAAAAATGTGATTTTTAATAATGTAAGTACAAAATTTAATTTTTTTATACAACTGTAATGGGCTTTGGATCAAACCACTGGTATTTAAAAAACAAAAATAAAACAATGATATAAAAACTGCAAGGAGGTCTGAATCCAAAGTTTTTTCTCTAATAGTACCAAATACCACAAGGTACAGATTATTATACAAATGTGTACAAATTTTAAATACAAATACAATAGGGTTGGGTTTCAAAAGAAAACAAACAAACAAAAAGCAGGTCCTCATCAGGATTTCCAGAAAGTATACAAATGGCAATGGTAGGATTGATTTCTTTCTGTACTAACCCATGTCTTCAAGGCCTCTCCTTGAATACCCTCTGTCAAACAGGAAGCTTCCATGGGTGCAGATGAGGTGTGGGATGAGGGACTAGCCCAAGAAATCAAGCCAAGGTTTCTGCTCTTCTTGATTTTGGTTCCCAAATGTTCCTGATTCCTCCTTTGCTTCCCAGGTTAAATCTCAAAACTGCTCTGAGCTGAGAAAGGCATTCAGCAACCAGAATACCTTTAAAAACAGCCTCGTGACAACACGGCGCGGGGGAAGGGGAAGGAATTAAATAGGATGCAGACTAGCTGCACTGTCCCCAAGGACTTGTTTTGATGCCACAGTGCTCCATCTAGGCTAAGGGAAGAAAACACAATTACCTCAGAGCTGGGTTTTGGCAGATAATCTCACACCAAATTTAAAAAGAACTCTGAAGTGCTCAAGTATCTTCTCTCCATCTGGGAAGCAAAAGTCTGGTTCTTTGGAAATAAGGGTGGCTGGGGATGGTAACATTCTTTTTTTATTTCACTTTCTCGACATTATTGAAGGCCATGAAGGTCTTTATAAAGAATTAGAATTCCGACATAATGATTCCTTTTTGAGGCAGAATGCCTTAAAATGGAGATGATTTGGAGTTTTCAGAGCAGACCAAAGGAAGAAAGGAAGGAACAAATGACAGATCTGTATCTTCCACACGCTGCTGCTGGTGGAAACTTTTGTTATTAAATTATATATACAGAAATTTACAGGATAAATTAAAATCTAAGAGATTTTAGAGTTAAATACACATAATTAAAATACATTCACACACGCACATAAATAAACCTTCGTGAGAATCGAGTACTCTTTTTGCAATTCACTTACGTGTGGAATGCAGAACACCGTATCTGCCCGCCAGGGGAACCAGTAGGATGAACCCAAGAATCTCACTGGGCAAAGTTTATCTTCCATGACCACCAAGCAACCAAGCAGCAGAATTTGTGAGGACTCAGTGGCTAACTTAATGCTGCCAATGAATGGCACTAGCTCTTAGTTTTGCAGATCAAAATATTCTGGGTCAGCTTAGAATATACACAGTTCAATAGGTGGCATTGGCAGCATTGCCCTCTCCAAGGATTTGATGCTGCCAGGGCTCCCATAACTCGCTGGCCTCTACTGAGGCTGCCAAAGGTACCAATGATTACAATGAATTTCGAGACATGGACACATATGAAGTAAGAATTGGAATGAACTTCCTACTCGGTTCACCTAAGCCATCTCAGTAACCACAAGATGGGAACAATTTTATCACCTTTCACCCAGGTCACTTCAAGTTGAAAGGCTTTGTACTTTCTGTCAGTTGGCATCTTCCCATAACTTTCCTTCCTGTTACATTTCAGACAATAAAATAGGTAAGGCAAATGGTCAGTGATGGGTCCGGAGGTGCAACTGACTTTGGAAAAAATCACATTTTAGCTGTCCATAAAGAGATGCACCTGGCACTCAGAACAAGCCCCCAGCCCCCAAGTTACATTGATTTTTAAGGCAGATTTATCCACTACAGGAGAAAAAAGAACCCCAAGCCAATTCATTCCAAAGTCTTCTCTTGGCTAAATCTTTGCCATTTCGTAAAATTATTAAAAGCAAAGTAGTGAAGGCCTATGTATATATTGTACATTATATATATATATATATATATATAGATGTATATACATATATAAAAATTTAAAACCTACACCAAGGCCAGCGAAGGGATTTGGAACAGTCACATATACACAAACCGGCAATGGGATGGGATAAGGTTTCTGTCCCAGGGTTCTTTGCTGTCAGAGTCCAGGCATGATGTAAGCAATGTTGTCTAATGTGTTTGACTGTAAAACAAGGAAAAAAGGTTCAGTTGAAGAGTACTTTACCTTGGTTCCCTGAGATGTTTCTTTTTTCAAGGGAGAGGGATAAGGAAGAAAAGTCAGTTAGAGAAAAGAGGGTGAGAATGAAGATGGCATCTTGTTGTCTGTTATGCTGGGAGCTGTCTGCTAGTTTCTCCCACTAATCCTAGAGAGTAGAAAAACAAACAGGAAACCTGGGAGTTGCAGTATCTCAAGGACTAGAATGTATCTCTGTTTTGGGAAACGGCATGTTTTCATGTTTCACTGAAAGCACAGCGTGCATTTTCTGACAACACAGTATCGTGTTAGTATCACGTTCCGTGGGAGTGCTATATGCCACGAAGCCTTGTGAGCCCGTGCCTGACAGGGCTCACTAAGCCAGGATTCTTCTGGCTCCCATGGGGCCTGGCCCAAAAAAATCCAAGGAAAACTCACCAAGACCTGTTTGGGACAGCCATTCAATTCAGGTAGTTGTGTGGTCAGACATGCCAAGGGGCCAAGCGCGCAGATAATGGAATCCAGCAGCACTGACAGACTGCCAGACACAGCCACCATCCCCTGGAGAGCATTAAAGGAGAGGAGACTGTAACTGCAATCACATCCTGGTGCTCCCTCCCATGTTCTGGGTGATCTCCTCACATGGTTCTTTAAATCCTGGGTAGTTCTACTCATACAACACAAAACTTGAAGCAGAAATGGAAGGATCTATTCTGATGACTCTGTAAGTTATTTAAAAAGAAAATGTTTACAATACATTCCCAGGTTTCCCTTCTATATTCCTAACCCATCTTACCCACTGTGTGACCATGGGGAGTCATTTAACACCTCTCTTCTTATTAGGAATAGTGTAAAAAAAAAAAGGCCTTACTTACCTCTGAGAGCTGTTGAGAAGATTTCTGGAGATCATGTATGTAAACGTATGTTTAGACTCAATAAATACAACTTAAATTCAATTACTGTAAGAAATTTATAGCCCTGCACATTCACATTTAACATAAACACACTTTTCCACTTCTGAGGCTTTTGAAAACTGATGACACCATTTTTCTGGGTTGGGTTGTTCCCTCCCCACAGGGAGTAAATTTGATTCATTGCAAATTTTCACATCTCGAGTGCTTCATATTGTCTATATTGTTGTGATTCAAAGAGATAACAAAGACCGCCTGCTGCAAATATGTGTGTCCAGCTCTTATACAATCTGTTTTGACCAGAACCACTGTGAGGATGTCATCTTGGGAAGCAGCATAGTAGAGATCTCAAAGAGAATAAGCTCTGGACTCAAGCCTGCCTGGGTCCAGTCCCTGGTTCCCTCACTTACTGCTTTTGTATCTGGGCAAGAGGCTTACTGTCCTGTGCCTGTAACACAGAGTATTAATAGTACCTGTATCGGAGGGGATTAAGTGAGATAATAAAGAATGTTGGATGGTGCTCTGTATGTAGTTAAGTGCTCAAGAAACATCAGCAATTGTTACTGTTATTAGCAAAATCTTCATCTGCAAAACTGCTTCTTTTGGCTGCCTGCTAGGTCTCTCCTCTGGGATATTTCTTGATCTCACCATGCTGTTAAGAGAACCTTCCCATCCAAATCCTCTCCTCCTCCTAGCACCTATTTCTCTGCTGAAATCACCACCATCCATATGACTATCCAGTTTCAAGGCCTCAGCCACTGTCGACTCTTCCTTTTCCTCATCCTCCTCGTCCACTATCTTCCCTCTACACCATCCAGCAGAGGCAGTACATACAGCAAACGGCTGAGAGCATGGAACTTGACGTCACACGACCAAATCCAAGTCCCTGCTTCAATGCTTGGGGCTGAGCTCTAATGCAAGTTACTTAATCTCTTTAAGCCTCTGTGTTTTCTTCTGTAAAATACTAAACCAAAACAAAACCCACGGCTGTCCAGTCAATTCCGACTCATAGCGACCCCACAGGATAGAGTAGAACTGTCCCATAAGGTTTCCAAGGAGCGGCTGGTGAATTCGAACTACCAACCTGGTTAGCTGCCAAATTCTTAACCACAGTGTCACCAGGGCTCCTTCAGTAAAACAGAGGAATCAAAAAATTCTGCCTCACAAAGCTGCAGTGTGAGTTAAATGAAACAGTTCATATAAAACACTAGGAACCAAAGCTGGCTGAGTAAGCATTCAATGTTAGCAATTATTAATGTTATTCCACTACCTCTGCCCTACAGTTAATTATAGCTAATATTTTATGTCTGACTCTCCTAATGGAATATATGTTCCCTCGGGGGAGGAACGATGTTGTATTCCTTTTTATATCCTCCCAATAACTATTGGTGTTCTGTGTATAGTAAGCTCTCAATAAGCATTTGTTGAATTAAATTCAAATTTCTGTCGTGTCTAGACTACTGTAATAACTTCTCCTCGCTTCTGTTCTCTTTTTACCTCCAATCTAAGAAGATATTCTTAAAGAAAACCAAATGAGAGCACTAATCACATCCCTCCCTACTCAAAAAATCCCTGCAGTTCCTAAGCAGAAAAGTATAAACACTTCGGGATGTTCATGAAGATCCCCTGTAATCTGGGCTCTACCTTAACTTTTAGCCCTTCTCCACATCATGAACTGTATGTTCCAGTTTAGTAGGTTTCATAATTTTAGCAGTAAAACCCTTTTTCAAGTAAAACCCCAATATATACAGCAGCTAAAAGATTTGGTTAAAATGTGTGTGTGTGGTGGAGGGGGGTGTCCAGAGTTCCACTGGGCCTCCATTAATCCTTCTCTGCAGAAGACACTGAGGTTGAGAATCAGATGTACACTGTTTTCTTAGCTTGGAGTGTCTCTCCACCATCTCCACAGGCCCAAACCCCACTTACCATTTGTGATGGTTAAGGCTGTGTGTCACCTTGGCTGGGCCATTATTCTCACTGGTTTGGTAGTTCTAATTTAGTTTGGCAGTCGTATGATGTTGTGATCACTTCACGATGAGACTTGATATAATGTGATCACCTCCATGATGGGATCTGCTTTGAGTAGCCAACCAGTTGAAAGGGAGTTTTCTTGGGTGTGTAGCCTGCATCGAATATAAGTGGACATTCTGGCAAGGCTTGTGGGCTTTTGCTCACTCGGGATCCTGCAGCTGGCTCCTGTTCGTCTGACCTCCAGTTCTTGGGACTTGAGCTAACAACTTACCTGTGGTCTTGCTTGCCGATCTTGGGATTCGTTGATCTTTGCAGCCTGTGAACAAAAGGCCTGTTCTCTGACCTGCTGATCTTCGGTTCACCAGCCCCTGTGGCTACGTGAATCTGGAGAAGCCTCCATGGACCTGGGACATTCCAGCCTCTACAACTGCATGAGCCATTTCCTTGATATATATATCTCTTTATATATTTATATGCTTTACTAGTTTTGCTTCTCTAGAGAACCCAGCCTAAGACACCCTCAAGGTCCAGTTTGAATAATACCGCCCTTTCCACAACACCTCCTGATTTCTTCTTAAGTCTTGTTGTTCTTCAACAGTCCTTTAACTACTTAAGGTAGCACAGTACCACAGAATGAGAAGAGGGATGGAAATGGGCAAGTTGGACTCTATTTCCAGCTTTCCCTACTGGCTGTGCAAACCTGGAGTAGTCACTTAATTTTCCTGGACTTTCAGGTATTTAATCTTTGAGTGAACTGTATAAATCAATGTTCCCTAAAGTGTGGTATGCAATTTCAGGTGGTACATAGGTGAATACTAATTATTTTGATAGTTATATATCTATCCATTTTGATACGTATTATAAAAAATTTCCCCAGAATATCACACTTGTGATATTAAGTATATTATTGTGAAAGCATGGGTAGATTTATTTAAATGAAAATATAAAATAAGTAATAGTATATAAGTGGTACGTGGAAAGTGCAAAATTGTGAAATTACATGCAAATTATTAAAGTCTGGGGGAAAAAAAGTAGAAGGGAATGGGACCTGGTTGCTGATGGGAATGGTTTTTTTTTGAGGGGGGTGGTGAAAAATGTTCTAGAACTAGAGAGTGGTGATGGATCCACAACTCTGTGAATACACTGTTGTTATCAGGTGCTGTGGAGTTGATACTGACTCAGCAACTCATGTACAACAGAACGAAACGCTGCCCAGTCTCACGCCATCCTCATAATCATTGCTATGTTTGAGACCACTGTTGCAGCCACTGCGTCAATCCACCTCATTAAGGGTCTTCCTCTTTTTCACTGATCTTCCACTTTACCAAGTGTCTTAGTCATCTAGTGCTGCTATAACAGAAATACCACAAGTGGACGGCTTTCACAAATAGAAATTTATTCTCTCCCAGTTTAGGAGGCTAGCAGTCTGAATTTAGGGAGCCAGCTCCAGGGAAAGGTTTTCTCTTTGTTGGCTGTGGAGGAAGGTCCTTGTCATCAATCTTCCCCTGGTCCAGGAGCTTCTCAGTAGCGGGACCCTGGGTCCAAAGGACACACTCCATTACAGGTTCTTTCTTGATTGTATGAGGTTCCTGTCCTTGCTGCTCAATTCTATTTTATATCTCAAAAAAGACTGACTCAAGATACAACTTAATCCTGTAGACTGAGGGCTGCCTCATTAACTCAGCGGCCTCTAATCCTGCCTCATTAACATCACAGAGGTTAGGATTCACAACACATACGATAATTATATCATATCACAAAATGGTGGACAACCACACAATACTGGGAATCACAGCCTTGCCAAGTTGACACACATTTCTGGGGACACAATTCAATCCATAATGGCAATCATGATGTCCTTCTTCAGGGATTGGTCCCTCCTGATAACACGTCCAAAGTAAGAGAGACAAAGTCAAGCCATCCTCACTTCTAAGGAGCATTCTGGCTGTACTTCTTCCGAAGACAGATGTTTGTTCTTCTGGCAGTCCATGATATATTCAGTATTCTTTGCCAACACCATACTTTAAAGGCATCAGTTCTTCTCTGGTCTTCCTCACTCACTGCCTAGCTTTGGCATGCAGATGAGGTTAATGAAAACACCACAGCTTGGGTCAGGTGCACCTCAGTCCTCAGAGTGACATCTTTGCTTTTTAACACTTTAAAGAGATCTTTTGCAGCAGATCTGCCCAATGCAATATGTCATTTGATTTCTTGACTGCTGCTTCCATGGGTGTTGACTGTGGATCCCAGTAAAATGATATCCTTGAAGTCAATAAATTCTGCACTTTAAAGGAGTGAACTTTATATGGTATGTGAATTGATAAGGTGGTTATAAAAAAAGTGGACTAGAGAATCTGTGACGCTCTTATTTCTGGTTACCATATATAAGTAACTCACTCATAGGAACTAGTCATAGAAGCTGGCTTGTTGTAAATTGTTAAATATATACATATTCTATCTTTCCAACTAGACTTTAAGTTTCCTGATCATAGGTACACTTTGCTGTTCAGATTTTCTATTCCCCTGGGTTCCTGGAGTAATGCCTAGGTCCTCAACAAATATTTGCTAAACTAAACAGAAATATCAGAAGAAAATTTGGTATATGGAAGATGCTTAAAATAAATCATTTTTACTTCTAGCTTTTTAGGAAATGTAAGAATGGCTAAATATGAAAAATAAATAAGAGTCACAGGAGATAGAGCTTCATCTCTTGTGGACTTTGGTATTTTATTTGTTGAGTAACTATTCAATTCCCACACAGAAGCAGGTGAATAGCTTAAAAATGGTTTTAGTAGGTTAGACTGACATCTTTGCTGAAATGTTCTATTAGAATCCATTGGAAAGCTGAACTACCTCATTACTGAGTTAGCCACAGGGCAATATGGTTAGAAATTGAATAGGGTAATAGAAATGGAACACGACAGCTTTGTAGGTTAAGCGACTTTGAAAGTGAAGCTTAAAAGGACAAAAATTTCCTTAGGGCACACAGCACTGTATAACTCAAGTGCTGAGTGATGAAGAACTTGAGAGCTTCACCTTCCCTATTTGCTACCTATTTTCAAAGAAGTAGAGGAACTCTTAACCTCCTATATAATCTGTCTATGCAAAATCTTGCTGTAAATGCACAGAAAAGTTCAAACTCTTAGAACTTCAAGTGATCAAAAGTGCCATGGAATTTATATTCATCTTTTCAATTGCTTTTTTTTTTTTTAAATTAAGTTACAGGGTATTCTAATTTCTTTTGGTGCCAGTATTTCAATAGGATGGTATTATAAACTCTGAGAGCCAGTACATAGATTACAAATCTCCAGATGTTTCTATTACCATGACATCTTCTTTATCACAGTATCTTCAGCATCTGGCATGATCAGCACAAAGTTGCTCAATGAATGCAGTTGAGTGAGTGACTGAATCCAAGTTATGTGAGAAACCAGGCTCACGCCACTGAGCGTTGTACTCACCTCAGTTTCCTGCAGGCGGTGTCCAATGAGGCTTAGGGACTCTCCCAGCAGCTGAAGATGAGCAGCAACATCAATGGGCTCTGTCTCAGGGGCTTTGGCTGGTGAGCTTGGTAACAGTATGGTGCTGGGTGGGGACTTCTTTTGGGGTGACAGGACTCCTGTAGAAGAAGCTGAGAAAAGAGGGATAAAACAGAGATGAAACTTGCCTGCGGCCTTGACCACCACAAAAACGTTCTTCCTGATTTTCCCATTTAATGAGCTACACCAGGCACTGGCGAAACTATGCCCTGTGTGATAAATCAGCTCCGTGACTTTTTTTTTTTTTAAGTTTACTGTGTTTTAGGTAAAAGGTTACAATGAAAATTCATTACTCATTCAAAAAGTTATACACAAATTGTTTTATGACACTGGTTGCAATCCTCACAATGTGTCAGCACTGGCCCCCTTTCCCTTTACATCCTTGTGTCCATTCACCCAGGTTTCCTGTCCCTTCCTGCCTTTTTGTCTTTGCTTTTGGGCAGGTGTTGCCCATTCGGTCTTGGATACTTCACTGAACTAAGAAGCATGTTCCTCTTGTGTTATTGTCTGTTTTATTAAAAAAACAAAACAAAAAACCCTGTTGCCGTCGATTCCAACTCATAGTGGCTCTATAGGACAAAGTAGAACTGCCCCATAGAGTTCCAAGGAGAGCCTGGCAAATTCGAACTGCTGACCCTTTGGTTAACAGCCATGCCACTTAGCCACTATTCCACCAGGGTTTCCTATTTGTTTCATAGACCTGTCTAATCTTTGGCTGAAAGGTGGACTTTGGGAGTGGCTTCAGCTCTGAGTTAGCAGGGCGTCTGTGGGCCATAGTCTTGGGGGTTCCTCAAGTCTGTGTCAGACCAATAAGTCTCATCTTTTTTTGTGAATGTGAATTTTGTTTTACGTTTTTCTGCTCTGTCTGGGACCCTCTGTTGTGATCCCTGTCAGAGCAGTTGGTAGTGATAGCTGGGCACCATCTAGTACTTCTGGGCTCAGGCTGGTGGGAGCTGTGGTTGATGTGGTCTATTAGTCCTTTGGACTAGTATTTTCCTTGTGTCTTTGGTTTTCTTCATTCTCCTTTGCTCTGAACATGGTGGGACCAATACATACATTTTAGATGGCCGTTTGCAAGCCTTTAAGATCCCAGACGCTACTCACCAAAGTAGGATGTAGAATATTTTCTTTATAAACTATGTTATTCCAATTGACCTACAAGTCCCCTGAGACCACGGTCCCCAGCCCTCGGCTCCAGTAACTTGGTCCCTCAAGGTGTTTGGATGTGTCTAAGAAGCTTCTATGGTTTTCCCTTAGTCAAGTTGGGCTGACTTCCCCTATATTGTGTGTTGTCTTTCCCTTCACCAAAGTTAACACTTGTCTACTATCTGGTTAGCAACTTCCCTTCCCCACTTCTCCCCTCCCTCATAACCATCAAAGATTATTTCTGTCTGTATGCAAACCTTTTCTTGGGTTTTTATAGCAGTGATCTCATATAATATTTGCCCTTTTGTGATTGACTTATTTCCTTCGGCATAAAGCTCTCCAGATTCATTCATGTTATGTTTTATGGATTCATCATTGTTCTTTATTGATGCATAGTATTCCATTGTGTGTATGTACCATAATTTGTTTATCCATTCGTCTGTTGATGGGCAATTAGGTTGTTTCCACCATTTTGCTATTGTGATAATGCTTCCATGAACATTTGTGCGCATTTGTCTATTCGTGTGATGGCTCTTATTTCTCTAGGATATATTCCTAGGAGTGGGACTGCTGGATTGTATGGTATTTCTATTTCTAACTTTTTAAGGGAGGTGCCATATCATTTTCCATAGTGGTATTAGCATTTTACATACCCACCAGCAGTGCACAAGAGTGCCAATCTCCTAACAACCTCTCCAACATTTGTTATTTTCCGTTTTTTTCATTAGAGCCAGTAATGTCGGCATGAGATGGTAACACACTATAGTTTTTTTTTTAATTTTTATCGTGCTTTAAGTGAAAGTTTATAAATCAAGTCAGTTTCTCACACAAAAACTTATATACACCTTGCTACATACCCCCAATTGCTCTCCCCCCTAATGAGACAATCTGCTCTCTCCCTCCACTCTCTCTTTTCGTGTCCATTTCGCCAGCTTCTAACCCCCTCATCTCCCCTCCAGGGAGGAGATGCCAACATAGTCTCAAGTGTCCACCTGATCCCAAGAAGCTCACTCCTCACCAGCATCCCTCTCCAACCCATTGTCCAGTCCAATCCATGTCTGAAGAGTTGGCTTTGGGAATGGTTCCTGTCCTGGTCCAACAGAAGGTCTGGGGGTCATGACTACTGGGGTCCTTCCAGTCTCAGTCAGACCATTAAGTCTGGTCGTTTTACGAGAATTTGAGGTCTGCATCCCACTGCTCTCCTGCTCCCTCGGGGGTTCTCTGTTGCATTCCCTGTCAGGGCAGTCATCAGTTGTAGCTGGGCACCATCTAGCTCTTCTGGTCTCAGACTGATGTAGTCTCTGGTTCATGTGGCCCTTTCTGTCTCTTGGGCTTGTAATTACCTTGTGTCCTTGCTGTTCTTCATTCTCCTTTGATCCAGGTGGGTTGAGACCAATTGATGTATCTTAGATGGCCGTTTGCTAACGTTTAAAACCCCAGATACCTCTCTCCAAGGTGGGATGCAGAATGTTTTCTTAATAGATTTTTTTATGCCAACTGACTTAGGTGTCCCCTGAAACCATGGTCCCCAGACCCCTGCCCCTGCTACGCTGGCCTTCAAAGCATTCAACTCACTGTAGTTTTATCTGCATGTCTCTAATGGGTAATATCACCAGCATTTCCTCATGTGTCTGTTAGCCTGCCTGAATATCTTTTTTGGTGAAGTGTCTGTTCATATTGTTTGCTTATTTTTTAACTGGATTATTTGTCTTTTTGTTATTGAGGTGTTGAAGTATTCTATAGAGTTTAGAGATTAGACCCTTGTTGGATGTTGTTGTTGTTAGGTGCTGTTGAGTCAGTTCCGACTCATAGCAACCCCATGCACAACAGAACAAAACACTGCCCAGTCCTGCGCAGTGTTGGATATGCATAGCCAAAAAATTTTTCCCAGTCTGTAGGTTCTCTTTTTGTCAAGTTTATTGATGAGTGTAAATGTTTATTTTTTAGAAACTCCCAATTATCTAGTTTATCTTATGGTTTTTGTGCATTGTTAGTTATGGTTTGTATTCTATTTATGCCATGTATTAGAGCCTCTAGTGTTGTCTCAATTTTTTCTTCCACGATCTTTATCGTTTTAAGTTTTATATTTAGGTCTTTGATCCACTTTGAATTAGTTTTTGTGTATGGTATGGGGTATGGGTCCTGTTTCATTTTTTTTTACAGATAGACATCCAGTTTTGCCAACACCATTTGTTAAAATGACTGTCTTTTCCCCATTTAACTGACTTTGGTCCTTTGTCAAAGATCAGCTGACAATAGGTGGATGGATGTGACCTGTTTTTGTATGGCTTGCAAGCTAAGAATGGTTTTATGTTTTTAAAGGGTTAAAAACGCCACCCCCCCCCAAAACAAAAACAAAAACACACAAACAACAAAAAGAATATAAGACAGAGACTGTGTATGGCACAAAATATCTGCTATCTAACCCTTTACAGAATAGTTTGCTAACCTCTAATCTATGTTATCTAAATTTGAACATTGTTTTTGCACCCCACAATATGCAGTAATAATACCTGGATATCAAGATCTGCTTCTAATATAAGTTGCTCTCCTAATTTCCTAGTAAGGAAGCAAAATCTACAGTGCTGTAGGGAAAATTAAGAACAGGAGGGGGATATGGTCACTACCTTTTACTTTCACGGAACCTTCAGAACTGGATGCTTTTCTTTTCACAGTTGTAGCTTCTGCTTTGTTCTGCTTGTGCTGCAGATATTGAGCTTTCTGCTTCCAAATCTGCAGTCAGATCAGGGCAAGATAAATTAAAAAGGACAAAATAGTAAGAGGGAAAGTAGTCATGGGAGGACAGAATGAAGAAAAGAAAGGGCACAGTGGAGGGCAGCAGACAGAGCGTTAACACTAACTTTTTAAGGTGAAGGTTACTGAATAGGTTTCAGACTATTATTACATTAATATCTTAGAGAACTACAAACATTCCTCAATGCTGATGGGATAATCGCAGTATTATTTTTAGACTGCTCTAGGGTTGAGCCCTGGTGTCACAATAATTAAGTGCTCAGCTGCTAACCAAAAGGTTGACAGTTCAAACCCACGCAGCAGCTCCATGGGAGAAAGACCTGACGATCTGCTCCTGTAAAGATTACTGCCTAGACAATCCTATGGAGCAGTTCTACTCCATCACATGGGGTTGCTAGGAGTCAAACCCCTGTGACAGAGTAGAACAGGCTTGAAATGTAAAATCATAGAGTAAACATCTGCCTCAGTATAATGTCCATGTGGTTTAAATATTTCCTCTAGCTTGCTGGTTGGTAGGGTAACAATGACATGGAAAACGGCAACTAAGGATAATCTACCTTGGTGAAACATATTTTAGTTGTTTGACTCTGATGAGCTGTTCCTTAAAGCAAGATGACAGTTCTAATTCCTAGACTATAATTCTAGTTCCACATAATCCAATTGGAAAGTGACTATAAATGATTCAGATATGACTATTACTGTCTTGTTAGCTTCTTGAAAATAGGTACATTATGTATTAATGGTTATGAGGATGATGACCTAGAACCTAGTTACCTAGTAGACTTACTTCCATGTTTTTGTTTGTGGTAACTATTAAGTGAATGACTCTCTGCAGATGTCAGGCTACAGCTTTTGTACTAGAGGGTCTTGATTTTGGATTCTCTTTTAACACTTTAATCACTGTCCAAGTTAGGTCATCTTCAGGCTCAAATGTAAGGTTGTTAGAAAAAAAATCAGACAAGGTTAAAAAAGACAGTGTCTCTGCCACTAAATCTTTGCCCAGGATAAATTGGCACTAACACAGTGCCCTCAGTGAAACCATTTTCGCTGGATGGTCTACAAGAGAATTACACATTTTGGGAGGCACAAACAATGGAAAAAGTGTTGGTAAGAAGGTGTACTTACCAGTTTGTCCTTTTCTGGTAATTGCTTCCATACCTCAGCCAATTTTTTACTAAGTTCCCCAAAATCTGGCATAAAAGAGTAAAAAACCCAATATAGTAAAGGGTTAACTATCAACAAAACATATGATTGACGAGAGCAAACACAGGAAAAAGCTTTTTGAAGATCATACTTAAATATCAAAAGACCTTTCAGAAAAACCAATCCAAACCAAACCCCATCAGTTTTCTTCTGATTCTTTTCTATCTGAAAGGGGCTATTTTGGACAGCGTAAGATAGGTTCAAATTCTCACACATCTCTCTAGGGATCTATTCCTCACACATCTCTCTGGTGTATTTTAATCTGCTTCCACAATAGAGGGCTTATCGATTTAGGCTAAAGAAAATATGTTTGGTAGAATTTTATAAAAGTAAAGATGTTAAGCTTCTACCACATTTCTGAGAGATCAGAACCAAAGAAGAACTTCCTTACACCAGGCTGGAAGCAATCCTTCAGATGTGTAATTATATCATCCCACTTCCATGTGTATAATGGTTTTATGCTTTCCAAAGCACATTCCCGTCTTTCATGGCACCTCATGCGTGCCTCACAACAACCTTGTGGGGTGGATGGGGCAGCTATTTACACATTAGGAAAATGACATGTGTAGAAGTTAAGTGATTATTCAAGGTCTGTGATGTGGTGTTTTCTCGCTTCACTAGTTTTGAATACAGAGATAAATATGAATAATATAAGTTATCTCGGCTACAACTCTATAACAAGGACAACTTAAGAAAAAGGTCAAATGTAGAATCTTGTAATATGACACCAACAAACATTATCACATAAAGGTATTTACACATAAAACATATTATGCATATTCATGTATGAACTGTGCTTCCTAAAATTGAATTTTATATTATGTACCTTTCCCATTTTATCAGTGTTAAGAGGTGTAAAAGAGAAAGCTTTTCTAGGATGGGGTAAACGGGCAAAAAAATACAGTGACTTGTAGAACTGAGGAAAGAAATGAAATTTGTATTTTTTTAATACTAAGTGGAGAAGTTGCCTGTTGACTTGCTGATTTAATTGCACCATTCTCAGAGAGACAAATGAGTAATACAAAAAGCTAAAGATCAGAAATGTCCTTACCTATACCTGGATGATCAGCCACAATGGTTACGCGATATTCTTTACAAAACACCTGGTAGGCCGACATGTTCTTCTTTTTTGGCTAGTGCCACAAATAGAAGAGGATAAGACTTAACCAGAACATACATTTAGCAACCTCGAATCTATGGTAACAAAATAGAAAGGATACCGATACTTTTTCATCAATGGAAAGAATTCCAAACCACTAACCAGCTTTCTTAAACAGGATAACTAATTTTTAATCCATATTATTTATCACACAAGAGATGAATGTTGGTTTTACTTTCAGAAGGTAAAAACCACGCTAAGTTATTTTTAGATTTTTCAGGTTGTTGCACCCACATGACACTTGTGATGATTTGGTCATATTGTAAAGTCATTCATCCTTCCTACAGACAATCCTATGTTAGTGTATCTTCTGGAACTAAGTGCTAAGATCTTTGCCTCTTCTGGGGTGTCCACTTTTCTCATCTTTGAAAGTAAGAAACCATAATAAGAACCAAAAAACTGGTACTTCCCTTTAAATTTTGCTGCCAGAAAAGCCAGGAGCCAAATCTGTGTTCTTTTTGTTTCCTTGGTTTAATTTTTAATGTTATAACTTATCTGTTCCTGTTCAACTGCCACTTGTAGTTTACCATTATTTTATTATTTACATTCTTGTGGCTGAAGGTAGGAAGTAAATAAATAACTGAAGACAATTCTTGGGTAGTCAGTGCAAGATGAACCTCTTCTACTTCAACAAACTGTTCTGTACTACTTCAGCCATGTTTTTCTTCACTGGATTATGACAAATTCCAAAAGCAAAGTATAACTTTTGAGACACAAAAATCATACACTTTTTAGGCCAGTTCAATGAGGGGTATTTAAACAGAGGGTGATACTACCATGCATTCCATTTTAAAACTATCCATAGACTGAGGAGAAAAAGTTAGTTTTCCTACTTGGAAAGGGGCATTAGATTTTACCTGTCTAAACCTCTTACTTTGTATATGAGAAAAAGGATACTCAGAAAGACAGTCATGGGCCCGCAGTCTGACGACTAAGCTACTTATACCACCACCAAGACTACGGTCTGGGTGGACTGACTTCCAGGGCTATACATTATGCTATGCTTACACAGGACCAGAGAAAGAAAATATGTTCCTCTCTTATAGAAAAAGTTACTATTTAAAAAAAAAAAGTTTTACCGTTTTATAACCTATATCTGATAAACTGAGATGTTTTCAGTATGGCTTCCTAAGAACTTATCTGGAAGCATCAAAATATGGTCGCAGATAGTAGACACTTGTTATTTTTGGTGATGGGAAAAGCAATTCTCAATATGGGTGTAATCTGCATGACTTGTCCAAGGTAAACGAAGACACTAAGTATGCAAGAATAAGGGACAATTTCAGTAAATGGTGTAACATACAATTTTGCAATAATAATAAACAAAAAAAAATTGTATGTGGTTACATACGCAGATACGTATGCATATATGTGTATAGAAAGGCACATGTGAGTATATGGGTGTGCATGTATAGGTGTATCCATACGCGTATGTATATATGTATATGTGCACTACATAATATTCATACATATATTAAGCCACATATATGAATGTATATGCAGTGTGCATAAACATGCATATACATAGTCATATATAATAAACCACCCCCACGCATCTGTCAGTTTGTCGTACTGTGCGAGCTTATGAGTTGCTGCAATGCTGGAAGCTGTGCCACCAGTATTCAGATACCAGCAGGCCCAGCCATGGCGGACAGGTTTCAACTGAGCTGCCAGACTAAGACAGTCTAGGAAGAAGGACCTGGCAATCTACTTCTGAGAAGAATTAGCCAGTGAAAACCTTATGAATAGCAGTGGAACACTGTCTGATACAGTGCCAGAAGATGAGTCCCTCAGGTTGGAAGGCACTCAAAATACTACTGGGGAAGAGCTGCCTCCTCAAAGTAGAGTAGACCTTAACAACGTGAATGCAGTCAAGCTTTCGGGACCTTCACTTGCTGATGTGGCACAACTCAAAATGAGAAGAAACAGCTACAAACATCCATGAATAATCGGAATGTGGAATGTACAAAGTATGAATCTAGGAAAATTAGAAATTGTAAAAAATGAAATGGAATGCATAAACATTGATATCCTAGGCATTAGTTAGCTGAAATGGACTGGTATTGGTCACTTGGAATCAGACAATCATATGGTCTACTATGTTGGGAATGACAAATTGAAGAGGAGTGGTGTTGCATTCATCGTCAAAAAGAACATTTCAAGATCCTGAAGTACAATGCTGTCAGTGACAGGATAATATTCACATGCCTACAAAATTTTTTTTTTTTTACAGGGAAGACCAGGTAATATGATGACTACTATTCAAATTTATGCACCAACCACTAAGGCCAAAATGAAGAAACTGAAGGTTTTTTACCAGCTTTCGCAGTCCGAATTGATCGAATATGCAATCACGATGCACTGATAGTTACTGGTGATTAGAATGCGAAAGTTGCAAACAAACAAGGATTGGTAGTTGGAAAATATGGTTTTGGTGATAGAAATGATACTGGAGATTGCATGACTGAATTTCATAAGACCAACAACTTCTTCAATGCAAATACCTTTTTTCACCAACACAAATGGCGACAATACACATGTACCTCGATGGATGGAATACAGAATACAGAGGAATCAAATCGACTACATCTATGGAAAGAGATGGATATCACGGAAATGCTCGATTTCATCAGTCAGAACAAGGACAGGGGCTAACTGTGGATCAGATCAATTACTCATATGCACGTTCAAATTGAAACTGAGAAAATCAGAACAAGTCCATGTGAGCCAAAGTATGACCTTTAGTACACTGCACCTGTATTTACAGGCCATTGCAAGAACAGATTTGACCCACCGAACACGAATGACCGAAGACCAGACGAGTTGTGGAATAACATCAAGGACATCAGACGTGAAGAAAGAAAAAGGTCATTAAAAAGACAGGAGAGAAAGAAAAGACAAAAACGGATGCCAGAAGAAACTCTAAAACTTGTTCTTGAATGTTGAGTACCTAAAGCAAAAGGAAAAAATGAAGTAAAAATGCTGAACAGAAGATTTCAAAGGGCGGTTGTAGAAGACAAAGTGAAGTATTATGATGACACGTGCAAAGACATGGAGATAGAAAACAAAAAGGGAAGAACAATCTCAGCATTTCTCAAGCTGAAAGAACTGAAAAAAAAAAAAAAATTTCAAGCCTCAAGTTGCCATACTGACGGATTCTATGGGGAAAATATTGAATGACACAGGAAGCATCAAAAGAAGACAGAAGGAATACACACAGTCACTAAACCAAAAAGAACTGGTAGACATTCCACCATTTCAGGAGGTAACATATGATCAGGAAATGACGGTACTGAAGGAAGAAGTCCAAGCTGCTCTGAAGGCACTGGTGAAAAACAAGGCTCCGGGAATTGACGGAATACCAATTGACATGTTTCAACAAATGGATGCAGCACTGGAAGTGCTCACTAGTCTAGGCAAAGAAATTTGGAAGACAGCTACCTGGCCAACTGACTGGAAGAGATCCATATTTATGCCTATTCCCAAGAAAGGTGATCCAAATGAATGCGGAAATTATCGAACTATATCATTAATATCACATGCAAGTACAATTTTGTTGAAGATCATTCAAAAGTGGCTACAGCAGTATATTGACAAGGAACTGCCAGAAATTCAAGCCAGATTTAGAAAGAGACGTGGAACCAGGAATATTATTATTGATGTTAGATGGATCCTGGCTGAAAGCAGGGAATAACAGAAAGATGTTTAACTGTGTTTTATTGACTATGCTAAGGCATTCAACTGTGTGGATGGTTACAAATTATGGATAACATTGCAGAGAATGGGAATTCCAGAACACTTAATTGTGCTCATGAGGAATCTGTACATGGATCAACAGGCAGTCATTCAAATAGAACAAAGGGATGCTGTATGATTTGAAGTTAGGAAAGGTGTGCGTCAGCGTTGTATCCTTTCACCATACGTATTCAATCTGTATGCTGAGTAAGTAATCTGAGAAGCTGGACTATATGAAGAAGAACGGGGCATCAGGATTGGAGGAAGACTCATTAACAACCTGTGTTATGCAGATGACACAATCTTGCTTGCTGAAAGTGAAGAGGACTTGAAGCATTTACTGATGAAGATCAAAGACCACAGCATTCAGTATGGATTACACCTCAACATAAACCAAGCGAAACCAAACCAAACCAAACCAAACCCACTGCCGTCAAGTCAATTCCAACTCACAGCGACCCTACAGGACAGAGCAGAACTGCCCCATAGAGTTTCCGAGGAGCGCCTGGTGGACTTGAACAGCCAACCTCTTGGTTAGCAGCTGTAGCACTTAACCACTACACTACCAGGATTTCCCCTCAACATAAAGAAAACAAAAATCCTCAGAACCGGACCAATAAGCAACATTATGATAAAAACAGAAAAGAGTGACATTGTCAAGGATTTCATTTTACTTGTATCCATAATCAACACCCATGGAAGCAGCAGTCAAGGAATCAAAAGATGCACTGCATTGGGCAAATCTACTGCAAAAGACCTCTTTAAAAGTGTTGAAAAGCAAAGATGTCACCTTGAGGACTGTGGTGCGCCTGGCCTAAGCCATGGTGTTTTCCATCTCCTCATATGCATGCGAAAGCTAGACAATGAATAAGGAAGACCGAAGAAGAACTGACCCCTTCGAATTGTGGCATTGGCAAAGAATGTTGAATATACCATGGACTGCCAAAAGAACGAACAAATCTGTCTTGGAAGAAGTATAGCTAGGATGCTCCTTAGAAGCAAGGATGGCAAGACTACATCTCACGTACTGTGGGCATGTTATCAGGAGGGATCAGTCCCTGGAGAAGGACATCATGCTTAGTAAATTATAGGGTGAGCAAAAAAGACAAAGACCCTCAATGAAATGGATTGACACAGTAGTTGCAATGGTGGAACAGGCAGTGTTTCGTTCTGTTGTGCACAGGGTCGCTATGAGTTGGAACTGACTGGATGGCACCTAAGGACAACACAATAAACCACATGGGGGCACAGTTACAGACACTTACCAGACATAACCAAGCACCTGGTGGGATTTGTTTACTGGATTTGAAGGCTTGGGATCATTGTTTTTTGGAACAACTTGGTCAGCTAGCATAACACAGTTCATAAAGATAATGTTCTACATATTAGTTTGGTGAGTAGCATCTAGGATCTCCAAAGTTTGTGAGTGGCCATTGAAGACAGAACTACTGGTCTCTACTTACCTGAAATAAAAAAATTGAAGGAAACCAAAGACTCAAAGAAGAAACTAGTTCACAGGACAAACAGCCCACATGAACCATGGCCTCATCCAGCCTGAGACCAGAAGACCTAGATGGTGCCTGGCTACCACCACTGACTGCTCTGACCAAGGACACAATGGAAGGCCCCAGACTGAAAGGGAGAAAAATGTAGAACAAATCTCAAATTTCTAAGAAAGGCCAGATTTACTGGACTGATAAAGACTAGAGAACTCCTAGACTAAACCCAGTGCCCTCGAGTCAATTCTGACTCATAGCGACCCTATACTCCTAGACTACTGCCTTTGAACTTGTAGCTGAAGCCACTACTCTGGTGGTCGCCTTTTGTCAAAATAATAGATTGGCTAATAAAATAAACAATTATAATCCATGAATACTGTGCTCCCTTAAATAATCAAACATATCAGACCAAATGGTCAACACTTTCCCTAATACAAAGATGAGAAACGAAGAAAGGGCAGGGAAGCTAGAATAATGGAAACAGAACAAACAGAATGGAAATAATAATGCTGGCCTATTGTGAAAAATGTAATCAAAGTCATAGAACATCTATATAAAAATTATTAAATGTAAACCTGATTTGCTATGTAAACTTTTGCCTAAAACTCAGTAAAATATTAAAAAAGAGAAAAAGAAAAAGAAAGGAGCAGGCATTTGTTTCTCTCTCTAACAGAGCAAAAGGGTTTAATAAAGGGAAAGAGCTCTTCTGATCTTTCAGGAGATACCAAGCCAATGGATTTCGGGAATTTTGATTAGGTCAAGAACAAAATTTCTTTCCATGATACCGCCACACCATTTACAAGAGTTCTAAAAATCTAGTATTTTAGTTATCTAGTGTTGCTATAAGGAAACCCTGGTGGCGTAGTGGTTAAGTGCTACGCCTGCTAACCAAAAGGTCAGCAGTTCAAATCCGCCAGGTGCTCTTTGGAAACTGTACGGGGCAGTTCTACTCTGTCCTCTAGGGTCACTATGAGTTGGAATCGACTCGACGGCAGTGGGTTTGGTTTTTTGGGTTTAGGGCTGCTATAACAGAAATACCACAAGTGGATGGTTTTAACAAACAGGAATTTATTCTCTCACAGTTTGTTGTTGTTTTAAGGTGCTGTCCGAGTCGGTTCTGACTCATAGTGACACTATGTACAACAGAACGAAACACTGCCTAGTCCTGCACCATCCTCACAATCCTTGTTATGCTTGAGACCATTGTTGCAGCCACTGTGTCAATTTATCTCACTAAGAGTCTTCTTCCCTGACCCTCTACCAAGCATGATGTCCTTCTCCAGGGGCTGATCCCTCCTGATAACATATCCACAGTATGTGAGACGTAGTCTCTCCATCTGTTTCTAAGGAGCATTCTGGCTGTACTTCATTCAAGACAGATTTGTTCGTTCTTTTGGCAGTCCATGGTATATTCAGTATTCTTCGTGAACACCACAATTCAAAGGCATCAATTCTTTTTCAGTCTTCCTTATTCAGCGTCCAGCTTTCACATGTATATGAGGCGACTGAAAACACCATGGCTTGGGTCAGGCACACCTTAAGTCTTCGAGGTGACATCTTTGCTTTTTAACACTTCAAATAGGTCTTTTGCAGATTTGCCCAATGCAATGCATTTTTGATTTCTTTACTGCAGCTTGAATGGGTGCTGAATGTGGATCCAAGTAAAATGAAATCCTTGACAACTTCAATACTTTCTCCACTTATGATGTTGCTCATTGGTCCAGTTGTGAGGATTTTTGTTTTCTTTATGTTGAGGTGTAATCCATACTGAAGGCTGTGGTCTTTGATCTTCATCAGTAAGTGCTTCAAGTCCTCTTCACTTTCAGCAAGCAAGGTTGTACCATCTGAATAATACAGGTTGTTAATGAGTCTTCCTCCAATTCTGATGCTGCCTTCTTCTTCATATAGTCCAACTTCTCGATTCTTGGATTCTCTGCTCAGCATACAGACTGAATATGTATGGTGAAAGGATACAACCCTAACGCACACTTTTCATGACTTTAAACCACTTAGTATCCTCTTGTTCTGTTCATACGACTGCTTCTTGCTTCTTGGTCTATGTACAGGTTCCTCATGAGCACTATTAAGTGTTCTGGAATTCTCATTCTTAGCAATGTTAAACATACTTTGTTATGATCCACACCGTTGAACGGCTCTGTATAGTCAATAGAACACAAGTTAAACATTTTTTTTTTTTTGGTATTCTCTGCTTTCATCCAGGATCCATCCGACATCAGCAATGATATCTCTGGTTCCACATCCTCTTCTGAATGCAGCTTGAATTTCTGGCAGCTCCCTGTCAATACACTGCTGTAGCCACTTTTGAATGATCTTCAACAAAATTGTACTTGCATGTGATATTAATGATATAGTTCGATAATTTCCACACTTGGTTGGATCACCTTTTTTGGGAATAGGCATAAATATGGATCTCTTCCAGTCAGTTGGCCAGGTAGCTGTCTTCCAAATTTCTCTGCATAGATGAGTGAGTACTTCCAGCGCTGCATCTGTTTATTGAAACATGTCAGTTGGTATTCCATTGATTCCTGGAGCCTTGTTTTGCACCAATGCCTTCAGTGTAGCTTGAACTTCTTCCTTCAGTACCATGGTTCTTGATCATATGCTACCTCCTGAAATGGTTCAACACTGACCAATCCTTTTTGGTATAAAAAATTCTTTTTGGTATAAGAAGAGTTTCCAAGGAGCGTCTGGTGGATTTGAACTGCTGACCCTTTGTTAGCAGCCATAGCACTTAACCACTTTTTGGTATAGTGACTGTGTATTCCTTCCATCTGCTTTTGATGCTTCCTGTGTCGCTTAATATTTTCCGCATAGAATCCTTCAATATTGCAACTCAAGGCTTGAATTTTTTCTTCAGTTTTTTCAGCTTGAGAAATGCCGAGGGTGTTTTTCCCTTTTTGTTTTCTATCTCCAGGTCTTTGCACGTGTCATTATAATACTTTATTTTGTCTTCTTGAGTCACCCTTTGAAATCTTCTGCTCAACTCTTTTACTTCATCATTTTTTCCTTTCGCTTTAGCTACTGGACATTCAAGAGCTAGTTTCAAAGTGTCTTCTGATATCCATTTTGGTCTTTTCTTTCTCTCCTGTCTTTTTAATGACCTCTTGCTTTCTTCATGTCTGATATTCTCGATGTCGTTCTATAACTTGTGTGGTCTTCAGTCATTATTGTTCAGTGTGTCAAATCTATTCTTGAAATGGTCTCTAAATACAGGTGTGATATACTCAAGGTCGTACTCTGGCTCTTGTGGGCTTGTTCTAATTTTCTTCAGTTTCAACTTGAACTTTCATAGGCTCAACTGATAGTCTGTTCCATAATCAGCCCCTTGCCTTGCTCTGACTGATATTTAGCTTTTTCATTGTCTCTTTCCATAGATGTAGTCCATTTGACTCCTGTGTGTTCCATCTGGCAAGGTCCACGTGCGTAGTTGATGTTCATGATGGTGACAAAAGGCATCTGTTCACTGTGAAGAGGTCATTGGTCTGGCTAAATTCTATCATGTGATCTCTGGCATCATTTCTATCACCAAAGCCATCCTTTCTAATTACCAATCATTCTTGTTTGCTTCTAATTTTCACATTCCAATCCCCGGTAATTATCAAGGCATCCTGATTGTATGTTTCATCAATTTCGAACTGCAGAAGTTGGTAAAAATCTTTAATTTCTTCATCTTTGCTCTTAGTGGTTGCTGTGTAAATTTGAATATTAGTCATATTAACTGGTGTTCCTCGTAGGCATGTGGCTATCCTATCACTGATGGCGTTGTACTTCAGGGTAGGTCTTGAAATGTCCTTTTTCATGATGAATGCAACGCCATTCCTCTTCAAGCTGTCGCTCCCGGCATAGACCTTATGATTGTCGGATTCAAAATGGCCAATACCAGCCCATTTCAACTCACTAATGCCAAAGATAACAATGTTTATGCATTCCATTTCATTTTTGAAGATTTCCAATTTTCCTAGATTCATACTTTGTACATTCTATGTTCTGATTATTCATGGATGTTTGCAGTAGTTTTTTCTCATTTTAAGTTGTGCCATATCAGCAAATGAAGGTCCTGAAAGCTTGACTTCATCCATGTCATTAAGGTCGACTCTACTTTGAGGAGGCAGCTTTTCCCCAGTGGTATTTTGAGTGCCTTCCATCCTGAGGGGCTCATCTTCTGGCACTGCATCCAACAACGTTCCGCTGCTGTTCATAAGGTTTTCACTGGCTAATTATTTTCAGAAGTAGACTGCTGGGTCCTTCCTCCTAGTCTGTCTTAGTCTGGAAGTTCAGCTGAAACCTGTTGTCCATGGGTAACCTTGCTGGTATTTGAATACCAGGAGCATAGCTTCCAGGATCATAGCAACACACAAGCCCCCATGGTAAGAGAAACTGACGGATGCATGGGGGTCTCACAGTTTAGGTGGCTAGAAGTCCAAATTCAGGGTGCCGGCTCCAGGGGAAAGCTTTCTCTCTCTGTCAACTCTGGGGGAAGGTCTTTGTCATTAATCTTGTCCTAGTCTAGGAGGTTCTCTGTGCAGGGATCCAAGGTCCAAAGGATGCGTGTGCTCCTAGCTCTTCTTGCTGGTGGTAATGAGGTTCCTCTTTTTCTCTCTCTCTTTTGTATCTCAGAAGAGATTGAATCAAGATACAACTTAATCTTGTAGACTGAATGCTGCCTCATTAAGGTGACTGCCTCTAACCTGCCTCATTAACATCATAGAGGTAGGATTTACAACACATCGGGAAAATCATGTCAGATGACAAAACGGTGGATAACCACACAACAGTGGGAATCATGGCCTAACCAAGTTGAGACACATTTATAGGGGACACAATTCAATCCACAACATCTAGGAAAAGCACAATCTTCTTAAACTACTTATTAATTTTTATTCTATAGAAACAGAAATGGAGATGTTTTATTTCTTTTCCCAAACTAAATTAGGATTCTGTACAGTTAGGGGGCAAAAGTTCCAGTGTGGTAAAGTATAAACCTTCCTTTTCTTGCTCCAACAGCTGTACTTTAAAGTGATAGAGTCTGTGGTATATGACTATAATTTTGCAATTCTTTCACTTCCCTTCCAACTTGTTTAAATTAGAGAAAACAGTTGTTGTACCTGGAGCTTTCTACTTTTATTAAATTCCATACACTTCCAAAAAAAAAAAAAGACAGTCCTCCATCCCCTCCCAAGAGAATCCTTTCTGGTCCTGCAGTTATGACAAAATCTTTGGTGCTTTAAAAGTTACTGGGCACTTTTGTTTACCTTCCGAGTGATATTTTAGGACCGAAAAACGCAGTCTTGTCTCATTACTTTAGAGTTGTATCTTGTTTTAAACCAAAGCGTGATTAGCACTTTGTTCGCCTTAGTTCTTTGTTTCCTTAAAAAACAAAAAACAAAAAACCTATCCTCAAAGACAAAGACTTGTTGAGAGGAAGGATGATAAAAAGCTTATGTGGTGGCTCTGGCTTTAATTTCAGAAGCAATTCTGACACCATTTTGAAGAAAGGACATATTCCTAGAACACCTTCCAAGGTAACTGCTCTGAATGAGATAGCATTTATTTGGACACAAAAAACATGGTCTGTTAAAAATTTAGTATTAAAATTTTATACTACTCTTTTAAAAATCACTTATCCATAAGTCTGACATTTACTGGAGTACATAGTGAACGAATAATTTGTGGAAGTCTGTACATAGCAAACTCTTTCTCAACTGTAGAATCGACCTCACTATAGCAAACTCTTTCTCAACTGTAGAATCAACCTCACTACTAAATATAGAAAGCATTAGAAAAAATATGTGTCTGAGAGACTTCACAGCCCATTTGGCCATATTATAAAATTTGCAAGGAGTTTTAACAATGTTTCTCAAACACTGTATAACACTGTTAAAAGACGTTAGGTGCTGTTGCGTCAGTTCTGACTCATGGTGACCCTATGGACAACAGAATAAAACACTGCTTGGTCCTGTGCCATCTTCATAATCCTTGTTATGCTTGAGCCCATATTTACCGCCATTGTGTCAATCCATCTGGTTGAGGGTTTTCCTTTATTTTGATGACCCTGTACTTTACCAAGCATGATGGCCTTCTCCAAGGACTGATCCTTTCTCACAACATGTCCAAAGTATGTGAGATGTAACCTCACCATCCTTGCTTGTAATGAGCATTCTGGCTGTACTTCTTCCAAGACAGATCTGTTCATTCTTTTGGCAGTCCATGGTATATTCGATATTCTTTGCCCACACTGTAATTCAAAGGCATCAATTCTTCTTCGGTCTTCCTTATTCACTGTTCAGTTTTTGTATGCATACAAGGCCACTGAAAACACCACGGCTTGGGTCAGGCGCACCTTAGTCTTCAAAGTATCTTTGTTTTTTAACACTTTAAAGAGGTCTTTTGCAGCAGATTTGCCCAATGCAATGCGTCTTTTGATTTCTTACTGCTGTATCCATGGGTGTTGACTGTGGATTCAAGTAAAAGGAAATCCTTGACAACTTCAATATTTTCTCTGTTTATCATGATGTTGCTTATTGGTCCAGCTGTGAGGATTTTGTTTTATGTTAAGGTGTAATCTGTTCTGAAGTCTTTGATCATCATCATTAAGTGCTTCAAGTCTTCTTCACTTTCAGCAAGCAAGGTTGTGTCATCTGCACATCACAGGTTGTTAATAAGTCTTCCTCCAATCCTGATGCCACCTTCTTCTTCATATAGTTCAGCTTCTCGGATTATTTGCTCAGCATAGAGATTGAATAGGTGTGATGAAAGGATACCACCCTGACGCATACCTTTCCTGATTTTAAAGCAGGCAGTATCCCCTTACTCTGTTCAAATGACTGCCTCTTGGTCTACGTACAGGTTCCCCATGAGCACAGTTAGGTGTTCTGGAATTCCCGTTCTTTGCAACGTAGAAGGACCATGCTCACTATCTACAAGGCTATGTTTATCGCTGTAACATAAAAATTAAAACTGACTTTACAAAATTAAAAAAGTAATAAAATTTTGTCATCGAAGTGGCAAATGCTTCATTGCGTATTTACAATTTAAAAAAAGTTATAAAATTTTAACGGCAACAAAAATGTAAACTAAATCAATCCAACCAAACTATTAAGTCTTTTAAATTACTGAAATCACAACTCTTCGATAATATACTAGATTCAAATTCACATACGGAAGAGCGGGGCTCCCCTCATAACTGTTACAAAGGACTTTATTCAATGATGTAGAAAATAACCTTGCATTTATTCAGCACCTTACTGAGTGGTGGAAGAGTAAGTGGTTAAGAGGATGAGGTTTTAAAGCCCAGATTTTATTCTAAGGGAGTTAAGCAGCATGAAATAGGGGAAAATATATGAAATTTAACGCTTAAAGGCCTACCATCAAAGGTAAGAGACAAAAAGTAACCTATTAAAGCACCCTACCATTCAGTTATTAATAAATATTTACTGAGTATCACCATGTGCCAGACACTGGGAATACAGTCGAGAATCAGACACACAGCCTAACAGATTAGACAGATAAATATGTCACTATAACAAGATGTGAGGCTATTACAGGAGAAGTAGTGGGTGCTATGGGAACATGTAACAGAAGCACCTCATCTAGTCTAAGGAATCAAAGAGAGCCTTCTGGGAAAGCGACTTTAATTTATACTTGAAAGCTGGGTAGAAATAGCCAAGTAAATTGTGGTTAAGAGTGTTCTAGGCAAAGGAAAGAAGACGTGGTAATACTCCAAACAAAAAGAGGTAGGAGATGACGTTAGAGAAGCAGGCAGAGCTACCGACCGGGTACTCTATCCTAAAGAGGCAATTCAAGTAGCAAGTTTCATGGTCAGAGTTGCATCTGAAGACTGGCAATGAGAAAGAACAAGAGCAAAGGCGGGAAGAGCACTCATGAGGCTGCTGCAGTAATGCAGGGGAGGGATGATGACGGCCTACAGCCTGACACTGGGGCTGGAGAAAACCAAGCAGATGGGACGGGAGGAAAAAGTATCGGCATTGATCAGAGATCAGAGTGTGGCAAAATGGAGACAGCATGTGCTTTGGAGACTGACAGATCTAAGACAGAATTCTGACCATACTACATACTACTTAAACGAATTGCTTCATTTCCCTATAAGCCAAACTTGGATAATGCCACTTAACTCAATGGTGGGAAGTAATCAATTAGTGCTTGGCACTTCACTAGTTACTTAATAGTATTATTTCTGTGGAGGGCTGACTTCCACAATGGCCTGTAAGATTCCAGCCCTCGGTGTACACGTCCTGTAAAATGCTCTCCTCTTCATGATGGGGTATCATTCCCATGATTATGTTATATGGCAAAAGAAATTCTGCAGATGTAATTAAGGTCCCTACTGAGTTGAATCCGAGTGAATGAAAAGGGAGATTGTCCTGACTGGGCCTGATCTAGCTGGGTGAGGCCTTAAAAGAGCCAAGGAGCAACACGGACACTCCCTGCTCACCGTGAAGAAACGAGCTGCTTGAGTCCTACACCCACAAGGAACCAAACGCTGCTAACAACCACGTGGGTTTGGGAGAGGACTTCCACCCTCAGGTAAGAACCCAGGTTTGGCTGACACCTCGATTTCAACCTGGGAGTCCCTGAGCACAGTCCTACCTGAACTTCTGATTTACAGAACTGTGAGATAATGAATGGATATTATTTTAAACTGCTCAGTTTGTGACAATTTGTTAAGCTGCAACAGAAAACTAATACGAATTCTCTTCAACACCCCCTCTGCAGTTTTCACAATAGGAGTTGTGGCCCCAAAAAGCCAATATCAGCTTTTTTAAAAATAGAAGTTGTAGTGAAGAAGAACAGAATTAAACCATTTGACCTAAATCAGACAAAGAATGTAGCAGGAAGGTCTTTATTTAAAAAAATTATTCATTCAAAGAGCAAAGCTCCTAATTTTATAATTCCTTTGGTTAAGCCAATCTGTTTAGAGATGCTATAGAAGTGGGTTCTGGGTGCTGTGTCTGCTTTATTAATTTTTTGGCAGCTTCATATCCCAAAATGCTCTAAGTGTTCTAACTAAGGTGCTGTCTTTTCAAATGCCCTGTTGACATGAGATACAGTGGAGTGGCATTACACATGCACACACACATCAGTTCATGTAAGTTTTGTATTTGGTCATTTGAGAGAGGTTGGTTAGCACGGATTGGGTGGATTACCATCCATCATTCCAATCCAAGAACGTATGTCTTGGGGCGAACGCGATAGGAGACATAAATCTGCTTTCCCCAGATGGTTTCCTGTACGTCTCTGTCAGTGTGTACAACTCACTGTCAAGTTTAAGTTTGATATCTGATGCTAACGTAATTAAAAAAAACTATGGCTCCTAAATACATGCCAATTATTTCATCTGGTGCTGAAGAGAGAAAAAATCTAGCCTTCAACGTGGAGCCTTCCTAAGAGGCTTTCAAGGCAAATTTTGACTATTTACAATTTCATCTTATGTGCTGACCTTAGAACCTAACCATCATGCAGCTCCGTTCTCAGACCTAAAGCTCTGATTTCAAACTTTGGGGTTAAAAATTTTCCAGAGCACAGACACTCTTTAAATTAGTAGTTTTTGGCCAATACGTAAATAGTGGATGATCTCTTTCTCTCTCTCTATAAAACATTTCATGTGATTCCAAATGCAAAGGCAGCAATTCCAGGCTAGACTTTCTCAGGCAAGAAAGCACACAGCATGGCAAGTGAAGCCAGCCAGTCAGGGTGGTTAGGTCTGGAACAACACTGACTCCATTTTAATTTAATACAATGTTAATATTTTGAAAATCTGGATACTTATTACCAGACCAGGAAATTACTTGTAACAAGTCCACTTATGGACTGGACTATGACTCACAATGTTATAATTTTACAGCTAAGAGCCTCTTTTCAAATGTTTCAATATCAGGACCTTTCAAAGAGCAACCACTAATGTTCTTTAGAAAGCAGTCATGCTTAAGTTTTTTGGGTAATAGAGCTCTTTGAGAATCTGACGAAAACGTTCTTTCAAGCCCATTCACAGACTCCCACTTAAGAACCTCTGTTTTAAAGGATAAAACATCTGGGGGTCAAGACAAAACACAGCTTATGAATCTTAAAAACAAAACTTGATTTTTTTCTGCTGATGACAGGAACCCCAATCCCTTTAACATCCCAATATATATGTTAATAATAATGCCCTAGTAAAAGTGATGTTAATACTGTATAGGAGACACTGTTACAAGAGCTTTACCCGTAGAAACTCATTTAAACCTCCTAACAACCCTATGAAGTAAGTCCCATCATGACTGCCATTTTAAAGACGAGGGCACGGAGACCCAGAGTCACACAGCTAGGGAGAAGCCGAGCCAGCAACTGCACTCAGGTAGTCTGGCTTCGGAGACCACAATCAGAACCATTATACCACACTGATGTTCTTTTGAACTAACTTGATCAAGATCCCTAAATCTGAACTGGCTGAAGGAAAGGGTAACAGATAACTAAGGTCTTCACACCAAAGCTTTTAACAATTTTGAATGGAAATCTTTCTAAAATGCAGTCTATATTTCTGCTGTCATATTTACCAGTGAATATATTTTTAACACTTTTCCAGTACAGTGGAAAGAGCATGGATTCTGCAATCAGACAAATGTGGGTTCAAACTCCGGCTCTGCCACTAAATAGGTGTGTGTCCTGGGAATGGTTATTTCACTTCTTTGACCTTATTTTTGTGAAATGGGGATGATAAGACCTATGCCTCATTGGGTTCTTATGAATATTCAGATATATAGTAGATAAAACACTTACTACAGGGCCTACAATGTATTAAAAACTATAAATAGAGCTATTATTATTTATTGTTATTTACTATATACTTTTTTTTTTTTTTATAGTGATACCCTTGGAAACCCGGGTGGCGTAGTGGTTAAGTGCTACTGCTGCGAACCAAAGGGTTGGCAGTTTGAGTCTGCCAGGCGCTCCTTGGAAAGTCTATGGGGCAGTTCTACTCTGTCCTATAGGGTCGCTATGAGTCGGAATCGACTCGACGGCACTGGGTTTGGTTTGGTTTATAGTGATATCCTGAAGGAAAATGCCCCCAAATGCCCTGTTTTATGAATTCTTACTGAGCTCTACTGCCCCTTCCTGGCACGCAGGTCTTTCAGCACTTCTTCTTCTTGCCTTCTTTACTTTCAACCTTCTGGTGGCTTCACTTCAGTCACACCCTATGCACTCTCTGGTCTCAATGCCTTCACATATATATATTTTATCCCCTGACTAGAATGCCTACTCCTCATTTCCACCTAATAATGCCTGCTTGGCCTTTTAAGAATCAGTTCAGATGCTACCTCCCCAGGGAAACCCTCTCGAACTTCCCAGGCTTTCCTTGGACTCCCTTAGCACTTGGCACATCCCTTTGTGGAGGTTCAGCACCCTAAACACTAGACTCCAAGCTCTCTGAGAGGAGACACTGCATCTGATTCACAGTTGTATCCTTAGCACTTGGCAAGTGCCTGGCACCAGGTCAGTTTGGAACAGATGTGTTACTGAATGAATAACAGTCTCAGAATTATGTGTGACAGGCCAGGATATACATTCCTTTGGATTATTTCATCTGATTTTCACAAGACTTTAGTACATGAAGGAGGATGGGTACTAAAAACTACTTCCCCCAATTTAAGAATAAAGAAACAGGGTCAGAGAGGTCAAGTAACTTGTCTCCAGCCAATGTCCCTTCTCTTCACTCCAAGGAGCTTTCATGAGCTGTAGGGAACTCATTGGATAATATTGACTTTTTGCTTCTTAGAGACCTTGCTTTCTTTCTTAACTGTTTTCCAAATAGGTGAGATAACTGCAGCGTTTGGTTCCTAAAAGGTGGGGTGCCATATTAAAAAACAAAACAAAACAAAACCAAAACCATGAATGCATAGTCTTGCTTAGTCTAATATCTGGAATGAGTAGCTGAAAAAATTAAAAAAAGTAAAATGCTTTGAAGTGTATCTTATGTTTTTGAGGAACTTGAGATGAAAGCAATAGCAATTTTAACAGCAGCTAACGTTCACTGAGCCAAGCCCTGTGCTAAGTGTGTTACATGTATTATCTAACTTATTCTAAAGAACCCCATTTTACAAATGAGTAAACAGAGAAGTGAGGAAGAAATCACAAGAGAGCAAAGCTGGTAAACAGCAGACTAGAATAAGAATGCATATCTAATGGATTCTAGGGTCCAAGGTTTTAACTACTTCATTATACTCTGCCTCGTAAATTCACACACACATACGCACACACACACCCTCAGACAAATCTCAGACATCAGGACTTTGTATCAGTCTCCTTCTTATAAATACAAAGCATTAGTGTGAGGGAGATCTAGAATCTACTTATAGCTTGTCAAAGACTTACTATGGCAATGGGTAACCATCTCTTAAAATTTTAGAAAGGTGTGTGGTATAGTGGGAAGAGAACAGGCTTGGGATTAAAGAAAACTGTATTAGGAATCTGGCATCACCACTCGACAGTCTAAAACTTTGTCCCTTCTTCTCAGCGCCTTCCTTGGTCAAACGCAGCTAATAATACCTATCAATTAAGGCCGATAATATACGCAAAATGCTTCGCACAGAGCCTGACACACAGAAAGCACTCAACAAATGGTAACTACTAACTTCTACCATTTATTGTTGATGTAATTTGTCTCAGTTTTGCCAGAGAGAGAATTTATGCAATAATATCACAAGCCTAGTCTACCTGGCCCAGCCTTAAGCTGCTTAGAGGAAATGTAAAAATTCTAGGAACACACAGATAACTGAAGGCATGCCTCTGAAATGGCAACACAGAGATATTATTTCGAGTGCTAGTGAATGGGCTTTTATGCAGCCATATCCTGCTCTTCCAATATAAGCAAAAATGTTTCACTCCAATGGGACAGCCTTTAATGGGAAACCATCGAGATATTACCACATGATTTTTTCTACTCCTCCTCAGAGAGCAGGACTCAAATCAAACCAAACCCCCAAAAAACAAAATCCAACACTGAAAATGTTACCAGTCTATTCTGAAACTGTTCCCCTCACTTCCGTGACACTGCCCTCTCTCTGGTTTCCAGGCCAACAAAACTGTCTCCTTCTCCTTCTCCAGTGCCCTAACTGCAGGTGCTCCAAAAGATTCTGCTCTGGGCTCAATTCTCATATCCACTTACATACTTCATTTATTGCAATCAATGCACAATTTCTAACTCTAGTTCCAACTGCTCCACTGAATTCTAGGTCTTGCATTTCCATTGCACTCTGAAAATTCCCACCTAGATGATATTTATACAACTAACATTTACCAAATGCTCACTAATGTGGCAAGCACTGGGCATAAACAGTTCTCAAATTTTCTTGGTTCATGGTACTTACGTGGCTTTTCATGTAGTACTTACTGTTTATCACAGCAATTACAGAAAATCCAGATTTGCAGAGATATAACATTATTCAAAGGAATGTAATGTGGTAAAATGTTAACACTGTAAACTACTTCAAGCTAGTAGTTCATGAGCATCTGAGATGTCAAGTATCACTGTTTTCCTCAAATATTTAAATATCCAGTGGTGCCCCTGTAAGTCTGCTGTGGCACCCAGAGTGCCTTGGCACACCGAGGCCCTTGGCACTTTTGTATGTATTAAGTCATTTAATTTTTAACAATCCTTTGAGGTAGGTCTATTACTATCCCCAATTTATAGGTAGAGAAGTTATATAACATCACCCACCAACATCACATAGCTTTTAAATGGCAGACCCAGGGTTTGAACCAAGTGGTCTGGGTCCACAGCCCACGCTCTTAACCAGCTAGCTATGCTGAATCTTCTGATGCTTGTACCTCAAAATCTAAACCTAACTCATCTTCTTCTCTCAAACTAGCTATTCTCAGCTTCTCCATTTCAGCCAGAGTTCTGGCCATGGGATTTGAGGTAGAAAGGCCTGTAGAGGCCTTGAGCATTTCCACCAGTTGGCTCTCCAGCCTCTGCTCACTGCAGACCAAGGGAACAAGATTCCTGAAGCATTCTCTTCTGTCTCTAGGTGGGCTGTCTCTGACTTTTAGATAGTCCTTTTTTGTGCTGAAACAAAATTCTGTGATCATGTAGTTTCTACCCTTTGTACCAGCTTTATACTTTTGGATCATCTAATCTCTCTTCCACTTGGCAGCACTCTGAATAATAAAAGAGTAATCACAGAACTCACATTCTTTCAATTATTGTATTTACCAGCATACAAAAAATGTCAGATTTGTAAGATGCATTGTCAGTTTACAAGCAATTTTACTTTTAGAAAACAAAGTACTTTTCAACATGTATTTACTGAAAATGGTTCTGTAGAAGAAAACTTATTTTTGTGTTTGCCATACCCAGCAGCTTTAAGCTGATTGTTTTTTCTAACAGGTTTATGAGTCAGAATAGACGCTGCAGCACATAACAATAACATATTTTCTGTATTGGTGGCAAACCAAAATATTGCTTGTTGGCACTGCTACCATGCTTCTTCACAAGGTCTCTAACATCAAATGTGAATCTAGTTAGATTAGAAATTTATTTAAATCTAAAACAGTAAGGAAATAACCCAAACACTTCCAATTAGTTGCAGGGCCTATCACCTGCTCTTTTTGTTAAGAAAACTATTGTCTATCAGTTGCCACAGTGGACTGAACGATACGGGAAAACATTTGTCCCCTCTCCCAAACACACAGGGACACCAGAAAAACATTTTAATCCATGAGTAAGCTTGAAACTTAGTAAAGAAAACCCTCAGGTGCCAGAAGCCAGAAGAAACTTAAAGAGTACTGAATGGAAGCTAAGGCTAAGGAGATCAATGAGAAACTGCGACCAGGCACTGGCCTTAACATGGGGGCCTAGGGCTTTAATGCTGGGTCATGAGCTCTGAGAAAACAGAGGTGAAGGTGAGCTACCTGTATAAAGCTGAGAGAGTTCATGAGATGCTTGATATGTGAAATAGGAACCAGAAAAAATGCCACCCCACTCCACCCTAAGGAAGGCTGAATTCTACATCAGGCTACGAGGATGAAAAGTTAAGAAACCAGAAATCAAGTTGGCATAGCGCATGTGTATGAGGTCTAATTCACATTGCCAAGGTGGTACTGTGACCTTATACTTGGAAAACTGACACAAAAACTGGCCAGAAATTAAAAAACAAATAAACACACAAACCCCATAGGGTTCCTGGTAGAAGCAAACACAAAACCATTCTGTAGGGAGCTCCCATAACAATGGGCACTCAGAATAAACAACCTCTGCTAAAGCTGAGCTTACACTTAAATTATAAATCACAACAAGTGAAATATTACAAGGAATAGTCAGCAGAAACAAGTGAAAGAACTTGGGTTTCAAGAACTAGAATAAACAAAAAAAAAAGACTTAAAAATTAGCATGCTTAAAATATTCAAATAGATGAAGTAATTGAATCAGACAATAGCTGGATAGTATTTAAAAAGACTGGAAAGGTAAACTAGAAATTAAACAGAAGGTAATTAAAAGTTCAATGGACAGGCTGAAGAATAGTCTAGATACGACTGAGGAGAATTAGCAAATTGCAAGACACCAGGACAAAATGAGAAGGCCCATAACTAATAAGAGAAGGAACAGAGATCTTATTTGAAAAACACAATGAGTAGCAGATAATCAGAATTGAAAACCTGCGTGTTCAGATTGCAAGAACACACAAAGGTCAAGCAAGACAAATATAAATACATTTCACATCTGGGCAAACTGTAGTGAAACTAAAAAAATAAAAGAGAAAATCTTAACTACTACCAATCTACCTACTTACCTACCTACACACATGAGGAGAGACAATCAAACTGATGGAGGGTTTCCCATTAGCAATAATAAAAGTTAGCCACTGGGATAGCAACTTCAAAGTGCCCACAGGAATAACTCAAGACTTCTTTTCCCATTTCATAATTCTTGTGTGAGGGGAATTAAGTACATTTTCAGAATATAAAGTGAGTTTATTACTCACAGATTCTTAATGAAAAAATTTCTTCAACAAGAAACAACTTGAATCTAGAAGGAAGAAGTGGGCTACGCTGTAAGCAAAAAAAAAAAAAAAAGCTAGTAAGTATGTTGGTAAATCTAAATATGTACTTAATGGACCACAACTACCACAACGTCCGCCAGCTGAGCCCAGAACAACTAGATGGTATCCGGGTACCAACACCAACTGCTCTGGACGGGATCACAACAGAGGTCTAACAGAGATTGGAGAAACCCCAAGAGTATGGCCCCCGGATACCTTTTTAACTCAGTACTGAAGTCACTCCTGAGATTTCACCCTTCAGCCAAAGATTAGATAGGTCAATAGGGCCAACAGTAACACACGTGAGGGCTGTGCTTCATAGCTTAATCATATATACGAGACTAATGGGTACCCCAGCCTAAAAGCAAAGAGAGGTTGAAGGCATGCTAGAAACTTAACCTTCCTCTTAAAAAATGAGGACAGTATGCAAGTTGCACAGCAACCAAATCTCTTGACTGGTAGAGTAGGAAACAGCAGTACCCCACATAAAGATGGCCGCTGATCAGCCACTTTGGATTTGTGTTGCCCTCCACAGTCCTGGCAATAATCTAATCTCCCACATCAGCTTCCTGAGAGGGTTCACTGTGCCTCTTCCTAGTCATCTGCTCCAGGACTTTGACCTGTCATTTTTCCTGTTCCGCTTCACTCAAATTGTAAAAATTCGGGTCTGTTCTAATTTTGCTTTGTTAGCCATGACTGAACCAGTTCAAACTGATTCGAAGCCCTGCTTTGAAATACATTAAAAAAAAAAAAAAAAAAAAAGACGATCGATGGATAGATAAAGGAAATATAGCAAAATGTTAATTACAGAATCTCGGTGGAGGGTATATGGTGTTCACCACACAATTCTTTCAATTCTTCTTTTTGTTTGAAAAAGTCCATAATAAAATGTTGAGAAAAATGATAAGCATAAGGTTTTGAGCTTGGATTGACCAGAAATACAGGAGATGGGGGACAAGATGCAGGTTTATGGGCCTGGACGATAGCTCAATTAGTGACACACTGGTTTGAGGTACCCAAGGCATCCAAGCAGAAATGCTTATCGGACAGTTAGAAACTAGACTAGTCCTAGAAACTTGACTACCAAAAACCCAGTAACTTGACTAGGTTCAGTTATTTCACTATGTCATTTCCTAAATGTCTTTCTGCTTTCATGCATTCCTTTCTACTGAAACCCCTTGTCCTCTTTAAGGCCCAGCTGAAAAAAGCTTTTACCCTTCTACCTTCAGCACTGTAAGACTAGTCCATGACATTATCATGTTTCACTGGAATGAAAATTTCTAGGGGAACATAGACTCTCACACAAAATATACACTATTTGGTGAAGGAATGTTCATATAAACAAATAAATACGACCCAGTATCTGAACATCTATTTTTTTGTGTTCACACTGATTTTTGTTTCAGAAGGTATACATATGTTTCTTTCTGAGATATATAGCAAGGATGGCGAGACTTCATCTCACATACTTTGGACATGATATCTGGAGGGACCAGTCCCTGAAGAGGATATCATGCTTGGTAAAGTCAGGGTCAGTGAAAGAGAGGAAGACCCTCAACGAGAGGGACTGACACAGTGGATGCAACAATGGGCTTAAGCATAGCAATGACCGTGAGGATGGTGCAGGACCGGGCAGTGCTTTGTTCTGTTGCACACAGGGTTGCTGTGAGTAGGAAGTGACTGGATGAAACCTAACAACAACAACATATATATGTTGTATATCTATGCGCACATAAATATATACACATACAAATATACATAAATACAAACTTTCTTAAAAGATATCCTTTGCAATAGGGAAACTACCTTGCAGCTCAACTGTACGCTAAAATGAGATTTATATCCCCGAATTCATAATATATTTGATTTTCTCTTTCTTAGTAGCTTTTCTTTCAGATACTATCTGACACTTCATTTTGCAGAACTACAAAGACTGGTTGTCCTCAGGTGGCAAAACTATGATCAATTTTTTTCTTTCTACTATTCGGAACTTTCAAATTTCTACAAAAATAACATATTACACCTTAGTAACAGGGGAAAACTTTTTTTTAAAGAGGAAATCTTTAACGACATAGTCATCACACCATGTGGTACAATTACTGGAAAATTCCTCAAGTGTGAGAAAAAAAAACAAACTGAGGTGATTGATTTCTCATTACTATCTTCCCAATGGACAGTGAACTTCTGAAGGTCAAGGGCCAGGCCCTGCTCATCTCTGCACCTCCTGGCACCCAGTACAGCATGGAGCCTGGCAATTAGTAAGCACTCTAAACAGTGAAAGGACCCATATTTGACACTAAAGAGAATACCAGAAAGTACCCAACACCAGTAGAAAGTCACTAGTTTATTCCATTAACTTAACTGGTCATAATTCTACTAATTTTGAAAATCTATTTTTCAAAAAGACCTCAAAGAACACCTCTCCCATCTCTCAACAGTCCCAAGGAAGACAATGCTGCTGACTGAAAAGAAACTGGGCTTGGCCCCGTCTATGAATCCTAAGTACCAGTCAGAATAAGTCACGGTATTCCTAAACCTTTGCTTGGTGAAGGAAGTGAATAACTATTAAGAAAACCCACGGAAAATTAAGATTGCTCCTACTTTTGTACCAGATAGACATGGCGACTGGTAACATTTCATAGTTTACATGATTCCAACATCCAACACCCCCGCCCCACCCCCCCTCAAAACATTCTCAAAGTTTCACCTTGGCTGTCCACTCCAAGTCTACTTACTATATTAAAAAAATTTTTTTCTTTACCTTTTCTCCCCTTTCTCTCTCTCTGTCCTTGTCTTCTCTTTTCTTTTTCTTCTCACTATGCCCATCTGTGTGGAGGCTGGGAAGTGGTGGAGGAGGGGCAGCTGCTCCAGGGTATGGGATGCTGGGAGGAGGGGCAGGTGTCATGGTGACCTCTCCCACTGCTGCAGTGGAAAGTCCTGAACTTCTCTTGGACTTGGAGTGTCGCTTCTCTTTATGCTTTTCCTTGTCCTTCTTCTTTTTGCTCTTCTTTGACTTCTTCTTCTTCTTGATTTCCCGGTAAGAATCATCTATCACTAACTCCCCAGCCTCCAGTTCCCCACCCGAGGACGAGTCTGACTCTACCAGAATAGGTTCAATCTCTGAAAGATCAAGGTTAGCATTGTGGGGTTCTGGGAACTGGGGGGCATCAGACCCTTCAGGGCCAGGAGATGAATGTGGATCTGAGGATGACTTGTGTTTCTTCCGGGCTGATTTCAGAAAGCTCTGTAACTCGTGTCCTAGGAATAAAGCACCTTGCTCATCCCGAGCTGATTTCTTAGAGGATTTTTTCACAGTTGCTTGCGGAGAAGGGTACTGAAAAGACTCCTCATCAACTGAGCTGCTTCCTTTCTCCTTTGGTGAGAGAATGAGTTTCATCTTTAGGCCATCAGGCTCACGAAGGGTCAGTGTCTCTGTGTTCACATACAGTGGTTTCATTTTTTTTGATTTGTGGGAGACACAATCCTCCAGGGATAGTTCCCCACTGCTTCCACTTACTTTCTTCTTGTGGTGTTCTTTTTTACTCTCTGAATGGCTTGAAGAACTAGAGGATTTCTCCCCTGTCTTTTTGGAGGGCTTGGAGCCTGGTGCCAGTGGGGAAGTGATAGCCTTCAATAGGTCCATGGCTGTATCCGCAGATTGTGGGCTGGACTTTTTCTTTTTCTTCTGTGACGATTCCAAAGACGCAATGTCTGTAAATAATCAAGAGAAGTAATGGCAATATGATAGGCAGCAACTTCCAACCTGTTTTCTCTCTCACCCAAGACACCCAACTAACAAGAGAAAGAGGCTAACAGGAATGTCAGGGGAGGTCCTTCAAACTGATTTCCAGTATTTGGAGATGATGCCCATGTGCTTCTTGGCTTGGTAGATTCTGCCTCTGATCCAGGAGACAGTTTTCACCACTAAAGTTGTTTCTCTTCACTGAGTCTTCACAAGCTACCAAAGACAGCATACCCGGAAGAATGGACTATCAGCTGTGGGATTAAGGGCACTTAAAATTTAGATTAGGCTGCAGATAGAGTATCATTTGTTTCTGTGTTCGGGACAAATTCATTCTGGAAGAGGGTTAGTCTCTTCAGCTATGTGCATTCCATAGCTAAGAAAAACTGGTCTTGTGAGTGGATATACACTGAATGGAGAAGTAACCCACAGGTGCAGGCCAGAGGGCCCAAGGACTACAGATGGCAAAGGAATGCTAGGTAACATTGGGCACAAGATAAGCGGATGATTGGGGGGGGAAGGAACCTGGTACCTGGTATATCACAAATGAAGACTGTTCTTCTATGCTGAATCCTCCAAAATACCAGCCCTCCACCTCTCTCCTCCTCCACACTGGTTTATCGGCACTCAGAACAAGAACCACTGTCCTGTTAAATAGGCCACTGAGTCAGCAACATCTGGATCCCTTCCCCTACCCCGATTCCAAGAACCAGCGATGTGTTTGTCCCACCTGTTGCCCTTTCCCATCCTTACCTCCAAAGCAGTAATCATCAGAGGAGTGCTTCCTCTTCTTCTTATGTGTGTCCGTCCCCAGGAAGTAGAGTTCACTCTCCTGGAATTAAAGGGGAAGAACAGTCCATCATGAATAAGATGAGACAAAAGCAGTTGGGAACTACTCTTGTTCTTAGATGCCTTTTAACTCTGGAAAACAAATTAAAACACAAGAAATAACAAAAATAAGATGTGAATTCAAACAAAAAAATTGATGAGACAAAAAAATTGAGTGACCTTTTATTTTTCTTTTTAAAAGTTTTTAAGAGAAATTTCTTTTTTTCAAATATTAGGAAATACAAGAAACAGTTAGGTTCCCTAATTCAAACGTTAAGAACCTCACCTTTAACTTCTTCTTGGAAGAATTCCTGACCTGAGCAGCGATTTCTTCCTCTTCCCTTAAAAAATCTTTGTAAGAACGTTTCTTTTCTCGTTGGCTTCGGCCAGCTGCCAGTCCTATGTCCTCAAAGCTGTGATCACCATCAAAGCAATCTGGGAAGCATGGGTTCATTTGGGAAAGGAAATGGGAAAGTCAAGTAAGTAATGACCAAATCGTCGCACGTGCAATAGTACCTCATTTCTAAATTAAAATTATGTTTCATTAAGTCCACTGAAATACAGGGCTAAATCCAAGGGGACAAGAATATTTCTTGATGATATGGCTGCAAATACAATCAAACCTGAAGAACCAAAGCTTCCACACTATGCAAAGGCCCAAATGTGCATCCTCAGACATGGTTTCTTAGTTGTGATTTGGCAGGTGGACACGGACTTGCAGAGGTAAGGCTGGAAAGAATAAGGATTCATGTGCTGCGCTGCTCTGTGGGAGTCCAATACGTGATTCCTATGCCCAGACTCCTGCACACGGGAGCTGGCAAGGACCAAGAGTGCTGCAGGGGATCGCCCCAATAAACTAGGCTCGATTTCAGACTCTCATGCTGGAACCCCTGTCCTGGGTTTCGTTTCCATGGGCCCAGCCTGGGGGTGTCGTGGAGGCTGGATATCATACTAGTGCTCTGGACCATCACTGGGGAGTCCAAGCTGTGGTGCCCAGTCCTGGTCACTATGTCCATGGGCTGCAAGGATTGAAGAGGATACCCCCTTTGGAATGCTTCTCAGATTAAGGGGTCATACCTTCTTTCTTCATGGAGTCATCATAAGCCATGGCGGTCCTGCAGGCCCTTTGAGAATGTGTCACTGTGTCCAGGCTCCTTCCCGTCTACAGGACCAGGTCTGAGAAACAAAGAAGGAAAACCCTCCTGTAATGTGAATTCACTGTGGAGAAGAAACCTTCCAGGTGGAAATGCGCAGTGATCCAAGGGCCGACTAGAAGGGCAGCAAGAAATAAAGCAGTGTCTTGTCACCTCCTCAGTCTGCTTGTAAATCTACTGGGGTTGAAACTCCAGGAGGTATACTAGGCTTAGATTTGATTCAAGAATTAAAGGTGTGGTTTGGGAAAGTATATAAAATGCCTCACATATAAAAAATACTTCAATGAGAACTTCTGAAATGCCAACAGGACCGACAACACTGGGACAGAGTAAAAACCGACATCAAGTGAGAGCAATAGGTTTAGTCATGGTTACAAAAGGGACAGGTAAAGCAGGTTGCAGAGGAAGACAGATTATACCACTCAGATGAAGAAGACAAAATCCTACCAACTGGACTGCTGACACTGTAAAATCTATTACATTACAATAAAAATAATAACATTATAGCTATATTAAAGATCTTTAGACCATATTTTTTTGCATGTATTTCACTGGGCTAAGACTTTGCTCAAATTCATGTAAGTGTAAAAGTAGGTATACTTCTTACATTAGCTGGCTATATGACAGCTTGTAACATTATCAAAGCCTTTCTTAAAGTTAGTCTGGCTAGGTAAAAATAAGGGAGAATTATCATTTGTCTACTGATAATGAATTTTTTATGAGTTAAGATTTTCACTAATTACAAGAGTTACTACAATTTAAATGTTCTAAACAGTACTGAATTTGTTAACATTTTTGGCATTGAAGTTTATATACCAATTTTGACTTTGAAGATGACAGTGCTATAAACTGCACAGTTAGACAAAGTCCTTTAAATGCTTTAAGGACAGGTAATGTCACAAGTCCTATAGGAAAAGTCTTTGCAGTAAATTTCAAAAATACATACAAATATATTGAAGATGTTCTCACCCAGTTAGGAAAATGTTTAGAAGTTGACTTGATTGGTCATTTATTTTTTATTTTACCTTTGTTACTATAATGGGATTTACTTCAACGGGGCATTACTAATACCTTCAGGTAGGTATGGATGATACTGAAGTGTGTAACTTCTGTGAAAGAAAGGATGAATTTGATTAACAAGGGAAAGTTTCACAAGCGTTAGATTAAAAAAAACTAAAGACTTACTCGTATAGGTCAGATAAAATACAATGCATGGATAGGCCTAAATTGAAAATAGGAGGAAAAAAAAAAGTATTACCAAGAATGATTTACAAGTAAGATTAAGAAAAAAAAAAAAAGATTAAGAAAAGAAACATAAAAAAGCAGTTCTCCACTTCCCTAAGAAATGAAATGAAGAATGGACTTGGTTAAAATAAGAGCAGCTAGCGTCAAGTAAACAAACTAAACGAAGTGGATTATTTTAAAGATAAGCCAGAAAAGCACTTGCTCAAGGGGCATTTTCGTAGGAAATGAAGGGGACGGCGACATAAGGCCAGGCCTCATGTGGAAATATGAGGGGCAAGGTAGTGTAGTTTTTCATGTTCCAGCATTACGTATTAAACTTTCTCAGGTGGAAACTATCTTCCCCTTTCTACCCAAAGGGAGTGGAGGGGTGGGAGAATGTCATCAGGTATTAGATCCATTAATGTGAAAATAGTATATCCTTTCACTGGCACCAAAATAAGGAGCCCTGGTAGCACAGTGGTTAAAATGCTTGCCAGCTAACCCAGAGGTTGTTGGTTCGAACCCACCAGTTGCTCCACTGGGAAAAAGATATGGCAGTCTACTTCCATAAAGGTTTACATCTTGGAAACCCTATAGGGGCAGTTCTACTTTGTCCTATGGGGTTCTATGAGTCAGAATTGACTTTGATGGCAGTGGGTTTGGTTTGATTTTGGAACCAAAATATTGAGATTTTTAGGGAGAAAAAAAATATATATATATACATCACATTGATTTTCATAGGCTGATAATGCCAAGAAATACCACAGCTTGAGACCTCAAGTTAAATGCTTTTCATGCCAAATAGGTTTTGGCAAAGAATGCTTGAGAAATAATGGGGAAAAAATCTTAAATATCCAATATCATACACATGGCCAACAATCTGTCAACAAGAAAATGCACTTCTAAATGTAAGGTCCTGAGACTTAGGATTAGGACTTCCCTTTGGTAACACCAAAGGACAGAGTTGAGCAATCTAACACTCAGAATAGAAATAAGTACCTCTGTAGACAAAATAAGAAAACAAATAACTGCGATTTGGAGTATGAAAAGGTGCTTGACGTCTCATAACTGCTTTGAAAAACAACCAGTAGATTAAAACAATTGCGAGAGGAAAACAGAAAATTAGGAGCTGTTCCTCAGAGGCACAGGCCAATACAGAAAACACGGGCTGCTGTTACCATTAAGTCTTAGAATTAGGCCTGTTGCTGTTCAGATTTTCTTGAGAAACACTGAAGAACATCTTATAAGTTAGAGGATTAAATAACCTGTAGAAAAATATGAGAGTGGCCTGAAGACAAGTCCAGTCCACTAAATAACTGGGGTAGCTGAAAGCTTGAAAAACTAAAATTAAACACAATGGACTATATCAGTCACAGCTTGGGAAGACTGATGGGCCCTTAACTTCTAGATGCTTTAAAATCTGAATATTACTGTAGCATAGGGTCTAGTTCTGGTTGCTGGCTCATAAAAGAAAGAGGGCACTAGTTAAAGAAGTCTTAAGCAACAGTGTAGCAGACAGAGTAAAGGAAACATTTATGTAAGATCAGATGAGCCCCTGATACTCCTTCTAGGCCTCAAATACTATCCATGGTAAAACTGGAGTTAGGGGCAGGCAGCTGATTATTCAGGTTAGTGGAAATGAAACATCTTAGGTTTGATTTTCACATTAGAAAACAGAGGCCATAATTGAATTAAATGTTGGCAAATGTGAAATCTGTTAAAAGCCATTTTTCTGAGTTCCATAATCTTGGCGTTGAGAGAATTCAATGCTGTCAACTTTAAGAGGCAGGGATAATTTTACAATTATGTTCATTTCAGTGTGCTAAGAAATGACAACATAAGTAAAATTTCATTATTTAGCACTGTTCATGGCAGTAAAAAATACGCCATCATAAAAAAATGTATACTTATGAAATGTGCAAATTGTTAAATGGCTTTTTGGGATTTTTCTTCAGGATACAAAAAAGGGGAGGCAGAGTTGTTCTTCCACTTGTAGAGAAATATACAAATTATGGTCAGGAATAGGCTTTTGGGATTACCGACGTCATTAGGGAAAACTTAAAATCATCAGCTATAGTACTTGGTTACTTTGAAAATTCATATTATAAACACTGAAAAGAGAAGTTTCAGAAGGTGATTTTTTGAGGTGATCCGAGCCCCGCAATCACTAACAAGCTTCTTCATCCAGAATGCAAACAAATATTGAAAAAGAAGGAACACAGGCAGTCCCATAAAGCAGGAAGTAAGTGAAATCCTGAAAGCCAGGTCTTGTCCAGGATGAGAACCGTGTCCGGGGTTTCTCCTCTTTGCCCAACACCTCTTGCAGGAACTCAAATTGCCACATCCAGCTGTTGCCAGTTTCTGAATTTTTCTTTTTTGGGGGGCGTGTGTGCGTGCGTGCGTGCGTGTGTTACTTCTAGGATATGAGCAGGTGAGGTCTTCTCATTTTTGTCGAAGTTTCCTCCAATTTCGGCCACGACTCAATTCTCGCCACTCTCTTTTCTCCAAGGTCCTACCTATGCAGCACTCACAGCCCCTGCCAGCTCTGGAAGCTGCGGAGATCCCGACCGCCTGGGATGGGGACTGAATCTTCTTGTTGCAGTGTAATTAAGCGGAACCATGACCACTGCAGACTGGTTGACAACACACATTTCTACAAAACCAGCAATACGAATTTTGACAAGCCTTGTCCAATCAACAGGCTTTATTTTGGCTTCGGTTTTTTGTTTTTGATTCTGCTGAGGGAATATAATCAGCCACCAGCTTGGGCATTAGAAAGGAGGAAGCCCAGACGCTTCTCTTCTTTTGCATGATAAAAAGACAATCTACACCTTAATAGCTGTAAGGGAAAATGGGCCTGTGTGAGGAGACACCACTAGAAACGCACGTTAGAACTGGGTCACCCGTAAAAAATACAGACGATACCAGGTTATTTATACAGAGAGCCCCCCAGGACCACCACTTCTGTGGTCCCCACGCAAATCAATGGGATCCTCCCCGCAGCTTTGCAGCAACAGCTAGTTCAACAAAGCTCTGCAAAGAGAAGAAAGGTCCTGGCATCCTCTTCTGCCAGCCGCTGACCCAGCCCTCCCGTCGCGCCGGACTCGGGCCCCTTTGCCCCCAGCAGCCCCAGGACCCCGCATCCCGGGCCCCGAGCCCAGCCGCGGTCCCCACTCGGGTTCCCGCGTCCCCGGCGGCCGCACGGTGCCCCCGAGGGCGGGGACGGCTCGGGCAGGGGGACGGCTCGGGCAGGGGGAGGGGCGGCCCCGGCCCGTAGGTCCCCAGGGCGGCCGCACGCCCCCTCCCGGCCCCGCAGCTTTCCCGCCTTCCCCGTTTGAACAGCTCCCGCCCGCCTTCTTCCTTCGGCCCGCTTCAGCCCATTCCCGGGGGCGGGCTGCGGCCGCTACTCTAGTCCCCGGCGCGGCCCCTGGGCTAGGCCGCGACGGGCCTGGGGCGCCCCCGGGGCGGTTTCGCGGTCCCGGGACGGCGGCTGGTGGCGGGGCGGGGCCGCTGCCGCCTCTGGGTGGGGGCCCGGCCCGGCCTCTTGGGGGCTCCGCTCGCCGCTACCTTCACTCGGATCGCCCGGATCCCGCTTCAGCGCCGCCGACCGCCGCCATCTTGGAGAAGGAGAGAAGAGCGCGAGCGGCTAGGAAGCCTCAATCGATCCCAGAGCGCAGACTCGGGCTCGGGAGGGGGAATCCCGATTGAGAAAGAGCGCCGAGCTCATCGAATGAAACTCTGAACTCGCGGCTAGTGTTAATTGAGAATCTGCTCGGTGGTAGGCTTGGTCTAGAGACTTTACGAACATCATGTCATTTATCCTCACTACATCTCTGTGAAGTGGGCTTTTATCGCACTTGGCAGACGAGAAACAGGCTCAGAGATGTTAAGTGACTTGCCCAAGGACAAACAGGTGGTTGGAGTAGGGGGCAAAATTCTATCCCAAGTCTTCTGATTCTAAAAGCAGTGCCCTTCCCAGAAGAATATGCTGTTTCGTTCAAAATATTTTTATACAGTGTTTCCCCTCTTTGAAAAATCTAGAACCCTGCAGATTAATAGCAGTGACGCTTATTTGGAATTTGCCATCTACATTTGGGTGTTTGGTATATCTGGAGTGAAGGGGAAGAACACATCTTTATAAAAATGTACTGTAAAATAACTTTCCTAGTGAATCGCATGCATGTCTCCCTATTTGCACCTAAAAGCTGGAAATAGTCTTCAGAAAAACTAAGAGATGTAACGTTCAGGAAAGAATCAGAGCTTTCGAATTTGCTTCAGAGAATTTGGGCCAATGAGTAGAAATTAGAGTGTGCAGTCTTTGGTTCCATTTGAAGTTTTTTTTTTTTTTTTTTAAGAGCAGTTTAATAGTGTAAGGAAAGGAGCCCCGTGTCACCAGAGGAGCCCAGCTAGACGGGAGCCAGCAGATGCTAGTGTCTGAGTTACTGTAGAGCAGAGAAGTTAGAGATTGACTTCTGGAGTCATGCGTTCCATAAAAATCTGTGCAAATTTATGCGTTTGTGCACATGTTTGTTTTTTCTGGGTTTTCAGTGCCAGCAAACAACCCCTGCCCTAGTGGGCTTTCCATTCTAGAATGGGGTGGGTGCTTGCAGATGTTGTAGTTATGCAGCTCACTTTACAGACTTAGAAACTGAGACGGAGGGAAACAAGGTGATTTTTCTCAGACCACACTGCTAATTAGTGATCAGATGAGGACTAGAAGCCGGATTATCAGACTCTTGGTTTAGTGCTTTTTCTGCCATATCATGCTTTCGCCCTGTCAGCACTGGGTAGAAGGTCAGATTCTCGTTAATCACTGCCCCTACAACTGTGAAATGCTGAAAAGTTAAGACATCAGAGACAAAGTTGTTGAATTTACACTCGAAATGTAATTGCAACTAATAAATAAAACTAGCATCTTGGCCTCTTCCTCAGCCCCATCCTGCTCACCTAAAAGGCAGGCAGTCAATTTCACCAAAAGGTATGAGCTTTGCATTTTGGGGATATCTTGCCTGAAGCTAGGCCTCTCTTTGAGGTATTTAAGAGCCATAAGAATATATTTCCCTGTTGTTCTTCACTCTGGCTGTATTGGTCAGGATGTTTTCGATTGTAAGTGACAGAAGCCCAACTCAAAAGAGTTTGCTATGAAAGGCAGATGTATTGGCTCACATTACTGAAATGTGTACCACCTTCAGGCTTGGCTGGATTCAGGGAATGACTCAAGCTGCCCTCTTAACATCTCTCTGTAGTGCTTTCCTCTGAGTTGGCTTCATTCTCAGACTCCAGGTGGTGACTCCAACAGCTCCAGGCTCCATCATCTTTACAGCTAGCAGTGTCACTGGACAGGGGGTTTCTCTTTCCTATTTGTTTTGGCAGACGTCCTGGGATTGACTCTTACTGCCTGAATTGGGTCATCTGTCTAAACAGAAACCAATCACCGTGAGTAAAGGCATAGAATATACTGATGGGGTAAGGTAGGTCACATGCTCACCCCCCAGCAAAATAAAGTCTGGAAGGCTTTACTCCATTCTTATCATTAAGGTAGACTCTACTTTGAGATGAAGCTATGCCTCAGTCATGTTTTGAGTGCCTTCCAACCTGGAAGACTCACCTTCCAGCACTATATTGGACAATATTCTGTTGTGATCCATAGGGTTTTCACTGGCTAATTTTCTAAGTAGATCACCAGGTCTTTCTTCCTCATCTTACTCTGGAAGAACCACTGAAACCCGTCCATCGTGGGTGACCCTGCCGGTATTTGAAATACCAGTGGCATAGCTCTCAGCATCGCAGAAACAACAAGCCACCACAGTACAACAAATTGACAGATGGGCGGTGGAAACTGGCCCTATTGATCCTCTGTCTATTGGAACCAGAGAGGAATTCATTAATCCATAATGCTTCAGGGAAGAGGGAACCCTCCAGTTGCCCCTTGCCTCTGGGGTTGGGGTAGCATGGGAGGGCATTCCCAGTGGGAGAAATTGGGTGAAAGGAGGCAAGGGGGGTCAGTGCTTCGCCATGTGCTTGGAGTGGCAAGCAGTGGTGTTTCTGGGCCTGTGCTATGAGTTCCTGGGAGTGACGGGGGGAGGCTGGGCCACACAGAGATCTTGTACTTAGCCCAGAAGGGCTTGGGCCAGGCCCCTGTGTTCTCCTCCAGACCTGCCTGCCGGTCCCTCCAGTCTGTGCCTTTGTAGCCTGTTTTGTTGTTGTTAGGTGTCAATCCCTACTCATAGCGACCCCATGTGACAGAGTAGAATGGTATAGGGTTTCCTAGGCTTTAATTTTTAAGGGAACAGATCACCAGGTCTTTCTCTTGTGTTGCTGCTGGGTGAGTTTGAATTGCCAACCTTTTGGTTAGCAGATGAGTGTTTAACCATTGCACCATGAGGGCTCCTTGAATGCATAAAACCAAAACATCAAACCCATTGCCATTGAGTCTATTCTGACACACGGCCACCCCATAGGACAGAATAGAACTGCCCCATAAGGTTTCCAAGGCTGAAATCTTTGCGGAAGAGCCCTGGTGTCATGGTGGTTAAGCACTCGGTTGCTAACCAAAAGGTCAGCAGTTCAAACCCACCAGCCATTCTGTGGGACAAAGATGTGGCAGTCTGCTTCTGTGAAGATTACAGCCTTAAAAACCCTACGAAGCAGTACTACCCTGTCCTATAGAATCACTATGAGTCAGAATCAACTTGATGACATTGGGTTTGGTTTTTTGGTCTAATCTTTATGCAAGTAGATTGCCAGGTCTTTCTCCCTCAGAATCTCTGGGTGCCTCTGTTGTTGTTAGGTGCTGTCGTGTTGGTTCCAACTCATAGTAACCCTATGTACAATAGAATAAAACACTGCCCAGTCCTGTGCCATCCTCACAATTGTCATTATGGTTGAGCCCATAGTTGCTGCCAGCACGTAATCCATCTCATTGAGGGTCTTCCTCTTCTTTGCTGACCCTGTACCAAGCATGATGTCCTTCTCCAGGTACTGATCCCTCCTGTCAACATGTCCAAAGTATGTGAGACAAAGTCTTGCCATTCTTGCTTCTAAGGAGCATTCTGGTCGTACTTCATCCAAGACAGATTTGTTTGTTCTTTTGGTAGCCCATGGTATATTCAATATTCTTCGCCAACACCAAAGGATGCATTACTCTCCTGGCTCTTGTTTCTTGGTAGTATAAAGTCCCCTCGTCTCTCTGCTTGCTTCTCTCTTTTATATCTCAAAAGAGATTGACTTAAGACACAACCTAATCTTGTAGATTGAGTCCTGCCTCATGAACATAACTGCCTCTAATTCTGCCTCATTAACGTCATAGAGGTAGGATTTATAACACTTAGGAAAATCACATCAGGTGACAAGATGGTGGACAATCATAGTACTGGGAATCATGGCCTAGCCAAGTTGACAGATTTTTGGGGAACACAATTCAGTCCATGACAGCAACTAACAACAAGTAGAGTACTAGGGATCAGATTTCTTCTGCCGCCTGAAACAATAAAAAAAAAAAAAAAAAAAAAAGACAAAATATATGAAACAGTGGTTTGTAGACCAGGGACATCAGGCAGCATGGGACAGTGATCTCTGAGAAGGAGGAAACAAGCAAGGAGAACCCTACAATTGGCTCAGTTTACTGTCTGAAGAGAGTTTCCAGACTACAGGTGAGTGAAGGGTAACCCAGGTGGAGCTCTGAGGTCTCCCTGAGTTGAGGTGACAGAGATGGGAGTCTCTGGAGGTAAAGCTGGCTTGAATTCAAAGGGTAGAATACCCAAGAGGCGAGAGCTGCCCACACAGAAAGTTCTGAAGCTCTGCAGAAACTCTGCTAAGTGAAAGAAGCCAGTCTGAAAAAGCTACTGATCAGCACATGTGTGTGAAGAAACTACCCAAGGCCTGGGAAAGAACCCCTAAAAGGATTAGAGAGAACAATCTCTGTAGCTCATTCAGGGCTAGGAACAGTTTGAGTTCCCACTAGCCAGTTTGGGAAAATCTGGGTTATCCGATAGAGCACTAGATGGTGGTTGTTGCTGGGCACCAATCGAGCCGATTCAGATTCATAGCAACCCCATGGGACAGTAGAACTGCCCCACAGGGTTTTCTTGGCTGTAATTTTTATAGGGGCAGATTGCCAGGGCTTTCTTTCCCAGAGCCACTGGGTGGGTTCAAACTGCCAATCTTTCAGGTTAGCAGCTGAGTGCTTAACCATTGTGCCACTGGGGCTCCTTAAAGCACAAGGTACTGTGGAGAAATTAGCTCTAGAATAAATTCTGTTCTGATACTGTGTAACAAAGCTTAAAAGCAAGCCTTGAAAAGAATCAAACTGTTTCCAAGTAACTGTGTAGCAGAACAAAGCTCAAGACTATCTGTTGTTGTTGTTAGATGCCATGGATTTGGTTTGGACTCATAGTGACCCTATGTACAACAGATCGAAACACTGCCCAGTCCTGTGCCATCCTCACTATCGTTACTATGTTTGAGCCCGTTGTTGCAGCCACTGTATCAATCCATCTCACTGAGGGTCTCCCTCTTTTTCACTGACCTTCTACCTTTTTTTATGATGTCCTCCAGAGGCTGGTGTCCAAAGTATGTGAGACGAAGCCTCGCCATCCTTGCTTCTAAGCAGTGTTCTGGCTGGACTTCTTCCGAGACAGATATGTTTGTTCTTCTGGCAGTCCATGGTGTATTCAATATTCTTTGCCTACACCATAATTCAAAGGTTTCAGTTATTTGGTTTTCCTTATTTATTGTCCAGCTTTCGTGTGCATATGAAGCAATTGAAAATACCGTGGTCAGGTGCACCTTAGTCCTTAAAGTGACATCTTTGCTTTTTTAACACTTTAAAGAGGTCTTTTGCAGCAGTTTTGCCCAGTGCAATGTGTCATTTGATTTCTTGACTGCAGCTTCCATTGGAGTTGATTGTGGATCCAAGTAAAAGGAAATCCTTGACAACTTCAATATCATGATGTTGCTTATTGGTCCAGTTATGAGGTGATCTTCATCAGTTAAGTGCTTCAAGTCCTCTTTACTTTCATCAGGCAAGGTTGTATCATCTGCATAATGCAGGTTGCTCATGAGTCTTCCTCCAATCCTGATCCCGCATTCCATTGGAATACAAAAATATCCAGTGCCCAACAAGGTAAAATTCACAATATCTGGCATCCACTTTAAAAAAAAAAAAAATCTCATAACGCCAAAAGCTAGTGAGAATGTGGAGCAACAGGGACTCTTCGTTCATTGCTGGTGGGAATGTAAAATGGTACAGTCAGTCTGGAAGACAGTCTAGTAGTTTCTTACAAAGCCAGACAAAGGCTTGTCATATGATCCAGCAGTTGTGCTCCTAGAATTTACCCAAACGAGCTGAAATCAGATGTCCACACAAAAACCTGCGCACAAATGTTCGTATCAGCTTTTTTCATAATTGCCAAAATTGGAAACAATGATGATGTCTTTCGATAGGTGAATGGATAAACCAACCGTGGTATATCCATACAATGGAGTTATTATTCAGCAATAAAAAGAAATGAGCTGTCAAGCTATGAAAGGACATAGAGGAACTTTAAATGCATATTAAAAAACAAAACAAACAAAAAGACATGTTGCTGTCACGTTGATTCTGACTTATAGTGACCTTATAGGACAGAGTAGAACTGCCCCATAGAGTTTCCAAGGAGTGGCTGGTAGATTCAAACTGCTGGCCTTTTTGGTTAGTGGCCTCACTTTTAACCACTGTGCTGAGTGAAGAAGCCAGTATAAAACAGCTATATACTGCATGATTCCAACTATATGACATTCTGGAAAAAGTAAAACTATAGAGATGGTGAAAAGATCAGTGGTTGCCAGGAGTTCAGGGGGAGGGATAAATAGGTGAAGCACAGGAAGTTATTACGGCAGTGGAACTATTCTGTGTGATACTTGCAAAGGAGAAGTTCACGGAGTCTTTTAACCATGACTAAATGATTGAATTAAACTGGCCTTTTTACATACCTGCCTGGCAATCTTTATTTGCCTAGCTACTCTCAGCAGAGTCAACCCAAACTTTTCACAGGTGCCTGCAGTTTGCTTCTTAATTGCTAGTAGCCATGGAAACTAAGGGTATTTCACTCTGCGGTCAAGCCAGGATGTAAGAGAAATACATTTTAAGGAAGAGAATCTGGACACAGGTGTCTTTTTGTGTAAAGTGGGTGTAAGAAATGTGTCTTTATGACCAAACCAAAAAACCAAACCCATTGCTGTTGAGTTGATTCTACTCATAGCGACCTTATAGGACAGAGTATAACTGACCCATAGGGTTTCCAAGGAGTGGCTGGTGAATTCCAACTACTGACCTTTTGGTTAGCAGCTCAGCTCTTATCCATTGCACCACCAGCGCTCCTTTATGACAAAGGGTCTTAGAGCTAGCTTTATCTAGTTTCCCAGGCAACTTAAAAGGGTTTTGTTTTAACAAACTGTTTCTGGGACAGGAGATACTGGTACCGTCATGGTTTGACTTGTGTCCCCCCAAAATATGTGTCAACTTGGTTAGGCCATGATTCCCAGTATTGTGTGGTTCTCTTCCATTTTGTGATTGTAATTTTATGTTAAAGAGGATACGGGTGGGATTGTAATACCCTTATTAAAGTCACATCTCTGATCCAATGTAAAGGGAGTTTCACTGGGGTGTGGCCTGCACCACCTTTTCTCTTACAAGAGATAAAAGGAAAGGGAAGTCAACAGAGAGTGGGAGACCTCATACCACCAAGAAAGCAGTGCTGGGAGCAGAGAGTGTCCTTTGGACCTGGGGTTCCTGTGTGGAGAAGCTTCTAGTCCAGGGGAAGATTAATGACAAGGACCTTACTCCAGAGCCAACAGAGGAAGCCTTCACCTGGAGCTGACACCCTGAATTTGGACTTCTAGCCTACTAGATTGTGAAAGAATAAATTTCTCTTTGTTAAAGCCATCCACTTGTGGTATTTCTGTTATAGCAGCACTAAATGACTACCCAAACCCAACCCAGTGCCGTTGAGTCGATTCCGACTCATAGCGACCCTATAGGACAGAATAGAACTGCCGACTACAACAGGTACCAAATAGTTATCAAAAACCCTGAGACATCTGGTTAGAGCTGTTTACCATCAGCCAGTGATGTTTTTATAACTCCTCCTGAAGAATGCATAACTATGATTAAGAACCTCTGTAATTAGTTCCTGGAATCAATCACTGTAAGCCTCTGTACCCAATTATCCAATAGAAGTTCATTCCCTACCTCCTAATCCATCCTTCTTGTGACCTCATCCAAAGACTAACCAATCAAAATACTGTAAGCCTGGTTCTCTGTTTACCCCTATGAAATGTTTGTGTAATTAATTGTGCCTCAAACTCCATGATTTCATTTTAATGGGCCATGAAGTTCCCAATTAGAATTACTCTTTAAACCCTTAATAAACCCATTTTACTCTGAACTGGAGTCTAAGTTTTCTATATGGCATTAATGGTGCTCAACGTGGGGCCTGGAGTAACTTGCCAGCTGCAACCCCAGGGGACTGTGAACCCAGAGGAACCAGCGCCTATATAAGCTTTTTGTGCTTGATCTGTTCCCAGGCTCTTGAGGGATTGCTACTAGGCAAGTGCTCCCAGGCCAAGGACCTCTAATAGCTACCGTGAAAACTTTAGTATACTTTGATGTATTGAAAAACAATGCACCAAAAATCTCATAAAGTATGTCAAAAAATAAAATTATGAGAGTATAATAACCTCCTACCTCCAAAAAACCCAATGCCGTCGAGTCGATTCCGACTCCTGGTATTATTTAATTAAATTATAATACTTCTTCAGAGAATTTATTCTAATTGTTTCAATGATAAATAAGTGTTTATATAAATGAAATAATCTTAATGTTCTCAGGAATTAATAAGATAAATTTGCTCTGGTAAAGTTTTTGTTGTATAATATGTCAACTTAAATTAGGCCCTAGAGTCTTTTTAAGTAACTTAAGCTGAACTGAATATATAGAGTGTGTTTTGTTAAAAGAAAGGATAGTAATGTTGTCCTAAAATGAAGGAGACTGGTTGTTCCAAGATAGGAAAAAGAAAAATTTAGGTGGATATAGAAAATAATGCAGGTGGAGCCAAGATGGTGGAATAGACAGACACTTCCGTCAAGCCCTCTTTACAACAAGGACCCAAAAAAACAATTGAAACAAGTATATTTGTGACAAGCTGGAACTCTGAGCACCAAAGGCAAGCTTACACAATGAACTGAGGAGCAGAGGGAGAAAGAGACCGTTCAGAAGCAGAGAGGAGTTACCAGACCTGAATCGCGGGGAGCCCTCAGGCACCATTCCCAGAGCTACGGTGGCGGCTGGCTGGTGCTAGTGTTCGGCCGCAGTTTCCTCAGGGAGAAGCAGCCAGCCACACAGCCCACTCACACCTCTGGAACCTGAGGAGAGGGACGCTCTCGGGGAAAGCTAAGTACTTGCATATTTTTTACCGTGCCCCCCCCAACCCCAAGCCAGCCTCAGTAGCTGAAACCCTAGGCCTGAGATTGACCCTGGTGAGCACCTGGAGCCGTCCTCCCAGCCTTGGGGAAGGAAAAAATTTGCAAGTGGGGGGAAAAGATAATTTGCTAGCTCCATTAACTGGGGGAGCTCAGGACAGAAGTGGCTCCTGTCCAGGCATAAACCGTCCATGGACTTTGAGCACCTTTCCCTTCTGCATGGACCTCTGTGGGCCCATTTTGGGAGAATAGGCCCTTGTTGACAAACTCCAACCATTTCAGCGGTGCAGTGGAGAGGTGGGTGTTTGATGTTTAACGTTGCTTTGCCTATTAAACAAGGTCCTCACCTACCCACAACAGAGACCTAAGGACTGGTGGCTCCACTTGGGTCACCCAGCCACCCACAAAAGGGGCCCAGGGATAACTGGTACCTCCCAGTCTTTACAACAAAAACTTTGGGTGCCCATGGTCCCTCTGCAGAACCCACCCACCAGCACACTCTAGGGAACAGAGATGTGTTTTCCTTAGAGACACTTGGGGGTTGGTTCTCAGCTCCCTGCCTTGTTCAGAGGGTGACCCCCTGCTACAATCAGATACCGGTATATACGCCAATCACCCCTGCCCCTCTAAGACTGTAGGACAGAGCCTGTACCACACACTTGATGATCAGCTACCTGGAAACCTGAGCTGAATTCATGCAAGAAAACTGAATGGACTCCTAGACTGATATACCTGATAACAGCTTTAGCCAGCTGGGGACAGGACACCAGAGCCCCAAAGGCCAAAATAATCAAGCTAGCTCACTCAAGCAACCCATAGGGGTATACCAAAACAAAACAAAGCAAGCAGCTACGACACAGGAAGCAAGCATAAACTAATACAGTAACTTATAGATGGCTCGGAAACAATAGTCAATATCAAGTCACATAAAGAAACAGACCATGATCACCTCAACAGGCTCTCAAAACAAAAAATCCAGGGATCTTTTAGATGAAAGTGCATTCCTGGAATTACCAGATGCAGAATACAAAAGTTTAATATATAGAACCCTTCAAGACATCAGGAAGGAAATGAGGCAATACACAGAACAAGCCAAGGAACACACAGATAAAGCAACTGAAGAAATTAGAAAGATTATTGAGGAACATAATGAAAAGTTTAATAAGCTGGAAAAATCCATAGACAGACAGCAATCAGAAATTTAGAAGATTAACAATAAAATCACAGAATTAGATAACTCAATAGAAAGTCAGTTGAGCAGAATTGAGCAAGTAGAAGCTAGAATTTCTGAATTCAGAGATAAATCACTTGGCAGTAATATATTTGAAGAAAAAATCAAATAAGAGAATTAAAAAAAAAGAAGAAACCTTAAGAATCAAGTGGGACTCTATCAAGAGAAATAACCTATGAGTGATTGGAGTACCAGAACAGGGAGGGATAACAGAAAATACAGAGAAAATTGTTGAGGATTTGTTGGCAGAAAACTTCCCTGATATTGTGAAAGATGAGAAGGTAGCTATCCAAGATGCTCATCAAACTCCACACAAGGTAGATCTTAAAAGAAAGTCACCACGACATATTATAATCAAGCTTCTCAAAACCAAAGATAAAGAGACAATTATAAAAGCAGCAAGAGATAAAAGAAAAGTCAGCTACAAGGGAGAGCCAATAAGAATAAGCTCAGACTACTCAGCAGAAACCATGCAGGCAAGAAGGCAATGGGTTGACATATTTAAAAAATTGAAGGGAAAAATTGCCTGCCAAGAATCATATATCCATCAAAACTGTCTCTTAAATATGAAGGTGAAATTAAGACATTTCCAGATAAACGTAAGTTGAGGGAATTTGTAAAAATCAAATGAAAACTACAAGAAATACTAAAGGGAGTTCTTTGGTTAGAAAATCAATAATATCAGGTATTAACCTAAGACTAGAGCACTGGGCAGAGCAACCAGAAGTCAACCCAGACAAGGAAATCCAAAAACAAAACAAAACAAAACAAAACAAAAAACAAAGCAAGATTAAGGAAAAAAAAAAAAGCCCAACACAGAGTAATGGCAATGTTATTATATAAAACAAGACAACATTAAAATAATAAAGAGGGGCTAAGAAATGTAATCATACACCTTCCACATGGAGAGGAATATACGGCAATACAAAGAAATAAAAGTTACTTATAAATTTAGAAAAATAAGGGTAAATAATAAGGTAACCACAAAGGAGACAAACTATCCTACTCATCAAAACAAAATACGAGGGAAAAATACAGTCTCAGCAGAAACAAAATCAACAACAACAAATATGAGGAAAGGACAATATATAAAGAAAATCTACTCAGCACATAAAATCAAGTGGGAAAAAGAAGCTCTCAACACACAAAAAAGACATCAAAATGATAGCACTAAATTCATACCTATGCATAATAACCCTGAATGTAAATGGACTAAATGCACCAGTAAAGAGACAGAGAGTGGCAGGATGAATTAAAAAACACGATCGGTCTATATGCTGCCTACAAGAGACACACCTTAGACTTAGAGCCATAAACAAACTAAAACTCAAAGGATGGAAAAAAATATATCAAGCAAAAAACAATCAAAAGAGAGCAGGAGTGGCAATATTAATTTCTGACAAAATAGACTTTAAAGTTAAATCCATCAGAAAGGATAATGAAGCACACTATATAATGATTAAAGGGACAATACACCAAGAAGATATAACCATATTAAATATTTATGCACCCAATGACAGGGCTGCAAGATACATAAAACAAACTCTATCAGCATTGAAAAGTGAGATAGACAGCTCCACAATAATAGTAGGAGACTTCAACACATCACTTTCAGTGAAGGACAGGACATCCAGAAAGAAGCTCAATAAAGACACAGAAGATCTAAATGCCACAATCAACCAACTTGACCTCGTAGACATACACTCCACCCAACAGCAAGCCACTATCCTGTCTTTTCTAGCACACATGGAACACTCTCTAGAATAGACCACATATTAGGCCATAAAGCAAGCCTTAGCAGAATCCAAAACATTGAAATATTGCAAAGCATCTTCTCTGACCATAAGGCCATAAAAGTGGAAATCAGTAACAGGAAAACAGAGAAAAGAAATCAAACACTTGGAAACTGAACAATACCCTGCTCAAAAAACACTGGATTATAGAAGACATTAAGGATGGAATAAAGGAATTCATAGAATCCAATGAGAATGAAAACACATCCTATCAGAACCTTTGGGACACAGCAAAAGAGATGCTCCAAGGCCAATTTATATCAATAAATGCACACACCCAAAAAGAAGAAAGGGCCAAAGTCAAAGAATTATCCCTACAACTTGAACAAATACAAAGAGAGCAACAAAAGAAAACCACAGGTACCAGAAGAAAATAATAAAAATCAGAGCTGAACTAAATGAAATAGAAAACAGAAAAACAGTTCAAAGAATTAACAAGACCAAAAGCTGGCTTTTTGAAAAACTCAACGAAATTGGTAAACCATTGGGCAAACTGACAAGAGAAAAACAGGAGAGGAAGCAAATAACCTGAATAAGAAATGAGATGGGCGATATTACAACAGACCCAACTGAAATTAAAAGAATTGTATCAGATTAGTATGAAACACTATACTCAAACAAATTTGAAAACCTAGAAGAAATGGATGAATTCCTAGAAACACACTACCTACCTAAACTAACACTAGCAGAGGTAGAACAACTAAATAGACCCATAACAAAAGAAGAGATTGAAAAGGTAATAAAAAAAATTCCAAAAAAAAAAAGGAAAAAAAGCCCTGGTCCGGAGGGCTTCACTGCAGAGTTCTACCAAACTTTCAGAGAAGAGTTAACACCACTACTACTACTAAACACCACCACTACATAGAAAAGGATGGAATAGTACCAAATTCATTCTATGAAGCCACCGTATCCCTGATACCAAAACCAGGTAAAGACACCACAAGAAAAGAAAATTATAGACCTATAGCCCTCATGAATGTAGATGTAAAAACCCTCAACAAAATTCTAGCCAATAGAATTCAACAACATATCAAAAAAATAATTCACCATGACCACGTGGGATTCATACCAGGTATGCAGGGATGGTTCAACATTAGAAAAACAATTAATGTAATCCACCACATACATAAAACAAAAGACAAGAATCACATGATTTTATCAACTGATGCAGAAAAGACATTTGACAAAGTTCGACGCTCATTCAGGATAAAAACTCTCAGCAAAATACGAATAGAAGGAAAATTTCTCAACATAATAAAGGGCATTTATACAAAGCCAACAGCCAACATCACCCTAAATGGAGGGAGCCTGAAAACATTCCCACTGAGATCAAGAACCAGACAAGGATGCCCTCTATCACCACTCTTATTCAACCTTGTGTTGGAAGTCCTAGCCAGAGCAATTAGGCTAGATAAAGAAATAAACGGCATCCAGATTGGCAAGGAAGAAGTACAAGTATCTCTATTTGCAGATGACATGATCTTATACACAGAAAACCCTAAGGAATCCTTCAGAAAACTACTGAAACTATTAGCAGAGTTCAGCAGAGTGCTAATAGAGATACTTTTACTTCTTCCTTGCCAATCTGGATGCCGTTTATTTCTTTATCTAGCCTAATTGCTCTGGCTAGGACTTCCAACACAAGGTTGAATAAGAGTGGTGATAGAGGGCATCCTTGTCTGGTACAAGATAAACATACAAAAATCAGTTGGATTCCTCTACACCAACAAAAAGAACATCGAAGAGGAAATCACCAAATTGATGCCATTTATAGTAGCCCCCAAGAAGATAAAATACTTAGGAATAAATCTTACTAGTGGTGTAAAAGACTTATACAAAGAAAACTATATTACACTTCTGCAAGAAACCAAAAGAGTCTTACATAAGTGGAAGAACATACCTTGCTCATGGATAGGAAGACAACGTTATAAAAATGTCTATCATACCAAAAGCGATCTACACATTTAATGGAATTCCAATCCAAATCCCGACATTCTTCAATGAGATGGAGAAACAAATCAACAATTCCATATGGAAGGGAAAGAGGCCCCAGATAAATAAGGCATTACTGAAAAAGAAGAACAAAGTAGGAGGCCTTACTTTACCTGATTTTAGAACCTATTATACCGCCACAGTAATCAAAACAGCCTGGTACTGGTACAACAACAGATACATGGACGAACGGAACAGAATTGAGAATCCAGACATAAATCTATCCACATATGAGGAGCTGATATTTGACAAAGGCCCCAAAACAGTTAAATGGGGAAAAGACAGTCTTCTTAACAAATGGTGCTGGTATAACTGGATACCCATCTGTAAAAAAATGAAACAAGACCCATACCTCATTCCATGCACAAAAACTAACTCAAAATGGATCAAAGACCTAAATATAAAATCTAAAACGATAAAGATAGTGGAAGAAAAAATAGGGACAACGTTAGAAGCCCTAATACATGGCATAAACAGTATAGAAAACATTATAAAGAATGTAGAAGAAAAACTAGATAACTGGGAGCTCCTAAAAATCAAACACTTATGCTCATCCAAAGACTTCACCAAAAGAATAAAAAGACTACCTACAGACTGGGAAAAAGTTTTTAGCTATGACATTTCTGATCAACACCTGATCTCTAAAATCTACGTCATACTGCAAAAACTCAACAACAAAAAGGCAAATAACCCAATTAAAAAAGGGGCAAAAGATATGAATAGATGCTTCACTGAAGAAGACATTCAGGTAACTAAAAGATATATGAGGAAATGTTCACGATCATTAGCCATTAGAGAAATGCAGATCAAAACTACTATGAGATTTCATCTCACTGCGACAAGGCTGGCATTAATCCAAAAAACACAAAATAATAAATGCTGGAGAGGCTGTGGAGAGATTGGAACACTTCTACACTGCTGGTGGGAATGTCAAATGGTACAACCACTTTGGAAATCGATTTGGCACTTCCTTAAAAAGCTAGAAATAGAACTACCATAAGATCCAGCAATCCCACTCCTTGGAATATACCCTAGAGAAATAAGAGCCTTTACACAAACAGATATAGGGACACCCATGTTTATTGCAGCACTGTTTACAATACCAAAAACGTGGAAGCAACCAAGGTGCCCATCAATGGATGAATGGATAAATAAATTATGGAATATTCACACAATGGAATACTACACATCAATAGAGAAGAACGATGAATCTGTGAAACATTTCATAACATGGAGGAACCTGGAAGGCATTATGCTAAGTGAAATTAGTCAGTTGCAAAAGGACAAATATTGTATAAGACCACTATTATAAGAACTTGAGAAATAGTTTAAACTGAGAAGAAAACATTTTTCTGTGGTTACGAGGGGGGAAGGGAGGGCGGGTGGGAGAGGGGTATTGACTAATTAGATAGTAGATAAGAACTACTTTAGGTGAAGGGAAAGACAGCACACAATACAGGGGAGGTCAGCACAGTTGGACTAAACCAAAAGCAAAGAAGTTTCCTGAATAATCTGAATGCTTCAAAGGCCAGCATAGCAGGGGCAGGGGTCTGGGGACCATGGTCTCAGGGGACATCTAAGTCAATTGGCATAATAAAATCTATTAACAAAACATTCTGCATCCCACTTTTTAGAGTGGCGTCTGGGGTCTTAAACACTAGCAAGCAGCCATCTAAGAAACATCAATTGGTCTCAACCCATCTGGATCAAAGGAGAATGAAGAACACCAAGGACACGAGGTGATTACAAGCCCAAGAGACAGAAAGGGCCACATGAACCAGAGACTACATCATCCTGAGACCAGAAGAACTAGATGGTGCCCGGCTACAACCGATGACTCCCCTGACAGGGAACACAACAGAGAACCCCCGAAGGAGGAGGAGAGCAGTGGGATGCAGATCCCAAATTCTCATAAGACCAGACTTAATGGTCTGACTGAGACTGGAAGGACCCCGGTGGTCATCGCCCCCAGACCTTCTGTTGCCCCAGGACAGGAACCATTCCCAAGGCCAAGTCTTCAGACATGGATTGGACTGGACAATGAGTTGGAGAGGGATGCTGGTGAGGAGTGAGCTTCTTCAATCAGGTGGACACTTGAGACTATGTTGGCATCTCCTGCTTGGAAGGTTGATGAGAGGTGGAGGGGGTTAAAAGCTGACGAAAAAGACATGAAAAGAGAGAGTGGAGGGAGAGAGTGGGCTGTCTTATTAGGGGGAGAGTAACTGGGAGTGTGTAGCAAGGTATATACAGGTTTTTGTGTGAGAGACTGACTTGATTTGTAAACTTTCACTTAAAGCAGAATAAAAATTATTTTAAAAAAGAAAATGATGAAGGCCATAACAAAGTTAAATAGAAAGTTAAAGCTAAAAGAAAGACAGCTAAATTTATGCCACAGAGAAAAGATATGTACATGTATATTTAAGTTTAATAACGAGTGTATTTACTGCTCAAGGATTATACTATAAAAATATACATATAACAAAGACAAGGAATTTGGAAAATTTGTTAAGACTTTTTGTTTAGTATGACCAAGGTTCTTGATTATTGCAACTAAAGGCTTAATGAGTTAAATCATAAGAATTTTTAAAAGCCTTAATATCAAATCACATATAAACAAAGAATTGGATTTCTCACTGTAAAAATAACAGCATTTTCTTTAATTACTAGGTTAAAAAGGTAATTTATCCTTTGTGTAATCTGCCTTGAAAACAAGGGCTCAGCCTCTCATTAAAATAAAATTCCTAAGTTAAAACCAAAGTACATGGTTTCAAAAACAAAGATTTTTACCATTAAAATATTTTCTTTAAATAACTCAAGTATTTTTTTTTTTTTTTTGGTGGTCTATAATAACCTCCTGACAACTTTAAAACTTCTTGGAAAGCCTCAAAAGATTTGCTTCTGTTTTATAAAATAATAATAATACAAAAAAGTTTATTTAATATGTTATGAGTTACATAAAAACATGTTGTCAAATCAGAAAAAGTGCCAAATTTTCTTGGAGTTAAAATTTGTCAGTAATATTTGCATGATGCTAAACAAACACATGATATTATATCATAATTTTATTATTTGAATTGCTAACTTGGTTGTAATTACTTTCTTTTAAATCAGCATTGTCAAGCCAACGGTTTAACTGGGGAAATTCACATTGTTTCAAATGTTTGGAAGTGTGATAATCTTGATATATTCTTGATATATTATAACTTTATGGTGTTGTGTCTCAAGATTATTATGTGTTATGTCTGAAAAAAAACTTTGAAAATAAGGTTTTAGAGATATTTTTGTCTGAATTGACTTTACTTAGTTTTGCATTACTTTTGTAATTTCTTTCAAGTATTTCACCTCGAGGAAGTATTTTTATGATAAATTAATCATGGCTATGTTAAGTTTTTTTACAAATTAAGTTTTGTTATTTACAGATAAATTTTACTTTGCTGACTTGCTAGGACATTTGAACATGATGTTTTGACAGAAAATGGACTATATAAGCTTATAAAAAAGTACTATATTATTTCAGACATGGATGCTTTTGGACTAGTTTGGGATTTCTCTTGTGTAGAAACTAATAAGATTTTTCAAGTTGCTGCTAATCCAGAATAACATGGAACCAAGATTAGTGATATGGGACTGAGTAAGCTAAAAGAATTACCGTAAGATTTTTATGAGAATATTATCAGTGTTCAGTGTTCTAATTTTTAAATATAACAAACCATTTTTATTTTCCTTTCCCTCTTTTAGAGTAAGAATCAGTTATTTCAATAACTAATAACATCATAGTGGTTACAGAATATCCTACAGATTAAAAGATATTATAATGTTGAAATAATTCCTCCTGTGAACTCCAAGAAATGAATGCTGAGATAACTATGATAAAAGTAGTTCTTTGAAATGAAATGGCCCTCTTTTATGTTGCTTACATTGACTGTAATATTGTTAAATATCATCAATCCCTAATCCAATACTCTAAGGAATATTTTTATAGGTTGAAGACGTCTTTAACAACTGAAATAAAAACCCCCAAATCTGCCCGATATTGTTTCAGAAAACTATGTATATTAAAAAAAGGACATCAGCTATAAGATTCCCTGGAGCCTCATTGGAAAAGATGGTATGCAGTTCTCTTTACTAATCTTTATGTTACTAAATTACAGGGAGTTAAGACTTGAATATACCTCTACCTCTCCCAATTAAATACGACTGTAACTTCTGTTTGGACTGTCCAGCCAACTAAAAGAATTGAAGTTAAATTCATCTACCCCAATAAACAGAAGCAGATGACTTTAGCAGAAGCAGACAGCTCTGCCCAAGACCATAGAACACGATTTCATGCAGGCAAATGAGATTTTTAGACTATGCTTTATAACCTTTACTTTTCTATTTATCTTGATTATCCTTCACTGAGTTGGTATTCTCTCCTAGTAAGGTACGTTGTATGGAAGCCCCTGAAGTAGCTGCTCTTTGTTTGATACTTATAGCTCTTAAAATAACATTATTTTATTAGCTGGAATTTATAAATTAGCATTTTGCCACCTGTTGCTTTCTGATTTATGTCCAGTCCTTTCTTTCCCATGCACATGCAGGCTTAAAGTCCTTGGACTTCTGTTCCTAATGGCATAGGTATTCCTTATGAGATTACATGTAAATTGATTTATCCCTAAGTGGAGAAATTTCCCTCTGTGGTATTAATTCTTTATATTGACACTAGATGTTGTTATGCCCTGCCTAATATTTATAGCCTTTAAAGTTGCCTTACTGTATTATTTTTAATTAACATTTTTATATTAATGAGCTTTTCTTAAATAAATGTAAGCTATTGACATAATCTTTTAAATTGTAGTACTAAAGAAAAAAAAATCTAAAGGCTAATGCAATTTAAATGTAAAGTTCCTAAAAGGCAAGTAAATAATTAATGGTAGATTTTTTAAGTCATTCTGTCTTAACATTGATCAGATCTTCCAATAATAGCTTATTTTGCAAAGATGCTACAATATCTGCACAGGAAATTGTTCTTGACTATTTCATTTTACTGCAGCTCTCAAATCCATATCGAAATATTATTTTATAGTATTTAAGTTAAATTTTTCTTCATAGAAAGAATGTTATGCTTTGTGAAAAAACTATAAATTTTTGTATTCAAAAAGAGGACAAAAAGAAAATTAATCAGTTATAATGTATAGCTCTATTTCTCTAGAAACAAGACATCCTGCTACTTAAGTTACTTTTATAGCTGACTACTTTTAAGATAATTACCTTTTGAAATCCAAAATAGTTCATTGTTTAATAGGTCTTAATATAAAAGATTTGAATTTAATGGTTACTCTCTAAAAGAATGATCTTTATAGTAGATAGTTTAATTTTTTTCTTATTATAAACTTATTGCCGGCAATGGGCCTATTTAAGAACAGCTAACTTCTCCAATGAATGCTTTATTTCATATAATTCCCCTTCCATATGTTGGAATGCCCACAGGGAAAGAAGTCTTTTTATGTTCAAATGTGGAACTGGCTAAGATTAAGATGATTATCTATTTGAAATAACTCCTTGACAGAAAATTGGATTGAACAAATAAATCAAACTGTCCCCATGGGCCCCATATGAATATGTATTTTTTTATATGGAGGAGCAAGATACCCCAAATTTACCAGTTCAAATCCAAATAATAAGCCCTATTCCTGGACCCTATCCTGTTTGCATAACTAGAATATAACAGGCCAATGTACTTCAAGCCACATGGACTACCTGTAGATATCCATTCTTATAATAAAAGTTTACATTAGACTAAACCAAAAACAAACAAACAAAAAAAACCAAACCCACTGCTGTCGAGCTGATTCCGACTCATAGCGACCCTATAGGACAGAGTAGAACTGCCCCATAGAGTTTCCAAGGAATGCCTGGCAGATTCAAACTGCCAACCTCTTGATTAGCAGCTGTAGCACTTAACCACTATGCCACCAGGGTTTCCTACATTAGACTAACACTCTAAATTTGTTAAAACAAAACAAAAAACCCTAAGCTATAGATACAACCCAGTTACAGAAAAACCAGAAGGTAGATTTTCCTTTGTGAAAACATTCATGCCATGGTAAAAATTATAAATTTAGGACTCACTGTTAAAGATATCTCAGACACAATAAAACTAATAGCTGCTGATATGGCTAGTGCTATACCTTCTCAAAAAATTGTTAAATTCACTAGCTAAAGTTGTCTTGAAAAAATTGTCCTAGATTTTTTGTTAACTCAAGAAAAAAAAGTCTGCACTATAGCTAATACTTCATGCCACGCCTAGATTAATACTTCTGAGGAAATAAAACTAAACATTGTAAAAACGGACCAAAAAGTCACCTAGTTATACATTCTTGAACAACCATGTTTTGGTTTTTCCTTCTCTAATATGTTCAGCTGGCTACCCAACAGAGTAGGTGCCTGGGTTAGATCAATTCTGTTCTCTGGTATTATGAGTTTAACATTAATAGTCATTGTAATTAGCACTATTAAATGTTGTATAAAAGTAACCACTAATGCCGTGACCCAGAAAAACAATCTGATGCCCATGCACAGGCTAATGTCTGTGGAGACAGTGAACATCTCTAATGAATTGGAAAAAACTTGAGTTTAGTTCAAACATATGGTAAAGTCACTAGGCTCTCTAAACCACTAAGTGTCCTACTAACTACCTTAAAAGCTGTACAATACCATGGTGAAGAAAAACTGAAGCTGCCTAATGGCTAGAAACACATTGCAGAAGATGAGTTACTCCTTTATGAGACCAGCTCACCTGGGAGATGAGAATTCCCTTATAGCAAGAATTAAATGCTTGCTGGTTCAAGAAGCCATCAAAGAACAGCATAACTAATGCCAGTTTAAAACTAAGTCCATGCAGAAGAAATACTTCTTGAATTGATCAGAGGATGTTTGATAAAATCCCTGATCAAAGGGGGGGAAATGTAAAGAGAAGCTCATGAAGCCTTTTCGATCAGGACTAAATGATTGAATTAAACTCAGTTTTGCTAATTAAGCTGGCCTTTTTACATGCCTTCCTGGTACTCCTTATTTGCCTAGCTGTTCTTGGCAGAGTCAACCAGGCTTTTCACTGGCACCTGCAGTTTGGCTCCTTCATTACTAGTAGACATGGGAACTGGGGGGAGTTTCACTCTGTGGTCAAGCCAGAATGTAAAAGAAATGCATTCTGTCTTGGCCTTCTAGTGCTGTTATAACAGAAATACCACAAGTGGATGGCTTTAACAAAGACAAATTTATTTTCTCATAGTCTAGTAGGCTGGAAGTCCAAATTCAGAGCGTCACCTCCAGGGGAGGGCATTTTCTCTCTGTCAGCTCTGGAGGAGGGTCCTTGTAATCAATCTTCCCTTGGTCTGGGAGCATCAGCGCAGGAACCTCAGGTCCAAAGGACACATTCTGCTCCCGGCCCTGCTTTCTTGGTGTTATGAGGTCCCCATGTCTCTCTGCTTGCTTCTTTCTTTTATATCTCAAAAGAGATTGGCTTAAGACACTATCTAACCTTGTAGATCTCATTAATATAACTGCCATTAATCCATGCCATAACATCATAGTGATAGGATTTACAACACATAGGGAAATTACATCAGATGACAAAATGGTAGACAATCATACAATACTGGGCATCATGACCTGGCCAAGTTGACAGATATTCTGGGGGGACACAATTCAATCTATAACATACTCTAAGGAAGAGAATCTTGACACAGGTGTCTTTTTGTGTAAAGTGGGCCTAAGAAATGTTTCTTCATGACAAGGATGCAATAAAAAATTGTTTTGAAAGGGTCCTGGAACTAGACTTATCTAAAAGTTTCCCAGACAACTTAAAAGGGTTTTGTTTTAACAAACTGTTTCTGGGAAATGAAGTACTGATACCAAATAGTTATCAAAAACCCTGTGAAATCTGGTTAGAGCTGTTTAACATGAATCAGTAATGTTTTTATGACTCTTTCCGAAGGATGCATAACTATAATTAAGAATCTCTGTAAATTAGTCTCTGAAATCAATCACTGTAAGGCTCTGCACTTAATTATCCAATAGAAGTCTATTCTCCACCTCCTAACACATCTTTTTGTGACCTCAACCAAAGAGTAACCAATCAAAATACTGTAAGCCCTGTTCTTTGTCTGAACCCTATAAAATATTTGTGTAATTATTGTGCCTCGAACTTCATGGTTTCATTTCGATGGGCTGTGTAATTCCTGACTCAAATTGTTCTTTAAGTCCTTGTTAAACTTCTCTGTTTTGCTTTGAACCAGCATCTAAGTTTTCTCTAAGACATACTGTAATGGTGGACACATGACATAATTTATTTGTCAAAACGTATAGAATTGTACAACACAAAGAGTGAACCCTAATGCAAAGAATGAGCTTTAGTTAACAACACTGTATCCATATTGGGTCTTCATTTTTACCAAATGTATCACACAAATGCAAGATGTTAATAATAGGAGAAACAGTTTACAGGGTGAAGAGAGGGCTCTTTTTGTAATTTCTATAGTGTGCACAATTTTTCTGTAGATTAAAAGCTGCCCTAAAAAATAAAGCCTATTAAAAAAATCACCAGGCATGCAAAGAAGCAAGAAAATATGACACGTAAAAATCAATCAGTGTAAACAGATACAGAAGAGACACAGATGACAGAATTAGAAGACAAGGACATTAAAAGCAGTAATTATAACCATATTCCATATGTTTAAGAAGGTAAAGAAAGATTAAGCAGGCTAAGTAGAGACATGAAAGATTATATGTACATATATATATAATTATACATATACACTCAAGAAGTCTATCTGGTCCTGGGAAGACATACTTTTCCATACTCCTCCCACTAAGTACCACCAAAAACCTTGGACATTATATATAAAGCAAATAAGACTGAAAACTGGAGAGAAGAAGGCAGACTGATTATGGACCTCAGGAACCAAAGAACGACACGGTAGTGAGTTCCTTGAGCTTTATTTTTGCCTCATATCCAGGAGAGGGTGCTGGAGAAGCTGGCAACCTGGAAACAAAAAACAGGCACAGACAAAACAGACGACAACAAAAACCCAAAAAGGCATGCTCTCTAGCCAAAGGACCAGAAAAAGAGCCACCTAGCAAGACAGAATTGCTAGCTGCCATTGAGTTGGCCCCCAACTTATGATGACCTCATGCACAGTGGAATGAAATGCTGCCTGGTCCTGCTCTCTCCCCATGATTGGTTGTGGATCTCATCGTTGTGATCCATAAGGTTTCCACTGAATGATTTTTGGAAGTAGATCCCAGACTTTCTTCCTAGCCCATCTCAGTCTAGAAGCTTTACTGAAACCTGTTCACCATCATAGCAACACGCAAGCCTCCAGTGATGGATGGTGGCTGCGCATGAGGCGCATCGGCAAAGAATCTAACCTGGGTCTTTTGCATAGAAGAGAATTCTACCACTGAGGCACCAGTACTTCATAGCAAGACAGAGAACTTTAAAACAGAATTATATATCTTAATCAAACACCACAGAAAAAACTGTGGTCCCCCCTGCCCATGCCAGCAAAGGCTGAGTGGGGAGCCTAGACTTCTGCTCCAACCACTCGCCTTACCCCACAACTGCGATCAGAGAAGGTTGAGTAGGGAACTGGGACTTTCATTCCTGCTGGGTGGTAATAAGGTGCCCCCCCAACCACTGCAATATTAGCAGAGTCTACTCTGGTGACACAATAGTTAAGTGTTAGCTGCTCATTGAGGTCAGAGGTTTGAGTTCACCAGCTGCTCTGTGGGAGAAAGATGTGGCAGTCTGCTTCCATAAAGATTTTGGCCTTGGAAACCCTATGGGGAAGTTCTATTCTGTCCTATAGGGTCACTATGAGTTGGAATTGACTCAACAGTAATGGGACATGGGGAGCCTAGCCTTCCACACTCAACTGGCAGTACTGAGATGTCCCTCTCTCTTCTGGCTGGTGTGGTATCAGAGGAGGTACAGTGGAGAATTAGGATGTTCACCACTGCTCAGCAGTAATGAAGCCATCCTCCACATCTTGGTATCAGTGGAGGCCATGTGGGAAGCAGTAAGAGGCACTCCTACAACTCCCAGCCAGGGAAATATCAGTGGAGGACTATTGGAGGGTCAGAACTCCCACCACAACCCAGCAGTAATGAGGAGCATCCCTCTCAGGTGTCAATGGTAGCTGAGTGGGCACCCTGGACTTCTACCCCCAGCTGGTAGTAACGAGGCAATGAATGCCCCTTCTTCCCTTGCTGGAACAGTGTGAGAGAAAGTTGGCTAAAACAGAAGGTTTAAAGAAGATCCAGACTATCATAATATACCAAAACAAAACCAAACCCCACTGCTGTTAAGTCTATTCAGACTCATAGTGACCCTATAGACAGAGTAGAACTGCCCCAAAGGGTTTCCAGAGGGCACCTGGTGGATTCAAACTGATGAACTTTCTGGTTAGCACCCAAACTCTTAAACACTATGTCACCAGGGTTTCCATCATAATATAAAAGCCCATTGCCGTTGAGCTGATTCTGACTCATAGTGATCCTAAATATCCAGGTTTCAATAAAACATAACTTGTCATACCAAGAACCAGGAAGATCTCGAACTAAATGAAAAAAACACAACCAATAGATGCCAATAGATGACAGAAATGCTGGAATCACCTGAGGAAGATTTTAAAGCAGCCACCATAAAAATGCCTTAGCAAGCAATTACAAACATGCCTGAAATGAGTGAAGAATAGAAAGTCTTGGAAAGAAATAAAGGAGATAGAGACGAAGGGAAATGTTAGAATGAAAAAACACAATAATCAAAATAAAAAACTCGATGGATGAGTTCAACAGCAGAATGGAGGAGACACAGAAAAGAATTAGAAACTTGAAGAGAGAACAATAGAAATTACTCATTCTGAACAATAGAGAGAAAATGGACTGAAAATAAAATGAACAGAATCTCGGGGATATATGGAACTATAACAAAAGGTCTAATGTTCATGTTATCAGGGTCCCAAAGAAGAAGAGAAAGAGGGTGGGGGTATAACAGTGCATAAAGAAATTATGGTGAAAACTCCCCAAATTTGGCAAAACGCATAAACTTACAAATTCGAGAAGCTGACCAAACCCCAAAGGGATAATTCCAAAGAAATCAATGCCAAGACACATCATAATTAAACTTCTGAAAATTAAATACAAAGAAAAAATATTGAAAGTGGCTAGAGAAAAATGACAACTCCCCTAAGGGGAAAATGACACCTTTTCCTATAGGGAAAAACATTCTGAACAAGAGCAGATTTTTCATCGGAAACCATGGAGGCCATGGGAAGTGGAGCAACAACCAGAATGCTTCTTAGAAGCAAGAATAGTGAGACTTCATCTTGCTTAATTTGAACATGTCATCAGGAGGGATCAATCACTGGAGAAGGACATCATGCTTGGTAAACTAGACGGTCAGTGAAAAAGAAGGAGACCCTCAGTGAGTTGGATGGACATGGTGGCTGCAAGAATGGGCTTAAAAATAGGAACTACTGTGAAGATGGTGCAGGACAAGGCAACATTTCATTCTGTTATATGTAAGGTTGCTATGAGTTCAAGCTGACTTGACGGCATCTAACAACAACAACAACAAATGAAAAGAACTGTCAACCTAGATTCCTATACACAGTGAAAACATCCTTCAGGAATGAAGGGGACTTCAAGACATTTTCAGAGGAAGGACCTATCCTAAATGAATGGCTAAAGGAATGTCTCTAAACAGAAAGGAAATGATGAAAGAAGGAATCTCGAAACATCAAGAGGGTCAGGGGCAGAACACAGTAAGCAAGAATTGGATGAATACATTAGACTTCCCGTCTCCTCTTGACTCTTTTAAATTATATTTGATATTCGAAGCAAAAATTATAGCTCTGTCTGATATAGTTTTAAATGTATGTAGAGGAAATATTTAAAACTATTATATTGTCTTAAATATAGTTAAAAAAAATAGTGTCAACTGTAAAAATAGCGTAGCAGCAGTGTCAGATCTCCTTATTTAACTTCACAAGGGAGAGGGAATAATCATGGGCATCCACAGCCCAAGGCTGACTGTTGTGAAGCAAAGGCCCACCCTCCATCCTTTTTCCCAGTTCTGACACCAGCCTTCCCTTCCATGACACCCTCTACTTTTCTCTTGTGTTTGATAAGTTGTTGCAATGGCCACACAGAACTCACAGGCCATTTACAGGGTTTGTCATGGATTGAATTGTGTACCCTAAAAATACATGTATCAATTTGGCTAGGCCATGATTCCCATTTCCCAAAATGATTGTCCACTATTTTGTCAGCTGATGTGATTTTCCTATATGTTGTAAATCCTATCTCTATGATGTTAATGAGATGGGATTAGTGGCAGTTATGTTAATGATGCAGGACTCAATCTACAAGGTTAGAATGTGTCTTAAGCCAATCTCATTTGAGATATAAAAGAGAAAAGTGAGCAGAGAGACATGGGGACCTCATACCACCAAGAAATTAGTAACAGGAGGAGAGTGTGTCCTTTGGACCTGGGGTCCCTGCACTGAGAAGCTCCTAGTCCAGGAGAAGGTTGATGACAAGGACCTTCCTTCAGAGCCAACAGAGAGAGAATGCCTTCCCCTGGAGCTGATGCCCTGAATTTGGACTTATAGCCTACTAGACTGTGAGAGAATAAACTTCTGTTTGTTGAAGCCATCCACTTGTGGAAGTTCTGTTATAGCAGCACTGGATAACTAAGACCGGGCTTATTAGGGAAGTAACAGGTTACAATTCAGGATCAGGTACGACTCAGGATACAGTTCTTCGATCAAGACAGCCTCTTCTCAGCCATGCCCACAGGCAGGCCTCTCTGTGGCCCTCGGCCTTTCGGCCCCTCAGCCCAACCTCTGCCTTGTTGGGCAATTGTTTAGCTCTAGTTCTGCCAGTATGTGCCCAGGGGCCCTCGTCTCTACCAGTAGGCCTCCTGCGTGAAGGTACTCAGCTCTCTCTCTCCATGGGTCAGCTCACCCATAGTAGCCACCTTGCTCTGAGTGCTGGGAAGACCACTGTGCCTTCACATATCAGTCTCCTGGTTCTGCTGCCACCATTTCTCTGCCACTGCCTCTCACCATCTTGTACCGTCTCTGTGCTACAGCTTTCTCTCTGTTTCCTGGGTCTAGTTGGTTCTCAGCCCAGGAACCCAAAGGACACACTCCGCTCCTGTCCCTTTTTCTTGGTGGTAGTGATGTACCCCCTGTCCTTCTCTGGGGTGGCTCATTTTAAGCCTGTAGGATGGCTGAACTGATCAATCCCCTCGTTAGGGTTCTGTATATCTTATTTTCATGATCTCATCTCCACAAGGGCACCATGCACCTCATTTGCATTATTAGCAAGATGTCCAGTGCCCTTGGTGGGCCACTACCACCTTATTTGTATAGCCCCACCCAATCATTTGGGGGGAATTACAACACTATGGCTAGAAAGGCCATATTAAAGTGATCCATCGCACCACAAATATAATTTAAGGAGAAGGAGGGAGGGTAAAAGTATGTAAAGGGAGGTAAGGTTTCTATGTTTCACTTGAACTGGTAAAATGACAACCCCAGTAGACTGCAGTAAGTTATGTGCATGTAATGCACACCTAGAGCAACCACTAACAAAGATATACAAAGAGATATACTAAAGAAACTATAGAGAAATCAAATGGAATTCTAGAAAATGTTCAAGTAACCCATAAGCAGGCAGAAAAAAGAAAACAGAAATGAACAATAACCCACAGAAAGCAAAAAAAAAAAAAAAAGGCAGACTTAAACCCTAACATATCAGTAATTCCATTAAAAATATAAGTGGTTTAAATGCATCAATTAAAAATAGAGATTAAAAAGTTGTTAAAAAACATAACCCAATTATATGGTGTCTACAAGAAGCTCACTTCAAATATGATATACGCAGGTTGAAAGTAAAAGGTTGGAAAAAGATACATAACGCAAACATTAACAGAAGGAAAGTAAGCTTTGTTGTTTTTTGTTAGTTGCTGTGGAATCAATTTAAACTCATAGAGACCACATGTGACACAGTAGAACTGCCCTATAGGGTTTTCTCGGCTGTAATCTTCACAGGAGCAGATTGCCAGGTCCTTCTCCCGTGGAGCTGCTGAGTGAGTTTGAATGGCCAACCTTTTGGTTAGCAGTCCAGCACTTAACCATTGCATCTTTTAGAGCAAAGAAAATCACCACAGACACAGTGACATTACATAATAACAAAAGGGCCAATCCACCAAAAATATATAACAGTCTTATATACGTAAGCATTAGTAAATACGGTTGCGAAATATGTGAAGTAAAAACTGATAACAACCGAAAAGATAAATAGACAAACCCACAATTATAGTTGGAGATTTCAGCACTCTTCTCTCAACAATTGGTGGAACTAGACAGAAAATTAGTACAGATATGAAAAAGACTCAACACTACCGTTGACCGTTGAATAACAGGATCTTATCTACGTTCATAGAACACTGCACCTAACAGCAGAATACACACTATTTTCAAGTGCCCATGTCGTATATATCAAGATAGACCACGTCTTAGGAGTCCCTGGGTGGAGCAGATGGTTAAGCACTGGTCTACCAACTGAAAGATTGGCAATTCAAACCTATCCAGAGGCACCTTAGAAGTAAGGCCTGGCGATTTGCTTCCAAAGGTCACAGCCTTGAAAATCCTATGGCACGTAGTTCTACTCTGCACACTTGGGGTAACCAACTCAACCGCAGCTGACAACAACAGACCATGTCTCGGGCCATAAAACGAATCTCAACAAATCTGAAAGGTCGAAATCCTGTAGAGTATATTCATGAACCACAATGGAATCAAACTAGACATCAACAGCACAAAAATAGCAGGAAAATTTCCATGCAGTCAAAAACTAAACACACTTTTAAATAATCCTTGAGGCAAAGGGGAAGTCTCAAGGAAATTAAAAAAAACAAAAACATTGAACTGAATGTAAATGAAAACACAAGGTATCAAAATTTATGGGACATAGCTGAAGCACAACAGAGAGGAAAATTATAACGCTAAATACGTACCTTAGAAAAGATGAAAGCTCCCAAATCAGTAATTGAAACTCCCACCTCAAAGACCATAAAAAGAAAACTAACCCAAAACAAAAAGAAGAAAGGATATAAAGAACAGAAATCAATAAAACTGGAAACAGAAAAACGATAGAAAAAATCAATGAAACACAGATCTTGTTCTTTGAAACGATCAGTCAAATTGACAAATCTCTAGCAAGACTGGCCAAAAAAAAAAAAAAAAAAGGCAAAGATATAGATCGCTGTTATCAGGAATGAAACTGAGGATATCACTATATCAGTACACACCTTGCAGACATGAAAAGGATAGTAAATGAATACCATGAATGACTCTATACACATAAATTTGATAGCTTGGATCAAATGAACCAATTCTTCTAAAAGCACAAACTACCACAACTCACCCTATATGAAATGGACAATTTTACTAGGAAATTGAATACCTGTACAAAAATAGACTAAAAGCACATGACCTGTAAACCAAACCTTTGCCAGGGGCTTCTGAATGTTCAAAATCAGGCACTTAACAAAAATACAAAACCGTCTTCCACCAACCCAATTTAGATTTCTCCAGTAGTCCCAATAATGAAGATCCAGGATCAAGCGCTGCATTCAATCCTCATGTGTTTTGGAGCCCTGGTGGCACAGTGGCTAAGAGCTTGGCTGCTAAGTAAAAGGTTACTAGTTTGAATCTACCAGCCGCTCCTCGGAAACCCTGTGGGGCGATTCTACTCTGTCTTATTGGGGCGCTATAAGTCGGAATGGACTTGACAGCAATGAGTTTTGATCATTGACCTGTGGTCACATGAGAGAATGTCCTTGTTTTTAGGAAATACTCACTGAAGATTTAGGAGCAAATGGGCATCCCATCTGTAACGTATTCCAGCTGGTTCAGAAGACAATCTATGTTCACACACATACCTAGAGAGCAGAGAGAAGGATAAAGTACGTGTAGTAAAAAGTTCGTATTTGGGAAGTTTGGATGAAAGGTACATGAGAATTCTTTGCACTATTCTTGCTACTTTTCTATATAATCCAAAATTATCTCGAAATATAAGGATTGTCGTTAGGTGCCACTGAGTCGGTTCCAACTCATAGTGACCCTATGTATAACAGAATGAAACACTGTCCAGTCCTGCACCATCCTCACAGTCCTTGGTATGCTTGAGGCCATTGTTGAAGCCACTGTGTCAATTTATCTTGTTGAGGGTCTCTTCTTTTTTGCTGACCCTCCACTTTACCAAGTAGGATGTCCTTCTCCAGGGACTGGTCCCTCCTGATAACATGTCCAAAGTATGTGAGACAAAGTCTCGCTGTCCTAGCTTCTAATGAACATCCTGGTTGTACTTCTTCCAAAACAGATTTGTTTGTTCTTCTGGCAGTCCGTGGTATATTCCAATATTCTTCATCAACACCACAATTGAAAGGCACCAGTTCTTCTTCGGTCTTCCTCCTGCGTTGTCCACCTTTCACATGCATATGAGGCGAATGAAAACACCATGGCTCAGATCAGGCACATCTTAGCCCTCAAAGTGACATCTTTGCTTTTTAACAGTTTAAAGGGATTTTTTTTTTTGCAGATTTGCCCAGTGCAATGTATCTTTTGATATTTTGACTGCTGCTTCCATGGGTTTGATTGTGGATCCAAGTAAAATGAAATCCTTGACAACTTCAATATTTTCTCCATTTATCATGATGTTGCTTATTGGTCTAGTTGTGAGGATTTTTGTTTTTATGTTGGGGTGTAATCCGTACTGAAGGCTTTGATCTTCATGAGTAAGTGGTTCAAGTCCTCTTCACTTTCAGCAAGCAGGGCTGTGTCATCTGCATATCGCAGGTCATTAATGAACCTTCCTCCAATCCTGATGCCCCATTCTTCTTCATATAGTCCAGCTTCTTGGATTATTTGCTCAGCATACAGATTGAACAAGTATGGTGAAAGAATGCACGCCTTTCTTGACTTTAAACCACATAATATCCCCTTGTTCTGTTCGAACCACTGCCTCTTAGTCTATGTACAGGTTCCTCATGAGCACAATTAAGTGTTCTGGTATTCCCATTCTTTGCAATATTATCCATAATTCATTATGATTCGCACAAATGCCTTTGCATAGTTAATAAAACACAGGTGAACATCCTTCTGGTATTCTTTGCTTTCAGCCAGGATCCATCTGATAATCAGCAATGATATCCCTGGTTCCACATCCCCTCCTGAATCTGGCTTGAATTTCTGGCAGCTCCTGTCGATGTACTGCTGCAACCGCTTTTGAGTGATCTTCAGAAAATTGTACTTGGGTGTGATATTAATGATATTGTTTGATAATTTCCACATTCTGTTGGATCACCTTTCTTTGGAACAAGCACAAATATGGATCTCTTCCAGTTAATTGGCCAGGTAGCTGTCTCCCAAATTTCTTGGCATAGACAGGTAAGTGCTTCTAGCGCTGCATCCATTTGTTGAAACATCTCAGTTGGTATTCTGTCAATTCCTGGAGTATTTTTTACCAATGCCTTCAGTGCAGCTTGGACCTCTCTCTTCAGTACCGTTGGTTCTTGATCATATGCTAGCTCCTAAACTTTGACCATGTGTATTCCTTCCATCTTCTTTTGATGCTTCCTGTGTTGTTTAATATTTTTCCTGTAGAATCCTTCAGTATTGCAACTCGAGGCTTGAATTTTTTCTTTAGTTCTTTCAGCTTGAGAAATGCTGAGCATGTTTTTTCCTTTTGATTTTCTAACTCCTGGTCTTTGCAAATGTCATTATAATACTTTACTTTGTCTTGAGTCGCCCTTTGAAATCTTCTGTTCAGCTCTTTTACGTCATCATTTCTTCCTTTCACTTTAGCTACTCGATGTTCAAAAGCAAGTTTCAGAGTCTCTTCTGGCATCCATTTTGGTCTTTTCTTTCTTTGCTGTCTTTTTTTTTTTTTTTAATTGTGCTTTAAATGAAAGTTTACAAATCAAGTCAGCCTCTCACACAAAAACCCATATATACCCTGCTACACACTCCCAGTTAGTCTCCCCCTAATGAGACAGCCCCCCCTCTCCCTCCACTCTCTCTTTTCATGTGCATTTCGCCAGCTTCTAACCCTCCCCCACCCTCACATCTCCCCTCCAGGCAGGAGATACCAACATAATCTCAAGTGTCCACCTGATTGAAGAAGCTCACTCCTCACCAGCATCCCTCTCCAACCCATTGTCCAGTCCAATCCATGTCTGAAGAGTTGGCCTCGGGAATGGTTCCTGGCCTGGGGCAACAGAAGGTCTGGGGGCCATGACCACCAGGGTCCTTCTAGTCTCAGTCAGACCATCAAGTCTGGTCTTATGAGAATTTGGGATCTACATCCCACTGCTCTCCTGCTCCCTCAGGGGTTCTCTGTTGTGTTCCCTGTCAGGGGAGTCATCGGTTGTAGCTGGGCACCATCTAGTTCTTCTGGTCTCAGGATGATGTAGTCTCTGGTTCATGTGGCCCTTTCTGTCTCTTGGGCTCCTAATCACCTTGTGAGCTTGGTGTTCTTCATTCTCCTTTGATCCAGGTGGGTTGAGACCCATTGATGCATCTTAGATGGCTGCTTGCTAGTGTTTAAGACCCCAGATGCCACTCTTCAAAGTGGGATGCAGAATGTTTTGTTAATAGATTTTATTATGCCAATTGACTTAGATGTCCCCTGAGACCGTGGTCCCCAGACCCCTGCCCCTGCTAGGTTGGCCTTCAAAGCTTTCAGTTTATTCAGGAAACTTCTTTGCTTTTGGTTTAGTCCAATTGTGCTGACCTCCCCTGTATTGTGTGCTGTCTTTCCCTTCACCTAAAGTAGTTCTTATCTACTACCTAATTAGTCAATACCCCTCTCCCACCCTCCCTCCCTCCCCCCTCTCGTAACCACAAAAGAATGTTTTCTTCTCAGTTTAAACTATTTCTCAAGTTCTTATAATAGTGGTCTTATACAATATTTGTCCTTTTGCAACTGACTAATTTCACTCAGCATAATGTCTTCTAGGTTCCTCCATGTTATGAAATGTTTCACGGACGGATTCCTCACTGTTCTTTATCGATGCATAGTATTCCATTGTGTGAATATACCATAATTTATTTATCCATTCATCCGTTGATGGGCACCTTGGTTGCTTCCACATTTTTGGTATTGTAAACAGTGCTCCAATAAACATGGGTGTCCATATATCTGTTCGTGTAAAGGCTCTAATTTCTCTAGGATATATTCCAAGGAGTGGGATTGCTGGATCTTATGGTAGTTCTATTTCTAGCTTTTTAAGGAAGCGCCAAATCGATTTCCAAAGTGGTTGTACCATTTGACATTCCCACCAGCAGTGTAGAAGTGTTCCAGTCTCTCCACAGCCTCTCCAACATTTATTCTTTTGTGTTTTATGGATTAATGCCAGCCTTCTTGGAGTGAGATGAAATCTCATTGTAGTTTTGATCTGCATTTCTCTAATGGCTGATGATCGTGAACATTTCCTCATATATCTGTTACTACCTGAATGTTTTCTTTGGGGAAGTGTTTATTCATATCTTTTGCCCATTTTTTAACTGGTTTATTTGTCTTTTTGCAGTTGAGGTTTTGCAGTATCATGTAGTTTTTAGAGATCAGGCACTGATCAGAAATGTCATAGCTAAAAACTTTTTCCCAGCCTGTAGGTAGTCTTTTTATTCTGAAATCTTTGGATGAGCATAAGTGTTTGATTTTTAGGAGCTCCCAGTTATCTAGTTTTTCTTCTACATTCTTTATAATGTTTTGTATACTGTTTATTCCACGTATTAGGGCTCCTAACATTGTCCCTATTTTTTCTTCCATGATCTTTATCATTTTAGATTTTATATTTAGGTCTTTGATCCATTTTGAGTTAGTTTTTGTGCATGGAGTGAGGTATGGGTCTTGTTTCATTTTTTTGCAGATGGATATCCAGTTATGCCAGCACCATTTGTTAAAAAGACTGTCTTTTCCCCATTTAACTGTTTTGGGGCCTTTGTCAAATATCAGCTGCTCATATGTGGATGGATTTATGTCTGGATTCTCAATTCTGTTCCGTTGGTCCATGTATCTGTTGTTGTACCAGTACCAGGCTGTTTTGATTACTGTGGCGGTATAATAGGTTCTAAAATCAGGTAAAGTAAGGCCTCCCACTTTGTTCTTCTTTTCCAGTAATGCCTTATTTATCCGTGACCTCTTTCCCTTCCATATGAAGCTGGTGATTTGTTTCTCCATCTCACTAAAGAATGTCATTGGGATTTGGATCGGAATTGCATTAAATGTATAGATCGCTTTTGGTAGAATAGACATTTTTATAATGTGAAGTCTTCCTATCCATGAGCAAGGTATGTTCTTCTACTTATGTAAGTCTCTTTTGGTTTCTTACAGAAGTGTACTGTAGTTTTCTTTGTATAAGTCTTTTACATCTCTGGTAAGATTTATTCCTAAGTATTTTATCTTCTTGGGGGCTACTGTAAATGGCATCGATTTGGTGATTTCCTCTTCGATGTTCTTTTTGTTGGTGTAGAGGAATCCAAATGATTTTTGTACGTTTATCTTGTATCCCAATACTCTGCTGAACTCTGCTAATAGTCTCAGTAGTTTTCTGGAGGATTCCTTAAGGTTTGCTGTGTGTAAGATCATGTCATCTGCAAAAAGAGGTACTTTTATTTGTTCCTTGCCAATCTGGATGCTCTTTATTTATTTATGTAGCCTAATTGCTCTGGCCAGGACTTCCAGCACAATGTTGAATAAGAGTGGTGATAAAGGGCATCCTTGTCTGGTTCCCGATCTCAATGGGAATGTTTTCAGGCTCTCTCCATTTAGGGTGATGTTGGCTGTTGGCTTTGTATAAATGCCCTTTATTATGTTGAGAAATTTTCCTTCTATTCCTATTTTGCTGAGAGTTTTTATCATGAATGAGCATTGAACTTTGTCAAATGTCTTTTCTGCATCAATTGATAAAATCATGTCATTCTTGTGTTTTGTTTTATTTATGTGGTGGATTACATTAATTGTTTTTCTAATGTTGAACCATCCTTGCATACCTGGTATGAATCCCACCTGGTCATGGTGAATTATTTTTTTGGTATGTTGTTGAATTCTATTGGCTAGAATTTTGTTGAGGATTTTTGCATCTACATTCATGAGGGATATAGGTCTATAATTTTCTTTTCTTGTGGTGTCTTTACCTGGTTTTGGTATCAGGGATATGGTGGCTTCATAGAATGTGTTTGGTAGTATTCCATCCTTTTCTATGCTCTGAAATACCTTTAGTAGTAGTGGTGTTAACTCTTCTCTGAAAGTTTGGTAGAACTCTGCAGTGAAGCCCTCCGGACCAGGGCTTTTTTTCCTTTTTTTTGGAATTTTTTGATTACCTTTTCAATCCCTTCTTTCGTTATGTGTCTATTTAGTTGTTCTACCTCTGCTAGTGTTAGTTTAGGTAGGTAGTGTGTTTCTAGGAATTCATCCATTTCTTCTAGGTTTTCAAATTTGTTTGAGTATAGTTTTTCATAGTAATCTGATACGATTCTTTTAATTTCATCTGGGTCCGTTGTAATATTGCCCATCTCATTTCTTATTCGGGTTATTTTGCTTCCACTCCTCTTTTTCTTTTGTCAGTTTGGCCAGTGGTTTATCAATTTTGTTGATTTTTTTCAAAAAACCAGCTTTTGGTTTTGTTAATTCTTTGAATTGTTTCTTTTCTATATCATTTAGTTCAGCTCTGATTTTTATTATTTGTTTTCTTCTGGTACCTGTGGGTTTCTTTTGTTGCTCTCTTTCTATTTGTTCAAGCTGTAGGGATAATCCTTTGATTTTGGCCCTTTCTTCTTTTTGGGTGTGTGCATTTATTGATATAAATTGGCCTTGGAGCACCTCTTTCGCTGTGTCCCAAAGGTTCTCATAGGAAGTGTTTTCATTCTCATTGGATTCTACGAATTTCTTTATTCCATCCTTAATGTCTTCTATAATCCAGTGTTTTTTGAGCAGGGTATTGTTCAGTTACCAATTGTTTGATTTCTTTTCCCTGTTTTCCTGTTACTGATTTCCACTTTTATGGCCTTATGGTCAGAGAAGATGCTTTGTAACATTTCAGTGTTTTGGGTTCTGCTAAGGCTTGCTTTATGACCTAATATGTGCTCTATTCTAGAGAATGTTCCATGTGTGCTAGAAAAGAAAGTATAGTGGGTTGCTGTTGGGTGGAGTGTTCTTTATATGTCTACGAGGTCAAGTTGGTTGATTGTGGCATTTAGATCTTCTGTGTCTTTATTGAGCTTCTTTCTGGATGTCCTGTCCTTCACTGAAAGTGATGTGTTGAAGTCTCCTACTATTATTGTCAAGCTGTCTATCTCACTTTTCAATGCTGATAGAGTTTGTTTTATGTATCTTGCAGTCCTTTCATTGGGTGCATAAATATTTAATATAGTTACATCTTCTTGGTGTATTGTCCCTTTAATCATTATGTAGTGTCCTTCCTTATCCTTTCTGATGGATTTAACTTTAAAGTCTATTTTGTCAGAAATGAATATTGCCACTCCTGCTCTTTTTTGATTGTTTGCTTGATATATTATTTTCCATCCTTTGAGTTTTATTTTGTTTGTGTCTCTAAGTCTAAGGTGTGTCTCTTGTAGGCAGCATATAGACGGATCTTGTTTTTTAATTCATCCTGCCACTCTCTGTGTCTTTATTGGTGCATTTAGTCCATTTACATTCAGGGTTATTATGCATAGGTATGAATTTAGTGCTATCATTTTGATGTCTTTTTTGGTGTGTTGACAGTTTCTTTTTCCCACTTGATTTTATGTGCTGAGTAGATTTTCTTTATATATTGTCCTTTCCTCATATTTGTTGTTGTTGATTTTGTTTCTGCTGAGTCTGTATTTTTCCCTTGTATTTTATTTTGATGAGTAGGATAGTTTGTCTCCTTTGTGGTTACCTTATTATTTACCCTTATTTTTCTTAAATTTAAAACTAACTTTTATTTCTTGGTATCGCCATATGTATCTTCCTCTCCATACGAAGGGTGTATGATTACATTTCTTAGTCCCTCTTTATTATTTTAATGTTGTCTTCTTTTACATAACAACATCGCCGTTACCCTGTGTTGGGCTTTTTTTTTTTTAATCTTGTTTGTTTTTTTTTGGATTTCCCTGTCTGGGTTGACTTCTGGTTGCTCTGCCCAGTGCTCTAGTCTTGGGTTAATACCTGATATTATTGATTTTCTAACCAAAGAACTCCCTTTAGTATTTCTTGTAGTTTTCATTTGATTTTTACAAATTCCCTCAACTTACGTTTATCTGGAAATGTCTTAATTTCACCTTCATATTTAAGAGACAGTTTTGATGGATATATGATTTTTGGCAGGCAATTTTTTTCCTTCAATTTTTTAAATATATCATCCCATTGCCTTCTTGCCTGCATGGTTTCTGCCAAGTAGTCTGAGGTTATTCTTATTGGCTCTCCTTTGTAGGTGACTTTTCTTTTACCCCTCGCTGTTCTTATAATTGTGTCATTATCTTTGGTTTTGGCAAGTTTGATTATAATATGTCTTGGTGACTTTCTTTTAAGATCACCTTATGTGGAGTTTGATGAGCATCTTGGATAGATATCTTCTCATCTTTCACAATATCAGGGAAGTTTTCTGCCAACAAATCCTCAACAATTTTCTCCATATTTTCTGTTATCCCTCCCTGTTCTGGTACTCCAGTCACTCGTGGATTATTTCTCTTGATAGAGTCCCTCATGATTCTTCAGGTTTTTTCATTTAAAAAAATTCTTTTATCTGATTTTTCTTCAAATACATTCAAGCCAAGTGACTTATCTCTGAGTTCAGAAATTCTAGCTTCTACTTGCTCAGTTCTGCTCCTCTAACTTTTTATTGAGTTATCTAATTCTGTGATTTTATTGTTAATCTTCTGAATTTTTGATTGCTGTCTGTCTATGGATTTTTCCAGCTTATTAAACTTTGCATTATGTTCCTCAATAATCTTTCTAATTTCTTCAGTTGCTTTATCTGTGTGTTCCTTGGCTTGTTCTGTGTATTGCTTCATTTCCTTCCTGATGTCTTGAAGGGTTCTGTATATTAAACTTTTGTATTCTGCATCTGGTAATTCCAGGAATGTACTTTCATCTAAAAGATCCCTGGATTCTTTGTTTTGAGAGCCTGTTGAGGTGATCATGGCCTGTTTCTTTATGTGACTTGATATTGACTATTGTCTCCGAGCCATCTATAAGTTATTGTATTAGTTTATGCTTGCTTCCTGTGTCGTAGCTGCTTGCTTTGTTTAGTTTTGGTATACCCCTATGGGTTGCTTGAGTGAGCTAGCTTGATTATTTTGGCCTTTGGAGCTCTGGTGTCCTGTTCCCAGTTGGCTAGAGCTGTTATCAGGTATATCAGTCTAGGAGTCCATTCAGTTTTCTTGCATGAATTCAGCTCAGGTTTCCAGGTAGCTGATCATCAAGTGTGTGGTACAGGCTCTGTCCTACAGTCTTAGAGGGGCAGGGGTGATTGGCGTATATACCGGTATTTGATTGTAGCAGGGGGTCACGCTCTGAACAAGGCAGGGGGCTGAGAACCGACCCCCAAGTGTCTCTGAGGAAAACATGTTTCTGTTCCCTAGAGCGTGCTGGTGGGTGGGTTCTGCAGAGGGACCATGGGCACCCAAAGTTTTTGTTGTAAGGACTGGGAGGTACCAGTTATCCCTGGGCCCCTGCCACGGGTGGCTGGGCGACCCAAGTGGAGCCACCAGTCCTTAGGTCCCTGTTGTGGGTAGGTGAGAACCTTGTTTAATAGGCAAAAGAATGTCAAACTTCAAACACCCACCTCTCCACTGCACTGCTGAAATGGTTGGAGTTTGCCAACAAGGGCCTATTCTCCTGAAATAGGCCCACAGAGGTCCATGCAGAAGGGAAAGGTTCTCAAGGTCCATGGACAGTTTATGCCTGCCTGGACAGGAGCCGCTTCTGTCCTGAGCTCCCCCAGTTAATGGAGCTAGCAAATTATCTTTTACCCCCATTGCTGGAGGATGTCTCTAGGTGTTCACCAGGGTCTATCTCAGGCCCAGGGATTCAGCCGCTGAAGTCGGCTTGGGGGTGGGGGGACGTGGTAAAATATACAGAAGTACTTAGCTTTTGCCAAGAGCATGCCATTCTCCTCAGGTTCCGGAGGTGTGAGTGGGCTGTGTGGCTGGCTATTTCTCCCTGAGGAAACTGAGGCCAAACGCTAGGACCAGCCCGCCGCTGCCGCCACTACTGCCGCAGCTCCAGGAATGGTGCCTCAGAGCTCCCCGTGATTCAGGTCCGGTAACTACTCTCCGGTTCTGAACGGTGGCTTCCTTCCCCCGCCCCTCAGTTCGTTGTCTAAGCTTGCCTTTGATGCTCAGGGCTCCCAGCTTGTCACAAATATACTCGTTTCACTTGTTTTTTCGGGTCTTTGTTGTAAAGAGGGCTCGAGGAAAGTGTCTATTCTGCCATCTTGGCTCCGCCCCTTTCCTGTCTTTTTAATGACCTCTTGCTTTCTTCATGTCTGATATCCTTGACGTTATTCCACAACTTGTCTAGTCTTCAGTCATTAGTGTTCAGCATGCAAATCTATTCTGAGATGGTCTCTAAATTCAGGTGGGATATACTCAAGGCCATATTTTGGCTCTCCTGGACTTGTTCTAATTTCCGTCAACTTTAACTTAAAAAAAAAAAAAATTTTTTTTTTTTTTCAACTTGACCTTGTATGTGAGCAATTGATGGTGTGTTCTGCATTCAGCCCCTGGCCTTGTTCTGACTGACGATATGAGCTTTTCCATGGCCTCTTTCCACAGAGGTAGTCAATTTGATTCCTATGTATCCCACTTGGCAGGAACCCTGGTGGCGTAGTGGTTAAGTCCTATGGTTGCTAACCAAGAGGTCGGCAGTTCAAATCCGCCAGGCTCTCCTTGGAAACTCTATGGGGCAGTTCTACTCTGTCCTATAGAGTCGTTATGAGTTGGTATCGACTTGACGGCAGTGGGTTTTTTTTTTTTTTTAATCCCATTTGGTGAGGTTCATATGTGTAGTTGCTGTTTATGGGGAAACCCTGGTGGCATAGTGGTTAAGAGCTATGGCTGCTAATCAAAAGTTGTGCAGTTCATTTCCACCAGGCGCTCCTTGGAAACTCTATGGAGCAGTTCTATTCTGTCCTATACGGTTCCTGTGAGTCAGAACTGATTCGATGGCAGTGGAGTGGTTGTTGAAAAAGGTATTTGGGGTGAATAAGTCGTTGGTCGTGCAAAATTCTATCATGCCATCTCCAGCATTGTTTCTATCACAAAAGCCATATTTCCAACTAACAGTCCTTCTTTGTTTCTAACTTCCACATTCCAATCACCAGTAATTATGAATGCACCCTGATTGCATGTTTGACCAATTTAAGACTACAGAAGCTGGTAAAAATATTCAGTTTCTTTGTCTTTGGCCTTAGTGGTTGGTGCATAAATTTGAATAATAGTCATATTAACTGGTCTTCCTTGCAGGCATATGGATATTATCCCATCGCTGACGGCATTGTACTTCAGGATAGATCTTGAAATGTTCTTTTTGATGATGAATGCAACACCATTCCTCTTCAAGTTGTCATTCCCAGCATTGTAGACCATATGATTGTCTGATTCAAAATGGCCAATACCAGTCCTTTTCAGCTCACTAATGCCTAGGATGTCAATGTTTATGGGTTCCGTTTCATTTTTGACAACTTCCAATTTTCCTAGATTCATACTTCATACATTTCATGTTGCAATTAATAATGGATGTTTGCAGCTATTTCTCCTTATTTTGAGTTGTGCCACATCAGCAAATGAAGGTCCCGAAAGCTTGACTCCATCCGTGTCATTAAGGTCAACTCTACTTTGAGGAGGCAGCTCTTCCTCAGTCATATTTTGAGTGCCTTCTAACCTGAGGGGCTTATCTTCCAGCACTATATCAGACAATGTTCTGCTGCTATTCATAAAGTTTTCACTGGCCAATTTTTTCAGAAGTAGAACTCCTGGTCCTTCTCCTAGTTTATCTTAGTCTGGAAGCTCCGCTGAAACCTGTCCACCAAGAGTGATCCTGTCGGTATTTGAAATACTGGTAGTATAGCTTCCAGTATCACAGCAACACACAACCCACCAAATACGACAAACAGACACATGTTGGAAATATAAAGGTAGAAGAAAAAAAAAGAAAAGAAAAGGCCAAGCTCATTTAGCTCCAGTGTCATTCAGGTCATTCATTCTCCTGTCATTTGGTGACCATTTCTAGAGCCTGTGATGCCCCATGAGACAGGGAGGTACAGGGGGAATAGGAGATGAATGAATTCCCATTCCTGCCTTTGGGGCTCACAGGGTAGTACCTGAGATACACACATACACACCCCATCTCTACAGTACACAATGTAACTGGGGCCTGGTATGGTCTTTCTTGAGTGCATGACGTTGTTGGGTGCCACTGAGTCAATTTCAACTCATAGTGACCCCCTGTAGAGTAGAACTGCCCCACAGGGTTTTCTTGCTGTAATTTTATGGTTGCAGATTGCAAAGTCTTTCTCCCTCGGAGCCGCTGTGTAGATTCTAGCCACCAACCTTTCAGTTAGCAGCCTAGCACTTAGCGTCTGTGCCACCAGGGCTCCTTTAGAAGCCTATTATTGTTGATATTGGGTGCTGTCGAGTCGATTTTTGACTCACATTGACCCTATGTGACTAAGTAGAACTGACTAATGGGGTTTTCTTGGCTTTTTTTTTTTTTTTATATCTTTACGGGAGCAGATCACCAGGTCTTTCTCCCGTAGAGCTGATTGGGGGGGGTTTCAAATTGCCATCTTTTCTGTCAGCCGACGCTTAACCATTGTATCACCAGGGATCCTTCTTGAGTGCAAAGAAGGGTGATTTCTTTCAAAGAGTTGATTCAGAAGCAGAAAAGTATGTGAACATCAATACATTTTCCTTAAAAAATGACTTGCACACGAAAGTGCCCTTTCTATAAAACATTTACATGCAAGGCATTTTATTTAACCCTACAACTACTCTCTGAAGTAGATACTTACATGCTTACTTAATCTTACTAAGATGCAACTTGTTTACTGGAAAGGAAACTAAAGCTCAGAGAAGCAGTTTAAGCCACTGCAGTAGGGTCGACTGCAACTCAGTGGCTGGTGGGTTCAAACCACGTACCTTTCAGTTAACAGCCGAGTGCATAACCACTGTGCCACCAGGTGTAGAGGTGAATAAGAATGTTTCCAAGAAGCTGATAGCCAAATTTACTTGACTGGCTTAAAATACCTGCTGTTGTTGTTAGGTGCTGTTGTTAGGTGTGGTTCCGACTCATAGTGACCCTACGTACAGCAGAACCAAACAGTGCCCGGTCCTGCACCATCCTCACAATCCTTATTATGCTGGAGCCTGTTGTTGCAGCCACTGTGTCATGCCTTCCAGCCTGAGGGGCTCATCCCCCTGCACTATACCAGACAATGTTCTGCTATCCACCTAAATGTGAATGTTTTAACGAAAACCTCTGGGCTCTTTGAGGCTTTCCTCCAGATAGCCACTAGAGGGTACTGCCGGCCCAGTTCAGAATTACTTTTCCCTCTTGGAATTCAGGTGTGGTCAAAGGCGGAATTGCTATAAAAACTCAAGAAATTTAAGCTTCAAGGTCTCTCACCTGCACAGACCTCCTCCACTTCTGTATCCAAGTTTGCATTTATAGTTTTGTATTCTTTCTTCCACATGAAGGCCCTGGAATAAGCTTCAGACCCTGAAAACCTGTGTTTACTAGGGAGCCCGGGTTGTGCTGCGGTTAAACACTTGGCAGCTAACGGAAAGGTCAGATTAGAACCCAGCAGCTGCTCCGCGGGAGAAAGATATGGCTGTCTGCTTAAAGATTAAAAAAAAAAAAAAAATTACCTTGGAAATCCTATAGGGCAGTTCTACTCTGCACACGTGAGGTCGCTATGAGTTGGAATTGACTCGATGACAACCGCTTTGGTTTTGGTTTAGTATTCTATTTATTGTACGGATATGCCACAGTTTGTTTATCCATTTACTAACTGATAAACAAGGCATTCAAAATTTAACTAAAAGTTGGACAGACCTCCCTGTGTTTGAACTGCTATGAGTCGGAATCGACTCAACGCCAATGGGTTTGGTTTTGTTTTTTTGTGTGTATTGCCTGTATGATCCTGAGCAAACTGGGTAACTTCTCTCAGCCTGATGCTTCTCAGTTGTAAAATAAGGACGGTAATACTTTCCTGGTGAGGTAGTCCAGAGGCTTAAACGGGCTCGCATATGAGAAGCACGTGGCTCTTTCTCTGGTCTTCAATATCTGATCAATATCTGATTGATGAATTGAACTGTCTGAACAGGAGGGGGCGCAATATGCTCTATCTTCTCCCAACGGACTCCCCGGGTCGTACAGTTAAGGAGCTTGGCTACTAATCAAAAGCTTGGAGGGTTGAGTCCACCCAGAGGTGCCTCAGAAGAAATGCCTGGCGACCTCCTCTGTGGCGTACAATTCTACTCTGACACACATGGTGTTGCCACGAGTTGGGATCAACTTGACAACAAGTGAAAAAAGCTGAAACTTGAAACTACCCTTCTAACAGTATTGCAGGTAGGTCCCATGGCTCTTTGGTCATTTGCAGCTAAGAACTTCAATTCCATATTCCACTTAGTGCTCTTCCCCTCCCTCCCTCCAATACAGGCTTGACCTGTGACCCCAGGAACCTACATGGGGAGGGGTCGGGAAAGGGCACGAGAAAAGGGCAAAATGCTGGCCCTGTTGAGGTGCCCTGTGTGGGTTCCTGCGAGGGTCCCGTGGGGACCTCCTACTCTCCTACTGTCTGACATGGGAGCTGGCTTTAGTGGAAGCCCTCTGACCACCTTTCAGCCCCTACTGCTTCTTGCCGTTCAGGTCACCTTGCGTGGTGGCCAGCACTCTTGGGTGGTGTCTTACTTATCTAGTGCTGCTGTAACAGAAATACCACAAGTGGATGGCTTTAAGAAACAGAAATTTATTTTCTCACAGTCCAGGAGGCTAGAAGTCCGAATTCAAAGTGCCAGCTCCAGGGGAAGGTTTTCTCTCTCTGTTGGCTCTGGAGGAAGGGCCTTGTCTCTTCAGCTTCTGCTTACTAGTTCCTTGGAGATCTCTGTGTGTCTTGGCATCTATCTTACCCCATCTCTCTCTCTGATCACTTGTTTAATCTCTTCATATCGCAAAAGAAATTGACTCATGATACACCCCACACTAATTCTGCCCCATTAACATAGACATGGAGGTTAGGATTCATAGCACATATTTTCTGGGCACGTAATTAAATCCATAACAGGTGGGACTAGGAAGGCTGCAAAATCTCGCTCCCTTCTGTGGTGTTCTCTCAGCCTGTGGGAAACTCACACATCCTGGCCACACTGACGTGGAAGCAAGGCTGCCCCACTGCTGGGCCCTCCATCCTGTGCTCTACTTCTCTTCTCCCCTGTCCAGTTCAATGGCAGGTTGGAAGCCAGCTACCTAAACGTAGGTCCAGGTTCATGCCCACATGCCCACATTCCTTTCTAAAGTGCCCGCTGGCTGACTTCCGGGGCAGCCACTGCTTCTCTTTACCCAACAGCTTTCTCTGGTGGCCAGGGCCCCTTGGGCAGGAGTGACAGGCTGGAAGTGTGAGAGAATTAATACCCAGAAAAAGTCCTTAACCAGTGTCTGATGAGGGCCAGGGATCCCTTGCCCTCGGGTGGGATGACTCTGAGACGCCTCTTCTTCATGGCTTCCAGTGCTCAGCAGACAGAGGAATCTCCTGTGATCCACAGTGGTCACTTGCTGAATAACCGTACCCTCTTTCTGCCTTCCCTTCTCTTTCCGTCTTCTTCATGCCCCTGCTGGTGTTTCCTGGGATCATCTCTCAAGTAAACCATTTGCCCTGTGTGGGAGCAGGGACTGGGGATCAGGAAAGGAAAAGCCACAACCCTGTCCCGCTAGTTTAAAGACTCCTAGGTTTTCTGCTAATATAGGAGTCCCTGGGTGGCACAAACAACTCAAGTACTGACCAAAAGGTTGGCAGTTCAAACTCACTCAGAGGCACCTTGGAAGAAAATCCTGGCGATCTGCTTCCAAAAGGTCAAAGCCATTGGAAACCCTACACAGCACAGTTTTACTCTGTATGTGTGGGTAGTTCTACTCTGCAATATTTGGGGGTTTCTATGAGTGGGAATCAACTTAACAGCAATTTTTTTTTTTTTTTGGTTTTCTGCTAATACAGGCTGGAGTGGTTGAGGAGGGGTAATGACTGGGGAGTAGAGGTTCTCCTGTCATCTCTTAGCTCCTGCGTGGCTGTGTCACAGCTTTCTTTAGAATATGAGGGACATTGTCCTGAGTTTTGGGGTTTATACACAATTTTGGGATAATAGGAAAAATCCCAGATAATATCACAATAATAATAATAATAAAAAAAACCCCAACCGGGTGGTGCAAATGGTTGGTAGTACTTGACTACTCACCTAAAAAATAGTGGTTTGAACCCACCCAGCAGCTCCACAGAAGAAAGGCCTGGCAATCTGCTTCTGTAAAGATTACAGCCAAGAAAACCCCATGGAGCACTTCTACTCTTGACCACATGAGGTTGCCATGAGTCAGAATCAATTCAACAGCAACGAATTAGGAGTTTTTTTGGTTTTAATATCACAATACACAGCATTTATTTAAGCGATGGTTGTTTACTTCTGCCCACTAAAATCAGTTTCTACTCTCGTATTCCTTATCTTGGGAAAGATACTTAAACTTTTCATTCCTGATTCCCTCCTCCCTTATGTCCAATCAGACATCAAGTCTTGTTAATTCTACCTCTTAAGTGTTGCCCACAGATATTGCTTCGGTCTTTCCACAACTTCTCTATGTCAAGCCCTCCTCCTTCATGTCAACTAGGATTGAGTAACAGAAAACTCTGCTATAGTTGCTTAAAACAATAAGGTATTTGTCATGTGCAAAAAGAAATCTGAGGTAAGTTGTCCAGGACTGGAATGGAGGTTCAAGATATCACCAGGAACCCTGACTCCTTCTGCTTTTTCTATTCTGCCATCCTCAGTGTTGTCATCAGTTCTCACGGTCAAAGGTAGCTGCTATTTATCTAACCATCACTTCCACATCCCAGGCCAGAATTTCCTTCTAATTGAGAGCCTTTGCCTTTTTATTAGAGAAAGGAAGCCCTCCCCAGGGTCTTCCATCTGCATCTCATTGGCCAGAACTGTGTTGAATAACTCACCTTAGCAGCAGGGATGCCTGGGGAGATGAGCACTTAACTTTCCATCATATACAGCAGAGGGAGGCAGGAGAAAAGTGGCAGATGGTTTTGGGTAGCCAGTCTCCAGAGTCTGCTACGTTGTCTCTTACTGCAGTGGCCTCCTAGCTAATCTTTCTGCCTCCACTCTTACCTGAGCATTCCCGTTGACATCATTTCTGTCTTTGTTGTTGTTGTTGTTAGGTGCTGTCAAGTCAGTTCTGACTCCTATTGACCCTATGTACTACAGAACGAAACGCTGCCTGGTTCTGTGCCATGCTCACAATCGTTGTTATGCTTAAGCCCATTGTTGCTGCCACTGTGTCAACTCATCTCATTGAGGTTCTTCCTCTTTTTTGCTGACCTGGTACTTTACCAAACATGATGTCCTTCTCCAGGGACTGATCCCTCCTGATAACATGTCCAAAGTATGTAAGAGGCAGTCTTGCCAGCCTTGCTTCTAGGGAGCATTCTGGTTGTACTTCCTCTAAGACAGATTTGTTTGTTCTTTTGGCAGTCCATGGTATATTCAATACTGTTTGCCAATACCACAATTCAAAGACATCAGTTCTTCTTCGATCTTCCTTATTCATTGTCCAGCTTTCACATGCATATGATGTGATTGAAAATACCACTGGTTGGGCCAGACTCACTTTAGTCTTCAAGGTGACATCTTTGCTTTTCAACACTTTAAAGAGGTCCTTTGCAGCACATTTGCCCAATGCAATGCATCTCTTGATTTCTTGACTGCTGCTTCCATGGGCATAATTGTGGATCCAAGTAAAATGAAATCCGTGACAACTTCAGCCTTTTCTCCGTTTATCATGATGTTGCTCATTGGTCCAGTTGTGAGGATTCTTGTTTTCTTTACGTTGAGGTGTAATCCACACTGAAGGCTGTGGTCTTTGATCTTCATTAGTAAGTGCTTCAAGTCCTCTTCACTTTCAGCAAGCAAGGTTGTGTTATTTGCATAACACAGGTTGTTAATGAGTCTTCCTCCAATCCTGATGCCCCATTCTTCTTCATACAGTCCAGCTTCTCAGATTATCTGCTCAGCATACAGATAGAATAGGTACACTGAAAGGATACAAACCCTGACGTACTTCTTTCCTGACTTTAAACCACGCAGTATCCACTTGTTCTGTTTAGAAAACTGCCTCTTGATCTATGTAAAGGTTCCTCATGAGCACAATTAAGTATTCTGGAATTCCCATTCTTTATAATGTTATTTATAATTTGTTACAATCCACACAGTCAAATGCTTTTGCATAATCAATCAAACACAGGTAAACATCCGTCTGCTATTCTCTGCTTTCAGCCAGGATCCATCTGACATCAGCAATGATATCCCTGGTTCCATGTCCTCTTCTGCAATCGGCCTGAATTTCTGGCAGTTCCCTGTTGATATACTGCTGCAGCTGCTTTTGAATGATCTTCAGAAAAATTTTGCTTGCGTGTGATATTAATGATATCGTTCTATAATTTCTGCATTCGGTTAAATCACTTTTTTTGGGAATAAGCATAAATATATCTCTTCCAGTCAGTTGGCCAGGTAGCTGTCTTCCAAATCTCCTGGCATAGATGATTGAGCGCTTCTAGCGCTGCATTCGTTTACTGAAAGATGTCAATTGATATTCCGTCAATTCCTGGAGCCTTGTTTCTATCCAGTGCCTTCAGTGCAGCTTGGACTTCTTCCTTTAGTACCGCTGGTTCTTGATCATATGCTACCTTTTGAAATGGTTGAATGTAGACCAGTTCTTTCTGGTGTAATGACTGTGTGTATTCTTTCCATCTTCTTTTGATGCTTCCTGCGTTGTTTAGTATTTTCCGCATGGAATCCTTCACTGTTGCAATTCAAGGCTTGAATTTTTTCTTCAGTTCTTTCAGCTTGAGAAATGCCGAGTGTGTTCTTCCCTTTTGGTTTTCCATCTCCAGCTTTTGCACATGTCATTCATTATACTACTTTACTTTGTCTTCTCGAGCAGCACTTTAAAATCTTCTGTTCAGTTCTTTTACTTCATCATTACTTTCTTTTGGTTTAGCTACTTGACATTTGAGAGCAAGTTTCAGAGTCTCTTCTGACATCCATTTTGGTCTTTTCTTTCTTTCTCATCTTTCGAATGACCTCTTGCTTTCTTCATGTCTAATGTCCTTGATGTCATTCCACAACTCATCTGGTCTTTGGTCATCAGTGTTCAATGTGTCAAATCTGTTCTTGAGATGGTCTCCCCATTCAGGTGGGGTATACTCAAGATCATATTTTGGCTCTCCTGGACTTGTTCTAATTTTCTTCAGTTTCAACTTGAACTTGCATATGAGCAATTGATGGCCTGTTCCACAGTCATCCCCTGGCCTTGTTCTGACTGATGATATTGAGCTTTTCCATGGTCTTTTTCCACAGATGCAGTCAATTTGATTCCTGTGTATTCTATCTGGTGAGGTCCAGGTTTATAGACACTGTTTATGTTGGTGAGGAAAGATATTTGCAATGAAGTCGTTGGTCTTGCAGATTCTATCATGTGATCTCTGACATCGTTTCTATCACTAAGGCCATAGTTTCCAACTACCAATCCTTCTTCTTTGTTTCCAACTTTTGCATTGCAATCACCGGTAATTATCAATGGGTCCTAACTGAATGTTCCATCAATTTCAGACTGCAGAAGCTGGTAAAATCTTCAATTTCTTTATCTTTGGCCTTAGTGGTTGGTGGGTAAATTTGAATAATAGTCGTATTAACTGGTCTTCCTTGTAGGCGTATGGATATTATCCTATCACTGACAGTGTTGTACTTCGGGACAGATCCTGAAATGTTCTTTTTGATGATGAATGCAATACCATGCCTCTTCAAGTTGTCATTCCCGCTCTTCAAGTTGTCATTCCTGGCATAGTAGACCATATAATTGTCCAATTCAAAATGGCCAATACCGGTCCATTTCAGGTCACTAATGCCTACAATATTGATCTTTTTGTGTTCCATTTCATTTTTGGCAATTTCCAATTTTCCTAGATTCATACATTGTACTTTCCAGGTTCCAATTATTAATGGATGTTTGCTGGTGTTTCTTCTCATTTTGAGTCTTGCCACATCAGCAAATGGAGGTCCTGAAAGCTTGACTCCATCCACATCATTGGGGTCTACTCTACTTGAAGGAGGCAACTCTTTCCCAGTCATCTTTTGAGTGTCTTCCAACCTGGGGGGCTCATCTCCTGGCACTGTATCAGACAATTTTCCACTGCTATTCATAAGGTTTTCACTGGCTTTAATCTTTTCAGAAGTAGGCTGCTGGGTCCTTCTTCCTAGCCTGTCTTAGCCTGGAAGCTCAGCTGAAACCTGTCCATCATGACTGATCCTGTTGGTATCTGAATACTCGTTGTATAGCTTCCAGCATCACAGCAACATGCAAGCTCCTGTAATGTGACAAACTGGTCATCAGAGGCAAGAGAAATCCCCATGGTCACTTTAAGGTGCAAAATAGCCTTGATTCAGAAATTAGAATGTGCAGTCCAAATGTATTAGTCCACGCTTCAGTCTCTTTCCAAGGTAAGACTTTTTCTTCCCACCCAGCTGGGGCCAAATGCAGGCAAGCCCACTGGCTTTGGGAAAGGGATGGCCCTTCTCTTTCTCACTGAGAGCTGCTATTTTGACTCCTTCAGGGATTGTGGAGCACTGGGGAAAGGGGTAAGGAAGGCGGAGGAGAAAGGGGGTCAGGAAAGTTCTTACTTGTCTGGTTATGTCACCGTATAGCTTCATGATCTTTGGCCTGGCCTGAGATTAGAATAGACTCTTTCTTGGTAGGCACTTTGTGGAGTCTCTGGAGGTTCCCCTGCTGCCTGCAAATCCCAGGTCAGAGACAACACCTTCTAGTCCTGATACTCCTGCCCCATCAGTTCCTGGATTGCCCACAGTCTCCTCCACACAGGCACTTCCAGTTGGTTGAGGCCTTCTGACTACAAACCCTGTGTTCTTTCCCATAAATCAGCGTTGATAGGTTCCCCAGAAGCAGATCCTGAATGCAAAATTCATGTACAAATAGTTTATTAAGGGGGTGCTCCCAGGAGAAACCTGTAAGAGAATAATTGGGAGGACAAGGGAAGAGAAGAAGCCAACCAAGTGTATATTACACTGCAGAGTTTGTCCCAAATAAATCAGAGCAAGGTTGGTGGGATTTCAAATTCATATACCAGGCAGCCATTGACAAAGGGTCACCTCCAACCAACAAGATGCTGTCGAGTTGATTCTGACCCATGCTGACCACATGTGCGTTAGAGTAGAGCTGCACTCTGTAGGATTTCAATGGCTGTGACCTTTGGCAAGTAGATCACTGGGACTTTCTTCTGAGACACCTCTGGGTGGGTTCAAACCACCAACCTTTGGGTTAGTAGCTGAGTGCTTAACCAATTGCACTACACAGGGACTCCAAGGGCTGCCTTCAGGGGGCTGTAAAGTCACAAAGCAACTCTGCTTGCCTGAGGGCAGTTTTCCAAAGAGAGTCCCAGGTGCAGAACAGAGTACACAGAAGCTGGGGGACAGGCACACAGAACAGGTAAGAGTGCTCTAAAGGAATATGGGCAGAGCACTGACAGTGTCACCAGTACTGTCCTCTCTCGGTTCTGGGAGCTCTTTGTTTTATTTGCCAAGCTGATTTTTCCAATTACCAGGCCCCCTTGTTTATCCTGATAGCTTTAATCTTCCTAAATCCCACCTTTACAGCTCCCTTCTGTGACCATGAAATGCTGTGGGAGGAAGAGTTTGTACCAAGTGTCTCTCTGCCTGAGGCTACCACCATTGCCCTACCCCTTCCATTCCTCCAGCATCCATCACAACTCATCACCATTCACATAAACTTCAACACACACTTTGTGTATTTCCATAATGTTGTCAGCTGCCCATATAGCATCGAGAATATATTTCCCCATTTTAGAGTGCTGGTAACTCAATTTATAGCAATTTATTCCACAAAAGCAGACAGTAACTCAACTGGCAAGAGGAGGAAAAAAAAAAAAAACAACTCCTACCAACCCACCGCTGTCTCACAGTGCTGGAAATCAAAATGGTAATGCATGGAATAGATTTCTGCAAGTAACAGGCTTGGCTGGCAGACGTGTGAGCTGGCTTAAATGCCTTTTAAGTAAATCTCAGCATGAGTTATCTTTTCACTCAGATGTACGTGCCTGGAGACAGGGGTAGGCTGTGTGGACAGACGGCACACGCTGTAACTTTCATTATCCCACACTGAAATTCTTTGTTAATAGCTGCAGTCAATGGAACTGCAGATTTTCTGATCATTGTGACAGGTGGCTACCAGTGGGAGGTTAAGGCATTCATTCATTCATTCATTCCCCAGGCATTTGTGAGACCCAAGCCACATCAGGCTTTGTACTAGGCGTAGACGGTGCAGAGATGCAGAGACAAAGTACACAAGGTTACTACCCTGGGAAGCTCATAGTCTGATGGGGGAGACAGAGTGATAGACAGGTCAGATGATGAATGTTAAAGAGCTATGACAGTGGGCAAGGCTATGGACTCTGGAGTCAGATTGCCAATGTTTGAATCTGGGCCCTGACATTTACTTGGGCAAGATGCTTAACTTGAGTTTCCTCATGTGTAAAATGGGAATAGAAATAGTGCTTACCTAAGAGTGGATGCAAGGGGTCCCTGGGTAGCATAAACAGTTATGTACTTTACTGCTTCACCACGTGTCTGTCAGTTTGTCGTGCTATGGTGGCTTGTTGTACTGTGTTGCTGTGATGCTGGAAACTATGCCACCAGTGTTCAGATACCAGCAGGGTCACCCATGGTGGACAGGTTTCAGCTGAGCTTCCAGACTAAGACAGACTAGAAAGAAGGAGCCAGCAGTCTACTTCTGAAAAGAATTAGCCAGCAAAAACCTTATGAATGGCAGCAGAACATCTTCTAATACAGTGCCTGAAGATGAGCCCCCCAGGTTGCAAGGCACTCAAGAGGTGACTGGGGAAGAGCTGCCTCCTCAAAATAGAGTAGACCTCAATAACGTGAATGGAGTCAAACTTTCAGGAACTTCATTTGCTGGTGTAGCACCACTCAAAATGAGAAGAAATAGCTGGAAACATCCATTAATAAGCAGAACGTGAAATGTACGAAGTATGAATCCAGGAAAATTGGAAATGGTCAAAAATGAAATGGAGCACATAAAGATCCATATCCTAGTCATTAGTGAGCTGAAATGGACTGGTGTTGGCAATTTTGAACTGGACAATCACATGGACTACTATGCTGGGAATGACAACTTGAAGGGGAATGGTGTTGCATTCATTGTCGAAAAGAACATTTCAAGATCTATCCTGAAATACAACACTGTCAGTGATAGGATAATATCCATACACCTACAAGGAGACCAGTTAATACAACTATTATTCAAATTTACACATCAACCATTAAGGCCTAAGATGGAGAAACTGAAGATTTTTACCAGCTTCTGCATCTGAAATTGATCAAACATGCAACCAGTATGCATTGGTAATTACTGGTGATTGGAATGCGGAAGTTGGAAACAAAGAAGAAGGATCTGTGGTTGGACAATATGGCCTTGGTGATAGAAACTATGCCAGAGATCGCATGATAGAATTTTGCAAGACCAACAACTTCATTGCAAATATGTTTTTCACCAACATAAATGGTAACTATACATGTGGACCTCACCAGATAGAATACACAGGAATCAAATTGACTACATCTGTGGAAAGAGACCTTGGAAGAGCACAATATCATCAGTCAGAACAAGGCCAAGAGCCGACTGTGGAACAGGCCATCAATTGCTCATATGCAAGTTCAAGCTGAAACTGAAGAAAATTAGAACAAGTCCAGGAGAGCCAAAGTATGACCTTGAGTATATCCCACCTAAATTTAGAGACCATCTCAAGAATAGCTTTGATGTGTTGAACACTAATGACTGAAGACCAGAGGAGTTGTGCAAGGACATCAGATATGAAGAAAGCAAGAGGTCATTAAAAAGACAGGAAAAAAAGAAAGGACCAAAATGGATGTCAGAAGAGACTCTGAAACTTGTTCTTAAATGTCAAGTACCTAAAGCAAAAGGAAGAAATGATGAAGTAAAATAACTGACTGGGAGATTTCAAAGGGCAGCTCAAGAAGATAAAGTAAAGTATTATGATGACATGTGCAAAGAACTGGTGATAGAAAACCAAAAGGGAAGAACATACTCGGCATTTCTCGAGCTGAAAGAATTGAAGAAAAAATTCAAACCTCAAGTTGCAACAGTGAAGGATTCTATGGGGAAAATATTAAATGATGCAGAAAACATCCAAAGAAGATGGAAGGAATACACAGAGTCATTATACCAAAAAGAATTGGTCAATGTTCAATCATTTCAAAAGGTAGCATATGATCAGGAACTAATGGTACTGAAGGAAGAAGTCCAAGCTGCACTGAGGCATTGGCAAAAAACAAGGACTGCCAAAAGAATGAACAAATCTGTTTTGAAAGAAGTACAACCAGAATGCTTCTTAGAAGCAAGGATGGCGAGACTGCGTCTTACATACTTTAGCTTATTGTCAAGAGCATAATCAGTCCCTGGAGAAGGACATCATGCTTGGTAAACTAGAGGGTCCGTGGAAAAGAGGAAGGCCATTAATGAGATGGATTGACACAGTGGCTGCAACAATGGGCCACAACGATGGTGAGCACGGTGCAGGAGCGGGCAGTGTTCCGTGCTGTGGTACACAGGGTTGCTATGAGTCAGAACCAACTCGATATCACTTAACAACAACAACAACTTTACTACTAACTGAAAGGTTGGAGGTTCGGGTCCACCTAGAGGCACCTTGGAAGAAAGGCCTGGCAATCTACTTCCAAAAACTTAGTCATTGAAAACCCTATGGAGCACAGTTCTACTCTGACACACATGGGGTCACCATGACTCGGAATTGACTCTGCAACAACTGGTGGAGGTAACAGAGGATGCAAGGATTAAATGACACAGTGAACATAAAGTACTTAATAGAGTGTCTGATGAAGGTAACTGCTCATGACATGTTAGTTGTCGTTAGCATTATTACTGACATTTATACCGAGTACAAAGGAAGAAGGGTCAGGAATGTTTTAATGGAGGAGATAATGCTATTCAGAGATTTGAACGGTGCTGGTGCACGTAAGTCAGAAAAGGGACTTATGTGTAGAGGAAGAAAGATGAGCAAATGTTCAGAGTGAGGGGAAGGCAGTGGGGCACATTGGGAATGGCACTGGAGTTGCTGGAAAACAGGGTCTAAGACTCATGCTTCCTTATGTACTTACTAGTTACGTGTCTTTGTTGTTGTTAGGTGCTCTCAAGTCGGTTCCGAGTCATAGCGACCCTATGTACAACAGAAGGAAACACTGCCTGGTCCTGTGCCATCTTCACAATTGTTGTTATGCTTGAGCCCATTGTTGCAGCCACTCTGCCAATCCATCTCGTTGAGGGTCTTTCTCTTTAGTTGCTTGGGTTTTCAGTATTGAAAAGTTAATTGTACAAAATAGTCATCTTGCATAAGACTGGTCTCTCAAAGATGTCGTTGTCAATTGTCTAATATTACGGTTTCCTACAACGTTAAAAAAAGTCATAACTCATATAAATTGCAGGTCACCCTGTGTCCAGTCTTAACATGAATCTAATGCAAAGAAACGTCAGTCTAGAACTCAAAAGTAATTGAAAAGGCAATTTAATTTTTATTGCAGACCTTTTGAGAAAATGCCAAAGGGAATTGACATAAAAACATAGCAAAACTTAAAATTCCTTTATTCTTATTTCTTATACTCTTAGTATCTTCCCCATATGTAGCACTTTTCCCCCTCACAATCTACACTGTGGGCATGACTCTTTTGCTTTTTCTTTCATCCCACCCACTTCAACTACATTTATTTGTTCACATTTTTATAGAGTCCTTCCTATGTGCCAAGCTCTGTGAATACAATGGCAGACCAGAGGCACATGGTTCTTACTTGCTCAAGTTTACATTGTGGGTATGTAGTATCTTGTCCACTCTCTCATAGAGTATCCCTGGAAGCCACTAGTCCTACATGAAATTGACAACTGGGAAAGGATCATCAGGACAAGAAAAACAGATCTTAGATTTGGAAGTAACTTTAGAGGTTAGAGGTCATCTAGTCTAATGCCTGAGTATCCAGTTGGAGAGGATCCCCTCTGTGGTGTTTGTGGAATCACCCAGTCTTTGTTTTGGACTATCTGCCATATCATCTCCAAGAGACTATGACTTTGTCTATACCGTTTACTGCACTAACCCCAACACCTGGAACAGTGCTTGGCACATAGTAGATACTCAGTAAATATTTGTTGACTTTTGGGTGAATGAGGGGAGTCTTGACTTTATGAGGCAGCCTGTTTTACTATTGTACAAATCTAACTTTTTTTTTTTGTGCTTTAGACTAAAGTTTACAGAGCAAATTACTTTCTCATTAAACAACTAATACATATATTGTTTTGTGACATTGGTTGCCAACCCCATGACATGTCAACCCTCTCCCCTCTTGATCTTGGGTCCCCCATTACCGGCTTTCCTGTCCCCTCCTGCCTTGTCGTACTTTCTCCTGGGCTGGTGTGCCCTTTTAGTCTCATTTTGTTTTATGGGCCTGTCTAATCTTTGGGTGAAGGGTGAACCTCAGGAGTAACTTCAATACTGAGTTAAAAAGGTGTTCAGGGGCCATACTCTTGGGGTTTCTCCAGTCTCTGTGAGACCAGTAAGTCTGGTCTTTGTGTGTGTGTGAGTTAGAATTTTGTTCTACATTTTTCTCCAGCTCTGTCTGAGACCCTGTATTGTGACCGCTGTCAGAGCAGTTGGTGGTGGTAGTTGGGCACCATCTTGTTGTGCCGGACTCAGTCTGGTGGAGGCTGTGGTAGTTGTGGTTCATTAGTCCTTTGGACTAATCTTTCCCTTGTGTCTTTGGTTTTCTTCATTCTCCCTTGCTCCAGATGGTGTGGGACCAGTGGAGTATCTTAGATGGCTGCTGGAAAGCTCTTAAGACCTCAGACTACACTCACCAAAGTAGGATGTGGAATATTTTCTTTATAAATTACATTATGTCAATTGAGCTAGATGGCCCCCAGGACCGTGGTCCCCAGGCCTCATCCCAGTAATTCAGTCCCTCAGAGAGTTTGGATGTGACTATGAAACTTCCATGACCTTGACTTGGTCAAGTTGTGCTGGCTTCCCCAGTATTGTGTACTGTCTTACCCTTCACCAAAGTTACCACTTATCTATTGTTTTTCCCTCCCTCCTCCTCCTCTCCCCTCCCTGAGAACAATCAAAGTTTGTTTCTTTTTGTGTGTAAATCTTTTCATGAGTTTTCGTAATGGTGGTCTCAATACAGTATTTGTCCTTTTGTGATTGACTTACTGCACTCAGCATAATGCCCTCTGGGTTCATTTATGTTGCAAGATATTTCGCAGATTCGTCATTGTTCTGTATCATTGTGTAGTATTCTATTGTATGTCTGTACCATAGTTTGTCTATACATTCATCTATTGATGAGCACTTAGGTTGTTTCCATCTTTTTGCTATTGTGAACAATACTGCATTGAGCGTGGGTGCGCATATGTCTATTTGTGTGATGGCTCTTATTTCTCTGGGGTATATTCCTAGAAGTGGGATAGCTGGATCATATGGTGTTTCTATTTCTAGCTCTTTAAGGAAGTGCCATATCGTTTTCCAAAATAGTTGTACCATTTTGCTTTCCCACCGGCAGTGCATAAGAGTTCCAATCTCCCCCAGCCTCTCCAGCATTTGTTATTTTCTGTTTTTTTGATTCGTGCCAGCAACGTCGGGGTGAGATGATATCTCATTGTAGTTTTCATTTGGATTTCTCTAATGGCTAGTGATCTCAAGCATTTCCTCATGTGTCTGTTAGCTGCCTGAATGTCTTCTTTGGTGAAGTGTCTGTTTATATCCTTTGCCCATTTTTTAATTGGATTATTTGTCTTTTTGTTGTAGGGGTGTTGGATTTTCCTATTGATTTTAGAAATTAGAACTTCGTCAGATTTGTCATAGCCAAAAATTTTTTTCCAGTCCATATGTTCTGTTTTTAGCCTTTTGGTGAAGTCTTTTGATGAGCATAAGTGTTTAATTTTTAGAAGATCCTAGTTATCTAGCTTATCTTCTGGTACTTGTGTATTGTTAGTCATGGTTTTTATCCTGTTTAGCCGTGAATTAGGGCCTCTAGCGTTGGCGCTATTTTTCTTTCTATCATCTTTATAGTTTTTGGTTTTATATTTAGGTCTTTGATCCATTTAGAATTAGTTTTTGTGTATGGTGTGAGGTATGGGTTCTCTTTTATTTTTTTACAGATGGACATCAAGTTTTGTCAGCAGCATTAAATAAAAAGACTGTCTTTTCCCTAGTTAATGGATTTTGGGCCTTTGTCGAAGATTAGGTGACCGTAGGCGGCTGGGTTTATATCTGGGTTTTGATTCTGTTCCATCGGTTAAGGTGTCTGTCACTGTACCAGTGCTAGACTGTTTTGACTACCATAGCTGTAGAGTAGGTTCTGAGGTCAGGTAGTGGGAGTCCTCCTACTAAATTCTTCTTCAGTAGTGCTTTGCTTATCTGGGGCCTCTTCCCTTTCCATGCAAAGTTAATGATTAGTTTCTCTATCTCTTTTAACCCCTTCCTCAAGTCCACCCACCTGTTCTATTTCCAAAGTTCAGTTCAAGTGTCAATTGAACTTCCCTGACCCCATCTGCTAAGCAGAATGGATCTTCCCTCCCTGGAGCACCCATTGTACCTTATGCACAATTTCCAGGCTAAGGAAAAGGAAATGCAAAAGCCTGGGGCAGGGGGTGGGAAGAGCATGGAATATTTGGGGAATGAGGTATGGTTTTTTAAATTAATTGATTTTATTGTGCTTTAGGTGAAAGTTTACAGCTCAAGTTAATTTCTCATTCAAAAATTTATGCACATATTGTTTTGTGACATTGATTGCAATCCCCACGATGTGACAGCACGCTCCTTCTTTCCACCCCAGGTTCTCTGTGTCTGTTAACCCAGTTTATGTCCTTTCCCACCTTTTCTTCTGGCTTTTGGACAGGAGTTGCCCACCTGATACTGGAACTAAGTACATCCCTCACGTGTGTTATTTTTTTTGTTTTATAGGCCTGTCTAAACTTTGTCTGAAAAATGGGCTTCAGAAATTGTTTCAATTCTGAGTTAGCAGGGTGTGTGGGGGCCATAGTCTCAGGGGGTCCCCTAGTCTCTGTTAGACCAGTGAGCCTGGTCTTTTTTTCCTGAATTTGAATTCTGTTCTACATTTTTCTCCTGTTCTGTCTGGGACTTTCTGTTGTGATCCCTGTCAGAGCAGTTGTTGGTAGTAGCCAGGCATCATCTAGTTCTTCTGGGCCCAGGCTGATGGAGGCTGTGGTTTATGGAAACCCTGGTGAGTAGTGGTTAAGTGCTATGGCTGCTAACCAAAGGGTCGGCCGTTTGAATCCACCAGGTGCTCCCTGGAAACCTGATGGGGCAGTTCTACTCCGTCCTATAGGGTCACTATGAGTTGGAATCGACTCGATGGCACTGGGTTTGCATTTTTTTCTTTTTGGTTTTGGGCTAATATTTTCCTCATGTCTTTGGTTTTCTTCATTCTTCTTTGCTCTGAGTGGGATGATGCCAGTAGATGTATGTAAGATGGTTGCTTGCAAGCTTTTAAGACCCCAGATGATATTCACCAAAGTGGAATGTAGAATATTTTCTTTATGAACTATGTTATGCCCATTGACCCAGGTATCCTTCGAGACTATGGTCCCCAGCCCCCAGTCCCAGCTACTCTGTCCCTTGAAGTGTTTGGTTTTGTCTAGGAAACTTCTACTCTTTTGCTTCAGTCCAGTTGTACTGACTTCTCCCATATAGTGTGTTGTCCTTCCCTTCACTGAAGTTCACTCTTGTCTACTATTTAGTTAGTGGTTTCCTCTCCCCCTTCCTCCTCATCCCTGTAACCATCAAAAAATGTTTTTTTTTCCTGTGTGTAAACCTTTTCTTAAGTTCTTACAATGGTGGTCTCATACAATATATGTCCTTTTGTGACTGACTTATTTTTCTCAGCATGATGCTGTCCAGATTGATCCATGTTGCGAGACGTTTTGTGGATTTATCATTGTTCTTTATTGTTGCATAGTGTTCTACAGTGTGTATGTACCATAACTTTTTATCCATTCACCTGGTGATGGACATTTAGGTTGTTTCCATCTTTTTGCTATCGTGGATAGTGCTGCAATGAACACGGGTATGCATATGTCTGTTCGTGTGATGGCCGTTATTTCTCTAGGGTGTATTTCTAGGAGTGGATTGCTGGATTGTATGGTATTTCTATTTATACCTTTTTAAGGATGCACCATATTGTTTTCTAAAGTGGTTGTACCATTTTATATTCCCACCAGCAGTGCATAAGAGTTCCAATCTCCCCATACCCTCTCCAACATTTGTTATTTTGTGCTTTTTGGATTAGTGCCAGTATTGTTTAGGGTGAATGGTATCTCAATTAGTCTTGATTTGCATTTCTCTTTTTTTTTGATGGCTAGTTATCATGAACATTTCCTCATGTGTCTGTTAGCTGCCTGAGTGTCTTCTTTGGTGAAGTATCTGTTCATATCCTTTGCCCATTTCTAAATTGGATTATTTGTCTTTTTGTTGTTGAGATGTCCAGATCTTGTAGATTTTGGAGATTAGTCCCTTGCCAGATACTTCATAGCCATGAAGTGTGGTTTTGGATGGCAGGGTTAGAGCCTGTGTGTAGACAGCAACAGGATGGAGAGGGCAGCAGAGGGCAGCAGAGGCCAGATATTAGAGGGTACCTCCCTCATTAGCTCTGAGCCACTCTTGGTGTTCTCAGCCACCTATGTCCAATGTGGAGTTCTAGGTCTTGAGGAGCCCAGAAAGGGGTAGCCAGATTAAAAAAAAAAAAACCAAAGTTTTGTTATGAAAAATTTGAACCTCTCCAAATTGAGAGACAGTACAATGAATTCTCATATACCCATGTCTGAAGTTCAACAATTATCTAATTTTTGCCATATTTGTGCAATCTATTCTTTTTTTTTTCCCCTATCTTAAAATATTTTAAAGCAAATCTTGGACATCATGCCATTTTACCGCATTACACTTTAGTATGTACCTCTTCAAAAAAAAAAAAAAAAGGTCATTTTCTTACATAACCGCAATGCTATTAGCACATAGGTTACCAATACTTTCTTCATATTATTTAATATCCAGTTTGTATTCAAAATTTCCAAGTGCCTCAAAAGTATTTTTAAAGCATTGGGTTATTCGGTTTAAGATCCAAACAAGGTGAGTGGAAATTTTTGTTTTCTTTTAAAAATTTTATTGTGGTGAAATGTATCTAACAAAAAGTTTGCCATCTTAACCATTTTTTTAGTGTACAACTCAGTGACATTAATTATATTCAGTAAGTTGTATTACTGTCACCACAATCCATTTTTGAAAATTTTACATCACCCCAAACAGAAACTCAGTGCCCCTTTAGCAATAACTTATGTGCCCTCCTGGTGGGTGGGAGTATTTTAATCTTAAGAACTGGATGGACAGATGCATTGATGAGGATGGTGTGGGGGCAGGCTGTAAAATGGCACCCACTGATCCCTGCCTCCTGGTAGTTATGCCTTTGTTTAATTCCCACCACTTGAGCGGGCATGACCTGTGACTTTCTTCTAACCAATAGAATATGACAAAGGTGATGGGATGTCACTGCTGTGAAGAGATTACATAAGCTTCTGACTTCCATCTTTCTAGCTGACCCTCTCCCTTACTGGTTTTGATGAAGCCCGCTGCCAAGTTGTGAGCTACCGTATGGAGAGGCCCCCATGACAAGGAACTGAAGGTGGCTTCCAGTGGATAGCATCAAGACCCTGAGGCCCTCAGTTCAACAGGCTGCGGGAAACTGAATCCTCCCACCAACTATGGTCGTTCTGGTGAGACCCCAGGCCGGGCAGACTCCTTGATTGCAACCTCTTGAGAGATTCTGAAGCAGAGGACCTAACTAAGTTGTGTCCAGATTCTTGACCTATAGAGACTGTGAGATAATAAGTACGTGCTGCTTTACGCCACTAAATTTGTGCAGCAATAGATAACTAATACAGATGTGCTAGGCTGCAAGTAACAGAAAACCCAATAAACAGTGGCTTAAAGCTTAAGATTTATTTTTTACTTGACAGGAACTTAGTTACAGGGCTGTTTTAACAACTCAGTGATGTTGTAATGGACCCAGATCATTCCGTATTTCTGCTCTGTCATTCTCAGTGTGTTGGGTTATATCTCCTATGATGGCTGAAAATGGTTGCTTCAGCTTCAGGCATCAAGTGCTCACCATAATGATGGCCAAGCAGTACAGGAGGGGTGTCTCTCTATTACTGGGGAGAAATATCTTTCCTAGAAGCAACAAGTAGACTTTCCTGAGTATCTAATTTTCCAGAACTGAACCAAATACCCAAACCTGGACTTGGTGTTGGGTGCTGTTGAATCAGTTCCAACACATAGCAACCCCACATGACAGGGTAGAACTGCCCCATAAGGTTTCCTTGGCTGTACTCTTTATGAAGTAGATCCCCAGGTCTTTCTCCTGTGGAGCTACTGGGTGGGTTTGAACCTCCAACCTTTTGGTTAGCAGCCCAGCACTTTATAGTTGCACCTAGTACCTGCCAAAGGGAAAGAAGATTGCGTGACTAGGTTGAAGTAGTCATGATTCATCTCCTGAGGCTAGGTATTTTGCTGTCTGAATAAAACTGATGTTTCATTAATAAAGAATGAGGGAGGAATGGCAACCAGACAAGCCACCATCAATATCTGCCAGAGCAATACTGCACTTTGATGGGGGGTCACGTATGACCTTTTCCACACATTATGCCTGCCCATCAGGTCTCTTCCCTCAGCCTGGCGGGAGCTAGAAGGAACTTTCTTTCCCTCTGGATGACAGCTTCAGTCACCACTGAGCTCCACTGTATTGTATCATAATGGAACTGATGATAACAGACTTCCAGCAATCAGAGCTGGGACCCTATTGAACATGTTTTTCTTCTAACTGAAAAGAAAAAGATGCAAATGTGTTGCAAGAAGACCGTGCTCAGGGGTGGATTATCCAATAGGCAATGTAAGCACGATGCTTGCCTTGCTTACCAGATCATCTGTAATGAAGAATTTCTTGTTTTTTCACCACATCAAGATTCTGCTTCTAGGTATGGCTGGCATCGTCTCTCTCCCAACCCCACAGCAGCTTCCTACAGAATCAAAGCTTCCTTTCAAATTTATAATCCCTGACAGTGGTGGCTCACCAGTAAACAAGGTAAGCACGAGCTTAGTTGTGCTTACTTACTAGTCTGTAGTGAACAATTTCACATGGGTTTCAAGTAAGCACAAGTTGGGTTCACTACAGATTAGTAAATAAGCACAGGTAAGCCCTGCTTACCTTGCCTGTTGGATAATCCACACCTGACTGAGCCCCACGATATACTGCACCAATAAGGTGTCGGGATCTGCTTCTGTCAACATCTGTAATGTTGAATTGGGAAACTAGCTTAAACTGTGTGAACTTCAGTTGCTTTGTAAAGTGGGCATAATAATATCGGCTTCATAGGGTTATTGTGAGAATGAAATAAGAAGACACATGCTAAGCATCTAACATTGTACTCAATGCACAGTGGGTCTTCCTGTATCAGTTACTTCCTGTGTCAGTCAGGTTTCTGCAGAAATAATGTTGAGTAACAAATAGCCCCCAAACTCACCAGCATGTAGCAACAAGCAGTTATTTCTCTTGCATGGGTCAGCTGCAGTTCTGTTGGGCTCTTCTGGGTTTGGGTGGCTTGGCTCCAGGTTCAAGTCTACTCCACATGTCTCTACTCTGGGCCAGCAGCTAACCAGGCCATGTTCTTCTCAGCAATGACAGAGCACAAGAATCCAACCCAAACCAGGCAAATACTTATAAAAGTCTCTGCCTATTTCATACCCACTCACATTCCATTGGCCAAGGCAAGTCAGTTGACCAAGTCCAACATCAATGGGATGGGAAACATACTCTAATGGGAGGTACTACAAAATCACATGGCAAAGGACATGCACTTCTATTACAGGGAGGAAATGAAGAATTGGGAATAATAATCCAATCTCCCAGCCTGTTTTGAGAGCCTGAGTTTTGGAATTAGATATGCAGCTTCATTGCTGCAGAAATATGACTAATACAGTCTTTCCTTCTTTCTGTAGTATTGAGACAGATAAGGTTAAAAAGAGCTGTTAAAAGATTTCAATTTAGAAGTTGGGTGAACAGGAACCACACCCTGTCAACATGAGATAAGGCTGAAACAACCCATGAATTACTATCTCCTTCTTAGTGTTTTATTTAAAAAAAAAAATTTTCCCCCTTTACAGGCTCTGCATGTGCAGAAGAACAAGGTTGACTACTGTTAACCTTCCTTAGCCCTCTGAAGATGGTGATGTAGTGCCAAAGATCAGTGTGCTTGTGCTATATCCCATAATAAGTGATGCCAAGGGCTGCTGAGAGGACTCCATCTTGAATATCAGTGTGTTCCATCTTGGATTCCAGATGCAGGTGCAACCTAATTAACATGCACCGTCATTCTGAGAAGTACTCGCCCCTGGAAAGAAGCCCACTAAATATTCATTACTCTATTGTCTCCACCGAACCCATATAAGCCCTAGCCTTGCTTCCCTTTTCGAGTCAGTCTTTTGGAGAGGCTTAGATCCCCGCTGACTCCTTTTGCTTGACTCAGAATAAAGCTTGCTGAAGATAGAGTTTGTCTTTCATGTGTATTCTTACTAGGGAAAAGACGAGGACCCTTTGTGTCAGATTGGCAATTGGTAACAGTAGCAAAGCAGAAAACCTTGTATTCCGTATTTTCTTTTCTGTAAGCCCCATCTGGAGCTCCTGGGTGTGCAAATGGTTAATGTGCTCGACTGCTAACCGAAAGGTTGGAGGTTTGAGTCTACCCAGAGATACCTTGGAAGAAAGACCTGGTGATCTAGTTTCAAAAAATCAACCAGTGAAAACCCTATGCAGCACAGTTGTCCTCTGACACACATGGAGTTGCCACGAGTTGGAATTGACTTGATGGCAGCTGGTCTTGAAGCCCTGTCCAATGGTTCCTGCTGAGTGAACCCTGGCTGGTGGCAGCCCCTCACCTACAAGCTTTACCTGTGTGCTTTACTTTTCAAGGTTTTCTTACAGTAGCCAGCTGTATGAGACAGAAACTCAGGTACTATTAGCTTGAGGGGAATGGGGTCTTGAATGGTAGGAGGACTCTTCCACTATCTCATCTTTCCTTTATTTTTGTGTTGGCTTCACTCTTTTAGGCAGGCTTCAGCCCCATGGTGGGAAACATGGTTGCTGACACTCCTGTATCTCACATAGCTCAACTTTACTACCAGAAAGGGACTGACATTCAATGTCTCTGGCCCAAAGTTTAAATATCCAGGAGAAGGTAATGACTGCTCCAGTGTGAGTCAGAGGCTCCAATCTGCCCAGTCCACTGTGGCTGGGGTAATAGGGCACTATGGCTGGTCCACATTGAGTCAGAGTTCTTTGTGACTCATCTCAGTCACCTGTGTCAGGAGCAGAGCAGTCAGAAAAGGTGGCAGCTGCCATAGGTGGAGTGCTGTGGACATATCCTCCAGAAGGTAGCTGCTATGCCCAGGATAAGGTGGAAAGGGGTTCTCAAGACAAAACAATAAATACCCACCCACTTCCTTTTGGCCACCACCCACCTGGTACTTTGTCCTCCTGAGGTGGCTTGTGTGTTGCTGTGATGCTGAAAGCTATGCCACCAATATTTAAAATACCAGCAGGGTCACCCATGGTGACAGGTTTCAGTGGAGCTTCCAGACTAAGACAGACAAGGAAGAAAGGCCTGGTGATCTACTTCTGAAAATTGGCCAAAGAAAACCCTATGGATCACAACAGAATATTTTCCCATATAGAATATTGCCTGATATAGTGCTGGAAGATGACTCTCCTAGTTACCACAACAGTGGACTCAAGCACACCAGTGATGGTGAAGATGGCATAGGACTGGGTAATATTTTGCTCAGTTATACATAAGTGTCCTAGTCATCTAGTGCTGCTCTAACAGAAATACCACAAGTGGATGGCTTTAACAAAGAGAAATTTATTTTCTTACAGCCTAATAGGCTAGAAGTCCAAATTCAGGGTGTCAGGTCCAAAGGAAGGCTTTCTCTCTCTGTCGGCTCTGGAGGAAGGCCCTTGTCATCCATCTTCTTTTGGTCTGGGAGCATCTCAGCTCAGGAACCTCAGGTCCAAAGGGGATGCTCTGCTCCCAGGGCTGCTTTCTTGGTGGTATGAGGTCCCCCATTCTCTGCTTGCATCCCTTTCCTTTTATCTCTTGAGAGGTAAAAGGTAGTGTAGGCCACACCCGAAGGAAACTCCCTTTACCTTGGATCAGGGATGTGACCTGGTAAGGGTATTATAGTTCCACCTTAATCCTCTTTAACGTAAAATTACAATCGCAAAATGGAGGACAACCACAGAATACTGGGAATCATGGCCTAACCAAGTTGATACACACATTTTTTGGAGGACATAATTCAATCCATGACAGTAAGGTCAACATGAATCAAGGCTGACTGGACGTCAACCAACAACAAGAGCAACCTCTTGAAGCCTGCAAGCTCAAAAGTGTGTCAGGAAGTGGCAGGGCTGTTTTTGTTCTTTGACTTGCCAGCAGTGTACATTTGATTTTTTAAGAAAATGTTTCTCCTTCTAAAGCTGGATTCTGAGGTGCAAGTGTTTTATGCAAGTGTTTTAACCAGGAGGCTCCTGGAGACTTTAACTGGAACCTGCTACCAATGGCCTACACCCTGCACTTGGAACCTGAGGCCTGAAAACCCACCGCCTGTTGCCAGTAATTCTCTCTTTCTTTTCTTGTATTTCCAGGATGGATGATTCATATTTTTCAGAAGGACATCTGGTGTGTGACTCAGTTCAGAGAATGGTGACTATCTTTCAGTGGGATTGCGGGCAGGTTGGGATGGACTTTTTAGTAAATTCAGTCCAGATAAGTTTGGCTGGGGAGGGATATCCATTTATTTATTGTAAGCGAGCATGCTAAATCTTACACATACACATTAGCAGAACTTCTCCAAAATACATCCTGGGGGTGGGGCAGGGTGGTGCACTCAGGACCCAGCCAGGCCTGTCTCGTTGAACTCTAAAACAAACAAACAAACAAAAACCCAAACCTATGGCTGTGGAGTGAGTTCTGACTCATGGTGACCCCCTGTGTTACAGAATAGAACTGCTCCATAGGGTGTTCGTGGCATTTGTCTTAGTCATCTAGTGTTGCTATAACAGAAATATCATAAGTGGATGGCTTTAACAAAGAGAAATTTAATTTTTCACAGTTTAGGAGGCTAGAAGTCCAAATTCATGGTGCCAGCTCCAGGGGAAGGCTTTGTCTCTCTGTCGGCTCTGGGGAAAGTCCTTGTCCTCAACCTTCCACAGCCGAGGAGCTTCTCAAGGCAAGGACCCCAGGTCCAAAAGATGCGCTATTCTCCTGGCTCTTGTTTCTTGGTGGTATGAAGTCCCCCTGTCTCACTGCTTGCCTCTCTCTTGTATCTCAAAAGAGATCGATTTAGGACAAAATCCGATCTCGTAGATTGAGTCCTGCCTTGTTAACATAGCTGCCTCTAATCCTGCCTCATTTACATCATAGAGGTAGGCTTTACAACACATAGGAAAATCACATGAGATGGCAAAATGGTGGACAATCACACAATACTGGGAATCATGGCCTAGCCAAGTTGTAACACGTTTTCAGCAGGCACAGTTCAATCCATAACAGCTTTAATCTTTATGGAAGCAGGTCACCAGGGCGTTCTTCTGTGGCACCCCTGCGTGGTTTTGAACTGCCGACCTCTAGGTTAGCAGTTGGGTGCAAACAGTTTGTGCCACCTACAAGCAGACGTTTGGAAGCAAAGCCTTAGTAAAGCGTAGTATGTACTGAGTACAAAGACTGGGGGCACTGCAGGTCTGGGAGGATGTTCAGTAGACCAATGGTTCTCAAATGCACATTAGACTCATTTGGGGAATTTATAAAAATCCTGATGCCCAGGCTAAATCCTATACCAGTTAAATTAGAATCTCTAAGAATAAGATCCAGGCATCAATGATTTTTAAAATCCCACAGGTAGTTCCAAGGTACAACCCAGTCTGACAACCAGTGATCTTTCTAGACCTTTCCCCAAGTGATTCATATTAATTTTGAAGTCAATAAAGCAAATGATCAGGCCAGTGGTTCTCAAGGTGCCCTAGTGGCACAGTGGTTAAAGCCAGATAGTAAATATTTTCAGCTTTGCAGGCCACATGGTCTCTGTTACAACCACTCAACTCTGTCATTTTTGTGAAAACAACCGTGGACAATACATAAATGAAATGAGTGAGGTTGTGTTCCAAGAAAACTTTATTTACAAAAACACGCTGGATTTGGCTGATGCGCCCTAGTTTGCTGACCCCTGTGTAGACCGTGCTATACAGTTTGGGTGGCAAGTATTACCTGGGAGCTCATTGGAAATGCAGAATCTTGGGCCCTATCTCAGACCTACTGAACCAGCATCTACATTTTAACAAGATTCCCCAAGTGATTCATATTAATTTTGAAGTCAATAAAGTAAATGATCAGGCCAGTTGTTCTCAAGGTGCCCTGGTGGCACAGTGGTTAAGCGCTGTCGCTGCCAACAAAAAGGTCAGCAGTTCGAATCTGCCAGATGCTCCTTGGAAACCTTATGAGGCAGTTTTACCCTGTCCAATAGGGTCACTATGAGTCGGAATCGACTTGGCTGCAATGGGTTTGGTTATTTTGGTTTGGTGGTTCTCAAAATGTGGTCCCTGGGTCACCACCATCAGCAGCACCTGGGAACTTGTTAAAAATGCAAACTCTTGGGCCCAACCCCAGACTTGCCAAATCAGAAACTCTGGAGATGATTCTGAGGCACCTTTCCTTTGCTACCTGGTGCTGCCTTCATTACCACAAGTGGCTGGCTTTAAAGAACAGAAATTTATTTTGTCATAGTTCAAGAGGCCAGAATTCTGAATTCAGGGCATGGCTCTAGGGAGAGGTCTTTGCTTGTCACCGGGAAGTCTCTGGTGTTCCTCACCCCTTTGTGTATTCCTATGTCTATTCTGCTCTTTTTATAACTCAGAAGGGATTAGGTTTAGGACTCATCCTACTCTGGCATGACCTCATTAACAAAAGAAGGAAAAATCCTATTTCCAACCAGGATCACAGCCACGGGGGGCCAGAACTTCAATATATTTGGTGGGAGGGAACACAATTCAATCTATAACACACCTGAAAGGTTGATAACCACTGATATAGACAAGTGGTTCTCAATCCTTACCTCATCTGAGGAGATTCAAATAATCCCCAGGCTCAGGCCTCAGTCTGGACCAATTAGCATCAGAATCTCTGGGACTGGGACCCCCCCCCCAGAAAAACCTAAACCAGGTGCCATTGAGTTAATTCTGACTCATGGTGACCCCATGAGTTTCTGAGTAGAACTGCATTCCACAGGGTTTTCCATAGCTGTCATTTTTTGGAAGTAGATAACCAGGCCTTTCTTCCATGGTACCTCTGGGTGGACTTGAACTTCCAACCTTTCACTTAGCGCTATCCAAGCAGGCATGCATCCAAGCAGCAATTCATTTATACAACAGCATTGTACCGGCATTGTTCTAGGTCTCCTTTTGGCTCTGTCCTTGGGTACTCCGTTCTATTTCCCTGATTCTTACTTCCTCATCTGTAAAATGGAGATGAGAGTAATGGTCACCTCACAGCCTTGTTATAAGAATTAAATGATATAATCTAAGGGAAACTGCTCTTTAGACCCTAACAAAGCACCACACAATATGGGGGAAGGTTATGCATATTTTTTCTTTCTCGGTGTCCATCAGACCCTTCTCCCTCCGAGCCAGTGTTTTCTCACCAGAGGTTCCTAGAGGCAGCAGTGGCATGGGAAGTGTTTCAAACTTGTAACTTGTGACTGTGCTGGGAAAACATATTACCACGTGAAAACTGCCAGTCTCCCTCCCTCCCCAGGATGCCAAGGGATTGTCTTTGTGGTTGGCTCCTGGGCCCTTGTATGGGTTGAGATAATGAGTCGAGGTGTGTACTGGGGAGGGGTTAGAAAACAGAATAACTCAGGCCGGCTGGCTGGGTTCATGTCGGGAAGAGGGAAGGAAGAGGAGGGAGCTACAGCTCAAAGCAAAAAGAATACATGATAACATTGAGAGAAGATGGAAGAAAGACAAGAGTAAAAATGGGCTGGGGTTGGGGAAGAGTTTGGGAGCTTTGGAGAAAAGAAGTAGAGTTTTTTTGGGGGGGGAGGGTTCATGACAGAGCTGAGGAGAGAGGAGTTATGAGATGTTTGTTGTGTGTTACAAATAGAATTATCTCCTTTAGAAGTTTTGCTTTTCAAAAGAAAAAAATAAATGCAAGGTGTAAGACTATCAGTTTTTTAATGCTATACTGTGTCTAGACAGGGCCCCGAGGTAGCTTGGTTTTGTATGAGCTACATTGAACTAAAGTAATTAAGTGGCAAAGAACAAAGATATACATTTACATGTTTATATGTACAAATAGAAGTAGATGTAGACAGGTAGTGTATTAGTTTCTTAAGGCTGCAGTAACAAATTACCACAAAGTGAGTGGCTTAAAACAACAGAAATTTATTCCCTTACAGTTTCCATAGGTTAGAAGTTTGAATTCAGGTTGTTGGCAGTGCTCTCTGAAGGCTCTAGGGGGAAGATCTTGTCTCGTCCAGCTTCTGGTAACCCCAGGTGTTTCTTGGTTTGTGGAGGGATAACTCTAATCTCTACCTCTGTCATCATATGGTGTTCTTCTCTATGTTTGTGTCTCTTCTTCTCTTATTAAGACACAGGTCATGCTAGATGAGGGCTCAACCTACTCCTGTATGACCTTAAGTTGACTGATTACATCTACAAAGATGCTATTTCGAAATAAGGTCTCATTTACAGGTGCTGTGGCTTAGGGTTTGAATATATCTTTTTAGTGATGCAGATCAACTCATGAAAGACAGAGAGGTAGGTAGATGGATAGACGGATGGATGGATGGGTGGGTGGGTGGTTGGATGGATGGATAGACAGATAGAAAGACAGATAGGCCATTGCAGGTTATTCCTCAGAAGGAAAGGAGCCTTCTACATAAAGTAACCATTATCAGGGAAACAGCATGACACCATAGGAAAAGCCTTGGCTTGGGTGTCAAAGTTTCGCTTTCCTTAACCCCACCATTGCCTGCCCTGAGCCCTGGAACAGCCAGCTGAGGTAAGGGTTGAACTGTAGTGTTAGTCAACCTTTTATCATGATGCAGCTCTTTGAATACCCACTCACACTGGGAGCCCTCAAGGGAGCAAAGCCCACCTAGATGCCCCTTCCTGTAACTGACAATACAAATGCCAGAGTTGGCAGGAAAAGCCAAGCAGAATTACCATCATTTGGCTGACTGGAACCTTCCATCCAGGCAGGTCTTATATGGCTCAGCATGCTCTTGGGCAGTGAGGTATGGTGGCAAGAGGGAAGCTCAGGGTGAAGTGCTCTGTTCCAATCTGGCCTCCAGCACTTACAAATTGGTCACTTTAGGTCAGGCACACAATGCCTCAGAGACTCACTTTCCTCACCTATAAAAGATGGGGGTGATACATACCCCATCGGCTTGCCTTGGGAATTAAGCAGGATAATGGTAAATTTTCTGGGATGTGTCGTTGTTGTTGTTAGGTGCTGTCGAGTCAGTTCTGACTCATAGTGACCCTATGTATAACAGAACAAAACACTGCCTAGTCCTGTGCCATCCTCACAATTGTTATGCTTGAGTCCATTGTTGCAGCCACTGTGTCCATCCATCTCATTGAGGATCTTCCTATTTTTCGCTGACCCTCTACTTTACCAAGCATGATGTCCTTCTCCAGGCACTGGTCCCTCCTGATGAAATGTCCAAAGCATGTGAGATGAAGTCTTGCCAACCTCGCTTCAAAGGAGCATTCTGGTTGTACTTCTTCCAAGACAGATTTGCTCGTTCTTTTGGCTGTCCATAATATATTCAATATTCCTCGCCAACAGCATAACTCAAAGGCAACAATTCTTTTTTGGTTTTCTGTATTCATTGTCCAGCTTTTGCATCCATATGAGGAGATTGAAAACATCATGGCTTTGATCGGGTGCAGCTTAGTCCTTAAAGTGACATCTTTGCTTTTTAACACTTTAAAGAGGTCTTTTGCAGCAGATTTGCCTAATGGAATATGTCTTTTGATTTCTTGACTGCTGCTTCCGGGGGTGTTGATTGTGGATCCAAATAAAATGAAATCCTTGACGACTTCAATCTTTTCTCTGTTTTTCATGGGATGGGTAGAGCAGGCAATGTTATATTTGTTGGGAACCTGGGCTCTAGGGAAGATTTCCTGGGTTTGAACCCCAACTCCTCCACTTCCTAGCTGTGTGAAATTAGGCAGTGGTGCCACTCGGGGCCTCAGGTTACTTATCTGTCGAGTGTGTGTAGTAATAACACCTAGATGGTGGGATTGTTAGGGTTTGATAAGATCATGCAGGTGGAGCTCTTAGTGCAGTACCTGGTGCATGGTACAGTTTCATTCCATGTCTGCCATTATCATTATTATTAATGCTGTTACTATTATTTCAGGTTGCATGCATTTTGGTGGGAGGCTCTATCCTGGACACACCCAAGACCTAGGGAGTCAGTAATATGAACAAGGAGAAGGAACACAGGATCTTGACCCTTAGTCCTTCGGTTTCCCCTACCGTCTTAATTCTTTTCTCCCCGACTAGGCTCCAGGGCCTCCAGCCTTCAGTGCCACGAATTTCAGGGCAAAGCAAGGAACAGGGGATATCAGCCTGTTGCTTTGTTCTATGTCAGCCCTGGGCATAGAAGTCATAAGCCAACTCAGATCATTTGATTCAATGTGGCCCATTTTACAGGTCAGGAAACTGAGACCCAGGCAAGGATCATAGACCCAGATGGTAGAAGAGCTGAAGTTCTGACTCCTACCCTACACCGTTAGGTGGCGAACTCAACACTCTCTCCCAACTCTTCTCCCTCAGTGGCTAGAGTACAGGCACTGTACCGTACTCATTGCCATCGAGTTGATTCTGACTCAAAGCTACCCTGTAGGACAGAGTAGAACTGCCCCATAGGGTTTCCAAGGAGGAGCTGGTGGATTCGAACTGCTGACCATTTGGTTAGCAGCTGTAGCTCTTAACCACTGTGCCACCAGGACTCCAGAGTACAGGTAAGTGTGTTAATGTGATCCTGTTTTGGTCAATGGGGTGTAAGTGGAAGCCTGCTGGGGGTGGGGGTGGGGTGGCACTCCTGAGGAAGTTTTTACTTTATGGGTAAATGGGATAGGTAAAGTTGTTTGTACTCTTCTGTCCTTTCATCCTGCCTGGAACGTGGGCATGATGCCTGGAGCTATAGCAGCCATCTCATAACCATGAGGGAAAGATCAAGAGAATTCCAGGGGCAAAGTTCTGACATCATTGAGCTACTGAATTGACTTGTTCATTTGTGTTATTCAGGTGTTCTGTTACCTGCAGCATAAAGCATCTGTAACTGAGAGAACTCCCCTGCCTTTCTTCTCTTTGAACTCCATCTTTGAGGTGAAGGCAATGAGGGCCTCAGAGAGGAGAAGGCCTGGGCAAGGATGGTGGTCAAAGAAGCACTGGCTGCTCACACAGCACTAACCCTTTGATCTAGCCATTTTTAGAACCAGCTTTCAGTTCTCACTGGCCCCAGGGGCCTCATTGCAGCCTGTGAGTTAGAGTTGAAGGCTCAGTTACCAATTAATAATACAGCTTGCTGCCAAGTAATGTTTGTGGGCACTCGTTGTGTGGTCTACATGGTCTATGAATACATAGTATGATTATTATTCACCCTCCCCCACCCCCTGAGCCCCCAGCAGCAGAGGAGAATCAACAGTTTCACTCTTCCAAAAGACAGCGAGAGAAATGTAATTTTGATTTAATTTTTGGCCCCTCTGTAATGTGCCTGTAGGCTGCTCAGAGGTGGAAGGGGGAGAGTGAGAGTGCCGTGACAGGACCACCTCCTGTGGATGGGGGTGGGGGGGGGAGAGAAATGGCAGCGTGAAGGCACATCGGCACCATTTAGAGGCCTGTTTGTATGTAACACTCTATTTCAAATATAATCTTGGATAAAATCAACAGTTCCCTTCTGCCTGCCTGACTGCACTCCGGCCTTCTCCCCCACTGTCATGGATTGACATGTGTCTCCCCAAAATATCTGTCAACTTGGCTAGGTCATAATTCCCTTGTATGATTGTATGATTTTCTACCATTTTATCTTCTGATGTGATTTCCTTATGTGTTGTAAATCCTATCACTATGATGTAATAAGATGGATCAGTGGCAGTTATACTGATGAGGTCTACAAGATTAGATAGTGTCTTGAGCCAATATCTTCTGAGATATAAAAGAGAGAAATGAGCAGAGAGACACAGGAACCTCACACCACAAAGAAAGCAGCACCAGGAGCAGAGGGTGTCCTTTGGACCTGAGGTTCCTGTGCTGAGATGCTCCCAGACCAAGGGAAGACTGATGCATCACAAGGACCTTCCTTCAGAGCCGACAGAGAGAGAAAGCCTTCCCTCCGGAGCCAGTGCCCTGAATTTGGACTTCTAGCCTACTAGACTGTGAGATAATAAACTTCTCTTTGTTAAAGCCATCCACTTGTGGTATTTCTGTTATAGCAGCACTAGATGACTAAGGCACCCACCGATCTTGGGAGGAGAAGATCTTAGGTAAGGCTGCCCTTCCATTGATTCCTCCGGAATTGCAGGAAGTTGAAATTAGGGTTCAAATGACCTCTTAGCTCAATGAAGGTAAATCCATGCTGACCACAAAGAGGAAACAGAGCAGGTTTGGCTCCCCTCTCCCCATACAATCAATTATTAATTAATTCATTTATAGAACAATTATGTGTGAGGCACCCCCTCTATCTCACTCAGCTGGCTCACTCCTTGGGGGCAGAGACTCCATCTTATTTCTCTCCATGAGGTAGAAGCTTTTTAATTGTGTTTAAGAGATGACATTGGTCCCATACTTCCTGGGTTCCAACACTGCCTCTGCCACTTAACAGTGTGATCCTGGGTAAGTTAATTTGTCTCTCTATGCCTCAGCTTCGTTATCTATAAACAGGGGATAATAATAACACCTATCCTTGGGTTTGTTGTGAAGCTTAAATGAAATAATATGTGTAAAGCTTTTAGGTACAGCTCTGTACGTGTTAGGTATATCACTGTGCTGGGCATAGACCTGGGATATGGTCAACATCCAGGAAGAGTAATTATAGTAGAAGTAATGGTAGAAAGGGGGTCCTTAGGTGGTGGAAGTGGTTAATGTGCTTGGCTGCTAACTGAATGGTTGGCAGTTCAAGTCCGTTCAGAAGTGCCTCAGAAGAAAGGCCTGGCAACTTACTGAAAACCCTGTGGAGCACAGATCTACTCTGACACACGTGGGATGACCATGAGTTGGAATCAAGTCAATGGCAACTGGTGGTGGTGATAGTAGTAGAAAGAACGGCTAACAATTATTGAGCCTTTACTTTTAGAATGGCATTTTCTTGAAAGCATTTTATTTCCCCTCAATCCATTGTCATTGTTGTTAAGTGCCGTTGAGCCAATTTGCAACTTACAGTGACTCCATGTGACAGAGTAGGGTTTTCTTGGTTATGCAAAGGCATTCGACTGTGTGGATCATAATAAATTATGGATAACATTACGAAGATTGGGAATTTCAGAACACTTAATTGTGCTCATGAGGAACCTGTACATAGATCAAGAGGCAGCCATTTGAACAGAACAAGGGAATACTGCATAGTTTAAAGTCAGGATAGGTGTGCGTCAGGGTTGTATTCTTTCACCATACCTATTCAATCTGTATGCTGAACAAATAATCCAAGAAACCCAAACCAAACCAAACCCCACGCCATCAAGTCGATTCCGACTCATAGTGGCCCTATAGGACAGAGTAGAACTGCACCATAGAGTTTCCAAGGAGCGCCTGGCAGATTCGAACTGCCGATCCTTTGGTTAGCAGCTGTAGCACTTAACCACTATGTCACCAGGGTTTCCAATAATCCGAGAAGCTGGACTATATGAAGAAGAATGGGGCATCAGGATTGGAGGAAGACTCATTAACAACTTGTGACATGCAAATGACACAGCCTTGCTTGCTGAAAGTGAAGAGAACTTGAAGCACTTACTGATGAAAATCGAAGACTACAGCCTTCAGTATGGGTTACACCTCAAAGTAAAGAAAACAAAAATCCTCACAACTGGACCAATAAGCAATATCATGGTAAGTGGAGAAAAGATTGAAGTTGTCAAGGATTTCATTTTACTTGGATTCACAATCAACGCCCATGGAAGCAGCAGTCAGGAAATCAAAAGACGTATTGCATCCAGCAAATCTGCTACAAAAGGCCTCTTTTCTTTAGAGTGTTGATAAAGCAAAGATGTCATCTTGAAGACTAAGGTGCGCCTGACTCCAGCCGTGGTGTTTTTAATTGTCTCATACGCATGCGAAAGCTGGGTGATGAATAAGGAAGGTTGAAGAAGAACGGACGCTTTCAATTGTGGTGTTGGCGAAGAATATTGTATATGGCATAGACTGCCAAGAAGCAAACAAATCTGTCTTGGAACAAGTACAACCAGAATGTTCCTTAGAAGCAAGGATGGTGAGACTATGTCTTACATATTTTGGACATGTTATCAGGAGGGATTAATCCCTGGAGAAGGACACCATGCTTGGTAAAGTAGAGGGCCAGCAGAAAAGAGGAAGACCCTCAATAAGATGGACTGACTCAGTGGCTGCAACAATGCACTCAAGCATAACAACGATTGTGAGAATGGCACAGGACTGGGCAGTGTTTTGTTCTGTTGTACATGAGGTTGCTATGAGTCGGAGCCGACTTGACAGCACCTAACAACAACAACAACAACAACAATCTTTACTAAAGTAGATCGCCAGGTCTTCCTCCTGCAGAGCCACTGGGTGGGTTCGAACCGCCAAAATTTTGGTTAGCAGCCAAATGCTTAACCATTGTGCCATCAGGGCTCCTTGATCTCTTATTTTTAACAATGAAGGCAGTTGTGGTTCAGTGTTGGAATTCTTACCCTTCATGTGGGAGAAACAGGTTCGATTCCCAGCCAATTCACCTTATATGCAGCCACCACCCCTCTGTCAGTGGGGCTTTGGGTGTTGCTAATATACTGAACAGGTTTCAGCAGAGCGTCTAGACTAAGATGGATGAAAGCTCTATAGATCACAAGGGTCCAATCCTCAACCAATCCATGGGGATGGTGCAGGACCTGGCAGCATTTTGTTCTGTTGTGCACGGGGGTTGCTATGAGTCAGGAGCTGAGTTGAAGGCCCTGACAACACAACTTTTAGCAAGACACTTTATTAAGTTTGTTGTGCCCATTATCTCATCTCCAATTCTCACGTCAGCATTGTTCATTCATTCATCCATTTACTCATTCACCATGGTTATTGGATGCTTGCATTGTGCCCGACATTGTGCTATTAAAAAAACTCTGACAAAGTTAATTTTACAGAGTTTATTTGGATTCATGACTCGGGGGTAGCAGCTCCCAGCAAAACAGGATAGGCCTCCCCCGCTGAACAAGGCAAGCCGAGAGTTTGTACAGAAAACAAAAAGGCAGAGACAGAGAGGAGAGAAAAATCAAAACGAAAACCATTTTTCATATATTTTGACATACCATCAAATCATGCAAGAGCGGGATGTAGAAAACACCTAAACATCTAAACTTATCTATTCAAAAGAGTCTGTTTAATCTCTGAACTAAAACTTCTCAGCAAACAGACAAATAAAAATATTTGCGGGGGCAGAAATGTGCACACCAATGAGGTCAAAGGAGATAGAAATTTCAAATGGGGGTTGGGTGGGGCGGAATCATCCGAGCCTCTTTAACTCCTTTAAAGAGCTTCTTTATCTCCAGCAAGTCTAGAGAATGAAATGCAAAATTCAACAGAGCATACAGTGGAGAATCCAGGAAGCAAGGTCACTGCTCCAAGCAAGCTACGTTAGTTACTAGTTACATTCTCCTGGGGAGACAGACAATAAACTAACAAAATGTAACGTATCATGCAACATTGTGAAGTGACAGGATAGCTGATCTGAAGAGAAGCAAGTGGGCTAAGAAGTAGCACGTCTGGAGGCCTCTCCAAGGAGATCACCTTTGAGTGGTGTCCTGGATGGTGGGAGGAAGTGAGCCACGCTCCTCTTGGGGTCTAGAGGATTTAGGCAGACAGCCCTGCTCTCATGGGGCTTCTGTTTTGGTGGAAGAGTCAGATGTAAAGGCTGGACCTACAACTGAGGGTGACGAAAGTTGTGATAGGAACCAAAGGCACTCTGAGGACACAGAGCAGCGGGCCAGGTTTGTTGGGTGTCTTTCCTCTGCGAGAGACAGAAATTCCACACAACTGGGCAGATCAAAAAGGGGATTTACTGGCTCAGTTAAGAGCCAGGTTGGGGTGAGGTTGGCTTCAGGCATGACTGGATCCTGGTGTTCAAACGGTGGCTTTAGGACTATGTCTCTGCTTCATCACTCATCCCAGCTTGCCTCTGTGTGGGCACTGTTTTCAGCAGGCTCTTAAAGGGGTGTCTTCAGCAGGTCTCTGCTTAGTAATCCCAGTGGGAGGGAACATGTCTTCCCAGTGACTCCAACAGAATTCCTTTTTGGGTCAGTTGCCCATCCCTGTACCAGTCACAGTGGTCAGGAGGACAGAATGCTCTGATTGGTCAGGCTGAGTCGTGTGCGCACCTCAAGAGTTGGAGGTAGGGGCCATTCTAAGCCCAGACCACAAGAATGGAGAGTATATATATATATAAATGAACAAACAAACAAAACCAAACCCAGTTGAGCTGATTCCGACTCATGGTGACCCCATGTGTTACAGAGTAGAACTGCTCTGAGGGTTTTCTTGGCTATCATCTTTTTTGACTGAGTTCTTTACAGAAGTGGATTGACAGGCCTTTCTTCCATGGTACCACTGGGTGAGTTCAAACCACTAACCTCTAGGTTAGTAGTCGAGGGCAAATCACTTGCTCCCCCTAGGGACCTGGAACAGGAAGTAGGAGTTCCCTAAAGGAAACTCAGACTTCTGTTAGAGAAGGCTTCCAGGCAGACAAAATGAACAGGTGTCCTCTGCAGGGACCAGACCTAGTGGGCTGACACAGCGCAGGGCCTCTGATTGGAGCCCTGCAGGATGACAAGTGAAGAAGGTGGAGAGAGGCGATAGGCAGGGAAAAGAATCACAGACTCTCAGGGCTGAAAGGGCTCTTAAACTGGGGAGTCCATAGTACTTATCATTGTTAATGCTGGGTATTAATTACTTGAGCCCTGTGATACTGGAAAAGAGCAATAGTTAAAAAAATCCACCCACCCTTCGTGTTCAGGAAAACTGCAAATAACCAACCTTCCCATGTGATTTAGGTGAGACTCATGGATACACCGCTGTTTACCTACGACAAGGCCGCACACAGGCCCTCCAACTTCCCATTGCTTGCCTCATAAATCAGTACTGAACTGCTTGTTCCCAGGTATTGATCGGAAACAAAGTGCTGTTAACAAAGTTTTGGCTAAGCTTTCTCCTGCGCCCAAGTCTCTGAACTTTGGCCCACCCTCAGCCTTAGGCAACACACTACCCCTCTCTGAGGGCCTCTCCTGGAGAACAGGCTGGCCTAGGGGTAAAATGTTCTGATTTGCTGTCTGATAATGTCACCTGTTCATCCCTCTTCCCCACAGCTGGGTGTTTTGTGTCCTTGTTTACTCTCAGTCTCTACAAAAGAAAAATGCTTCGTCCTAACTCTGAGGTGTTTGCGAATCCTATGGTCAGAGTGTCCTAAACTACTGCTGTAATCCCTTTTTCCCTTTTCTTGCTGACTAAAGCTTCTCCGTATCGATGCCTGGATGTGTTTTTCATTTGACATTATTCATCATTTTTGAGAATGAAAGGAGCGCTCTTAACAATTACACCAGGACAACAGCCATAACAGGGACTGCATGGGCAGACTGCAGTGTAGTACCACCCTGCTTAAAGTGACCCTCCTCTGACACTCAGTGCCCCTCCATGTCCCTCCTAAATGCTCCCCTTGGCTTGCATGCCCCCAGGGCCAGGACTCTCACTACTCTCTGTACCAGCCCATTTTCTTTCAGTTCAGCTCTGCTTATTTGTTTCTCCTTGTTTTGCACCCATGTTTGTTTCCCTGAAGCTTCCATCCATTGGTCCAGTTTCCATGTTAGACACAAATTTTATTCCATCTTCTATGAGCAGTCAAGTAAAGGTTTGAAGACAAAGACAAGGATTGTATCCCCTGGAAATTTCTGTTTTCTCAGTTTAAATATGCATATTTCACCCTGGTGAAGTTTCTTCATCAATAAATCATGGGCATTTAGGATTAAGAACACCTGGTTGGAGCAAAATGTTGGAGGTTCTAATCTATCCAGATGTGCCTCAGAAGAAGTCCTGGCTATCTGCTTCTGAAAGGTCATAGCCGTGAAAACCCTACGAAGCACAGTTCTACTCTGACACGCTGTTGACTCACTGGAGGGCCAGAGAAAATCAGGGGCAATGCTCAAGGAACGGTCTCCTCTCCCTTTGCCTGTTGCCTCCCCAAGTGCCCCCCATCCCTCACAATCCAGGCTAAAGCTTGCTTTCTGCAGGAAGTGTTCCCTGACTTGATTCATGCCAACAGAGACCTCATCTCACACGGCTCGTTTCCCCTTTCCTGGTCCAGCCACATTGACCTTGGAAATACCAAACTTGTTTTAGCATCGAAGTCTTTGCTTTGCTAGTCCCTCTGCCTGAAGTGCTCTTCCCCGGACCTCTGCTTGGTCCTCTCCTTTTCCTCACACAGGGAACAGGGCTATGGGCTCTCTCTAAGGCTCCTCTCCACCACCCCAGACCTTCTCTTCATCACCTGTCTCCCTTTTCTGGTTTCATTTTGTTCATAGTACTCACCACTTTCTGACAGTGTCTTGCTTATTTACTTGCTTATGATTTTTCTCCCCAGCCAGAATATAAAATCCATGAGGGTAGGGATCTTGCAGTTCTTGTTTGCTTCTACTTGCCCAATGTCTAGCACAGTGCCTGCCACCTGGTAGTTGCACGGTGTTACCTGAATGAATGACTGATGGGGTTCTATCCCTGCGCAGTTTGGAATGTTATGACAACTCCAGTGTTTTTCTGATTCCCTCCACTGGCACCTTCTCTGACCTTTCAGCTGAATAGTCTATTCAGCACTGAATGATACAAATGAGCATCAAATTTATATTCAGAAAGACCTGGGTCCAAACCTTGTCTCGGTCATTTATTAGCTGGCCCCATAGGGTTTCCAAGGCTGTAAACCTTTAAGGAAGCAGACTGTCACATCTTTCTTCTGTGGCCACACTGAGCAGTGAGGGGTTAAATTGAGGGGAAGAGCCTGGGGCATGCTACTGACTCTCTCTGCTTCAGTTGCCTTATCTGTAAAATGGGGACAATAAAAGTTCCTAAAGCCCAGAGAGTGTGTGACGATCACATGAGATCACAGGTGTGAAAGCACCGTGCAAACCGAAAGGTGCTATGTGGGCATTAGAGAATGATATTGCTACAGGCAAGCTTGCACTGTTAATTGTCGGGTTGCACCATATGGAATTACCAATAATCAACCAAGGTTCAACCCATTTTCCACCTAAAGAGCATTTTCCCCCCATAACTGGAACACTCTTGTAAATTCTTTGGAGGGAAATCTCTATATTCCACACAAAGCTCTTGTACAATTGCTGCTTCCACCTGTGCGTTTGAATGATTCTGTCTTCCCCACTGAGCCAAAAACCCAAACCCACTGCTGTTGAGTTGATTCCAACTCATAGGGACCTTATAGGACAGAGTAGAACTGCCCCATAGTGTTTCCAAGGCTGTACATCCTTATGGAAGCAGATCGTCACATCTTTCTCCTGGGGCCCCACTCAGCAGTGAGAGGTTAAATCATGAGGAAGTGCTTTTCTCTGCCCAGAAGTCTCAAGGAAGTCTTCCCAAGGGTGGTCACCCTGGAGCTGAGTCTTGGAGGCTTAGCAGCAGTTCAGCAGGTGGACAAGAAGGCACGGTCATCCCAGGTAGAAAGAGCAGCTTGTGCAAAATGCAGAGGTGAGAAAGCACATGCATCTGGGAACTTCATCTGACTGTGTCTGGGCAGCATAAAGCATTTCCAGAACAAACTAGATTACTAGAGTCTCGCTCTCCCCAGCACCCAGCCTCTCTTGCTGTGTCTACTGCTCATTTAGCTCTTTGCATGTCTGCCTTTGGGTTGTAGTTATTGCTGTTTTTGATTTCCACCCACGTTCTGTCTTAGTAGTGGGTAAGCATCCATCACACTCTGTTTAGGGTGGTCATCAGACAAATGATGGCTGATTACAGGGTTAGTCTTCCCCCTGTGAGATTCCCAGTCTTAAATCAGACCAGCTCCTGTTAGGAAAATCAAAGCCCTCTCCAGCTTGACCACAGCCAGCCAAAGTCACTGACTGTGGAAACAGGAAGAGGAGACCATTTTTAATGTGCAACAACGATTACCCAGGCAATATGCTGCACATTTCATTCATTCATTCGTTCTTGGAGTACCTAAGATGTGTTCTAGGCATGGGGGATGAAATAGCAACCAAAGTACCTGCCACATGGGATTACATTCTAGTGAGGGAGACGAGTAATGAACAATGAAACAAAAAAGTACATAATATAATACAATGTAACATACCACCACCTGTCTTGTCCGTTTGTCAGTTTGTCACACTGTGGTGGCTTGCATGCTGCTATGATGCTGGAAGATACGCCACTATCATTTCAAATACCAGCAGGGTCACCCATGGTGAACAGGTTTTGGAGTTTCCAGACTAAGACAGACTAAGAAGAAAGGGCTGATGATCTACTTCTGAAAATCAGCCAATGAAAACGCTACGAATCACAGGAGACTATTATCCAATATAATGCTGGAAGATGAACCCTCTAGGTTGGAAGGCACTTCAAATACACAGCTGTGGCAACAATGGACTCCAGGGTACCAAAGACCGTGAAGATAATGCATGTTTTGTTCTGTTGTACATGAAGTCACCATGAGTCACAGCTGACTCGATGGCACTGACGACGACAGCATGATATAATGTAATGTAAGGTAATATAATCTAACATATGATAATATAATTTATAATACATAGGACCTTATCACATTTAATTCTTACACTACCCTGTAATATGGGTATTAATTTTTCATTTTAAAGATGAGGAAACCAGGGCTGAGATTAGTTCAGTAACACACCTAAACACTGAGCCACAGGGCTGTTTGAATTTCAGTCTGACCCCACTGTACAGCACGGACTCCAGGCCTTTAATCAGAAGATATGCACTCCCATTCCAGCTTTTGTACATGCTCACTGTGCACTTGGACACAGATTTCCACTTTTAAGCCTCAGTCTTCTTATCTGTAAAATGGGTTAATAGATACAACCTCTGGGAGGATTTCTGTGAGCATGATGGGTGAAGAAGGCTGTTTGCAAACTTCCATAAAACTTTGGAGCCTCCACACTTGCTTTTGTGGTGTTGTATCAAATAGCTGGAACAGCGGAGACATTTGCCCCAGTGCTAAGCCTCAATGTACTCAATTGACACTTGTGTACAATTGGTTGGTTTGTTCCTATTGCTCTGAAAAGGGAAACGAGCTCCAGCAGTAGAAGGGCGAGAGCTGGGACTGGGTGTGTGTTGAAAAGAAGTGGTTCCCAAAGGTTCTCTCTTAACCTGCACACAGATCACTCATTTCACTTGCTATTTATAGTAAAGGTGGCCCCGCCAGTGCTGTGGTCAGAAGGAAATATCAATAACATGACTTATTATGGAAATTGAATAATGCATCATTAGTTAGTCATTATGACTTTGTCAAGTGCCTGTTAATTTTTGTGTAAGGCTCGCTCAGTGTGTGATGTGGAAATATTAGCTTGTCATCAGCTTTTGTTTCTGATGGGGGAGAATGATTTTGGAAGTTTAGGTTAATGATGGGTCAGAGTGAAGGAGGAGAAAGTGAGGGAGAAGTGGGAGGGGGAGCAGGAGGAGGAAAATGAAGGAGAAGGAGGGGGAAAGGGAGGGAGAGAAGGAGCAGCAGGGGAGAAGGATCTGGGGAAGGAACAGGAAGAGGAGGGGGAAGGGGGGAGAGTGTTTAGAGGGACAGGACATGTCACACATGGGAATATGCAGGTGGGTGGGCCCAGGAGGTGAATCTTGTCCAACTTGCTGGCCTCTCCCTTCTACCCCAGGACCAGAGTTTGCTAGGGGTGTTGACACATTTCCCTAAGAAGAAGGCATTATTGTTTTACAGCTTCCCCAGAGGTTCTTGGCATGTCTCATTTTGCTCGAATAAATTATTAACTTGGTCTAATTAGGCTCATCCAGCAGCTGGGAGGCAGGTTGGGCTAATTCGGGATGCCCGTGTGGGTCTGCCTGCATGCTTGGCTTGTGGAAGTGGGGACTGGGTGGGAAGCCCCCTAGGAGGAGGTTGAGGCAGGAGTTGTGGATAGAGAAGGTGGGAGGTTAAGATTTTATCCAATTTCATCCACTTTTGACTGTTCCTTCTCAATCATCTGCCAACTGAGTTGTGGGTGTTGAGAACTTACCTCTGTCTCTGGATACCTGGAGCCTTAATTTCGGTTGCAGACTTGCCAAGGTCACGAGAGAGCATGGTTCAAAAGAAGGCATGACGGCAAGTTGTTCAGCCCAGGGTCTAAGGTGCTTCGCAATCATGCATGGGTCTAACCCCAAAATCAAACCCACTGCCATCAAGTCAATTCCGACTCATAACAACCTATAGGACAGAGCAGAACTGGTCCACAGGGTTTCCAAAATCTTTATGGAAGCCTACTGCCACATCTTTCTCCCGTGGAGCCACTGGTGGGCTTGAACCGCTGACCTTTTGGTTAGTGGCTGAGATATTGACCATTGCACCACCAGGGCTCCTGTGTGGATCTACCAAGTTTATTTTTCTCGATTTCCAGTCGCCCAAAGACTGCTTCAGCTGCACAGCTCTGGGCTCAGAACCTAGCTGTACCCGACACAGCCCTTTGAACTTCAGAAAGTTACGTCTACTGTGACCTTGATCCCACTGGAATAACGACTACCTGCCCATGTGCTGGAGCCCTGGTGGCACAATGGTTAAAGTGAAATGTTGGCAATTTGAACTCAACAGCTGCTCTGTGAGAGAAAGATGTGGAGGTCTGCTTCCATAAAGATTACAGCCTTGGAAACCCTATGGGGGAGTTCTACTCTGTCTGACAGGGTCGCAGTGAGTTAAAAATGACTTGGCAGCAATGGGTTTTGGCCCTTGCGCTGTTACTGAGAAGATGAATTGAGATGATAAATGCATGTCTTAGTTTACTGGTGCTGCTATAACAGAAATAGCTCAGGTGGGTGGCTTTAAAGAACAGAAATTTATTTTCTCAGAGTTCTGAAGGCTGAAAGTCCAGATGCCGGTCTTGGCTGTGTTGATTACTTCCATGTTGGTAGGAATTCCTTGGTTCCTTGGCATCCTGGCATGTTGTCCCCCCACTCCCATGTGCTATTTCTGTGTCTAATCTGCTCTTTTACAACTCAGAAGTGATTAGATTTAGAACCCACCCTGCTCAGGTATGATCTAATTATCATAACAAAGAAAACTCCATTCCCATACAGGATTGCATCCAGAGGTATAGGAGTTAGGATTCCAACAGATACCTTGAGGGACACAGTTTAATCCGTAGCAATGCACATAAACTTCCTAGAACAGGGTCTGTCACTTTGTAGGTGTTCAATAAATGGTAGGTGTGAAGTTCATGAGAGAAGCAGTGCAGAAATGATTATGGCTACTTCATGCACAAGGAAATTAAGATCCATGGAGGTGACACAGCTTCCCTAGGGATGGCCAGGACAGAGTCTCTGTCCATTGTTCTTCCAGCCTCATGACACCACCTCTCAAGGTTGACATTAGCATTTTGTTATTTGCTTCTCTTTTGCTCTGGAGATGCGCAATGAAAAAACAAACATGCTAAAGCATTCTGATTATTATTTAATGGCATTCGAATCCATCTGACATTACACCCTATTGGAATAACTTTTCAAGATTGAACTTGTTTTTCAGAGAATAAAATCATCTTCCTGGATTCTCCTGTTTTCTAGTGATCAACAAGGTTTCTAAGAGGCAGCATTGGAATCCATTGCACCATCCTCGGCGTCCCCAGAGCCCCACGTGCACGCTCAGGCAGCGCTCCTTCGCCGGATCTTCACTGGTGGTTTATGTGTTTATGTCCAGGCGAGGTTTTAAGCATCTGGAGGAAACGGCCCTTCCCCAAGGGTTGGGTCTATAGTCCTGTGAACGTCCCCTTTACAGCAGACCGGGTGCTCTGCCTGGCCAGGAGCTGTGTCTTCTTTCACCACATCCCCAGCTCAAGGTATTACACCTGGTAGCCTTTGTGGTGCAAAGGGTTAACATGCTTGGAGGCTAACAGAAAGGTTGAAGGTTCAAGTCTACCCAGAGGTGCCTCAGAAGAAAGGCCTACCTATCTACTTCTGAAAAATAAGCCATTGAAAACCCCAGGGAGCACAGTTGGGGTCATTGTGAGTTGAGGGTACCATGAGTTGGGGGTTGACTGACGGCAACTGTTGGTTAGCGTTTCTAGGACTTCTTGAAGAATGAAGACACTCAATAATAAACTACAGTGACTATAATTTAATGTTTCCTCCATGTTCAGAAGGCCCTTGTAGCACCTCAAGCCATCAATTTAAATCAGTCAACCCACACAAAAAACATCACCCACTGTGGCACTGCTTCTGTGCCCATGTGCCAGCTCATATAATCAGAGTATCAGAGACTATTCAACTCCCTGTATTACATGTGGGAGACTGAGGACCAGCAGAAGAACCTGCTTTGCAGGGTCACCTATACTTAACTTTCCTCCCTCCATGGTCCCTTTCATCAAATTGTTCTGACATTGTTGACTCTTTCGTTTATATATTTTTTGTTAACTTCTTCTCTACCACTCTGTGCCAAAGCTGCTGCAGCCCCCTCCCTCTTGATCTTTCTGCTTCTCCTCTTTCCCATTTTAGGCTGATTTGCTTCACAAAAAAGAGAGACGGATTCTTCTGAAACAGTTTTCTTGTCTTATGCTGCTTCTTCAAAGACTCTACTGTGGCTTTTTAACGCCTATTCCTTGTCTAAGGAAAGAAAAGTACACAGAAGCTTGCTCAAGAAAAGTGTGTGTTGGGGGGAGGTGGGGTTTTCAAAAATCGTCTGAGTGCTTAAAAAAAATGCCTAACATGTAGTATTATATAAACATTTATTGTCGTTGTTACTGCTGATATTATTGTTATTTATTACTATTATTATTTGGCTCTAACAGAACCCAAAGATAACAAACCAACGCTGCAATGCAGCATTTGCAATGTAGCAAATGTGTTATCTCTTTCAAGAAATGATCCTGACACTCCTATGCATTAACTGGACTCTCAGAGTGGCCTGAAGTTCCTAAGCAGTCAACAATCACCATCCAGTTTCTATCAATTTGGACTTTGGGTCAAGTCAGACATCAGTAAACTGTGTATCTGGGCTTTACCATCTTGGTCCATTGTAGATGCACTTTTAATGGCCTTCACTGAAGGACTTTATAAGAAAAGAAACTAGGGCAAAAATGGGGTCTTGTATGTATTGCAGCGATATGTTGAAAGTTTTATTTATTACTTACCCCTTATTGGGGAGTGATTTTTCTTAGGTCTGTCCTAGGGAAAACTGCCATTTTCCCAGCCAACTGGTTTGAATTTAATGCTTTGGACATTGAGAATATTTCCTTTCTCTATTTTATGAAAGAGTTTGTAGTAGACCTTGTGGTATCCCCATCTTCTCCAAAATTTCTTCCAGAACTGAAGAACTTGTTCCCCCAGCTGCCGGGAATGTTTCTTGCTGATAGCTCCTCCTCAGGTCTTGCTCTTGGATAAATGCAGCTTTCTTGCCTAGTCTGCATCCAATGACTAGGTTGATGTGGGAGTACAAAGATCTGGACCCCTTGCCTCAATCTGGAACAACTCTAAAGAGGCTGAAGCCCCTGTGGCAACTGCATCACTATGCAACTTCTCCTTCTACCCAGTTCTTTTCCCATCATTATCTCGTGAGTGTTGTTCCCAAGAGCATCCCCCAATATACCACTTTACCAAAATTCTATATCAAACTCCATTTCTTAAAGAATTTGACATATGATAGAATTTATGCAAATTGGTTTATTTATTTCTTAAATGTTAGATAGAATTTATTAGTTAAGCCATCTGGGCCTGAAATTTTTCCTTTTAGGAAAGTTTTTGATTAAGACTTCAATGTTGTCATGGGTATAGGGATACTTAGAGTTTCTATTTCTTCTCATGTCAGTTTTGGTAAGCTTTTTTTTTTTTTTTTAATTTGTCAGTTTCATCTAAGTTGTCAGATTTATTGGCTTAAAGTTGCTTATAAAGCCTCCTTATTATCTAATAATAAGTATGGGGTCTATTATTATGTTTATTTCTGGAATTGGTAATTTGTGTTTTCTATCTTCTTGCTTAGTATTGCTAGGGGCTTATCAATTATAAAAATCTATTTAAAAAACCATTTTTTAATTTTGTTTATTGTTCTCTGTCTACCCCAAGCTTGTAGTTCCCACATACATGCTCGGCATTTCTCAAGCTGAAAGAACTGCAGAAAAATCCAAGTCTTGTGTTGCAGTATTGAAGGATTCTATAGGGAAAATACTGAACAATGCAGGAAGCAGAAAAAAAAAAAAAAAAGATGAAAGAAATACATGGAGTCACTGTACCAAAAAGAATTGGTCAACATTCAACCATTTCTGGAGGTAGCATATGATCAAGAACTGATGGTATTGAAGGAAGAAGTCTAAGGTGCACTGAAGGCATTTGTGAAAAACCAGGCTCCAGGAATTGACAGAATACCAACTGAGGTGTTTTAACAAATGGATGTAGCGCTGGAAGCGTTCACTTTCTATGGCAAGAAATTTGGAAGACAGCTACCTGGCCGACCGACTGGAAGAGATCCATATTTATGCTTATTCCCAGGAAAGGTGATCCAACCGCATGCAGAAATTAACAAATAATATCATTAATATCACACACAAGTAAGATTTGGCTGAAGATCATTCAAAAGTGACTGCAGAAGTACATCATCAGGGAATTGCAAGGAATTCAAGCTGGATTCAGAAGAGGACATGGGACCAGGGATATCATTGCTGATGTCAGGTGGATCCTGGCTGAAAACAGGAAATACAAGAAAGATGCTTACCTGTGTTTCATTGACTATGGAAAGGCATTCGACTGTGTGGATTATAATGAATTATGAATAACATTGCTAAGAATAGGAATTCCAGAACACTTAATTGTGCTCATAAGGAATATGTACATAGACCAAGAGCCAGTCATTCAAACAAAACAAAGGGATACTGTATGGTTTAAAGTTACGAAAGGTGTGCATCAGGGTTGAATCCTTTCACCATACTTATTCAGTCTGTATGCTGAGCAAATAATTCAAGAAACTGGACTATATGAAAAGGACGCAGCATCAGGATTAGAGGAAGAACCACTAACAATCTGCGACACGCAGATGACACAGCTTTTCTTGCTGAAAGCAAAGAGGACTTGAACCACTTACTGATGAAGATCAAAGACCACAGCCTTCAATATGGATTGCACCTCAACGTAAAACAAAAATCCTCACAAACGGACCGATAAGCAACATCATGATAAATGGAGAAAAGACTGACATTGTCAACTATTTCATTTTACTGGGATTCACAACCAATACCCATGGAGGCAGCAGTCAAGAAATCAAAAGATGCATTGCATTGGACAAATCTGCTTCAAAAGACCTCTTTAAAGTGTTGAAAAGCAAAGATGTCACTTTAAGGACAAAAGTGAGCCTGACCCAAGCCATGCTATTTTTAGTCACCTCATATGATGTCAAAGTTGGACAATGAATAGGAAGACTAAAGAAGAACTGATGCCTTTGAATTGTGGTGTTGGTGAAGAATATTGAATATACCGTGGAATGCCAGAAGAATGAACAATCTGTCTTGGAAGAAGTACAGCCAGAATGCTCTTTAGAAGCGAGAATGGTAAGACTTCATCTCACATACTTTGGACATATTACCAGGAGGGACCAGTTCCTGGAGAAGGACATAATGCTTGGTAAAATAGAGGGCAGGTGAAAAGAGAAAGACCCTCAATGAGATGGATTGACACAGTGGCTGCAACAATAGACCTATGAGCAAAGATTGTGAGGTTGGCGCAGAACTGGGGAGTATTTCGTTCTGTTGTACATAGGGTCACTATGGTTGAAACCGACTCTATGGCACCTAAAAATAACAAACATGTTTGTCTACATTTCTTTTCATTGATTTTCACTCTTATGTCTACTATTTTCTTTATCTTACTCTAGATTTTTTTGTTCTTTTTCTACTTCTTTAATGAAAGCTTATATAATTGATTACATATCTATATATCTATATATATTTTTTCTTGTGTAGTTTTTTAAGCTCTAAGTTTCCCTCTAAGGACAGCTTTAATGGAACCCAGCAAATTTTAATAGTGTGTTTTTTCACTTCCATTCAGGATGAAATATTTTTAACGTTTCCTTTTATATTTTCTTTGGATCATGGTTTGGCTAGAACTATGTTGCTTAATTAAATATCTTAAGTTATGGATTCCTAATTTAACACCATTGGGGTCAGAGAACATACGCTTTAAGATTTTAATTTCTTGAAATTTATTGGACTTATTTTATGAATCAGTGTATGATGTGTATTGGTGAATGCACCATGTGCACTCAGAAAGAATGGGTAACCTGCAGTTGTTGGGTGTCACAGAAGAAGGCAGTCTGAGCACAGCCTGCTCCCTTTCCCTGTGCCTCACAGATGAACTTTGTGCTTATAATCAGATGTGTTGGCCTGGTTTTTTTGGTGGAATGTGAATATGGCCTGATTCTCTTTCTGGGGTGTCTTGACCCAAAACACATCCCATAGCAGATAGTGGTCTATCAGCACATCCCTCCTCCTTGGTCCTGAGCAAATGTCAACATTCCTAGGAACTGTTCAGCTAAGTAAGTACGTTATATGGGACCTGGCCAACCCCACTATTATATCTGTTTCTGTTGGGGAGAGAACAGGGTCCTTCTCCTGTAGCACAAAAGGGGTGCATGCAGACCATTTCCCTGTGTCAGTTGTGGAGCAAGACCTGGTGGCAATGGGGGACCGATGTTCCCTATTGAGGCTTATCTTGCTCTGTCTCTTCTTGATGTGAATAAAACATCACTCTACTCAGTGTCTGTGTGAGTTATGGCTTTCTTGATGACCCTGACACCTGCAAACTATTGAAGGGGTTACGATCCTCCATGTGATAGGACTCCTATCCTGGAAGTGGTAACAGGTATCACTTTCTCAACAATTAGGTCAAGTTGGTTTATTTATTTATTTTTGGTCTAGTTTTTCTATCATTTAGTGAGAAGACGTGAAAACATCTTCAATTATGGTTGTAGGTTTAATTATTTCTTCATTTGGTTCTGTCAATTTTTGCTTCATGTATTTTGAAGCTTTGTTATTAGGTGCATATACATTTAGGATTATTATATGTTCCTGACGGATTTTATCTCTGGTAATACTCTGTGTCCTGAAGAGTACTTTGTCTAATATTAATATAGTCATGCCAGCTTTCTCATGCTTAGTGTTTACATTGTATGTCTTATTCTACCATTTTACTTTCAGACTGTCAGTGTTTTTGTTGCAAATAGCATGTAGTTAGGTCTTGCTTTTTTATGCAGTCTGATAATCTCTGGTTTTAAATTTGAATGTTTAGTTCATTTGCAAATAATGAAATTGTCGATCTTCCATCTTGGTATAGGAGTCCCTGAGTGGTGCAAACAGTTAAGAACTCAGTTACTAACTGAAAGTTTGGAAGTTCGAGTCCACCCAGAGGCACCTTGGAAGAAAGACCTGGTGATTTACTTCCAAAAAATCAGCCACTGAAAACCCTATGGAGCACAGTTCTACTCTGACACACACGGAGTCACCATAAGTCAGGGTTGACTTAACAGCAACTGGGGGTGGTGGCGGATCTTGGTATGCTTTTTGTTTGTCTAATTTATTCTTTGTTCCTCTGTTCCTTCTCACTTGACTTATTTTGGGTGAATTGAGTAATTTTTAGTATTCAATATTCTCTCTCTTATTCACTTTTTAGCTGTATCTCTGTGTTATTTTTTAGTGATTACTCTAGTTATTACAATATGTATCTTTAACTCATCACTGTATCTTCAAATAATATTATACTATTTCACAAATAATGTAAGAACCTTAAAACAGAATAATTCCTTTTATTTCCTCTTTGCCTTTTGTGCAGTTATTGTTATGTATTTTCCTTCTATATATGTTTGAAAGGAGCCCTAGTGGTGCAGTGGTTAAGCTCTCAGCTGCTAACTAAAAGGTCGGTGGTTCAAACTCACCAGCTGCTCTATGGGAGAAAGGTGTGGCTGTTGGTTTCCATAAAGATTTACCACCTTGGAAACCCTATGGGGCAGTTCTACTGTGTCCTATAGGCTCATTATGAGTTGGAATCAACTCAGTGGCAATGGATTTAGTTTATATGCTCTAAAGATCATAATAAATTGTTACTATTTTTGTTTTAAACAGTCAGTAGTCTTTTTAAAATGACTTAAAATATATAATATGTAAAACAAAGATATTAAAAATGACTTATATCTGCCCTTCATAGCTCTCCATTCCTTCCTTCAGATCCAGGCTTCCATATGATATCATTCCCCTTTAGCTTGAAAAACTTGTTTTAGCATTTCTTATAGTATAAGTCTGCTAGAGACAAATTCTTTTACCTTTTCTGTTTGTCTGAAAAAATTTGTATTTCACTTTCATTTTTGAAGGATATTTTCATTGGATATAGAATTCTAGGTTGACATTTTTTCCCCTCTTACTTCCAGCACTACAACAATGTAGTCCTATTGTTTTCTGGCCATCATTATTTCCATAGAGAAATCAGCTGTCATTCTTATCATTGTCTCACATATATAGTGTGTCATTTTTTTCTTGATAATTTAAAAATATTTTCCTTATCTCTTCAGCAGTTTGACTATGATGTGATCTGGTGTGGCTTTATTTTTATTTATCCTGGTTGAGGTTCACTTTACTTTTTAGATATGTGGTCTAAAATAAACTTTTGAATTTTATATAGAGATGAAGTTTAAAACAAATATTTTATTTTTAAAAATCTGCACTTTAATTAACTCACCACTTGCCACATGAAGTCTCTATTCTCAATATGTTGTCAAGAATGCATTATGATTTAAGAATTTACCCACCATGGAGTAAAAACAAATCTTCTGGAAATGAGGAAGAGAGAGAATAGCCAGTGAAGATTGGGGCTCTAGTCCCTGAGAAGAGTTATGCCTGTTCCTTCCTTCTAGAACAGAGTAAAGGATTGGAGAAGATGATAGAATTTCCCAGTTAATTCTGATATCTGAGAGCAGAAAGAACATATGCCCCCTTTCCTGCACATAAGTCCTGGAAAAATGGAAAGATCTCTGATTCTTTTGTACCCCATTATGGTTTGAGGAATTGAATAGTAAATGGCTGTAGGTGCCTGTCTAGCAGAGGTTACTGAGAAAGCCTCATGGGGTTCTTGTGTATTCCAGTAACATGGGGATCAGAAGAATTATTCTTCTGAACCCCCACTGTATTGCAGAGGATGAGAGGAGCCTTAGGCAGCCCCAGAGAGTTTTCTGAAGAATCTGAGCAGAACTTAGCTGTGAGAGAGCTTGTAAGCTTAATGTTGAGACAAAGACACACAGCAGTTCAGACTCTCTGAAGATACAAAAATGAGTAGATGAAAATGTCTGATGACTGGATTCTGTTCTCTACACCCTGTGCCTTGACTTTATTTAAATTCTTGAGACTATAGGTACAACCAGTACGAAAGGAAACCCAGAAACTGAATTAGGTTACTTTCTGTCACCAAAAAAAATGAAGCTTAAGAGAGAAATTAAATTCGGTAATGGCAGAACATAAGAAGTTTTATTTCTCACATCTCTGAAGTTTTGCACTGTGATTCTGTCTACAACGGTGGATATTGTTATTATTGGGATATCATGCTTTTCACCTTGGACTTCCCCAGCCTTCCTTGACTGGCTGGTTTTTAAACAAGCCTCTTTAACGACTGTATCACATTATGTTGCACCCATTCCTTAGTAGGTGTCCCATAGTGATTGAAGCACATGGTTGAATTTTTTAGCCCAGTGGGCCAACTAAAATTTTCCAGGTTTAACTCTTGTCTGTGAAGTCAGAATGCCTAGTCCACGTTGTTTTAGTACTTTATTGGCTCTTTAATCCCACTGTTTGTAATTCAGGCAGGAGCCAGTTGGGAAAACCCAACAGGGTAAACTCAGTGGGAAATGTGCCAGGTCTTTGCTTAGTGTCACCCCTTTCTACCTCCAGGAGCACATTTTTTTTTTTTTGCACTTTTACTTATTCAAACCTCAGAGCATTCTGTGTTCTTTTTCAGCAAAGCGGGCCACTCTCATAGTGTGCCTAGAGTGAATACATATGCAGGAGCAGTGAGAGATAAAGTCAGAGCAGTCATTTGGAACTAGATCGTGAAAGACCTCAATGCCAAGCTTATGTGTTTGCACAAGATCCTGTAGGCATGTGGGGGTACAGAGGCTCTGAGAGTTCTAAGCCTAGAAGAGACTTGATAAAAATGGCATTTTAAGAAGAGTAGTCTTGTTCTTATGGAATCGAGACAACTAGGAAGCTAAAACCAACCAACCAACCAACCAAAAAACTCCAAGCTAGATTTTTATTGTCTTGCCTTTTAGGAAAAATAGACCATCTATCCTATATAAAGTGATAAGGTCCAGGGGTCATGGAGGGGCTAACAGTAATAAAAACCCAGCTTCTCCTAGACCATGGCACAGGGAATGTCCACTCTCGGTCACCTTCTCTATCCTCATAGTGTGGGGCTTTCAATGGTGGTGCTGAGACTTTGCAAGAATTGAAATATCCAAATCCAGCCCATCTTTAAAAGCCCAGCTCTAGTGCCTCCTCCCCTACGAAGCCTTCCAGGATCCTTCTAGCCCCCAAGCTCCCATTATAATATTTATGTGTTCCGATTTTAAGGCTCATGTCACTTTCTTACCTTGATTGCTAGTTAATGGCCCTGCTTTATCTTCCTGACAAGACTGTGAGCTTTTTGAGGGCTGGGAAACACTGTCTCTAAAACGCAGTAAATACTCACAATAGCCAAAAAAAAAAAAAATGTTGCTGTCAAGTTGATGCCAACTCATAATGACCCTATAGGACAGAGTAGAGCTGCCCCATAGGGTTTCTAAGGAGCACCTGGTAGATTTGAACTGCCAACCTTTTGTTTAGCAGCTGTAGCTCTTAACTACTACACCAGGAGGGTTCCTAGGAATACTCACAATATGTTGGCTAAATGATCTAATACATGTTAATTACTGGGCTTATGAATTCTCAAAAAAAAAAAAAAAAATTTAGTACCCATTCATGGCAATTTTAGTTGGAAGAGTATGTATCCTTTGAAAAGAAGTAATTCAGGTAGGCTTCTGGGTAGGAAATTTTTAATTCTAGTAACAGCCTGGGATCTATAGGGAGAAAATAATTCATCACTGGTCATGTATAAAAGAAATGTAGAAAATTTAACGAGGAATTAGAGAGTAAAGTGCAGAATGTCTACCTCTTTTGCATTCCAGATTAAGGACAGGGACCAATACATGACCCCCTCGTGGGAGGGAAGAGTCAGGCTTTGCAACCAGACACTCCAGAACTTGAGTTCTGACCCTCCAATTCTTGGAAGTATGATCACAAATAAGTTATTCAATCTCTTTGAGACTCAGTGACACAGGGCTTCAAATCTAAGCTATTTGGATTTGAATTCTAACTCAACAGAGTGCTAATGGTATGACTTAGGGCAAGTCCTTGGGCTTTTTTTTTTTCCCCACCGTTTGAATTGTGTGAAATACTTATATACATACACATGTGTATGTTTGTATATATGTAACTGTATATAAATATGTATTGTGTATTTATTATAATGATTTTAGCTTAAGACTAGATACTAGCAGTCATAGAATAGAGACTAGTTAGCAAATTTATGCTGTATAGTCTCCTGTCCTGATTATTTCAGAAGGAAAGAGAGTGAGGACAGAAAAGACATGACAACGAAGGAAGAGAAATAGTAGAAGGAAGAGGAATTGATGAGGCAGAAAAGAGAAGCAGACTGAGGATGAGAGAAAAAGAAAGAAAAATGCCAAGGGAGAGTGCAGAAGAGGAGAGAGCGAGGGAGACAGTCAGATAGATCCATCAAGGCTTTGATGAGAGGTAAGTTTGGAGTCATGCTCTTTCTGACTCACTAAAGGCCAGGACTTCGGAGCTATCTCTTGCTCTTTGAAATGTTTGTTGTTGTTAGTTGCCATTAACTCAGCTCCAACTCATGGTGACCTTACGTATAGCAGAATGAAACCTTGACCTGTCCTGCGCCATCCTCACATTCTTGCTGTGTTTGAGCCCATTGTTGCAGGCACTGAATGAGTTCATCTCATCCAGTGTCCTCTTTTTTGCTGACCCTCTACTTTACCCAACATGATGTTTTTTTCTCATGATCAATCTTCCCTGATGATGTGTCCAAAGTAAGCAAGACAAAGTCTTGCCATCCTTGTATTCTGACTGTGTTGTTGTTGTTAGTTGCTGTTAAGTTGCCTCTAGGTGGGTTTAAACTGTCAGCGTTTCTGTTAGTAGTTCAGCACTTAACTATCTGTGCCTACTTCCTCCAAAAGTTCTTATTTGTTCTATTGGCAGGCCATGGTATATTCAATATACTTTGTCAACACCATAATTCAAATGCGTCAATTCTCCTTTGATCTTCCTTTTTTGTTGTCCAGCTTTCATGTGCATATAAAGTGATTGAAAAGACTATGGCTTGGGTTAGGTGTACTTTAGTCATCAAAATAATTTGGAATATTTACAAACCAATTAAACATTTCTTCTAACTCTTTAAAACCTCAGCACTTCAGAGCTCGGCTGCTGATTGAAAGGTTGGTAGTTTGAACCCAGCAAGCCACTCTATGAGAGAAAGACCTGGCAATCTGTGCCTGTAAAAATTACATCCTAGAAAACCCTGTGGGGAAAGTTCTACTCTGTCATACGGGTTCACTATGATTTAGGAGATCTAGTGACGCAGTGGTTAAGCCTTCGGCTGCTAACCAAAAAGTCACGGTGGCTCCTCGGGAGGAAGATGTGGCAGTCTGCTTCTGTAAAGATTACAGCCTTGAAAACACTATGGGACAGTTCTACTGTGTCCTATAGGGTGGCTATGAGTCAGGATTGACTTGACAGTAACGAGTTTGGTTTGGGTCTTTTTTTTTTTTTTTTTTTCCCGCTCTTTAACTGCCGTAAGAATTGGCCTCAACAAGTACACTTGGTTTGAGACAGAGTCCTCCTCCAGGGGAGATGACCCTTTGGGCAGCTGCAGCATCAGAGCAGTCCCTGGAGTCCTGGAGGTACAGAGCTTGCTGTGGCTCTCCAGGTCCAGGCTCTCAGCCCACTGTACATTGTTTACAGAAACTCTCCATTAAGAAGACCAGGATATAAACCCTAACCATTTGGAATAATCTAGAGCTTCCGCAGAAACCCTGGTGGCGTAGTGGTTAAGTGTTATGGCTGCTGATCAAAGGGTCGGCAGTTCGAATCCGCCAGGTGCTCCTTGGAAACTCCATGGGGCAGTTCTACTCTGTCCTATAGGGTCGCTGTGAGTCGGAATTGACTTGACGGCACTGGGTTTTGGGTAGAGCTTCCCCTGTTGAGCCTAACCACTCCGAAAGCCACACCATCGTTGTGTGGGATTTCGGACACTTGGGAGTGCTTGGATGGATGCCCCAATGCAGAGAACCAGCAGAGAACATTGGCTGAGTTTTCCTAGTGTTCCTTGGCTGCCACAGTGATGTTCAGTGCTCTCCAACTTCTCTTTTCAATCAAGGCTGCCCCTTGTGTTGGCAGACACCTGTGGCTCAGCCTTGCTTCTCTGATTTCTGGGAGACATTGCAGAGTAGAGGTCTTGGTTCAGTGAGGAGAGAAAGCAGAGGATGGAGACTCAGTAGCATTTTAATTTTCAATTCATATACTTCATTAACGTTTGGCAAGAGATAACTGGCTATGCTGCTGTGCAAACAGCGCAGTTCCCAGGGCTGCCAACTTCTCACAGCTCCGCTGGGGCTGCCAAGGGTAAGGCCACATCCTCCTGCCCATCAGTGCCTGTTCAATGCATTGCTTGTTGGCATTTTGTTGAATGTCTCAAGGATGGGAGTGCTGTGCATAGAGGTCGGCTGTAGAAAGTCCAGGTGAGGGACAGTGGGGGAGAGCCAGGTCTGGTAAAGTAGAGAGGAATCAGGGCAGATAGCCCTAGGTAGGTCAGGAATAAGCCGAGGGCCTGTCAGGGCCAGCAGCAGGCCAAGAAGACAGGTGAGAAACAGCTAAGCCTCTTTGGGCTCAGGTGGGTGGTGTCCTGTAATCTCACCTACACTGAGCATCTCAGGAGTACAAGTCTTATATTCTGCTTTCTTCCTGGTACGAAGGATGAGCTGTCCCTGCTCCTCTCCAAGGCCGTGTGCTGTTGTTACTTGCCACTGAGTGCTGTTGGCTCAACTCATGGCGACCTTGTGAAACGTTGCCAGGTCCTGCGACGTCTTCAGGACCGTTAGTATGTGTGAGTCTGTTGTTGCAGCTATTGTGTCAATCCATCCATTGAGAGTTTCCCTCATTTTCGTTGGCCTTCCACTTTACCAAACATGATGATGACCTGTGTGCTAGATACCCCTCACCTTCTCAACGACATCACCCTGGCACTTCTTTCTTCTCTCACCGAAATCATCAAAATTTCCCTCCAAACTCTGGACCATTCCCATTGGGGTACAGACATGGTGTAGTGTTTTGCATTATAAACAAAGCCCTCCCTTGGCCCCAAATCCCCCTCCTGCTACCACTGCTTTTCTTTACAGCAAAACGCCTTGGGAGAGTTGTATTCTACTCAGTGCCACCAATTTCTCTCCTCTCAATCTTTTGTGACTCCACCCCAGTCAGACATTTGATCCTACCACTCCTACAAACAGGAGCCTCTAGGGGACCACATCCGGGGGTATCTGTGTTCTTGTCTTAATTGACTTTTCAGCAATTTTCCACGCTGCTGGTCATTCCTTCATTCTAGAAACTCCTGTGTCTTGGCTTCATGAAACAGCACTTTCCTGGTTTTCTTCCTGCTTCTCTGCCACTACCACTCAGTCTCCTTGTCTGGCTCTTCCTCCTCTGCTCACCTTACAAAGGCTGAACTCCTCTTGAACCTCTTCTCTACATTGGCTGCTCTCTAATTTGTACGTTCTACCTACTGTAGTTGTGTGTATCTAACCGCCAACTGACATTCTGAAATGATTTAGGAAATAATATCGGAGTCATTACTCCCTGTCCTTGAGAACAGAGAATGTGACTCAGCTGGAGCTGGGCTCACAAGGACTAACAAGGACACATCACCCGAGTCCTGAGATAAAGACAATAGGGCAATCTTGGAAAATGTCTTTTAGGGAACCTTTCACAGAAGCCAGAACACAAACGACTTTCCAGTCTTATGTTTTTCTACTAACATTTAATGAATAGAAATTTTTTGGACCAATGAAGACCCTCCTGACTGTCGTTACTGAAACCAGTACCAATGATTGTTAAGAAAAACGATTCAAATTGTAGGATCACAGTTTCTAGCCAATCTGTGAGAAGGTGAAGCTTTCAATGGTTTTGCCTATTTCGTAGTGCTGATACATACTGATGACTCTGTAACCTTCTCTGGACTCGGACAGACATGGCTGTGACAATATGCTTGTCCGTTTTCCCACTTCTGTCTATTCTGTAGTTCCTTTGGACTTGGGCAGATATGGCTGTGGCAGCATGCTTGTCTATTTTCCCCCTTCTGTCTATTCCGTAATATTCTCTGGACTTGGGAGGACATGGGTGTGGCAGCATGCTTGTCCATTTTCCCATTCTTGCTTACTCTGTAATATTTCCTTGGACTTGGGCAGACATGGTTCTAGCAACATGCTTGTCCACTTCTCAACTTCTGTCTTTTTGAATATATGCCAAATAAAACTTTCTTTTTGCTTCACTAAGCTTTGTGATGTTTTTTTCCCCTACAACAGAAACATAACCCTTTATTCTACTTCTTCTCATTCCTGTCCCTAACCTGTTTTCCCCATCTCAGTAGATAGTTTTACTATCCACCTATTTTTTAAGTCAGAAACTCAGAAACTGTCCCCAAGTCCTCCTTTTCTCTCTCTGCTCCCCATCCAATCCATCAGCAAGTCCTATGATTTATACTTCCTAAATTTATCTCAATATATAATAAATGTATATGCTCCTAAGAAGCAAGAAAGGTGAGGCTTTGGCTTGCTTACTTAGGACGCATCATCAGAAAAGACCAATTGCTAGAAAAGGACATTGTTATGGATTGAATTGTGGCCCCCCTCCCACTCCCAAATATGTGTCGAAAAATCCTAACCTCTATGGCTTTGTTTATAAACCTGTTCGGGAATTGGCTGTCTTTGTTATGTTAATGAGACAGGATTAGTGTAGGGTGTGTCTTAAATTAATCTCTTTTGAGATATAAAGGATATTTAAACAAGAAAGTGAAAGAAACAGAGATGAGGGAAGAGAGAGGTCAAGCCACATGAAGATTGCCCAGGAGCAGAAACTCAGAAGAAACAAGGACCTTCCTCCAGAGCCTGCAGAGGGAAAAAGCCTTAGAGCCGGAACCCTCAATTTGGACTTCTAGCCTCCTAAACTGTGAGAATATAAATTTGTTTGTTAAAGCCAGCCACTTGTAGTATTTCTGTTACAGCCTCACTAGATAACTAAGACAATGCATAGTTGGTAAAGGATCAGCAAAAATGAGTGAAAGTCTCAGTGAGATGAACTGACACGATAGCTACAACAATGGGCTCAAACATGCCAACGATCATGAGGGTGGTGCAGGAACAGGCAATGTTTTGTTCTGTTATACATAAGGTCACCATGAATTGGAGCCAACTTGTTGACAACTAAGTACAAAAATCTCAATTATGTCCTTTCACTATGTCTACTGCCCTCACCTGGTCTAGGCACCATTATTGCTCAAACTAGATGACAACAGTAGCCTTGATTGCTATCCCCTTCCACTCTTGCCACCTGGTTCTGCTGCCCAGATTGCCTGCATGGGTTCTTGTCCTCAGGATTCTACCCTCCCTTTCTCCCTCCCTCTTTCCTTTCCTTGCTCTCTTCTTCCCTCATAAATATTACTCCATGCCTCTCCTGTGCTAGGTACCAGGCGCCTTCGGGGGATTCAGATGTGATTATGATTTGGTCCCTGCCCCTAAGTGGCTCCCAGTCAGTGTTCTCTTTGCTTTCTTTGCGTGCTAGCTTCTAACTCACTGACCAGTTTTCTGCTTTGGTATATCTGTCCTCTTGTTTGGGAGGCTGTCTTATCCTCCTTGTGCTTGCTGCTGTAACACAAATACCACTAGTGTGTGGCTTCAAAGAACAGAAATTAATTTACTCACTGTTTTGGAGAATAAAAGTCCAAATCAGGACCTGTTGTTGTTGTTGTTAGGTGCCGTTGAGTCGGTTCCGACTCATAGTGACCCTAGGCACAACAGAATGAAACACTGCCCGGTCCTGCGCCATCCTGACAATCGTTGCTATGCTTGGGCTCGTTGTTGCAGCCACTGCGTCAATCCATCTCATTGAGAGTCTTCCCCTTTTCCCCTGACTCTGTACTTTGCCAAGCATTATGTCCTTCTCCAGGGACTGATCCCTCCTGATAACATGTCTAAAGTATGTAAGACGCAGTCTCGCCATCCTTGCCTCTAAGGAACATTCTGGTTGTACTTCCAAGGCAGATTTATCTGTTCTTTTGGCAGTCCATGGTATATTCAATATTCTTTGCCAACACCACAATTCAAAGGTGTCAGTTCTTCTTCAGTCTTCCTTATTCATTGTCCAGCTTTCACATGCATATCACGCGATTGAAAATACCGTGGCTTGCCTCAGGCACACCGTAGTCTTCAAGGTGACATCCCTGGTTTTCAACACCTTCAAGAGGTCTTTTGCAGCAGATTTACCCAATGCAACGCGTCTTTTGATTTCTTGACTGCTGTTTCCATGGCTGTTGATTGTGTATTCAAGTAAAATGAAATCCTTGACAACTTAAATCTTTTCTCCGTTTATCATGATGTTGCTCATTGGTCCAGTTGTGAAGATTTTTGTTTTCTTTACTTTGAAGTGCAATCCATACTGAAGGCTGTGGTCTTTGATCTTCATTAGTAAGTGCTTCAAGTCCTCCTCACTTTCAACAAGAAAGGTTGTGTCATCTGCATAACGCAGGTTATTAATGAGTCTTCCTCCAATCCTGATGCCTCGTTCTTCTTCATATAGTCAAGTTTCTCAGATTATTTGCTCAGCATACAGATTGAATAAGTATGGTGAAAGAATACAGCCCTGACACACACCTTTCCTGGCTTTAAACCAATCAGTATCCCCTTGTTTTGTCCGAACAACTCCCTCTTGATCTATGTAAAGGTTCCTCATGAGCACAATTAAGTGTTCTGGAATTCCCATTCTTCGCAATGTTATCCATAATTTGTTATGATCCACACAATCGAATGCCTTAGTGTAGTCAATAAAACACAGGTAAACATCCTTCTGGTATTCTCTGCTTTCAGCCAGGATCCATCTGACATCAGCAATGCTAACCCTGGTTCCATGTCCTCTTCGGAAACAAGGTTGAAATTTCTGGCAGTTCCCTGTGGATATACTCCTGCAGCCATTTTCGAATGATCTTCAGCGAAATTTTGCTTGGGTGTGATGTTAATGATATTGTTCTATAATTTCCGCATTTGGTTGGATCACCTTTCTTGGGAATAGGCATAAATATGCATCTCTTCCAGTCAGTTGGCCAGGAAGCTGTCTTCCATATTTCTTGGGATAGATGAGTGAGCACCTCCAGCGCTGCATCTATTTGTTGAAACATCTCAGTGGATATTCTGTGGATTCCTGGAGCCTTGTTTTTCACCAATGCCTTCAGTGCAGCTTGGACTTCTTCCTTCAGTATCATCAATTCCTGATCATATGCTACCTCTTGAAATGGTTGAACATCAACTAATTCTTTTTGGTATAATAACTCTGTATATTCTTACATCTACTTTTTTTTTTTTAATAATTTTTATTGTGCTTTAAGTGAAAGCCTACAAATCAAGTCAGTCTCTCACACAAAAATCCATACACACTTTGGCACACACTCCCAATTACTCTCCCCCCCAATGGGACAGCCTGCTCTTTCCCTCCACTCTCTATTCGTCAGCTTCTAACCCCGTCCACCCTCTCATCTCCCCTTCAGGCAGGAGATGCCAACATAGTCTCAAGTGTCCACCAGATCCAAGAAGCTCACTCCTCACCAGTATTCCTCTCCAACCCATTGTCCAGTCCAATCCATGTCTGAAGAGTTGGCTTCGGGAATGGTTCCTGTCCTGGGGCAACAGAACGTCTGGGGGCCATGACCACCGGGGTCCTTCCAGTCTCAGTCAGACCATTAAGTCTGGTCTTATGAGAATTTGAGGTCTTGCATCCCACTGCTCTCCTGGTTCCTCAGGGGTTCTCTGTTGTGTTCCCTGTCAGGGCAGTCATCGGTTGTAGCTGGGTACCATCTAGTTTTTCTGGTCTCAGGATGATGTAGTCTGTGGTTCATGTGGCCCTTTCTGTCTCTTGGGCTTGTAATCACCTTGTGTCCTTGGTGTTCTTCATTCTCCTTTGATCCAGGTTGGTGGAGACCAATTGATGAATCTTAGATGGCTGCTTGCTAGCGTTTAAGACCCCAGACACCACTCTTCAAAGTCAGTTGCAGAATGTTTTGTTAATAGATTTTATTATGACTTAGAAGTCCCCTGAAACCATGGTCCCCGGAGCCCTGCCCCTGCTATGCTGGCCTCCGAAGCTTTCAGTTTATTCAGGAAACTTCTTTGCTTTTGGTTTAGTCCAATCGTGCTGACCTCCCCTGTATTGTCTGCTGTCTTTCCCTTCACCTAAAGTAGTTCTTATCTACTATATAATTAGTGAATACCCCTCTCCCACCCCTCCTCCCTCCCCCCTCTCGTAACCACAAAAGAATGTTTTCTTCTCAGTTTAAACTATTTCTCAGGTTCTTATAATAGTGGTCTTATACAATATTTGTCCTTTTGCAACTGACTAATTTCACTCAGCATAATGCCTTCCAGGTTCCTCCACGTTCTGAAATGTTTCACAGATTCCTCACTGTTCTTTATCCATGCGTAGTATTCCATTGTGTGAATATACTATAATTTATTTATCCATTCATCCCTTGATGGGCACCTTGGTTGCGTCCATGTTTTTGCTATTGTAAACAGTGCTGTAATAAACATGGGTGTGCATATATCTGTTCGTGTAAAGGCTCTTATTTCTCTAGGATATATTCCAAGGAGTGGGATTGCTGGATCGTATGGTAGTCCTATTTCTAGCTTTTTAAGGAAATGCCAAATCAATTTCCAAAGTGGTTGTACCATTTGACATTCCCACCAGCAGTGTATAATTGTTCCAATCTCTTCATAGCCTCTCCAACATTTATTATTTTGTGTTTTTTAGATTAATGCCAGCCTTGTTGGAGTGAGATGAAATCTCATAGTAGTTTTGATCTACCTTTCTCTAATGGCTAATGATTGTGAACATTTCCTCATATATCTGTTAGGTACCTGAATATCTTCTTCAGTGAAGTGTCTATTCATATCTTTTGCCCACTTTTTAATTGGGTTGTGTTTTTGGAGTTGAGTTTTTGCAGTATGATGTAGATTTTAGAGATCAGGCACTGATCAGAAATGTCATAGCTAAAAACTTTTTCCCAGTCTGTAGGTAGTCTTTTTACTCTTTTGGTGAAGTCTTTGGATGAGCATAAGTGTTTGATCTTTAGGAGCTCCCAGTTATCTAGTTTTTCTTCCACATTCTTTATAATGTTTTGTATACTGTTTATGCCATGCATTAGGGCCCCTAACGTTGTCCCTATTTTTTCTTCCATGATCTTTAGCATTTTAGATTTTATATTTAGGTCTTTGATCCATTTTGAGTTAGTTTTTGTGCATGGAGTGAGGTATGGGTCTTGTTTCATTTTTTTGCAGATGGATATCCAGTTATGCCAGCACCATTTGTTAAAAAGACTGTCTTTTCCCCATTTAACTGTTTTGGGGCCTTTGTCAAATATCAGCTGCTCATATGTGGATGGATTTATGTCTGGATTCTCAATTCTGTCCCATTGGTCCATGTATCTGTTGTTGTACCAGTACCAGGCTGTTTTGACTACTGTGGCGGTGTAATAGGTTCTAAAATCAGGTAAAGTAAGGCCTCCCACTTTGTTCTTCTTTTTCAATAATGCCTTATTTATCCGGGGCCTCTTTCCCTTCCATGTGGAATTGGTGATTTGTTTCTCCATCTCACTAAAGAATGTTGTTGGGATTTGGATCGGAATTGCATTAAATGTATAGATCGCTTTTGGTAGAATAGACATTTTTATAATGTGAAGTCTTCCTATCCATGAGCAAGGTATGTTCTTCTACTTACGTAAGTCTCTTTTGGTTTCTTGCAGAAGTATACTGTAGTTTTCTTTGTACAAATCTTTTACATCTCTGGTAAGATTTATTCCTAAGTATTTTATCTTCTTTGGGGCTACTCTAAAGGGCATTGATTTGGTGATTTCCTCTTTGATGTTCTTTTTGTTGGTGTACAGGAATCCAACTGATTTTTGTATGTTTATCTTGTATCCCGATACTCTGCTGAACTCTTCTATTAGTTTCAGTAGTTTTCTGGAGGATTCCTTAGGGTTTTCTGTGAATAAGATCATGTCATCTCCAAATAGAGATACTTTTACTTCTTCCTTGCCAATCCGGATGCCCTTTATTTCTTTATCTAACCTAATTGCTCTGGCTAGGACTTCCAACACAATGTTGAATAAGAGTGGTGATAAAGGGCATCGTTGTCTGGTTCCTGATCTCACTGGGAATGTTTTCAGGCTCTCCCCATTTAGGGTGATATTGGCTGTCGGCTTTGTATAAATGTCCTTTATTATGTTGAGAAATTTTCCTTCTATTCCTATTTTGCTGAGAGTTTTTACCATGAATGAGTATTGAACTTTGTCAAATGTCTTTTCTGCATCAATTGATAAAATCATGTGATTCTTGTGTTTTGTTTTATTTATGTGGTGGATTACATTAATTGTTTTTCTAATGTTGAACCATCCCTGCATACCTGGTATGAATCCCACCTGGTCATGGTGAATTATTTTTTTGATATGTTGTTGAATTCTATTGGCTAGAATTTTGTTGAGGATTTTTGCATCTACATTCACGAGGGATATAGGTCTATAATTTTCTTTTCTTATGGTGTCTTTACCCGGTTTTGGTATCAGGGATATGGTGGCTTCATAGAATGAGTTTGGTAGTATTCCATCCTTTTCTATGCTCTGAAATACCTTTAGTAGTAGTGGTGTTAACTCTTCTCTGAAAGTTTGATAGAACTCTGCAGTTTAGCCGTCTGGACCAGGGCTTTTTTTTTCTTTGTAGTTTTTTGATTACCTTTTCAATCTCTTCTTTTATTATGTGTCTATTTAGTTGTTCTACCTCTGCTTGTGTTAGTTTAGGTAGGTTGTGTGTTTCTAGGAATTCATCCATTTCTTCTAGGTTTTCAAATGTGAGTATAGTTTTTCATAGTAATCTGATATGATTCTTTTAATTTCAGTTGGGTCTGTTGTAATATCGCCCATCTCATTTCTTATTCAGGTTATTTTCTTCCTCTCTTGTTTTTCTTTTGTCAGTTTGGCCAATGGGCTATGAATTTTGTTGATTTTTAAAAAAAATCAGCTTTTGGTTTTGTTAATTCTTTCAGTTGTTTTTCTGTTTTCTATTTCATTTAGTTCAGCTCTAATTTTTATTTTTTGTTTTCTTCTGGTGCCTGTGGGTTTCTTTTGTTGCTCTCTTTCTATTTGTTCCAGTTGTAGGGGTAGTTATTTGAATTTGGCCCTTTCTTCTTTTTGGATGTGTGCATTTATTGATATAAATTAGCCTCTGAGCACCGGTTTTGCTGTGTCCCAAAGGTTCTGATAGGAAGTGTTTTTATTCTCATTGGATTCTATGAATTTCTTTATTCCATCCTTAAGGTCCTCTATAATCCAGTCTTTTTTGAGCAGGGTATTGTTCAGTTTCCAAGTGCTTGATTTCTTTTCCCTGCTTTTCCTGTTACTGATTTCCACTTTTATGGCCTTATGGTCAGGGAAGATGCTTTGTAATATTTCAATGTTTTTTTTTTTTTTTTTTTGGATTCTGCTAAGTCTTGCTTTATGACCTAATATGTGGTCTATTCTAGAGAATGTTCCATGTGCCGAGTTTAGAAATTCTAGCTTCTACTTGCTCAATTCTGCTCAACTGACTTTCTATTGAGTTATCTAATTCTGTAATTTTATTGTTAATCTTCTAAATTTCTGATTGTTGTCTGTCTATGGATTTTTTCAGCTTATTAAACTTTTCGTTATGTTCCTCAATAATCTTGCTAATTTCTTCAGTTGCTTTATCTGTGTGTTCCTTGGCTTGTTCTGTGTATTGCCTCATTTCCTTCCTGATGTCTTGAAGGGTTCTGTATATTAAACTTTTGTATTCTGCATCTGGTAATTCCAGGAATGCACTTTCACCTAAAAGATCCCTGGATTCTTTGTTTTGAGAGCCTGTTGAGGTGATCATAGCCTGTTTCTTTATGTGACTTGATATTGACTATTTTCTCCAAGCCATATATAAGTTATCGTAGTAGTTTATGCTTGCTTCCTGTGTCGTAGCTGCTTGCTTTGTTTTGTTTTGGTATACCCCTATGGGTTGCTTGAGTGAGCTAGCTTGATTATTTTGGCCTTTGGAGCTCTGGTGCCCTGTCCCTAGCTGGCTAGAGCTGTTATCAGGTATACCAGTCTAGGAGTCCATTCAGTTTTCTTGTATGAATTCAGCTCAGGTTTCCAGGTAGTTGATCATCAAGTGTGTGGTACAGGCTCTGTCCTACAGTCTTAGAGGGGCAGGGGCGATTGGCATATATACCGGTATCTGATTGATTGTAGCAGGGGATCACGCTCTGTACAAGGCAGGGGGCTAAGAACTGACCCCCAAGTGTCTCTGAGGAAAACGTGTTTCTGTTCCCTAGAGTGTGCTGGTGGGTAGGTTCTGCAGAGGGACCATAGGCACCCAAAGTTTTTGTTGTAAGGACTGGGAGGTACCAGTTATCCCTGGGTCCCTGTCACGGGTGGCTGGGCGACCCAAGTGGAGCCACCAGTCCTTAGGTCCCTGTTGTGGGTAGGTGAAGACCTTGTTTAATAGGCAAAGCAACGTGAAACGTCAAACAGCCACCTCTCCACTGCACCGCTGAAATGGTTGGAGTTTGCCAACAAGGGCCTATTCTCCTAAAATAGGCCCACACAGTTCCATTTAGCAGGGAAAGGTGCTCAAGGTCCACAGATGATTTATGTCTGGACAGGAGCCGCTTTTGTCCTGAGCTCCTCCAGTTAATGGAGCTGGTAAATTATCTTTTGCCCCCAGATGCAAAGTTTTTCCTTCCCCAAGGCCGGGAGGACGGCTCCAGGTGCTCACCAGGGTCTCTCTCAGGCCCAGGGATTCAGCCGCTGAAGCCGGCTTGGGGGTGGGGGCGGGGGCACGGTAAAATATATGCAAGTACTTAGCTTTTGCTGAAAGTGCCCTTCTGCTCAGGTCCCGGAGGTGTGAGTGGGCTGTGTGGCTGGCTTCTTCTCCCTGAGGAAAGTGGGGCCGAACGCTAGGACCAGCCTGCCCCCGCCGCTGCCGCTGCCGCTGCCACTGTTCCGGGAATGGTGCCTGAGGGCTGCCTGCTATTCAGGTCCGGTAACTCCTCTCCACTTCTGAAAGGTCTCTTCCTTCCCCTGCCTCTCAGTTTGTTGTCTAAGCTTGCCTCTGATGCTCAGGGCTTCCAGCTTGTCAGAAATATACTCGTTTCACTTGTTTTTTCGGATCTTTGTTGTAAAGAGGGCTCGACAGAAGCGTTTGTCTATTCCGCCATCTTGGCTCCGCCTCCCGAGACTCCTTACATCTACTTTTGATGCTTCCTCTGTCGTTTAATATTTTCACTATGGAATCCTTCACTTTTGAAACTCAAGGCTCAAATTTTTTCTTCAGTTCTTTCAGCTTGAGAAATGCCGAGTATGTTCTTCCCTTTTGGTTTTCTATCTCCAGCTCTTTGCACATGTCATTATAATCCTTTTCTTTGTCTTTTCTAGCCTCCCTTTGAAATCTTCTGTTCAGTTCTTTTACTTCATCATTTCTTCCTTTTGCTTTAGCTGCTCGACTTTCGTGAGCAAGTTTCAGAGTCTCCTCTGAATCAGGACCTAGGCAGAGTCAATTACTTCCTTGTTGGTAGCCCTGGGCTTTCCTTGGCTTGCAGACGATCCTCACACAGCATCTGTCTTCCCTTGCGTGTGTCTCTGTGTCCTTTCTGTTCTTTTTATAACTCAGAAGTAAACATTTGGGATGGGCCTTGAAGGAAGGAAATAACTTCACTAGGTGGGGAGTGAGAAGAAGACATTCCACCCAGGGAAACAAGTTCTGGATAGCTGAAAGGCAAGTAATTTTTTTTTGGATGCTAAGAAATTGAAGGCTTTCAAGCACTCTGAGTTGTAATTATTTTTATTTCTATTTTACAGATGAGGAAACTGATACTCAGAGAGGCTGACTGGTTTGGCCAAGGTCATCCAGCAAGAATGCAGGGAAGGCAGTAGAGGTTTTGGGAAAGTATATGGTGTGAAAGGAGGTTCCAAGTGGGCAGGGAGGGAGTTGGGAGACCCCTAAAGAGACTGTCTCGGTTTACTAGTGTCTCTGTAACAGAAATACCACAAGTGGGTGGTTTTAAAGAACAGGAATTTATTTTCTCACAGTTCAGAAAGCTACAAGTTGGAATTCAGGGCACCGGTTCTAGGGGAAGGCATTCTCTCTGTTGGCTTTGGGGGAGATCCTTATCTCTTTCAGTTCTGTAGCCCCTGTTTCCGTGGTTCCTTGGTGATCTTCATGTGACATCTGTCTTCCTTCTGTTTATGCTTCCTTCTGCATCTAATCTGCTCTTTTTATCACTCAGAAGAGATGAGGTTTAGGACACGCCCTATGCTGATACGATCGCATTAATATAACAAAGAAAACCCTATTCCCAATGGGATTACATCCACTGGTATAAAAAAAATAGGGGTTAGTATTTTAATACATAGTTTTTGGGGACACAATTCAATCTATAACAGCCATGAAAAGTAGACATTTTTTGGACGTCATTATTCCACCTACCACACCCTGTTAATGGGGAAGGTTTTACAAACCTATTCCTAAATGGAATTATATCCACAGATATATTGTTGTTGTGTGCTGTCGAGTTGGTTCTGACTCATAGCGACCCAATGTGACAGAGTAGAAGTGCTCCACAGGGTTTCCTAGGCTGTAATCTTTATGGAAGGAGTGTTGGTGGAACAACGGTTATGCACTCAACTGCTAACGAAAAGTTGGCTGTTCGAACTCACTCAGTGTCTCCAACGGAGAAAGACCTGTCATACTACGAGTCAAAAATTGACTCAGTGGCACCTAACAACAACAACAATCTTTACAGGAGCAGATTGCCAGGTCTTTTCTCCCACGGAGTGGCTGGTGCATTCGAACCACTGAACTTTCGGTTAGCTGAGTGCTTAACCACTATGCTACCAGGGCTCTTTATCCACAGGTAGAGGGGCTAAGATTCCAACACATATTTTGGGGGTCACAGTTCAATCCCTGGCAGAGCCATTGCACAGCCTGGTGAGGGACAGAAGTGGCTCTGTCCTGTCCAGCCTTCGTCCTCGAGAGGAAGCGGGACGCTGCTCTGAGGAAGGCCAGCACCTCCAGGTGGCCAGGTGCAAACACTGCTGGAAGCATCTCCTCTCCCCACCCAGTTCCCATTCTGAGCCCTTCCGTCTAGGACACCCTTTTCTCAAAGGAGACTAATTGATAATCCAGAGTGATAAAATGTTATCACTGTCATCCCATTGAAATGCAACAGTAATGCTGGGCCCAATAAATCACACGGAGCTTAACAAGGAGAGTGAAATGAGCATTGCATTATAAACCACAAAGCCCATTAATCACGCGGCTACAACCATAAATATGACAAGTACATCCATCAATCCCTCACCTTTCTTTCTGGTCTGCAAACGCATGCATTAGCAACTTAATGGATTTAGAAGGCATTTCCCCCTGTAGACTCTGGAAGCGGAGAGTGTTTTATTACTGGCCTCATGGGCCAAAAGGAAGGAAAAAGGAGTCACCTTTTGACAAAGTGCTCAGGGGCGTTTCAGGAGATATCTCTACCAAGGCTAAAGCCCCAGATCTGAACCCTGGCGGCCATGACTTCACCTGCCCTGTCCTTTGCTTTCCAGTCTTCCTCCTTCCAGCTGAAGCTCCTTGACCTGAAGGTTCAGGCGTTCCAGAGGCTTCTACAGCAATCTTCCCCTGGAATTGGAGGGATTTAGATAGCACAGATTTATGATACCCAAGCAGCTCTAGTTCCCTTCCTGCTGTTAGAGCTACTCTGATTTTGTGTCCTAATGGTGGACTTTTGTCTTCTCTCTGACACTTCGCTATGCCTCAGTTTCCCCCTTATACTTTAGTTCTGGTTATTCATTCATTCTACAAACATTTTGAGCACTGCCTTGCTTGAGGGTCACTGGCTGTGCCTAGCTCTGGGTAAACAAAGGTAAATGTTGTCAAAAACCTAAATGCACAGGGAAACATCAAAAATTAATGTCACAGAATATATTTATTTTAAGTAGATATGATTTGAATCAGGCAACATCAATCTGAAGGTAGGTGGAAGGAGCTCCAATGAGGGGGATAGTGAAAGCAGCCTATATAGGTTGGGTTTGGGCAGGTGGCCTCCTGAAGGTCATTGTCATTCTCCAAAAGGGCCCAAAGCCTAAGGCAAAATCACCTCCACTTACCAGGCTGGTGTTTGACTTGCAGGTAACTTTAGGGAAACAGTTCCTTAAAGGCTCAAGGTTCAAAAGGGCACCTAAGGACAGATGGCCTGAGTGGGTCACCCCAACTCTCCATGGACCCAGAAATCTGGATTCCAGGAGAATTAAAACAGTTTCTTAGTGTGATACAGTCCCTGTCCTTTGGGGTTCACAATCGAGGGGTGATGCACCCCCAAATGTGGAAACGCAGAAGGAGAGGTCCAGTGATGGCGACAGCCCTAGTTCTTTGCTTGCTTTCCAGGAGTCCTTACCCATCACTCCCATCCTGACCCGTCTTGCTGGATCCATGGATTCCAGCCTGTGGCTGGACCCTGCAGCCTGCAGACCTCATGGCGGATCACCACCACTGCATTGTCATGATAGGCCCAGCCACTGCTGGAGTGAACTGGGCACCCTCTTCCCATTGCCTGAAGGTGAGTTTGCTTAGGACCAGAGTCGCAGACGAATAGGACCAGAGGCTTTAGAGTCAGACAAGTCTGATTTTGAATCCCTGTTGTGTGATCTTAGGCAGGTCACTTTACTTCTCTGAGCCTCAGTTTCCTCACCCATGCATGGAAATAATCCCTATCTTTCAGAGTTGTTATAATATTAACTCACATTTATTAGGTGCTTCCTCTGTGCTGATGCTACGCTAAGTGCTTTAGTGGCTTAGAACAACATACACTTATGTTACTCTTCTGTAGGTTAGAAGTCCTGCACAGGTCTCTCTGAGCTAAAATCAAGGTGTTGGCAGGGTCGTGTCCCTTTCTGGAAATTCTAGAGGAGAATTAGTGTCTAGAACTGCCCACATTCCTCCATCTTCAAAGCCAGCAGCGAAGCATCTCTGTGAATATTCTTCTGTAGTCACATCTGCCTGACCACAGCTGGGCAAGAATCTCTGATTTTAAAGAGCCCTGGTGATGTAGTGGTTAAGAACTTGGTTGCTAACTGAAAGGTTGCTGGTTCTAACCCACCATCTACTCTTTGACAGAAAGATGTGACTGTCCACTTCCTTAAAGATTACAGCCTTGCAAACCCTATGGGCAGTTCTACTCTGTCCTAGAGGGTCACTATGAGTCAGAATCGACTTGATGGCAATGGGTCTGGTAATTAAAGTGGACTCACTTGGATAAGCCAGGATAATTCTCTTCATCTCAAGGTTCTTAACTGTAATCATATGTGACGGTTAAGACTGGGTGTCAACTTGGCTGGGCCATGATTCTCAGTGTTTATATGTCACTCCCATGATTTGCTATGAGTAGCAAATCAGTTGAAAGGGAGCTTCCTTGGGGGCGTGGCCTACATCCGAATTTAAGCAGATGTTCTGGCTTTTTTGCTTGCTCTGGATCCTGTGGCTGTCTCCTGTTCATCTGACCTCTGGTTCTTGGGACTTGAGCTATCAGCTTACCCGCCAGTCTTGGGATTTGCCGATCTTCACAGCCTATGAGCAAGAGCCCTGCCCACTGACTTGCTGATCTTGGGTTTGCCAGCCCCTGCGGCTATGTGAATAAAGAGAAACCTGATCCATGGACTTGGGATGTTCTAGCCTCTACAATCAAGTGAGCTGTTTTCTTGATATAAATCTCTCTCTTTGTATATTTTTATATGCTTTACTGGTTTTGCTCCTCTAGAGAACCCAGCCTAAGACATCGTATCTTCAAAGTTTCTTCTGCCATGTAAGGTAACGTATTCAGAGTTTCTGGGAATTAGAAGATAGATACCTTTGGGTGGGGGTGTTCTGTGGATTAAACTGTGCTCCTCCAAATCATGTGTTGGAATCCTAATGCCTATACCTTTGGACGTAATCCTGCTTGGAAATAGGGTTTTCTTTGTTATGTTAATTAGACCATACCTTAGTAGGGGGGGTTCTAAATCTAATCACTTCTAAGTTATAAAAAGAGCAAATTAGACACACAAACAGCACACACAGGAGAAGACAGATGCCATGTGAGAACTGTCTGCAAGTCAGGGAACCAAGGAATGTCCAGAACTACCTCCAAGGAAGGAATTAACACAGCTGAGACCGTGATCGGGACTTTTTGCCTCCGGTCCTCCAGAAATGTGAGAAAATAAATTTGTGTCCTTTGAAGTCACCCCATTGTGGTATTTCTGTTACAGTAGCACTAGGGGACTGAGATAGAAGTGGGGAGTATTCTGCCTACTACATTCGAGCAGTTCCCTAGAATTTCCTGTCTTCTCTTTCTCTGCCTGGCTAACTTCTACACACCTTTCAAGACCCATTCAAATATGTACCCAACCCCCTTTTTAGCATTCCTTGTGTAGTTAGTCATTCCCTTCATCTGTATTCTACTGTAATTCTTTGTGTATTTATGTCTCCCCCTGACCTGACCACAAGGCCTCAGGGGTTGGGGTCCATGACTTAGTTGTCCCTGTACCCTTGTTGTTGTTGAATGCTTTTGGATCAGTTCTGACTGATAGCAATCGCATGTGCCAAAGTAGAACTGCCCTATAGGATTTTCTTGACTGTAATCTTTACAGAAGCAGATCACCAGGTCTTATCTTCCTTGGAGCTGCTGGTGAGTTTGAACTGCTAATCTTTACACTGAGGTCTTAACCTTTGCACAAAGAGGGTCTACCATAATGTTGGACATACAAGTGCTCTGTAAATGTTTCTGGAAATAAATGGCTAATAATTTTTTTTCTTTTTTGGTGTTTTATTCAGAGACAGTAGAGTTCAAGGATTATACCATGTACTTTAAAAGTAAGCCTGATCTCAGCCTCATTGTTCCTGTAGTATCCCATGTTTTATCTGAAGACCTTTGAATCAATTTTTCTTCTTAATTATAACTCTTACTGTTAGTATTCTGATGTATCTCCTTCCGTGTTCTTTTCTATGCCCATGTTTATGCATTCCAAAATCGCGTATTTTAACCTATGGGCATTATTACATAATATTATATTACAAGCAATTAAATATTTTTTTTGAAAACATGACATCTAATGTCTGCATGCATTTCATTATATTTAACCATTTCCTTGTCTGACATCTGAGTAGTTTCTAATACTTCTCTATTATAATTAATACTATGATGACTATCCCTGTATATAAAGCTTTGTTCATATCTTTAATTATTTCCTTGGATTAATGTCTTAGTTATTTAGTGCTGCTATAACAGAAATACCACTAGTGGATGGCTTTAAAGAGGAGAAATTTATTCTTTCACAGCCTAGGAGGCTAGAAGCCTGAATTCAGGGTGCCAGCTCCCAGGGAATGCTTTCTCCATCTGTGGGTTCTGGGGGAAGGTCCTTGTCATCAATCTTTGCCTGGTCTAGGAGCTAGTCAGTGCAGGTACCCTGGGTCTAAAGGACACACTTCGCTTCCGGTGTCTCTTTCTTGGTGGTATGAGGTACGTCTTCTCTCTGCTTAATTTTCTCTTTTATATCGCAAAAGAGATTGACTCAAGACACAACCTAATCCTGAAGATTGAGTCCTGCCTCATTAACATAACTGCCTCTGATCATGCCTCATTAACACCATAGAGGTTAGGATTTACAACACATAGGGTAATCACATCAGACCAGAGTGGTGGACAGCCAGACAATACTGGGAATCGTGGCCTAGCCAAGTTGATACATATTTTGGGGGGACATAATTCAACCTATAATAGTCAAATTTCTAGGGATAGAATTACAGACCCAAAGGATATGAACTTTTTATGGCTATTGTTACATTTTCGAGAAATGATGGACAAATTTATATTCCTGTCAGAGAAGATATTACCTCAATTCTTGACATATTCATTAAGAAAACTACTTATCTCACGGGTAAAAATTTGTGCCTATTCTCTTACTGTACATGTCTTTGACGGCTAGTGTGGATTTGCATCTTTCTCTTTATGAACTATTTATTATTTTTTTTCTTATAAGAATTGACTGTTTACCTTCTTTACTCGTTTATCAGTGTGTTAGTGTTTCTTCCTTATTATTTGTACAGTATCTTTGGGTATTAAGAATATCCATCTCTGTCTTCGTGGCAAACCTTGCTCTCACTTTGTTGTTTAAGTTTCCTTTCTTTCAAATAGGGGCTGGGCGTAGGTAGCATTCAGCGCCAGCCTGACCATTTCCTTTGGAACAGTAAAAGCCTGCATTCTTCTAGGGGAGGTAGCCCCCAGGGTAGCTCCTGGCTGTCTGAATCTTTCATTTTGTCTTCAAAGACAGTTGACCTTTCAGTGTCTTTCTTGGGTCCTTTGGGAGCAAAACCACTTTGCACGCTTGAAATTCTTCATTTTCCCCCATTTCTTTTCTCTCTGCCATTCCTCACAAGTAATCCCCGGCATTTTTAAGCACTTTTTGCATCACTTTATACTTTTGAGTGCTTAATGAGACTTTACTGGTTCAGCAGAGAGCAAGGAAAATCTCCACCTTCTCCTGCCGCCTTTGGAAATTCTGAGGCTATAGGAATCTTTCTAACGGCATTACAACTCACAGAAGGGAAACAGATCCTGGACTTTATCCAGGCCCAACCCAAAACCAACCCAGTTGCCATTGAACTGATTCTGACTTATGGTAAACCCATATGTGCAGAGTAGAACTGCATTCCTTAGAGTTTTCAAGGCTGGGACCTTTCAGAAGCCGATTGCCAGGCCTTTCATCTGCTAGGTGGGTGTGAACTGCCAATCTTTTGGTAGCACTTAATTGTTTGTGCCACGTGGGGACTCCTCCACTGGGTCTAGACCTAGTCATTTCAATATGGGAAAACAATATGACTAGTGTCCTTATAAAAAGACGAGACACAGAGATAGACACAGAGGGAAGACTACCATGTGAAGATGGAGGCAGAGGATGGCGTGATGTGTCTACAAGTCAAGGAATGCCAAGGATTGATGCAACCACCAGAAGCTAGAAGAGGCAAGGAAAGGTCTTCCCCTAGTGCCTTCAGAGAGAACATGGCTGTACTGACACCTTGATTTCAGACTTCTAACTCCAGAGCTGTGATACAATAAATGTCTGTTGTGTTAAGCCACTAAGTTTGTGGTACTTTGTTATAGAAGCCCTAGGAAGTGAATCCCCAGGTGACAGAAACTTTAGGTGAATTAGATGCTAGATTTATTCAAAACCCTGTAGTGTGGAGTCAGTGATGGGAAATTTATAGAGTGGGACCTGAGAGCTAGTGGGAGGCAGACCTCAGGCCTGAAGGCTTAAGCTGTTCTGATACATGACTTCTGCTCTTCCTGCCACAAGGTGACAGCTAACTTGAGGAGAAGGTGTGTCCAGACACCAAATAGTGGTCACACACGTCTATCACAGGACTTGCCCTACATTTCCACTCCTTTTTATATTAGTGGTGGAATGATGGAACCTTATAGAATAAGGCATTGCATCAGTTAATGGACCACTGTGTAATAGACCATCCCCAAACCTAGTGGTTTACAACAATAAACATTCATTTAGCTCAGGAGTTTGCAGAGCTCAGCTGATCTGTGTCAGGCTTGGCTGATCTCGGCTGGAGCCAGTCAGGTATTTGAGGCCAACTGTGGTCAGGTGAGTGACTCTGCTGATCTTGGCTGAGCTTGCTCTCAGGTTTGGGTTTGGTTGGTGTGGCTGATCTAGGATGGCCTTGGCCCACACGACTGGGGTGGCTTGGCTTTGTTCCATGTGTCTCTCACCTAGCAGGCTATCTCATTACCTTCTCACGGTGATGGCAAACACAAAAGTGAGAGCAGAAGTGTGCAAGTGCTTTTTCATGCCTCTGCTTGAGTTCCATTTGCCAACATTCCTTTGGACAACCAAAGCCCCATGGCTGAGCCCAGAGTTGAGGGGATGAGTAAATGGCAAAGGCATGGAGACAGGGAAGGGTAAAGAAATGGAGCCTTTAAAGCAATCAGTCTGTCACAGACATGTAGGTATTTTGTAATTATGTGAGGGTGATCATTTCAGATTTTAGAGCTTATGGGCAGAACAAAAATACAAACAAGCAAAATCCAAAAAACAGAAAACAGCTGCTGTTGAGTCAATTCCAACCCATGGTGATCCCATGTGTGTCAGAGTAGAACTGTGATCCGTAGAGTTTACAATGGCTGTGAATTTTCAGAAGTAGATTGCCAGGCCTTTCTTCCAAGGTACATCTGGGTGGATGTGAACCACCAACCTTTTAGTTACTAGCCAAGTGCTTAACTGTTTGCACCACCCAGGGACTCCTATGAGCATTATATGTGCCCTCCTATAGGGATGGTGTAAACTGTTAGAGAATATGTGCAGGAAGGCTTCCTATTCTTCCCAAGATGAGCTGGTGGATCAGGACATGATCTGGTTGTTACCCATTGCCACTGAGTTGATTCTGAGTCATAGCGACCCTATAGGACAGAGTAGAACTACCCCACAGAGTTTCCAAGGAGTGGCTGGTGGATTTGAACTGCCGACCTTTTGGTTAACAACCGTAGCTCTTAGCCACTATACCAACAGGGTTTCTGACCTGGTTGTTAGTTTTAAAAATCTGCCTTCTAAAAAAAAGCAAGCCTTAATTCAACCCTGGTCAGGGAGATAGCCGTAAGAAGACATTAAGGACCAAAAACCAAACATGGCTTTGAATTTGTTAGTGTTACCAGCTGCCCCGTAAGCTCCAGCAGTGGGGATCAAGGTACACGTTAGAATCGTTACCAGGGCCTTCCAGGAGGAGCTCATATCCCTTTTGGGGCTTTTATGTAATTGTTGCTTCACAGAGCAGAGCTGAGGCTGGATTAGGCACTTCCAGCTCAGTGTGGCCTCACATGGGTCCCTTACCCCCCATACTGCAGGAGCCCTGGGGCCCAGCACAGAGGGATGCTAATTCCCCTATAATGGCCAAACACAAAAAACAGGGCCCTGTGAACAATTTGTTTCTGGGACTGACTAAAAACCAAACCAAACCCAGTACCATCGAGTCGATTCCGACTCATGAGACCCTATAGAACAGAGTAGGACTGCCTCACAGAGTTTCCAAGGAGCATCTGGCAAATTCAAACTGCCAGCTCTTTGGTTAGCAGCCCTAGCACTTAACTACTATGCCACCAGGGTTTCCTAGCAGCTGATAAATGGAGTATTCCTGTGGCTGGCCAAGATGCTTTCAGGGTTTCTGTGCGTTGGAGGCAGGGAGATACCTGCCCCTCTTTGGCTTAGAGGTATTTGTTGGGAGTTGAGAACAAAGGGTATTGGTTCCACTACATTAATTCTTAACTGCCTGTGTCAGCTTCCAGAATTGCTTGAATCACAGAGCTTATTAGGGTGGTGTAGTGGTTAAGAACTTGGCTGCTAACCTAAAGGTCAGCAGTTCGAATCCACCAGCTGCTCCTTGGAAACTCTATGGGACAGCTTTACTCTTTCCTACAGAGTTCCTATGAGCTGGAATTGACTCAAGGGCAACAGGTTTATTAGAGTACCTGGCACACAGTGGGTATTTAAATATTTACTGAATTAATTGTTGTTAAAGTAACTGGACTCTCCAGGCCAGTATACTGCTGTAGAAGAGGAGTATGTTGTTGTCGTGTGCCATTTAAACCCACTGCCATTGAGTTGATTCCAACTCATACTGACCCTATAGAACAGAGTAGAACTGCCCCATAGGGTTTCCAAGGCTGTAAATCTTTATGGAAGCAGACCGCCATGTCTTTCTCCCATGGAGCGGCTGGTGAGTTCTAACCACCAACCTTTCGGTTAGCAGCCAAGTGCTTAACCACTGTGCCACCAGGGCTCCTTGTGTGCTGTCTACTGCCTTTTATTACAGAAGGTCATTTCCCAGGTTCACTTCTCTTGCTCCCAGAGTCCCGGAGTCCAGGTCTCTGCCTTTTGAACCCCTAAGTTACCTTGTTTAGTACAGCCAACTTCCACGGTATACTCTCTAACCTGTGTTTTCATCTGTAGAATGGGTAAAAACAATATCGGTGTCATAAAAATTACTCAGAGGGTGGAACCAAGAGCCCAGAGGGAAGAGCCAAGAGTCATAGAGAATTAGCCCTAGTTGAGTTCTAATCAAGAACTGCTACACTGGGCCTGCCTGTATTTCAGAATTGCTATGGACCAGATGAGGAGCCCTGGTGGTACAATGGTTAAGTGCTTGGCTGCTAACCAAAAGGTTGGTGGTTCAAACCCACCAGCGACTCTTTGGGTTAAAAGAACTGACAATCTGCTCCCATAAAGATTACAGCCAAGAAACCCCATGGGGCAGTTCTACTCTGTCATATTGTGTTGCTATGAGTGGGAAGTGACTTGATGGCACACACCAACAACAGCATGAACCAGCAACTCCTGTGTTTCCCCTCTTTTTGAACAGAAGTCCTAATAGGACTTGCATGTTGTATGCTGGGTAGATGGGGGGAAGATAGTGTGTCCTGTTAGTTTACAGGTCTTCAGACGGAGAGGAATTAGACTCCAGGAACCACACCTGAGGGGCCCCATCTATACCTAGACTCGATTTTGGTACAGACATCCTGCATTTCTAGCTGATGTTATAAAGGGGTGAGACTTTACAGAGAGTGTATTTTGAATGTGGGGAAATGTGGAGAGAATGTAAATAATTTGTGACCGGAGAGTAGACTGTGATGACTTTAAAATATGTACTCCTGCTTTGGTACTCCTTCCTTCAAAAAGTGAAGCCCAATTTCCCTCCCCTGTAGCATGGGCCAGGGATCCCTAGGTGGCACAAATGGTTTGCACTCAACAACTAACCTAAACGTTGGTGGTTTGAACCCACCCAGCAGTGCCACTGAAGAAGGGCCTGGCAATCTGCTTTTGTAAAGATTACAGCCGAGAAAACTCTGTGCAGCAGTTCTACTCTGCAACACATGAGGTTGCCACAAGTTGAAATCAACATGGCGGCAATGAGTTTTTGGCTTTTCTAGGGTGGGCTGGACTTACTGACTCACTTCTAATGAATAGTATATGGCAAAAGGAATGATGTGTTTATACCTCAATACAAAGAAAACAGAAATTCTCACAACTGGACCAATAAGCAACAGCATGATAAATGGAGAAAAGATTGAAGTTGTCAAGGATTTAATTTTACTTAGATTCACAATCAATGTCCATGAAAGCAGCAGTCAAGAAGTCAAATGACATATTGCACTGGGCAAATCTGCTGCAAAAGACCTCTTTAAAGTGTTAAAAAGCAAAGATGTCAGTTTGAGAACTAAGATACACGTGACTCAAGCCATGGTATTTTCAATTGCCTCATATACATGCAAAACTGGACAGTGAGTAAGGAAAACCAGAGAAGAATTGATGTCTTTGAATTATGATGTTGGCGGAGAATATTGAATACACCACTGACTGCCAGAAGAACAAAAAAGTGTGTCTCGGAAGAAATGCGGCCAGAATTCTCCTTGGAAGTGAGGATGGTGAGACTTTGTCTCACATACTTTGGACAAGTCATCAAGAGGGATCGGTCCCCGGAGAAGAACATTATGCTTGGTAAAGTGGAGGGTCAGTGAAAAAGAGGAAGACCTTCAATGAGATGGATTGACACAGTGGCTGCAATGATGGGCTCAAATATGGCAATGATAGTGAGGATGGCACAAGATGAGGCAGTGTTCTGTTCAGTTGTACATAGTGTTGTAATGAGCTGGAACTGACTTGCAGGTATCTAACAACAACAACAACAATGGCATGTGATTTCTGAGACTTGGTCATAAAAGGTATTGTGGCTTCTTCCTTGCTCTCTCTTGGGTCACTTGTTCTGAGAGAACCCAGCTGCCATGTCATGAGAATACTCACACAGCCTGATGCAGAGGTCCACATGATTAGGAGCTGAGGCCTCCCACCAACAGCCATGTGGGGGAGCCATCGTAGAAGGAGATTTTTTAGCTCCAGTCAACCCTTATGATGACTGGCACTCTGGCCAGCATCTTGACTGCAATCTTATTGTAACTGAACAGGGGTTCTTGTCCTGTTCAATTATCGGATAGAAATAAGACTGACTCCATACCACCAGTTACAAGGGAAACAGAAAGTGAAAATTTATTGTTTACGCAAACAAAGAGCAATGTGGGGCCTCATGGCCAAAAGACCACGAGCTTTCTGCTCCAGGAGAGCTGGGAGGTTTTGTGTCCTCAAGTCCCCAGGGGACAGGGGTTGGTGCCTAAAATCCGAAACCTTGAGGCCTCCAATGCCCAAATTAGGAGATTCGGGTACTGAGTCATGCTACAAAGGAAGGGACTTTTCACTTTGCAAGTGGGCTTGGGCACCGTGGTGTGCTGGAAAATATCTTCCTCTCTAGTGAGTTCAAGTCGAGTCTGGGGTCAAGTTTAGGGCCACGGCTGCTCAGGTCCTGCACATGCACCAAGATTCTGGTTTTCACACACGCAGGATACCAGTGCCAAATTCAACTGGGATTAGGGCTGTGGTGTGGTCGGGGCAAGCCTCAGATAGAAACCATGGCTTGGTAGGCTGCGAAGGGGAGGGCAGAAACTGTGGCAGAGCAAGGGATGCCTCAGCGTCAGCTTCATTATGAGAGATTCTAAGCTAAAATCATCTGTTATGGATTGAATTGTATCCCCTTAAAATGTGTGTTGAAATCCTAACCCCTGTACTTGTAAAGGAAACCCTGGTGGTGTAGTGCTTAAGAGCTACAACTGCTAACCAAAAGGTCGGCAGTTCGAATCCACCAGGCGCTCCTTGGAAACTCTATGGGACAGTTTTACTCTGCCCTGTAGGGTTGCTATGAGTTGGAATTGACTCCACAGCAATGGGTTTGGTTTTTTGGTACTTGTAAGTGTGACCCTGTTTAGAAATGTGGATTTTCTTCCATTATGTCAATGAGATCATACCAGTGTAGGGAAGGTCCTAAACCTGGTTATGTCTGAGTTATAAAAAGAGAGAAATAGACACAGAGACATATGAGGGAAGACTCCATATGAAGACAAATACATAGGCATATGCATCTGCAAACCCTATAATACCAATGACTGCTGGCAGGTACTAGAAGCTGAAATAGACAAAGAAGGACCTCCTCCTAGAAGCTCCTTCCATCAATGTCTGTTTTCCCTTCTCTTGAACCTGAAATGGCCTCATGAATATAGTGTAACTGTGCCAGTTCTAAAACTAAATGCCAAGAGGACTTGTCTGCCTCTGCTTGTTCACTTATACTCCTGCCACTGTAGTGTGAAGAAGCCTGGGTGAGCCTGCCCAAGAATGAAACAAGTGGCCCAGTTGCCCTGTTGCCCCAGCAGATATTCAGCTAGCCTTCAGAATCCAAGCCACCTAGCTGGTCTGCAGCTGATGGTAGATATATGAGGATACCTAGCTGAGACAGAAGAACCATCCAGCTGAGCTTAACCTAAGTTGTCAACCCACAGAATCACGAGCTAAATAAATGGTCATTGTTTTAGGCCACCCACTAAGTTCTGGAGTGGTTCATTATGCAGCCATAGCTAACTGATACACATCACTACTCCCCAAGGCAAGCATATGTATTTTGAATGTATAAAGAGTGAAAGTCCCACCCTCCCCGTTTGCTCCCCAGCCCAACCCCACTCCCTCTAGCTTTGGGTGTGTCTTTTTAAACATCTCTCTCTCTCTTTTTCCTTGTTCCTTCTTCTCTTTCTCCTTCCTTCACCTCCTACCTCCATCCACTGCATTCATTTATCTTTCTTTCTGTGTAGAAGTGGCTGCTTCACCTATAAGAACATTCCCTACTGGTTCTGTTCAATCTGCTCAGATTGGCAGGTGCATGTTTCTCCCTTTAGGCCCCCATTTCAACCCATGTAGTTCAAGTTAAGGTCATGGAGGAGGCTGGGTCAGTGAGGTCCAGACCTCAGTACAGCTCATCCTCTGCATATTTCTGCCCCAAGGTCCCGAGGCACAAATTCCCCCCTGCTCCACTTGAAGGACTCCTCCTTCCTCTCCTGTCTGAGTTGCCCCCTCAAGTGTCCTCCCCCATCACCCTTTCTTCTCTTATGATTGGCACTGCAATCATGCCAACAGGCATTTAGGTCTTTACAGTGTTATTGTTCCTGCTGCCTTCCTAATGTCAGGCAGAAAGGGAGGGGGAAATACAGAGGAACAGCTAGATTCATCTCTCTAGATTTAATCCAACCACATTATCTTGGTCATCTAGTGCTGCTACAACAGAAATACCACAAGTGGATGGCTTTAACAAAAGAGAAGTTTATTCTCTCACAGTCCAGTAGGCTAGAAGTCTGAATGCAGGGCACCAGCTCCGGGGGAAGGCTTTCTCTCTCTGTTGGCTCTGGAGGAAGGTCCTTGTTATCAGTCTTCCCTTGGTCTGGGAGCATCTCAGCACAGGAACCTCAGGTCCAAAGGAGGTGCTCTGCTCCCAGCCCTGCTTTCTTGGTGGTATGAGGTTCCCAACTCTCTGCTTGTATTCCTTTCCTCCTATCTCTTGAGGGATAAAAGGTGGTGCAGGCCACACCCCAGAGAAACTCCCTTCACATTGGATCAGGAATGTGACCTCGTAAGGGTGTTACAATGCCACCCTAATCCTCTCAACATAAAATTACAATCACAAAACAGAGGATAACCACAGAATACTGGGAATCATGGCCTAACCAAGTTGATACACACATTTTTGGGGGGACGTAATTCAATCCATGACACACATAATGTACGTAGATCCGCACACATATGCACACTCTCCAGGGTAAGTGTTATTGGTTGAGGGTATATCCTTCAGACCTTTTTCTATGAGACTAAAAGCCTACACACAAGCACAAAATAAATGGCAAAAAATAATTTTAAGATCTCTCAAATGGTGGTCCTTGTACTTTTGGTACGCATTGATTGAAGAAGTATGTGACGTGATGATATTATGAATTCAGCAAGACATTAAAATTATTTTGTATCTTATTGATCACAAAATCAGCTGCAGCTATTTGTGGAACAGTTGCTCACATATTGTGAAGCACTTTACTTATTCTGCCTTCAGAGGGTGATGGGTGTGCATTTGGGCCAGGGGACCCTTGCAATCACTACACTTCTTCTAGGATCTGGTGCCCCCAGGTTGACAACTGCTGCTATAGAGGAGGGAGCAACAGTCTTTGTGGGTTCTCTGAGGAGGGGATATCTAAGTTGGGTCTTGATGGATGAATAAGAGTTTACCAGGCAGAGAAATCGAGAACATCATTTTGGATAGAGAGAACAGCATGTGTAAAGATACAGAAGCATAGAAGGGCCTTCCCTGTGTATAGGGAGACACACGCTTAGAACACTAGTAGCTGTTTTTGTTGTTGTATTTCCCAGCTGCTCTTTGAGTCAGCCCCTGACTCATGGTGACCCCATGCAAAAGGCTGCCCAGTTCTGTGCCATTCCTATGATTGGTTGTTGGTAGGACTCTTGTGATCCATAGGCTTTTCATTGGCTGATTATCAGAAGCAGATTGCCAAGTCTTTCTTCCTAATCTGTCTTAGTCTGGAAGCTCTGCTGAAACCTGTTCAGATCACAGCAACACTCAAGCCTCTACTGACAGATTGGTGGGGTGGCGGGCGCGCGGGGGGGTTGGTGGCTGTATATGAGATGCATGGGCTGGGAATCAGACTCACGTCTCCCACACGGAAAGTGAGAATTTACTGAGCCCTTAATATGCGCCAGAGACTACTATGTAATATTTTTACTTAACACAAAATCCTATGAGTGAAGTACTAATATTATTTCCATTTTATGAAGGAGGAAATTGAGGCACAAAGATATTAATTATCTCATCCAAACTATTAAATGGCAGAACTAGGATCTAAACTCAGAGAGCTCTGGCTTCAGAGTCCTTCTTTCTCTTAACCATCTGTTCATGCCTCCCCCCCCCCCACAGTGGTTACTTGGTGTATATAATTCACACAAAAGTGTATAAATCCATTCAGCATGACCTAGAAACCAGTTGGACCTGCTCAACTGGGGGTTCCTTGTGTGATGGGAGGTTTCCTGAACTTTGCAGTTCTCCCTTGGGTCCAGGCTTTGTCTGAGGGTGTGTTTTTCTGTGGGATTCCCTGGGTGGTACAAATAGTTAATGAACTCTGTTGCTAACCAAAAGGTTAAAGGTTTGAGTCCACCCAGAGACACCTTGGAAGAAAGGCGTTGTAATCTACTTCCAAAATATGGAAGTCATTGAAAACCCTCAGGAGCACAGTTGTACTTTGACACACATGGGGTCGCCATGAGTCAGAATCGACTGAATGGAACTGGTTTTTTATGCTCTTCTCCCAGTCCAATTCTCAGCCCCTCATCTACCTTAGGACTTCAGCTCTCGGGATGAGGCAAGTAGGGAAACTTGAGGAAGGCTGCAGGAATGCATGCCCAATCTGGAAACCGATCAGAGCTGCAGTTACTGCTGAGGAGTAGAGGAAGCCTGACCAGGAAGCCCTGCTCCAGCCTGGACTTTGAGCCTCCCAGGGAAGGCCAGGTCCAGCCAACCTTGCCTGAGGAAAACTCCAGCTCTCCCCCAAGGTCCTACGGCAATTCTCTGCCTTTGACTTGAGAGCTGTGTGGTCAACTTGGCCAAGACCAAAGGAACCTCAGAGCGTTTTAGAAAATGACATCAGAGGCTTGGTGGGTTTTACCTGTGTGCCTGGGCCCGTCCGCAGAGCTCAAAGGGACAACATAGGAAGGTCAGTCTGATTTCTTCCTTCATGGAGGACCACCCCCTTCCTACTCTGTATGGCCAGGGTCCCTCCAAGAGATGGATGGCTCACTCCAATGGGGTAATTGAGGTCCATTTACTAAAGGATTATTTACAAAGGTGTAGATAGAGCTCACACGCATAGTGACTCACAATGACCCTATATGAGTCGGAATTGACTTGATGGCAATGGGTTAGGTAGAGTTACCTCCACCCATCTGTCAGCTTATTGTACTCTGATGGTTTGTGTGTTGCTGGAAGCTATGCCACTAGTATTTCAAATGCCAGCAGGATCACCCATGGTGGACAGTTTTTAGCAGAGCTTTCAGACTAAGACAGACTAGGAAGAAAGGCCTAGCAATCTACTTCCAAAAATTAGCTAATGAGAACCTTATGGATCACAACAGAACATTGTCTGACATGCTTACTTTGGACATGTCATCAAGAAAGACCATTAGCTAGAGGGGCACATCATGTTTGGTAAAATGGAAGGCCAATGAGAATAGGTGGAGCCCTCAATGAGATGGATTGAGACGGTGGTCACAGCAATGGACTCACACATGCCATTGGTTGTGGAGATGGCACAGGACCAGGCAACTGTTCCTTCTGTTGTACATAATGTTGCCATTAATTGGAGTCCAGCTACTAGCAACAATAAGGTAGAGCTAAGGAAACCTTCAAGAAGTAGTGAAGGTTCCTGGGGGGCCTAGAAACCCCTGGATGCACTATCAGCCTTAGGCTAGAAGTTGCAAAGGAGGGTACCATTACAGAACTGGAGAGAGTTGTAGCTGTAGGAGAGGTCCTCTCTTTAGGAGAGGCCTGCTTCCAGGACCGATGGTCTTGGATTGAGGAAGAAAACCATTGCAAACTGTTGGCCAGGCAGAGAGGGAGCTGGGGAATAAATGCTCCAACCTCTCTCCCCTCCTGCCACCCTGTTGGCTGAAACCAACAGGAAGCTAGAGAGCAAGACATCCTGTTGTTACAGTCAAAGAGGCCAGCCTCTGGAGCACAAGGAATGTGTAAAGACGATTTTGTGGAGCCATAATTATCCAACACACCTCTAGGTCAAGGCTACCCTTCTTCTATTGTACGCTTGCAAGAACAGGGGTTCATTGCCCTCAAAGGCAACTCTGACTAGTTTTTCTGAGGCTAAGCTGGTTTTACTCAGAAACCAATGTGTTTCAGTGGAGTCAGACCCCTGACCTTCATTCCTGGCTCTGCCACTTGGTGGCTGTGTGACCTTGAGCAATTCGCTGCAGGGAAATCTCAGGTTCCTCATTGGTCCAATGGTGACAGTAACAACTGCCAACCAAGGTTCCTGTGAAGATTAAATGTGAGTGGTTTACTCTGCTCCAAGTCTGGTTCCTAAAGGGTTTTTAAATATATTATCTCTTAACTCCCCCTACCTCCCCGTGCAATATTTTCATTATTATCCTTATTTCACTGATGAGGCTCAGGGAGGCTAAGTGACTTTGCCAAGGTCCCATTCACAGCTAATAAGTGGCAGGGCCAAAGCCTTAACCACTGCAAGGCCACTTCCAGTGATAAGTCACACAAACTTCTTCATACAAAGCCTGAATACATGTCAGAATTCAGTACATGGCAGTTTATGACCCAAGCCACGGTCTTTCCGATTGCTTCGTATGCATGAGAAAGCCAGACCATGAAAAGAGAAGACAAGAGAAGAATCGATAATTTGAATTGTGGTGTTAGTGAAGAGTATTGAATATGCCATGAACTGCTGGAAGAGTGAACAGATCAGTCTCAGAAGAAATGCAGTCGGAATATTCCTTAGAAGCAAGGACAGCTCGTTTACTTTGACCACGTCATCAGGAAGGACCAGTAGCTAGAGAAAAAAAAAAAAAAAAAAGCTAGAGAAGGACAGTATATTTGGTAAAGTGGAGGGTCAGTGAAAACGAGGGAAATCCTCAATGAGACGGTTTGATACAATGGCCTCAACCATGGGCTCCAACACTCCAAACATCACGGAGATGGAGCAGAACTGTTGTACATAAAATCGCCATGATTTGGAGCCAACTCAACAGCAACTAACAACATTGTTATAATAATATTTTGTAAATATTTTGTAGGTGACCATAAATTATTAGCTATCTCCTCTGTATAAAGCACTTTCCTTGAAGTGGCCTTAGCAATTGGGACCATCATCTGCCCAGATGGGGAAACTGAGGCCCAGAAAGGTTAAGTGACATCTAAATCCTACTCTTGCTGTGAGCTAAGTATAGGAGATAGCTTTGCTAATTTTGGAAAAAAAAATAAAGTTTGCATTGTCACTCAATCTTCCCGTGGGCTTATTAAGCATAATGGCAAATTTAGAGATGGGAAATGATGGGTATTTTTTTGGGGAAAAGAAATGCATGTTCTCTTTCCAAGAAAAAAAAAAGTTCTTGAAATAAAACACCACCCTTCAATTTTTCAACCTCTTTTTTTTTTCTTTCTGGAATATAGTATCTCCGACGATGAGTTAAATCTTCAGGGTCTGCCGGTGACATGGGGAGGCTGGCAAAGCCAGACACGGGCCAGATGGAACAGGCGAAGTGTCCTCTCTGTCCCTTTAATAGCTCCTTGGTCAGGACGACTCTTCATCATGAGCAAGGGGGAAGGAGACAAATGAGTCAATTCGTTTCTAAATGGCTCTATAACTCCAGGGTGTTATCGAGCGGAGACAAAAGACACCCCATAATTCTTGGGAGGGAAATCAGGATCTCTGGGAAACAGGCACAGACTCTGGTCTAATGGAGCCTCCAGCCGCCCCAGGATCTGCGCTCCATAAATACACAGAGAGATAGATCTCTGGGTGCCATTGACTTCCCCTTGTCGTTACTGATTGCATTCTTAGATGACTGGAGACTTTTCCACCAGAACTAAGCTCTGTGTATCTTTCTTGGAAGTCTTTGCAGTGCCAAGAGTTCAGTGAGGGAGGAGGCAGTGCCTCTGTTCTCTTCTCAGAATGTCACCCCGTGACTACGTCCCTGGTGTGGGGAATTACTTAGGGCTTCCTCAAGGCCCCCCGGTTTTCCAGAAGGCGTCAAGTTTGGGAATTTTCCCAGGAAAGAAGAAAGCAGCTTCAGGTGACCATGCCTATATGTGTTTTCTTTATGCATAAGGAGCCCCTGGGTGGTGCAAACGGTTGAAGTGCTCAGCTGTTAACTGCGAGTCTAGTCATTCTACCCCACCCAGAGTGTCTCAGAAGAAAGGCCTGGCGATCTATTTCCAAAAAATCAGCCATTTAAAACCGTCTGGAGCACAGCTCTACTCTGACACACATGGGATCCCCATGAGTTGGAATCTACTTGACAGCAACTTTTTTTAAATCCACATAAAATCAATTCTAGTTATAATTCCTTAATTATGATGCCCATAAGGGCGAGACCGACCCTTGCAGAGTTTCTCAAACTTTCAAGTGCACAGGAATCACCTGGGGATTTTGTTACAATGCAGATGCTGATTCAGTGGGCCTGGGGCAGGGTCTGGGATTCTGCCTTGCTTGTAACCTCGCTGTAATACCCATGCTGCTCGTCCGGGGACCAGACTTTGAGTGTAAACCCCACACCTTCTCAGGCTGTGCTTTTGAGGCTTCTCCATCCTTCCTTCAAAGCTGCCTTTAATTTTCTTTTTAACTCATTCATTATCTTAGTTATCTAGTGCTGCTATAACGGAAATGCCACAAGTGGATGGCTTTGGCAAACAGAAATTTATTCCTTCACAGTGTAGGAGGCTGGAGTCTGAATTCGGGGCACCAGCTCCCAGGGAAGGCTTTCTCTCTCTGTGGGTTCTAGGGGAATGTCCTCGTCATCAGTCTTTGCCTGGTCTAGGAGCTTGTCAATGCAGGGATCCTGGGTTCAAAGGGCCGCTCCACTTCCAGCACTTCTATCATGGTGGTATGAGGTCCCATTTCTCCCTGTTTGATTCTCTCTTTTATATCTCAGAAGAGATTGACTCAAGATACAACCTCATCCTATAGATTGAGTCCTGCCTCATTAACCCCATAGAGGTTAGGAATCACAACATATAGGATAATCACGTCAGATCACAAAATGGTAGACAACCACATGATACTGGGAATCTTGGCCTACCCAAGTTAGACACAAATTTTTGTGGGACTCAATTCAACCCATAACATTCATCAAACATTAATTAGCATCTACTGTGTGCCAGGCCCTTTGCTGGGCTCTGGGTACAGGAGATGAATGGAACATAGCACCTGCCCTCAAATAACATACAGTTCGGCAGGGAAGACCTACGGCCAGCAAACACCACTAATGCCATATGATTAGTGCCCTGGTAGAGGACTGCAGGCCTGCTATGGGACCCCTCCTAGATAAAACCACAACCCAATCAGTTGCTGTCAAGCCTAATGACTCATGGTGACCCAGAGTGTGTCAGAGTAGAGCTGTGCTCCATAGGTTTTTTTTCTTTAAATAGGCTTTCTTTTTTAGAGCAGGTTTTAGGTTTACAGAGAAATTATTCAGAAAGGGCAAAGAGTACACATATGTACCTCCCGCCATGGCTTGGTTTCCCTATTTCTTTTTTTGGTAAAGCCACAGTCTCTGATCAACTTTGTTAGTAATAAAGATGACAATTTGACTCCCATCTCTATCTTCTAGGATTCTTAAATATAATTTTATTTATTTTGTTGTTGTTGTTTAGAATATACACAGCAAAATATGCACCAATTCAAGAGTTTCTGCCTGTAGCATTTAGTGACATTGATTACATTCTTTGAGTTGTATAACCATTCTCACCGTCTTTTCTGAGTTATTCCTCCTCCCATTAACATAAATTCACTGCCCTTAACGTTTCTATCTAATCTTTTGAGCTGCTGTTGTCAATTTGATTCCATATAAAAAAAACCCAGTGCCATATAGATAGTTCTTAAAAGAGCATAATGCTCAAGGCAGGTATTTTTTACTACTTAAGCTAAACTTGTTTGGTTTTAAGAAGACTTGAGGGGATATTTTTGGTTTAAGGTTTAAAGATTATCTGAGGGCAACAGTTTCAGGAATTCATCCAACCTTCATGGTTCCAGGAAGCCTGGATTTCAAGAGAATTTGAAATTCTGTTCTACATTTTTGCCCTTTTGATTAGTATTCTTCCATGGAATCTTTGATCAAAACGTTCCATAATGGTACCCCAGCATCATCCAGTTATTCTGGTCTCATGGCAGAGACAGTTGTTCATGGAGGCAGTTAACCACACATTCCATATCCTCCTCCCGTTCCTGACTCTGCCTCATCCTCTATTGTCCCAGGCAAATAGAGACCAATTATTGTGCCTTGGATGGCTGCTTTTGAGCTTTTAAGACCCCAGACACTATGCGTTGAGCTAGGAAGTAGAATAGAGGCACTAAACATGTTATTAGGTAAATTAACTGGAATGTCCTGATGAAACCATGACCCTAAACCTCCAAATCTAGAAACCAAATCCCATGCGGTTTTTGGTTGCACATAAGCAGCCTCAGCAGCTACTTGTTATTTTTTTTTGTCATTCTTGTAAATATATCTATCACACAACTTCTGCCAACTCAACTTTTTACAGGTGTAAAACTTATTGACAGCAATTACAATAATCGGCTGTGCAACCCTACCCTTAATCAATGTGATATTTCTATTACCATTAACTCCCGCTTCTCTTTCCTCACCCCTCACTCCCCTTGTAACCAGTAATAAATTTTGTTCTCTATGCATTAGTCCTTTCTTGTCATTGCATGTAAGTGAGGTCATACTATATTTGTCCTTTTATGATTGACTTATTTCACTTAGTATAATGTCTTCCAGTTTCAGCCATATGTAGCATGTATCAAGACTTCAGTTCTCCTACTGACTGAATAGTATTCCACTGTATGTGTATATACCACGTTTTGTCTATCCATTCATCTATCGATGGGCATTTAGGTTGTTTCTGCCTTTTGATTGTTGTGAATAGTGCTGTAATGAATATTGGTGTACAAGTCTCTGTTTCAATCTCTGCTTTCAAGTCTAGGAGTGGAATTGCTGGGTCATATGGTAGTTTTGACTGATGATATTGAGCTTTTCTATCTTCTCTTTCCACAGATGTAGTTTATTTGATTCCTGTGTATTCCATCTGACAAGTTCCAAGTGTACAGAAGCCATTTATGTTGTTGAAAAAAGGCATTTGCAATGGAGAAGTCATTGGTCTTGCAAAATTCTATCATGCGACCTCTGGCATTGTTTCTATCACCAAGGCCGTATTTTCTTACTACCTATCCTTCTTCTTTGTTTCTAACTTTTGCCTTCCAATCACCAGTAATTATCAATGCATCCTAATTACATGTGTGATCAATTTCAGACTGTGGAAATTGGTAAAAATCTTCAGTTTCTTCATCTTTGGCATTAGTGCTTGGTGTGTCAATTTGAATAATAGCATTATCTGGTCTTCCATGTAGGCATATGGATATTATCCTATCACTGACAGCTTTGGACTTCAGGATAGATCTTGAAATGTTCTTTTTGACGATAGGTGCAACATCATTCCCCTTCAAATTGTCATTCCCAGCATAGCTGACCATATGACTGTCTGATTCAAATGGCTAATACCAGTCCATTGCAGCTCACTAATCCTAGGATATTGGTGTTTGTATGTTCTATTTTGTTTTTAATGATTTCCAATTTTCCTAGGTTCATACTTCCTACATTTCACGTTCCAATTATTAAGGGATGTTTGCAGCTGTTCCTTCTCATCTTGAGTTGTGCCACATCAGGCAATGAAGGTCCCGAAAGTTTGACTCCATCCACATCATTAAGGTCAACTCTACTTTGAGGAGGAAGCTCTTCCCCAGTTGTAGTTTGAGTGCCTTTATGCCTGAGGGGCTCATCTTCTGGCACTATATCAGACAATGTTCCACTGCTCTTCATAAGGTTTTCACTGACCAATTCTTTTCAGAAGTAGACTGCTGGGTCCTTCTTTCTAGTCTGTGTCTTAGTCTGGAAGCTCAGCTGAAACCTGTCCACCATGGGTGACCCTGCTGGTATTTGAATACCAGTGGCATAGCTTCCAGCATCACAGCAACATGCAAGCTCCCACAGTACAATGAACTGACAAATGTATGGAGGATGGGATACACAACAATCAAATTGACTACATCCGTGAAAAAAGATGATGGAAAAGCTCAATATCATCAGTCAGAACAAGGCCAGGGGCTAAACGTGGGACACACTATTGGTTGCACATATACAGGTTCAAACTGAAGTTGAAGAAAATTAGAACAAGTCCAGGAGAGCCAAAGTATAACCTTGAGTATACCCCTCCTGAATTTAGAGACCATCTCAAGAATAGATTTGATGTGTTGAACACTAATGACTGAAGACTAGATGAGTTGTGGAATGACATCAAGGACATCAGACATGAAGAAAGCAAGAGGTCTTTAAAAAGACAGGAAGGAAAGAACAGACCAAAATGGATGTCAAAAGAGACTCTGAAACTTGCCCTTGAACATCGAGTAGCTAAAGCAAAAGGAAGAAATGATGAAGTAAAAGAACAGAAGATTTCGAAGGGTGGCTTGAGAAGACAAAGTAAAATATAATGGCATGTGCAAAGAGCTGGAGATAGAAAACCAAAGGAGAAGAACACACTCAGCATTTCTCAAGCTGAAAGAACTGAAGAAAAAATTCAATCTCGAGTTGCAATATTGAAGAATTCTATGGGAAAAATATTAAATGATACAGGAAGCAATAAAAGAAGATGGAAGGAATACACAGAGTCACTATACCAAAAAGAACTGGTTGACCTTCAACGATTTCAGGAGATAGCATATGATCAGGAACTGGTGGTACTGAAGGAAGAAGTCCAAGCTGCACTGAAGGCATTGGTGAAAAACAAGGCTCCAGGAATTGATAGAATACCAGTTGAGATGTTTCAACATACAGATGCAGTGCTGGAAGTCCTCACTTGTCTATGTCAAGAAATTTGGAAGACAGCTACCTGACCAACCGACTAGAAGAAATTCATATTTATACCTTTTCCCAAGAAAGGTGATCCAATTGAATGTGGAAATTATCAAACAATATCATTAATATCACATGCAAGTAAAATTTAGCTGAAGATCATTCAAAAGTGGCTGCAGCAGTACATCGACAGGGAACTGCCAGAAATTCAAGCCGAATTCAGAAGAAGACGTAGAACCAGGGATATCACAGCTAATATCAGAAAGATGTTTACCTATGTTTTGTTGACTATGCTAAGGCAGTTAACCGTGTCGATCATAACAAATTATGGATAACATTGTGAAGAATGGGAATTCCAGACCATTTAATTGTGCTCATGAGGAACCTGTGTGTAGATGAAGAGGCAGTCGTTCAAATAGAACAAAGAGATACTGGTGGTTTAAGTTTAGGAAAGGTGTGTGTCAGGGTTATATCCTTTCACCATAGCTATTCAATCTGTATGCTGAGCAAATAATCTGAGGAACTTGACTATATGAAGAAGAATGGGGCATCAGGATTGAAGGAAGCCTCATTAACAACCTGTGATATGCAGATGACACAACTGTGCTTGCTGAAAGTGAAGAGGACTTGAAGCACTTCTGATGAAGATCAAAGACCACAGCCCTCAGTATGGGTTTTGCCTCAACATAAAGAAAACAAAAATCCTTACAACTGGACCAATGAGCAACATCGTGATAAATGGAGAAAATGTTGAAGTTGTCAAGGATTTCATTTTACTTGGATCCACAATTAATACCCAGGGAAGCAGCAGTCACAAAATCAAACGACCTGTTGCATTGGGCAAATCTGCTGCAAAAGACCTCTTTAAAGTGTTAAAGAGTAAAGATGTTACCTTGAAGACTAAGGTGTGCCCGACCCAAGCTATGGTGTTTTCAATTGCCTCATATGCATGTGAAAGCTGGATGATGAATAAGGAAGACCGAAGAAGAATTGACACTTCTGAATTGTGATGTTGGTGAAGAGTATTGAAGATATACCATGGACTGCCAAAAGAACAAACAAATCTGCTTGGAGGAAGTAAAACCGTAATGCTTCTTAGAAGCAAGGATGGCGAGACTTTGTCTCATGTCCTTTGGACATGTTATCTGGAGGAATCAGTCCCTGGAGAAGGACATCATGCTTGGTAAAGTACTGGGTTCAGTGAAAAAAGAGGGAGACTCTCAACAAGACGGCTTGACACAGTGGCTGCAACAATGGGCTCAAGCATTACAGCCATTGTAAGGATGTCGCAGAACCCAGCAGTGTTTCATTCTGTTGTACATGGGCTGCTATGAGTTGGAACCGACTCAACAGCGCCTAACAACAACATGGCAGTTCTATTTTTAGTTTTTTGAGGAACTACCATAATGTTTTCCACAAGGGCTGTACCATTATGTACTTCCATCATCAAAGGGTAAGTGTTCTAATTTTCCCATATCCTCACCAACATTTGTTGTTTTCTCTTTTTAATCTTAACCATCCTGGTGGGAGTGAAATGATATCTCATTGTGGTTTTGATTTGCATCTCTCTGATGGCTAATGACCTTGAGCATCTTGTTATGTGTTTGGTGGCTATTTGAATATCTCTTTGGTGAAATTTCTATTCAAGTCCTTTGCCCATTTGGCTTTTTGTTAAGTTTTATATATGTTTTAGCTTTTAGGCTCTTGTTGGACATATGGTTTCTGAAGATATTCTCCCACTCAGTAGCTTGTCTTTCCACTTTTTTGGTAAAGTCTTTTGATGAATGAAAATTTTTAATTTTGTCTTTTGCTGTTTGTGCTTTTGTTATTATATTAGGTAATCCATTGTTAAAAGCTAGGCCTGACAACTTTGCCCCTGCTTATTCTTCTAAGAATTTTACAGTTTTTATTTGCACATTTAGGTCCTTAATTCATTTTGAATTTTTTTGTATATAGTGGAAGGCGTGAACCCTGTTTCATTTTTCAGCATGTGGAAATCCAATTTTCCCAGCACCATTTATTGAAAGTACTCTTCTTTCTCCATTAAATGGACTTAGCACCCTTATCAAAAATCTGTTGACCATAGAGTAGCACCTAGGGTCTTAAAAGCCTGTGAGTGAACATCTAAGGTACCCCACTGGTCTCACCCTTTTGGGAGCAAGGGAGAATGAAGAAAACTAAAGACACAAAGGAAAGATTAGTCCAAAGGACTAATGGACCACAACTACCACAGCCTGGGGACAGCCTCCACCAGGCTGAGTCCAGCACAATGAGATGATGCCTGGCTACCACCACTGACTGCTTTGACAGGTATCATAAAAGAAAGTCTCGGACAGAACTGGAGAAAAATGTAGAACAAAATTCTAACTTGCAAAAAAAAGGCCAGACTTACTGGCCTGACAGAGACTGGAGAAATCCCATGAGTATGGCCCTTGGATACTCTTTTAGCTCAGTGATGAAGTCACTCCTAAGGTTCACCCTTCAGCCAAAAATTAGACAGGCCCCCCCCACCAAAAAAACAAAAACAAAAACAAAAACGAGACTAAAGGGGCATGCCAATCCAGGGGCAAGGACTTAAAGGCAGGAGGTGACAGGAAAGCTGGTAAGGGGCACCCAAGGTCAAGAAGGGAGAGTGGTGACATGTCATGGGGTTGTTAACGAATGTCATAAAACAATATGTGTACTAACTGTTTAATGAGAAGCTAGTTGTTCTCCAAACCTTCATCTAAAGTACAAAAAAAAAAAAAAATCGGTTGACCATAGATGTGTGGGTTTATTTCTGGATTCTCAGTTCTATTCCATTGGCTTCTATGTCTATTGTTATACCAGTACCAGGCTATTTTGATTATTGTAGCTGTAGAATATGTTTTAAAATCAGGGAGTGTGAGTCCTTCTACTTTGTTCTTCACTTTCTACCTTGCTTTAGCTATTTGGGGCCTCTTGCCATTCCATATAAAGTTGAGGATTGGTTTTTCTATTTCTGTAAAGAGGGCTGTTGGTATTTTGATTTAGGTTTTGTGGAATTTTTTTTTATAGATCACTTTGGGTAGTCCTGGGATCTTAACAATATTGTCTTTCAATCCTTGAACATGGAACATCTTTCTGTTCATTTAAGTCCTCTTTAATCTCTTTCAGAAGCGTTTTATAGTTTTCGTTGTATAAGTCCTTCACACCCCTGCTTAGAAGAAGAACTCGGTATCAGGATTGGTGAAAGGCTCATTAACAACCTGCGATATGCTGATGACACAACCTTGTTTGCTGAAATTAAAGAAGACTTGAAGCACTTACCGATGAAGATCAAAGTCTACAGTCTTCAGTATGGATTTCACCTCAACATAAAAAAACAAAAATCCTCACAACTGGACCAGTGAGCAATATCATGATACATGGAGAAAAGACTGACGTTTTCAAGAATTTCATTTTACTTGGATCCACAATCAACACGCAGGGAAGCAGCAGTCAAGAAATCAAATGATGCATCGCATTGGGCAAATCTGCTGCAAAAGACCTCTTTAAAGTGTTGAAAAGTAAAGATGTCACTTTGAGGACTAAGGTGTGTCTACCCAAGCCATGATAGTTTCAGTCACCTCATATGCATGCAACCCACCCACCCAGTGCTGTCGAGTGGATTCCGACTTATAGTGACCCTATAGGACAGAGTAGAACTGCCCCATAGAGTTTCCAAGGAGAGTCTGGCGGGCTTGAACCGCTGACCCTTTGGTTAGCAGCCTTAGCACTGAACCACTACGCCAACAGGGTTTCCATGCATGCAAAGCCTGGACAATAAATAAGGGAGACTGAAGAAGAACTGCATTATGATGTTGGCAAAGAATATTGAATATCCCATGGACAGCCAGAAGAACAAACAAGTCTGTCTTTGAAGAAATACAGCCAGAGTGCTCCTTGGAAGCAAGGATGGTGAGACTTCGTCTCACACACTTTGGACATGTTATCAGGAGGGACCAGTCCTTGGAGAAGGACATCATGCTTGGTAAAGTAGAAGGTTAGCAAAAAAGAGGAAGACCCTGGATGAGATGGATTGACACAGTGGCTACAACAATGGGCTGAAACAAAGCAATGATTGTGAGGATGGTGCAGGACCGGGCAGTGTTTCATTCTGTTGTATATAGGGTTGCTATGAGTTGGAACTGACTTGATGGCACCTAACAACAACAAAGTTTTATTCTCTTAGATGTTATCGTAAATGGAATTTTTCCCCTAATTTCCCTTTCATATTTCTCATTGCTGGTGTCCATAGGGATTTTAAGTCTGTGACCTTTAGAAAGTTAGATTGCCAGGCCTGTCTTCTGAGACTCCTCTGGGTGGACTCAAATGGCCAGCCTTTCAGTTAGCAGTTGAGCATGTTAACCATGCCACCCAGGGATTCTAAAAACCTTATGAAGTAGGTACTATTCTTATTATTTCTTTCTTTCTTTTTTTTTTTTACAGAAGAGGAAACTGAGATACAGAGAGGTTAAATAAGTTGCCCAAGGTCACAGAACTATTGAGGGACAGGGGCAAGCTTCATAGCCAGGCAGTTCAGTCCAGTCTGTGTCCCTAACCCCTATGTATACATCCTCTTGAGAATCTTGAAATCCTTTTGCTGGAAAATGCCTTAGAGATGATCTTAACCAAACCCCCCACTTTTTTTTCCCCGAAAAATCTGAGGCCCAAAGAATAGGATTAACTCGCCTGTGGTCATGCAACCCAGTAATGGTACAACCGGAATTAGAATTGTGGTTTTCCAACGCTGAATCCAGTGCCCTTTCCATTATACCATGCCCCTACTGCTTCCTGATGGGCTTTCTGAAAATACACACTGTCCTTTAGGGTGTTGAAGAATCATCTTTTCCACTTCCCATGGCTATGTGGGAGTCCCTGGGCGTTATAAACAGTTGATGTCCTCGGCTGCTAACAAAAAGTTTGGAGGTTCCCATCCACCCAGAGACACCTTGGAAGAAAGACCTGGCATTCTATTTCCAAAAAGTCAGCCATCAAAAACCCTGTGGAGCACAGTTCTGCTCTATGTACATGGGGTCTCCATGACGAAGAACCAACTTGATAGCAACTGGTACTGTGTGACCATGTGAACTACTTATCTAGCACCTGGCCCTGGGTGTGGTAGTTTGTGGGCATTTTGCTCATGTTTGCAATTTCTTGTAATACCAGAAAACTTTTGGTCATGGGTAACTCAGTCCAACTTGTCACTCCTTTGATTAAGACTGTGGGGAGCCTGGAACCCGGACCATTGACGACAGCGTGGACATTGATTCCATCCATGGATGAGCCCCTACATACTTGCTGCAGGTCAGCCCTGCTAGAGAATACCGTATTCCTGGCCCTTTAAAGAAGGGTCCAAGGACTGATGGTATCAGCACCTCCTGGGAGCCCCTCAGAAATGCAGGTTCTCAGGCCTCATCCCTGACCTGCTGAGTCAGGACTTGCATTTTACTTAGATTTCCAGGTGGTTCCTGGGAACAGTCACACATGAGATGCTTCACTATCTACCTGATTCCTTACTTGTTCTGAAAAGAGAAGAGAAAGGAGCCGCTAGGTGGGGGTGTTGCCTGGGCTGAGGCCAAAATGACTCGGAATAGTGTGGACACCCAGGCGAAGGTGAGGAGTGGCTCAGCCAGCCAGGGTTGGAGCCACAAATGGAACAAATGTCTTGGACATCAAACAGCGTCCCCGCCATCAGCACCCACGTATCCCCCAAACTTCCAGGGGCTCTGGGATGTTTCCAAAAATTCAAACTGGCCGTTTAAGGATAGAGATTTCCCTTACGGAGAGTTCAAACAGGTGCCTGCTCTGTAGACATCCTCCAAGCTGGGTTAACTCACTGCCTTTGAGGTTGCTATTGTCTCTGCTTTGCTGAGAAAAGACTGAGGCATAGAGGGGTCAAGGTGGCCCAGCCTGGAAGCGGGTGACTTAGAATCTTACTTCAGGACCTTGGGCTCTAGAGCTCATGCCCATTCTGCCCCCACCCTGCTCCAGAAAACTCCTCAATATCTGGTGTCTTGTTAGAATGAGTGTCCTGCTCACACATGGGGCTCCTTTGAAGGGAGTGGTCATGAAGGGCCCTAGGCTGTAAAAGTTCTGATCTTTTGTCCAAAAAACTTGCCAGTGGGCAGAGTAGGTAGGATCACTATCTCCCCTAAAGGGTCTGTTTCTGGCCTTCTGTCTAATTGGGGAATGATATTAAAGTCCCAGCTCTGCCACTAATTGGCTGTGTGGTGTTGGGCAGGTCACTCAACCTCTCTGAGCCCCAGTCTTCTCAGTTGTGAGGTGTGGGTGATAATACCTGTCTATTTTAGTTTCCTAGTGCTACTATAATAAAAAATACCACAAATGGGTGGCTTTTAAGAGCAGAAATTTATTTTCTCACAGTTCAGGAGGCTTATTGTTGTTGTTAGGTGTTGTCAAGTCAGTTCTGACTCACAGTGATCCTTTGTAAAACAGAATGAAACACTGCCCAGTCCTGTGCCATCCTCACAATTGTTGCTATGCTTGAGCCCATTGTTGCCGCCACTGTGTCAATCCATCTTGTTAAGAGTCTTCTTCTTTTTCACTGACCCTCTACTTTAGCAAGCATGATGTCCTTCTCCAGGGACTGATCCCACCTGACAACATGTCCAAAGTATGTGAGATGTAGTCTTGCCATCCTTGTTTCTAAGGAGCATTCTGGTTGTACTTCTTCCAAGACAGATTTGTTCGTTCTTTTGGCAGTCCATGGTATATCCAATATTCTTCGCCGATACCACAATTCAAAGGTGTCAATTCTTCTTTGGTCTTCCTTATTCATTGGCCAGCTTTTGCATGCATATGAGGTGATGGAAAACACCATGGCTTGGGTCAGGCGCACCTTAGTCTTCAACGTGACGTCTTTGTTTTTTTCTTTTGCAGCAGGTTTGCCCAATACAACGCATCATTTGATTTCTTGACTGCTGCCTTCCTGGGTGTTGATTGTGGATCCAAGTAAAATGAAATCCTTGATAACTTTAATATTTTCTCCATTTTTCATGACGGCTTATTGGCCCATATGTGAGGATTTTTGTTTTCTTTATGTTGAGGTGTAATCCATACTGAAGGCTGTAGTCTTTGATCTTTATCTGTAGGTGCTTCAAGTCCTCTTTGCTTTCAGGAGGCTGGATGTCCGAATTCAGGGCATCAGCTCTAGGGGAAGGTTCTCTTGGTCTCAGTTTATAGTAGCTGCCAGCAATCCTTGGCACGTGTGTCCACCATCACAGGACATCTACCTCCCCCATGTGTGCGTTTCTGTTAGCTGCTGTCAAGTTAGTCCCCAGCTCACGGTGACCCCATGCACAACGGAAGAAAATGCTGCCCAGTCCTGAGCCATTTGCATGATTATGGATTGGACTGTTGTGATCCATAGGGTTTTCATTGATGCTATGGCAACAGGTTTGGTTTTGGTTTTTCAATTGCTATGGGAGCAGATTGCCAGGTCTTTGTTCTGCATAGCCACCGGGTGGGTTCAAACTGCCAATCTTTCAGTTAGCAGATAAGTGCCTAACCACTGTGTCACCAGAGCTTCTAAAACTTGTTGCCTTTGAGTTGATTCCGACTCATAATGACAGAGTAGAACTGCTCTGTAGGGTTTCTAAGGAGCGGCTGGTGGATTCGAACTACTGACCTTTTGGTTAGCAGTCAGGCTGTCAACCACTATGCCACCAAAGCTTCATGTACACAATAGCCACATGCAACTGTGCCCCCATCCTCATGCTGGAGAAGTCACCATCATGGCCCTTTGCATACTGCCTCTGAGGGATTGGAGGAGTTAGAAGGGAGACGCCTGCTTTGCCAAATGGCTCTGTGAAAGCATGTGTTCGCTTTGAAGCCTGTTAATTCCTGTGAGTTGGGAGAATAATTAAATCTCATTTTATAGTGATTCAGTGTTATCTCTCACTTTGGGTTCTCTTGTAATTATTAAGCAGGATGGAAAATAAAACATCCAAATTCCATAATTAACTTTCAGATCAGAACAGCCTGGGGAGTGCTAACTCACCTCTGGGGCAAAGTTTCTTTTTCTTCTTGCTGCTGACGCCTGCCCATCCCTTGCCTCTGTCTTCCCCCAGCCCATCTAGACATAAAGCCTTTAATTTTTTTGCTCATGTGGTAATGTTGACTGAACACCGCTTAGTGATGGGTAGTTTTCTGGAGAATGAAGGGTGGAGAGAACTCCTCCTTATCCTTCCAGGCTTGACACAAACATCACCTTTGCTATCCTATTGGTTTCCTGGACCCTTTTCTCCCCACTCTCCTTGGAGTTGGTTACTTCTTCCTTGGAGCCTCTCAGACACCAAGTGAAAACTCCATATAGGGTTCCACCTAGTACTTGGTGGAAGAAGGGTTAGACGTTTGCCTGTCAGTCTACCTCATCAAGGTTGTCAGCACCTTGAGTGCAGGACCACGTCTTTCTTGTCTAACATTGTAACCCTGTGCCTGGAACAGAGCCTGGTACTTAATAGGTGCTCAGTAAATATTTGTTGAATGGAGAAAAGTTGTTATTCATTTCTCCATCTTCAGGAACTAGTCCGTTGTTATGCTCATTGAGTAATGTGTAGAATGGATGAACAAAGATGTATCTTCAGAGGTAGAGAAAGACAGAGCGGGGCAGGGGAAAAGAAGCAGAAAGGGATCCCTTCTGTAAATATGTTGGAGATGAAGACTGGACCAAGATGGGTTGAGGGTGGTGGTCCCTTTCCCCACCTTGTCTCTTCCTTTGCCTCTTCCCCTCCATGTTTGTCATTGGACTGTCATTCTGGGCACATCTCTAATCTGACTACCAGGGGGCGACAGGGCTCTTAGCACAAGCTCTACTGCAGGAAGCCATGCCTGCTGGGGCGAGCCAGTGTGGCGCCATCACCAGGTTACCGTTGCAAAGGCGAGCACCAGCTTGGGAGGCTGCAGAGTGTGGTAGCAAGAGCTCTTGCCTGTATGTCAGGAGTCCTGGATTGGGTGAGGACTTGGGTGGACTCGTCACTCACCCCCTCTGGGCCACCCCATCTGGAGGATGGAGGGACTCTTTTGCCTGCTCTCTAACCACCTTCCAGCTCTGACATTCTGCAAGGGGGGCTCCGAACCATCACATCTGGCTGTCATCTCCAGCTGTCATGGGGGATTAAAAATAGCAGCACAATGATGACAACTTGTTTGGGCATTCCCCCCTCCCCTTTGAGATACATGTGAATTTCTTTTCTCCCAAGTTAGGGAAAGACTCCTTGATCCAACCAGATTATCCTGTAATGCTTAATGAAGAGCCTCCTGGTGCCCTGGCACAGATTACTTTAAGCCCTTGCTAACCTGCAGAGAAGATGATAGAAATCAGCATCAGTGCAAACCCACCCTCCTCTCGGTAGGGGTGTCAAATGGGATGCTTGTCCCAGCGGCTGGCACAGCGGGCTGACCTTGCTGCTATGGCCTGGCTGGGTGAGTCAGGGATTCTAAATGAAAAGGGCACTGAGCCCCTACTGTGTGCCAGGTAGCAAGCTGCTGGCTTGGCAAATGCTTATGAGATGGGCAGTGTTGGAAAGAACACTGGGGTGGGGGTGAGGGGGCAGCAGGGAGGAGGGGATTCCTCTGGTTTCCATTCCGGCTCTGCCTCTAATGTACTGCGTGCTGGAGAGCAAGCCACTCTTCTGAGCAGAGCCTCCTCTGTAGAACGAGGGCAGCAGTTTTTTTACCCCCCAGGTTCTTTTTTTTTTTTTTTTAATTTTGCTTTAGGTGAAAGTTTACAGAGCAAATTAGTTTCTCATTAAACAGTTATTATACAAATTGTTTTGCAACATTAGTTGCCAACCCTGCGAAGTGTCAACACTCTCCCTTTCTCCACTCTGGGTTCCCTGTTTCCATTCATCCAGTTTTCCTGTCCCTTCCTGCCCTCTCATCTTTGCTTTTGGGCTGGTGTGCCCATTAGTCTAGTATATATGATTGAACTACGAAGCGTGTTCTCCATGTGTGTTATTGTTGGCCTTATAAAACCAACCAGCCAACCCCGCTGCCTTCAGGTCGATTCTGACTCAAAGAAAACAAACAAACAAAAAAACCACTGCAGTACTGAAGTCACTCCTGAGGTTCACCTTTCACCCAAAGATTAGACAAAGATAGACCTATCTAATCTTTGGATGAAAGGTGAACCTCAGGAGTGACTTCAGTACTGTAGTTTTTTTTTTTTTTAAAGATTTATTTTACTTTTGTTGTTGCTGAGAATATACATAACAGAACATACACCAATTCAACAGTTTCTACATGCACAAGTCAGTGACATTGATTACATTCTTCCAGTTGTCTAACCATTCTCACCCCCCTTTTCTGAGATGTTCCTCTTGCATTAACATAAACTCATTGCCCCCTAAGTTTCCTATGCAATCTTTTGGGTTGGTTTTCAGTTATCAACTTGATCTCATATGTTGTTGTTGTTAGGTGCCATTGAGGCGGTTCCAACTCATAGCAACACTATAGGGCAGAGTAGAACTGTCCCATAGGGTTTCCAAGGAGTGGCTGGTAGATTTGAACTGCTGACCTTTTGGTTAGCAGCCAAGCTGTTAACCATTATGCCAACAGGGCCCCTGATCTTATGTATATAGTTCTTAAAAGAGCATAAAGCTGAAGGTAGACATTCTTTACTAGTTAAGCTAAACTATTGTCTGGTTTTAAGAAGACATCAGGGGATAGTTTTGGCTATAAGGTTTAAAAATTATCTCAGGGCAATAGTTTTGGGTGTTTATCCAGCCTCAATGGCTCTAGAAAGACTGGATTTGATGGTAATTTGAAATTCTGTTCTATGTTTTTCCCCCTTTTGATCAGAATTCTTCTATGGAATCTTTGTTCAAAATGTTCAGTAATGGTAGCTAGGCACCATCCAGTTCTTCTGGTCTCATGGCAAAGGAGGCAGTTGTTCATGGAAATAATTAGCCAAGGGCAGTAGGTTTTATATTGCAGGTCAGTGTTGCTTGATTGGAAATGGCAGCCTACACATCATGTTGGGAAGAATTAAGAGGACACATTGGGCTGTCCAAAAGAAGAAGGCTACGATTGATTAGAGATGTCTGTCACGTAAGGTGGGACAGTGGTGGTATAAATGCCACCCACTTGACAGACCTGGCCTAAATGAACTCTAAGGCTCATTCCAAATCTGATATCTTATTAAATTCTAGGGATATTCATTCGATGATCAAAGCATCCATGATAATCTTCTTACTGTGGAGTTACCAAGTCCTTCAAGACATCTTTTTCTATCAAGTGTTGGTGGAGGAGAATGTGTGTAGTAGGCTCTGTAGAGTGCTTCCTGGCTCTTCCCTTCTATACTGAGTTACTCATTTCTTGGAGGCAGCTGAAGGCTGAGTCCCTTTTCAGCAATTACCCTTGGCTGGAGGGAGTGGCATTGTCCTAGGTCATTTTCTTCCTGGGGGCAGCCTGTATCCAGTGACTGGCCCAAGCAGGAGTACAAAGACCTGGTCTCCTTGTCTCAAGTTGTGACAACTTTGAAAGGCCATCCCAACTCTATAGCTCTTCGTAGGATGAGCTGAGCCTCTGGTATAATTGCATCTCAGCTTGAGTTGTCCCTCTGTCCAATCCTGCATCCCTCACTCTCTTACAGGTATTGTCCCTAAACGTGCTCCCCATCTGCACGCACATCTCCATCTGAGGGTTGGTTTCCAGTGACCATGTCCTAAGAAGTGTGTGAGTCCATAGCTACTACATGCATGTCAATGTCCTAGCCCACTTCTATTTCTTCCCTTCCTGTTCACAGACCACTGAGAGACACTGATCTGGGGATTATTTACCAACTGAATGCACAACCAGTCAAGAGAAGAGATGCTTATTGAGAAGGGATCGTGGCAGCTGATCAGTAGATATCACATTTCCTTCTCACCAGGATAAATAAGTTAGAACTTCCCAGCCATCTAATCAGAGGAGAGAGGGGAGATGGCATAACCTCTCTCCCAGCTCTAGGTCCTTGGTGCTGCGAAATTGTGCAGTGTGGAGTTGTGTGCTACCGAGGAAAGCCCACAGGCCCAGGTGCTAATCTCAGCTCTGTTACTAACTTGTATGACCAGGGACAAGTCACTCCCTCTGTCTGAGGAAATTGAAAAAATGAAGGGAGCAGTTTCGAGCCATGGTTTGAAAATTTCTTCTTACTTAATCTTACTTAGTTCCCCAATAAGTAGAACAGATGACAGGGTAGCTGCTCTGGCTCATGTGGGGTGGCAGGCCGGGAGCCTGATCTACCTGCTCCATCCTACCCCACCTGAAGCTGTCTCCAAGCCCCCTCTGAGGAGCAGGGTTTGAAACCATTGACCAGGGCTTTCTAACCTTTTCATGACTCATGGGACATATGGTATCCCAACCGCTTTTTATGCCCTGGAATTCTTTGGGAAGGAGGTAGCCTGATTTTAATGCATTTAGGTTCACGTTAGGAGCCTTTTGAAACGCATGAAACTCAAGAACCCTGAGTTGGAGCCTCATTTTTGTGTAGACTGAGCACTGTCTTAGGTAATGTCTTCTGGATGTGTGCATTTTCCAACCTTTACTCCCGTGAGCTAAGCCTCCTCACTACGTTTCCCATTTACTATGTTCTCAGTGAGAAAATGTGCTTATGCCAAGAATAAACTATTCCCAGTCTTCATTCAGTCGTAGTGGACATTTTCTCCCTGATGGAATTCATTGTTTCTAGGTTTTACTGGCTCCCTGCTTTTCTAGCTTCTGAACAGTAAGTAAATAATGCCTTTGCAATAAGGAATAATGCACTGCAGTCAAGGGACTCGAACTCATAAAAGTTATTCTTACCCTGCATTCAATCTTAGGGCCCAATAGTTGCTTCCACATGTAGCAGGTGGAATGCACCACTGTGAGCAGTTCTGCAGTATTCCAGGGCAGCTGTTTCTGCACCTTAGCAGTTAGTAATGAAGAATGCATTGTAGCGGTAATATTCCTGAGATAAAAAAGTCCCTTGGCTTTATTTATTTGGGCTTTAAATACTGCTCCTGTGGTAAGGAAGAATGCATTGAAAAATTTTGAAAAGTTTCATGAAAAATAATAAGAAGACCAAGAAGAAGGAGACTGGAATAAAATGTATGTGAAATCATTGCCAACTGCCTTCATCTTTTACTTCACATTTTGTAAATTTTCAAGAAAACAAAAAACAAACAACAACAACAACAAAAACCAATTTTATCATTGACTCATATCAGCAGGATTTATGATGTCCAGGGTCTGCTGGGACATATAGGATCTCAGATAATGGGTATCAAAATCCATAAATCATAACAAAAATTCTGAATTGGTCCTTTAGTCAGCATGCCTTCCATTAGTGAAAACACATGGTATCAACAAAAAATTCAAAGGAGAAAATAATTAAGTCTTGAAAAGGCTAATGGTCCTTTAGTGCCAACCTAATCTATTTATTTCCTGTGGCTGCTGAAACAAATCACCACAAACTTGGTGGATTAAAAACAACAGAAAATTGTTCTCTGACAGTTCTGGAGGCAAGAAATCTGAAATTAAGTTTCAGCAGGGCTGCACTCCCTCCAGAGCCTCTGGGGAAGGATCTGTTCCACACCACTCTCCTAGTTTCTGGTGGCTGCTGGCCATCTTTGGCATTCCTTGGCTTGCCGCAGTATAACTTCCCTCCATTTTCACATCTTCTCCTCTGTTAGTCTGTTTCAAATCTCTCTCTTCTTTTCTCTTGTAAGGACAATTGTCATTGGATTTAGAGCCTCTATAATCCAGGATAAACTCCTTCTCTCTAGATCTTTAACATAATCACATCTGCAAAGACACTTTTCCCAAATAAGGTCACATTCACAGGCTCTATGGATTTGATGTGAGTATCTTTTGGGGGGCCCATTTTTCAGACTACCACACCTACTGTAAATGGAATGAGTGGTTTCTGGGGGGTTGAGCTGTTTGTGGGAGACCCAGACTGTTGTTGGAGCCTCCCAGGCAAAGCCAGTGTGAGAGCCAGGTGCGGCCCAGGTGGAAGTCAGCTGATCAGTCAGTGCAAGCTTCCTCTTCCTTCTCTGCCCACCTCCTTCCCTTCTCTGCTCTTGCCTTCTTTGAAGAGGGGCTATGGATGTGCATTTCCACAAAAAGGTCTGGAGACTGTCCTGATTGAATGAAGCTCTTTCCACTGGACACCACTGGCCCAGCAGTCAGAGTCCTCTTGCAAGCCTGTCCTAAAGCTCAGCTTCCTTTTCGGCATGCTTGATGACCTCAGCTCATTTCTGGATCACAGTCCTTTTGAGAAATTAATGGAACATAAAGAAATCTCTTTCTAAAATTTCAAAATTTTTTGTAAATCCATAGTTCAGTCAAAAATCAATGTTCTTTTTGGGCATTAACTTTTTTTTGTGGTCACGAAACACTTCACTCAGGCAAAAGAAAATATACAACATATACACAGTATGTTGTTGTTAGGTGTCGTTGAGTTGATTCCGACTCATGGCGACCCATGAGACAAGGTAGCCTCCGTAATCCAGGATAAACTCCTTCTCTCTAGATCCTTAACACAATCACATCTGTGAACACACTTTTCCCAAATAAGTTCACATTCACAGGCTCTACGGATTTGATGTACCTTTTGGGGGGCCCATTTTTTAGACTGCCACACCATAGGGTTTTCTAGGCTGGAAGTGAAAAGGACTTGAAACACTTACTAATGAAGATCAAAGACCACAGCCTGCAGTATGGATTGCACCTCAACATAAAGAAAATAAAAATTCTCACAACTGGACCAATGAGCAATGTCATGATAAACGGAGAAAAGATTGAAGTTGTCAAGGACTTCTTTTTACTTGGATCCACAATCAACAGCCATGGAAGCAGCGGCCAAGAAATCAAAAGACGCATTGCATTGGGTAAATCTGCTACAAAGGACCTCTTCAAAGCATTGAAGAGCAAAGATGTCACCTTGAAGACTAAGGTGCGCCTGACCCAAGCCCTGGTATTTTCAATCGCTTCATATGCGTGTGAAAGCTGGACAGTGAATAAGGAAGACTGAAGAAGAACTGATGCCTTTGAATTGTGGTGTTTTGCGAAGAGTATTGAATATACTATGGACTGTCAGAAGAACGAACCAATCTATCTTGGAAGAAGTGTAACCAGAATATTCGCTCCTTAGAGGCAAGGATGGCGAGACTGCGTGTTACATACTTTGGGCATGTTGTCAGGAGGGATCAGTCCCTGGAGAAGGACATCATGCTTGGCAGAGTACAGGGTCAGCAGAAAAGAGGAAGACCCTCAACGAGGTGGACTGACACAGTGGCTGCAACAATGGGCTCAAGCATAACAAGGATTTTAAAGATGGCGCAGGACCAGCCAGTGTTTCGTCCTGTTGTGCATACGGTCGCTATGAGTCAGAACCAGCTCCATGGCACCTAACAACAACAACAGCACAACAACAATTTTTACAGAAGCAGATTTCCGGGTCTTTCTCCTGCAGAGCTGTTGATGGGTTTGAACTGCCCACCTTTCAAAGAGTAATAAAGCAAACAGCCACGTGCGCGTCACCTAGTTGATGAAACGGAGCTTTGTCAACATTCCTGATGCTCCCTTTGGGCCCTTCAGACATGCCCCTGCCAGGGGTAACCACTTTACTGAATTCTGTGTTGAGCATTCCTTTGCCTTTCTTAATTTTCATAACAATGAAATACATATAACAAAACATTTGCCATTTCAATTGCATTTAAATGTATAATTCAATGACATTGATTATATTCACCATGCTTGTACAACTATCATCAGTACTTGTTTCTAAGTTTTTTTTTATCACCCTTAACAGAAACTCAGTACCCCTTAAACAATACCCACCTGCCCCTATTTCTCCCTCTCACCCACCCCTGGTAACCACTAAAAATCTTTAGTCTCTATGCATTTGCCTATTCTGGGTATTTCATGTAAGTAAGATCATACAATATTTGTCCTTTTGTGTCTGACTTATTTCACTCAGCATAATGTTTTCAAGGTTCATCCAGGTTGTAAGATGCATCAGAAATACGTTTCTCTTTATAACCAGACCCAGTGCCATCAAGTTGATTCTGACTCTTGAGCGTTTCTCTTTAGGGCTGAATAATTTTCCATTGTATGTATGTACCACATTTTGTTTACATACAAAATGCTGATGGGCATTTGGGTTGTTTCCACCTTTGGGCTATTGTGAATAATGCTGCAAAGAACACTGGTGTGCAAATATCTGTTAGAGTCCCTGCTTTTGATTCTTTTGGGTACAAGCGGGAGTGGAATTGCTGGGTCCCTTGTCTTTTTTGTTTTATTGCATATGTTTATACCTCTAAGCAACATATCATTTCTCTTTATATGGTAGCTTGGAAGCAGCCACAGTGGGAATATTTACACCACAGAATTGGCAAATGGGCGTTAAAGTTTTGTATCAGTCAGGTCTTGGCCAGGAAAACAGTACCTCTTTGTGCATTCCAGGAATGAAGGTTTAATACCTGATCTATGGAAGAGCTGGCAGTTCAGAGGTCAGGGGAGCTCCTGCCAAAATCCAGGGACACTGACATTGAGGACCTCAGGATGAAGAACAGAAGCAGGGGGTTCTCAAAACCCTGCCAGGGCCTCCTGAAATGCTAGAAGATATCCGGAAGCTCCTTCCAACCATCTTGGTGGGTAGCAACAAAACCAGTGGTTCCCAAGAGCTGTTACTCCTTACGAATGATGGCCTCCTCTTCATTTCTGCCTTCCAAACCTCATGCCAGTTCCTCTCAATGGCACACTCTAACCCAGAGCCACATGGGCAAGGAGACTGTGGGGAATGTGGTCCGTAGTTGTCCTTTGCAAGGCAGAGAAGACCAGAGTAGTGATGGTGAACAAACAATAGACAACCCAGCACAGCTTTCAAATGGTTTTGCTCCCTCTGAAACCTGCCTCCCTCTTTTCTTTCTCTAAAGAGTGGACCTCAGTAGCCAGGGGTTAGGTAAGAAGGCCCACAACCACTTTGGGACAAGGGTCTGTTCATACTTAAATGAGATGGAAGACAGAGTCTGTTGTAAATTAAGGGATGCTCAGAGGCGGGGATTACAGCTAGGGTAGGGGAAGCACCTGGCATAGTAGACTCTGCTGACAGATTGACTTGGGGCTATGTTCTGGCTCTGCCCTTTGACCATTATGAGCCTCAGTTTCCCCACTTCCAAGTGTCTAAATAATAATCTGTCTCATGGATGGTTATGGGGATTTAATTAGATAATGGTAAGGTCCATCTCAATATGTCCTCTGCAGCATTATTCAGAAGTGTTAAAAATTGGAAATAACCTAAATGTCCAGAAAAGGGGAATGGCTAAATAAATGATAGAAATCCACACTATGAAATACTATGCAGCAGGTAAAAAGATTTTGATAAATGTATATACTAACATGGAAAGATCTCCAAGACATACTGTTGCGTACAGAAAGCTATTTGCATGATAAAAATAGCAACGAAACAACCCCAATGGCTAACACATATCACTTTTGCGTGTGTGGCAGGTGCTGTTGATAATCCGGGGCTGACAACCACTCTAAGAGGAAAGTACTATAATTATCCCCACTTTATAGGTGAGACTCACAGAGGTTAAGTGACTTGCCCAAGGTCAGGCTACCACCTTAAAAAAAAAAAAAATTCAGCATTATGGCCTTTATGCAAAATTGGTATGGTTTGATATTACTTGTTATACCGGTTGCTGACAAGTCAATTCTGACTCATGGTGACCCCATGTATTCTAGAGCAGAACTGCTCCACAGGGTTTTCATGGCTGTGACATTTTGGAAGAAAATTGCCAGGCTTTTCTTTCAAGGTGTTTCTGGATGGGTTTGAATCATCAACCTTTTGGTGAATAGCTAAGTGCTTAACTGTTTGTGCTATCCAGGGACTCCTACTTAGGTTACAAAACCCCCCACTCCCAAATTAACATATATGCCTATATGTAGATGCATTAAGAAGACTGGAAGCTGCTGGTCAAACTGTCACAATGGTTACTGGGTATTATGGATTGAATTGTGTCAACTTGGCTAGGCCATGATTCCGAGTATTGTGTGGTTGTCCACCATTTTGTGATCTGTTGTGATTATCCTATGTGCTGTAAATCCTAATCTCTGTGATGTTAATGAGGCAGGATTAGAGGCAGTTATGTTAATGCGTCAGGACTCAATCTATAGGATTAGGTTGTATCTTGAGTCAATCTCTTTTGAGATATAAAAGAAAGAATCGAGCAGAGAGGAGAGGGACTCCATACCATCAAGAAAGAAGCGCCAGGAGTGGAATGGGTCCTTTGGACCGAGATATAAAAGAAAGAATCGAGCAGAGAGGAGAGGGACTCCATGCCATCAAGAAAGAAGCGCCAGAAGTGGAATGGGTCCTTTGGACTTCGGGTCCCTGTGCTGAGAAGCTTTTAAATCAGGTGAAGATTGAGGACAAGGATCTTCCCTCAGAACTGACAGACAGAGAAAGCCTTCCCTGGGAGCGGGTGCCCTGAATTTGGAATTCTAGACTGTGAGAGAATAAATCTGTGTTTATTGGAGCCATCCACTTATGGTATTTCTGTTGTGGCAGCACTAGATAACTAAGACACTGGGTGTCTTAGTTTGGGTCCTCTAGGGGAGCAAAATCAGTGGGATGTATGTATATGTATATGTATATGTATATGTATATGTATATGTATATGTATATGTATATGTATATGTATATGTATATGTATATGTATATGTATATGTATATGTATATGTATATGTATATGTATATGTATATGTATATGTATATGTATATGTATATGTATATGTATATGTATATGTATATGTATATGTATATGTATATGTATATGTATATGTATATGTATATGTATATGTATATGTATATGTATATGTATATGTATATATAGAGAGAGAGAGATGAGGGTGGAGGGAGGGGCAGAGAAAGGGAAGGAGGAGGGAGGGAGAAGGAGAGAGAGAAAGAGTGACTTCAAGGGATTGGCTTACAGAGTTGTGGGGCCGGCAGGTCCAAAATCTGTAGGTCAGGCAGCAGGCCAGGGACTTTTATAAGCTTACATCCCAAGATCCATAGGTCAGGCAGCAGGCTAGAGACTTCTGCAGGATTACAGCTCAAGTTCTGAAGGTCAGGCGACAAGAAGAGTACAGGGTCCAGAGAGAGATAGCTCTGCCAGAATATCCAGTTGTATTCTGGAGGCGGTCTATACTCCCAGGGAAACTCCCCTTTCACCTGATTGGGTCATCACATCAGATCATATCATGGAAAGTTACTACAGTACATTACCTTATGGAACAGCTACTGGTCCAGTATCTGGCCAAACCACTGAGACTCATAGCCTAGCCAAGATGACACATAAAATTAACCAGCACACTGGGGGACAGAGATTGGGATTGGGTATGGTGATCAAAGGCACTTTTAGTCTTTTCTATAATGTTTTAAACTTTTTACAAGGATACTACACTACGATATAATTCAACACCAATTTTAAAATATTTAAAATACAAGACGATGGCTGTACGAATGTAGCACCCAGTGGGAGCTCAAGAAATGTGAGTTCTCACTTCCTGGGTCCTCCTTTCTGCCAGGTGTGTGCTCGGAAGGGCAGGCTGAGCTGGAGGGGGTGCAGGGACCAGCATGGCTCTCACTCACCTGCCTCTTTGAGAACCATGCTGACCGTGCCAGAAATCATTTTCCTCCTGAAATTCCAGGAAAGACAAAAGCCCTCTCCTAACCCATTGAACCAGGCTGGCTGACCCAGGCGTGAATAAACTATCAGCAGATGGTTTGCGCCCTCCTGCCCCAGATGTCTCCAATTTTCAGGAGGCCCTCTTCACAATTAAGTTGTTTAACCTCCTTGGGCCTAAATGGCCCTATCTACAAACTGGTGAAAAAACAATTCCAGTCTTCTTGGGGAAGTCACCTCTGCGAGGAGCTGGAAAAGCCTTTTCCAAGTGCTTCCCAGGCTTAACTACAGGTAAGTGTAGTTGGAGAGTCAGTGGGGTGGACAGTGCCAAATTGTGCAATGTTGGGGCAGGAAGAATCTGGGAGATTGGAGCAGACATAAATTTGGTGGGCGCACAGAGACCCCTCTCCAGGGTACACATCTGTTATGCTAGTGTTTCCTTGGGTGACAACCTCCCCTTCACAAATTAGTCATGTGACCTAGGTAGACCATGGGTTGGGCATGTAATCTGTCTTAGTTACTTAGTGCTTGTTGTAATAGAAATACCACAAGTGGGTTGCTTTAAAGAACAGAAATTTATTTTCTCACAGTCTGGAGGCTAAAAGTCCAAATCAAGGTCTCGGATGTATCAATTCTTTCCTTGTCAGTAACCCAAGGTGTTCCTTTGTTCCTTGGTGTTCTGTGGTTTGTAGTTGATTTTGTTTTTGGTTGTGACTTTGGAGACCCCAAAGTATTACAGAGTAGAATTGCTCCATAGGGTTTTCTAGGCTCTAGGAGCCCTGGTGGTGTAGTGGTTAAGGGTGATGGCTGCTAACCAAAAGATCATCAGTTTGAATCCACCAGCCACTATGAGTTGGGATTGACTTGATGGCAATGGGTTTTGTTTTTTGGTTGTTTAATCTTTACAGAGGCAGATCGCCAGGCCTGTTTCTTCTGTGGTGCTGCTGGGTGTGTTTGAATTGCCAACCTTTTGGTTCCTAGCTGAGTGCCAACTGTTTGAGCCACTCAGGAACCTTTCCTTGGCTTGTAGGGATGCTGAAATGGCCAATTGTCAGTCTCCCAGCTGGGCTCATGACTCTGCAAGAGGGGCCAGAGCATAATGACTGGGGGGTTGTCAGGCTGAAAAATATTCTTTATTTTCTATTGTTTCTCACTGATTTCTTTAAGTGACCTTTTGGTGTTAACTGCTCATGCTTCTCAAAGTCCCAACATCCAATATGTGTGCTTCCATTCTAGGCCCTACCAGTGCTTACCTTGGATTAGAATTATATAAGTACATACCCACCCCATTCCTACCATTGCTCTAACACTGTTATCTCTCATCTTAACTAATCCAACAACTTCCACATTAGAGTAACATTTGTTTGCTGATATAACAATCACCAAGGTCTGGGGCTTCACCCAATAAACGTTTATTTCCCATTCATGTAGCAAGCTGGCGAGGGTTGGACAACTCTCCTAAGAATCTCCTCCAAGGGGTGACTCAGAGATCCATGCCCCTTCCACCAGTCACTATGCCATCTTGAAATCCTCTCTCAGTTGTGTGGACGGGGGAAAGAAAGCATGTGGGAAGGCACACCAGGTGCTTAACATCTTGGCTTGGAGTGACATACATACTTTCTACTCCATTCCATGGTCCACAATCAGTCTCGCGGCCAGCCAGCAGCAAGGGAGACTAGAAAAAACAAAGGCGCTCCCACATGTAGATGAGTTCTAATGGACTCCACCACAGCTTCCTAACTGGACTCTATAATCACCCTGATCTTTCTAAAACATAGGGGTGGGGTTTGGGGCTTCAAATGACTAACTCAAGCCACTTCCATGCTTGGGGGGCTCTTCAGAGAAACAACAGACAGATGGGAACTGAACAGATTTTTTTTTAATGGCTGGACAGATATCTGACCTATATGCCCCAGCCGCATCCTGGGTGCCTTGTTGTTGTTGTTGTTAGGTGCCATTGAGTCAATTCCCACTCATAGAGATCCTGTGTACAACAGAATGAAACACCGCCTGGTCCTGCGGCATCCTCACAATCATTGTTATGCTTGAGCCCACTGTTGAAGCCACTGTGTGAATCCGTCTCATTGAGGGTCTTCCTCTTTTTTGCTTACCCTCCGCTTTATCCAGCATGATGTCCTTCTCTAGGGACTGATCCTTTCTGATAAGATGTCCAAAGTATGTGAGATGAAGTCTTCCCATCTTTGCTTCTAAGGAGCATTCTGGCTGTACTTCTTCCACAGCAGATTTGTTCATTCTTCTGGCAGTCCAATGGTATATTCAATATTCTTCACCAACACTATAATTCAAAGGCGTCAATTCTTTTTCGGTCTTCCTTTTTCGTTGTCCAGCTTTCCAATGCATACGATGCAATTAAAAACACCATGACTTGGATCAGGCACACTTTAGTCCTTAAAGTGACATCTTTGGTTTTTAACACTTTAAAGAGGTCTTTTGCAGCAGGCCCTAAGTGCGGGATGCTTCTAATAAGCAGTGTGGAAGGATGACTTAGGCCCTGAAGCATGAGTAAGAGCTTGTAGCCTCTCTTCTCTGGATCTGAATAGGGGTATGTGAGCAGACTCCCAGCCTTTTACCCAGTTGGCCATGTGGACGAGGTGTTGGGACCAAGAGGCTGCACTGGGAGTGGATGGCATGCTTCTTAAAGGCATAATGAGAAGGAGAAAGAGAGCAGGTAATGACAAGAGACTGGGCTTTGGAATCTGCCTTTAAAGCCGTTGTCACTTTGCCTGGTGGCCTCCTTAGACCTGGGCAAGAGGTGCCCTGTTTTTAAAAGGGCCTTGCTCTCCTCCACCTATGCCCCTTCCTCTGGGGACATGCACACCTGGAGCTGTGCCCCTTCCCTTCTAGATCATGCTCTGGGTGCTCAGGACCCAGGTATCCCCTGGCACGATGATCTTGAGGCTGCTTGCAGCTCCTGCACCTCCTCTTCCCTGCTCCTATCCACCCAAGGCTGGTCTGCACTGTGGGTGGTTGCACTCACAGGCCAGAGAAGTACCAAGGGGAGGCTGGTGAGGGTGAGATAGAGCTGGAATGTACAGGCTGGAGGGTCTACACACGTGCAAGTGGAGTCCACAGAATACAGGACAGAGATGGGGGACTGCAGGCTGAGGGTTTATTCCTCCCCCTGCCCCCACTGCCATGTTCCAGAATGAAACACCAAGGAGTCTTCGTAGCCTACATTTGAACCTGGACTCTCAAGTTGCTATGAAGGCCTATTTGTCAAGAGGCAGGAGAGACCATATTTTATTTAATACCATGTTTGTTTGAGTGATGACTTTAAAATATTTAGACATGTGTGAAGAATGTAACCATTGTCAGTGATCTGTACATGTAAAAATTGTTGAATGGGTGTATGTTTGGTGGTATGTATTTTCACCAAAAATTGAAAATTTAAGAAATATATTTAAATGTATGGTCAGGGCTGCCTCTAGGGTATATGTGGCCTGGGGAAATATTTGTGGGTCCTTGTCTAGATAAAGGAGTCCCTGGGTGGTGCAGATGGTTAAGTACTTAGCTGCTAACTGAAAGGTTGGAGGTTTGAATCCACCTCAAAGGAAAGGCCTGGCAATCTACCTCCGAAAAAATCAGCCATTGAAAACCGTAAGGAATACAGTTCTACTCTGACGCGTGTGGGGTCACCATGAGTTGGAGCTGACTCAACAGCAACCGGTTTGTTTGTTTGTTTGTTTGTTTGTTTGTTTACATAAACAATTTGGGTCATTCTAATCAGTGTATCAGCACCATTCTGGTGGCCCAATCTTAAGTCATACCATCAAATAAATACCAGGCTGGCCAGTGAGAGACATCTGGCCATGGGCAGGGGCAGGGGTGGGGTACTGGGAGAGGGAAGAGGGTTCAGAGAAAGCCCTAAAGGGGAGCGACAGGGATTAGGGCCACGTGGGACCCAGTTTGGTTTGGAGTGCCCCTCCAGGCTGGCACTGGTGGCCTGGCTGGTCAGAGGTGCTAGAGGGGGACTTAGAAAATCTGAGGAAGGCACTCTGAACATGGACCCCTGAGGCATGGGGTCTAAGGGCAGGACTGTGCCCCATTTATACACTTGCCCCAGGCCTTGCAAATGTTAAGACTGTACCTGACCCTAAACTTGTTGTCTAGCCAATTCTGATTCATAGTAACCCTATAGAACAGAGTAGAAATGCCCCATAGGGTTTCCAAGGCTGTAATCTTTATAGAAGCAGACTGCCACATCTTTCTCCTTAGGAGTGGATGGTAGATTTGAACTGCTGACCTTTAGGTTAGCAGCCAGGCTCTTAACCACTGCACCATGCCCCCTAGTAAAATGTGGCCCAATGGATGTCTCAGTCTTGAGTGACTCTGTTGAGTAGCTTCCTCCCCCAGCTGGTGGTGCTCTCCCTGGACCCTCTTTCATTCCGAGAGGGGTGGAATTCCCATTCCCTGTGAGCCAACACAAAAACCTCAGGGCTCCTCCCTTCCCAGAAGCCTCCCTTGAGTTCTTACCACTCTCAGGTCACAGTCAAGCCTTTAGCCTGGCGTTCCAGGCCCTTCCGGATCTGGCCTCAACTTGCCTTTCCAGATCTTTCTCTCACTACTCTATTTCAGGTAATTTACACTGTAGTTATCCCAGATAATCTGCTAATTCCAATTCAATTTAAATTTAAATTAAGTAGTTACCTAGTGCTGAACACTGAGCTAGGCATTAATAAGAACCCCCATGCCCTGGTTTCTAACCTTGTTTTTGTTAGCTGCCGTCAAGTCCACCCCTGGCTGGTGGTGACGCCATGTGTTACAAAGTAGAGGTGCTCTGTAGGGTTTTCTTGGCTGTAATCTTTATTTATTTTTATTGTGCTTTAAGTGAAAGCTTATAGCTCAAGTTAGTTTCTCATACAAAAATTGATACACACATTGTTATGTGGCCCTAGTTGCTCTCCCTATAATGTGACAGCACACTCCTTTCCACCCCGAATTTCCTGGGTCCATTCAACCAGCTCCTGTCCTGTTTTGGCTTCTTATATTGCCTCCGGACAGGAGCTGCCCACTTAGTCTCAGGTATCTACTTGAGGTAAGAAGCACATGCTTCACAAGTATCATTTTATGTCTTATATAAAAAAAAAATAGTCCAGTCTAATCTTTGTCTGAAGAGTTGGCTTTGGGAATGGTTTTAGTTTTGGGCTAACAGAGAGTCCGGGGACCACGTCTTCTGAGGTCCCTCCAGTCTCAGCCAGATCATTAAGTCTGGTCTTTTTACTAGAATTTGAGTTCCGTACCCTACTTTTCTCCTGCTCCATCAGGGACTCTCTGTTGTATTCCCTGTCAGGGCAGTCATTGGCGGTAGCTGGGCACCATCTAGTTCTTCTGGTCTCAGGCTGATGGAGCCTCTGGTTTATATAGCCCTTTCTATCTCTTGGGCTCATATTTTCCTTGTATCTTTGGTGTTCTTTATTCTCCTTTGCTCCAGGTGGGTTAGGACCAATTGATGCATCTTAGATGGCCGCTTGCTAGCTTTTAAGGCCCCAGATTTCTTGGCTGTAATCGTTACGGAAGCAGATTGCCAGGCCTTTCTTCCACAATGGGTGGTTTGGAGTGCCAACCTTTAGGTCAGCAGCCAAACACAAATCACTTGTACAACCCAGGTTTAAACCAAATAAAAACCTGTTGCCATCGAGTCAATTCTGACTCATAGCCACCCTATAGGACAGAGTGGAACTACCCTGTAGGGTTTCCAAGAAGCGGCTGATAGATTTGAACTGCCGGCCTTTTGGTTAGCAGCCAGAGCTCTTAACCCAACCACTGCCCCACCAGGGCTCCCACCCAGGTTTAGGCTCCTGTTATTCCCTCTTTTTAGAATGGACTTTTCAGCAACCTTCTCAGCCAATTCAAATGTGACTTCCTGTAGCCTTTTTCTTCACATTCACATACTACTTTGTTCTCACTTTAATTGTGGCACCGATTCAATTCAATTCAATTCCTGTTTATCGCACAGCAAAGCAAGATACTCAATGGTTAAGGCCCGGGTTTTGGGATCAGACAGACCTACATTTGAATCATGGCCTTGCAATGTACTAGCTGTCTGACCATAGGCAAGCCACTTACTGTCTCTGAGCCTCAGTTCCTTCATCTGTAAAATAGGAGTAATAGTAGCACTAGCTCATAGGAATTTTGTGAGGATTCAGTGAGCTAATGAGGACGTTGATGATACTTAGCGCCTGCCCCAAGCGTGATGTCTGGCTCTGGTCATTACTGTTATCATGGCTGTTACTCATTGCGTACCTTCTGGGTTCTACCGACTGTGCTGTGGTGAACAAAGTACAGGCTCTGTTCTCAAGAAGCTCAGAGTCAGGTGTAGAAACAGAAGGGTGATCCCAATCCACTGCCACCAAGACCAAACCCTCTGCTGTCAAGTCGATTCTGACTTGTAGTGACCCTGTAGGACAGAGCAGAACTGCCCCATAGGGTTTCCAAAGCTGTAAATTTATGGAAGCAGACTGCCACACCTTTCTCCTACAGAGCAACTGGTGAGTTCAAGCCACCAACCTTTCAATTAGTACCCGAGTGCTTAACCACTGTGTCACCAAAAAGCCAAACCAAACATATTGCCATCGAGTTGATTCCGACTCATAGTGACCGTATAGAACAGAGTAGAACTGCCCCAAAGGGTTTCCAAGGAGCACCCAGTGGATTCGAACTGCCAAACTTTTGGTTAGCAGCCAAACTCTTAGCCACCACGCCATCAGGGTTTCCTATTGCATGACCAGGGATCCTTAATTAACTGCAGAAGGACCATAATAGAGGTCTAAATCCCCAGCGGAATCAGGGAAAGCTTCACAGAGGAGGTGTGCCTTGGGCTCACCTTGAAGGAAGGGCAGAGAGATTGGCCATTGAAGGATTTGGGCTGGGTATAAAATGTCTGCAGCCAAGTGGACAGTCAGTTGACCATTGGGCTGACCTCCTAGGCAAGGGGCCTTGCGTAGATTGCATGGACTGGGTCTCATGATGTCATTGCATATGGTGAGCCGTCTTTGACCCTTCTGTGGGAAGACTCAGGGGGCTCATTTCCCCTCTCTGTGCCTCCCTCTCCCGAATTTGCTTTGGGCACTCTCCTCTGCTTGGAATGTCCTTTCCCTTCCCCCCACCTGACACACTCCTACTCAACTTTGAACACCTGGCCCAGTGTCACTTCCTCTGTGTCTCGGGATGCTTCCTCTGCTTGCCCACAGACCCCCGGGTTCCTGGGCTGTGATTGCCTGCTTACCTGCCTACCTTCCTTCCCACCAGACCGAGGGCTTCAGGGGGCCTCTGGAAGTAGAATATTGACTTATTTTTCCTGGGTTCCCAATGCCTAGTATAGAGAGAGTGTGTTGATGGTTGAGTATCAATTACTCTGAACTCCTGGACTGTCAGGAGAGCCATATCTCTGTGAACGTGCCCTCTTTTAATTAGCCAGCCCAGCCTGTCTCTTAAACAGCCCCTTTTTGGGTTTTCTGAGCATTCGGAATGGGATGCATTCAGCCTCGCCACCTGTTGGGAGATGGGGAGAAAATGAGGCAAATGGCTTTAACAGGCCCAATTACTGAAGCGGCAGCCATTCATTATGGCGGCTCCAGCTCTGCTGATCACCACAGCTCATTGCATGTCATTTCGGGGTCCTGGGCTGAGATGATTTTATAATTGAGATGTGCCAGCGCGAAACCAACCACCACGTGCTTTCCAGACTGTGCTTCACCTCACCGGGCTCATGCCTTCCCATAGCCCTCTGAGGCCAGAACCACCCTCCTTTGACAGACGGGGAAACAGGTTCATAGAGAGCAGGTGACTTGCCCACAGTCATGCAGGTGACAGTAGAGAGAGGGGCTGACTGTAACCCCTCTGTTTTCCCCCCTCAGATGCTGGGAACGAGGGTCCACCAACTCTGCAGTTCTGGGACCTCTGGAGAGCCAGCAGTCAGCTGAGAAAGCCCTTTGCCAACCTTCACCTTTCAACATGCATTTTCTCAGCCTTTACTAGGTGTAAGATTTGGGGAGGGAATCCTGCTAACCAAAAGGTTGGCAGTTCAAGTCTACCCAGAGGCACCTTGGAAGAAAGGCCTGGTGATCTACTTCTGAAAAACCAGCCATCGGAAACCTGTGGAGCACAGTTCTACTCTGACACGTATGGGGTTGCCGTGAGTTGGAATCACCGTGACGGCGACTGTTTCATTTTATTTTTTTTTAGATTGGTGGAGAGTAAAAAATAATGACAGACTCTCCTCTTTCTCCTCACAGTCCATTACCCCTTACTTCCATTCATTCATTCCCACGTCTTCAGTATGCTGCTGCCTTCTGAAGCTTTATTTCCAGCTTGGTTTTTCCTCCCAAGCACTAGACTGCTCAACATTTCTGCTTGATTGGCATCCAGGTAGTCTAAGCCTGATAATAATAATAACAGCAGCTACTAGCATTTTGGGGCACCCACTATTTGCTAGAAGGTGGTGCAAATTTTTTGTGCTCCATTGTGAACCTAAAGGTTGGTGGTTCGAACCCACCTAGCAGTACTGTATAAGAAAAGGCCCAGTGATCTGCTGCCAAGAAAACTCTATGGAGAAGTTCTACTGTGTAACACATGAGGTCACCATGAGTTGGAATTGACTCGACAGCAATTAACAGCGTTAGTGATGATGTACTATGTGCTGTTCTAAGGACCTTCCATGCATCAACCCATTCAATCCTCGTAACAACCTCATGAGATAGGAATTATTATTAAGAGTATTTTACAGATGGGAAAACAGAGACTCAGCGAGGTGAATCTCAGAGCTCAAGGTCAATGAACTCATAAAGGGCAGAGTGAGGGTTTGCACCCTGACAGTTTGGGCTGTTTACTAACAGCAGCAGCCTCTCAATGAGCCCCAACTACCATACTCTCTTCTGCCTCCGAGATTTACACTTGCTGTTCCTTCTGCCAAGGAGCCCTGGTGGAGCAGTGGTTAAGCACGGGGCTGCTAACTGAAAGATTGGCAGTTCGAACCCACCTGCCGCTCTGCTGGAGAAAGACGTGGCAGTCTGCTGCAGTAAAGATTATAGCCTTGGAAACCCTATGGGGCAGTTCTACCCTGTCCTATAGGGTCACTGTGAGTCAGGTTCCTTCTCTCAGGAATGCTTTTCCCCTTGTTTGTGCTGTTTTTCCTGCTCCCCCCCCCCCCATCCTGCCCTATCTCCTGGGTACTTCCTGGCTAATTCTCATTCACCCATCAGGTTCCAGATTAAAAAGCAGAACTTTAGGGAGGACCTCTGTAACTTCTTGTATGTCATTTGGCAAAGCTTAATCATATTTTACAACAATTGCTTGTTGAATGTCTTTTTTGCACCTGAAATTGAGCCCCAAGAAGTTGGGGTCATCTGTCTCATAACTGTCTTTGCATCCCAACGCCTGTACACAGTAAGTGAATGAATGAGTGACTAAGACACGGTCTCTGCTTCTGAAGAGCTCGCATGCTAATAGGTGAAGTAAGACATGAACACACAAGGAGTTAAATAAACATTCAAGGCTTAAATGAATCAAGGCTGCCCAGAAGGGTATGGGAGTCTGGGCTGTTGGAGAAGTTAGGGCTCTACTTGAGATGAGTGGAGGTGGCATTCTTGGTATTTCTCAATTGGTTCAGAATCTGGATAAGGAAGAGGGGTGTTGGTTTTTGTCCCCCAGATCAATTATGGAAGAGGTGACGGAGTTGCAATTGTTTGCAGATGAATAACAGATGAGAAAAAGAAGACTCAGAGAGGTCAAGTGTACCACTCAAGGCCACACAGCAGAGAGTCAAGACTCACACTCAGGTTTCCAGCTCCGCCCTTATAGTCTCTCAGTGCTCTTTTCACAGTGCCAGGCTGTAGTTGTGCTCTAGAAAAGAGGGAACACAACAATTTAGAACCATAAGAAGACACAGTAGAACACAGAGAGAGAACCCCAAAATAAACTCAGGAGTACTGGTTTCTAATCCGGGCTCTACCTCTACCACCCTGTGTAACCTCGGACAAGTCATTTTCCCTCTCTGGGTCTCATACTGAATCTGCAAAAAGATGGTCTTGGAGTAAATACTTTCCACGGTCAAAGGCCATAAGTCCCCACGCACATCTTCCAATTTCCTTGTAGTTTTATTGTGCTCTTTTACTCAATTCTGATTTACTTATTGGCCTCCTTTGCTCCCATCTATATCACTCCTAAACAGACTGTGAGTTCCTTAAGAGGATAAACTGAACCTTATTTATGAACCTATGTTTCCTAAAACATAGCAAAGGGCCAGTTAAATGAATTGGGTCAATCCCGCAGGCAGGAGGAAGCCATTGCAGATTTGGGAACAGGGCCCGAAGCACACAAAGTGCTGTTTCAGGCGTTCCTGGAAGTCTTTCTGTTCTTCAAAGCCTGAGAGACAACAGTCCTGTGATGGTGAAGTTGGAAGAGGTATTAGTTTCCTAGGGCTGCCATAACAAAATACCACAAAGTGGGTGGCTTTAAACAGCAGAAAATAAATGACAGAAATTTATTGTCTTACAGTTCTGGATGCTGAGAGTCTGAGATCAGGGTGTCAGTCATCTTGATTCCTTCCAAGGCTTGGAGGGTGAATCTGTTTCATGCCTCTTTTAGCTTCTGGTAGCTCCAGGCATTCCTTGTCCTGCAGCTGAAGCATGGTGTCCTTCTTCTGTCTGTACCTCTGTGTCTGTCTCCTCTTTTATAGAAACAACACTCAGATGGGATTAGGACCCACCCTACTCTGGTATGACTTCATGCTAATGTAACTGACAACATTATCAAAGACTATTTCCAAATAAGGTTGCATTTACAGATATCAAGGATTAGGACTCAACACATCTTTTTGGGGGGATGAAGTTCAATCCATAACAGAAGGCGAAACTTGATCAAGAATGAGTAACTCAGAGCACGCTGAGAGATTGCAGGCAGGTGCGGTACCACTAAGTGCATCCCAATTGGCACTTTTCAGTGCCTCTCCAGCTCTAAAATTGGGGTGATTATGCCTACCGAGAAAGCTGTTAACAACTTGTTCTTAGCACTGTGGGAAAAATGCGGCAAGCGAAATCAAGAGAATATGATAATTGGATAATGCCCGATGCTGCCTTCCATGCATCCTTGATGAGCAAATGGGACCAGATGACCTCTCCAGGGCCTTCTGGCTTGAATTCAGAATTTTATACCCTCCCATCAGCCTCTGTTTCTCAAGTGGGAAATGGAAGAACTAAGAGGAGAGAGAAGTTTCAGAAACCATTAGGGAGAGGGGCCTATCTATTGAAAGCACTTGAGTTCACATTCAAAAATGAAAATCTACTCATACAATTATCGCGTAATGCCTTCACCAGACTTCAATACACTGTCAACTTACCTGTCTATGAAATGGAGGCTGCTTGTCTTACACTGGATGAACATTCCAAGATGTAAATGGAGTGTTAGGACAATACCACTAGGAGGTGGGAGTGGTGAGGGTTTGGCTCCCAGCACCAGATGGTCTCTAAGGGCAGGATTACGGGTAAAGGGTGGTCATTTCCAACACTAGAACAGGAATAAATATTTCTCCAAGAGAAACCCAGGTGGGGAAGAGGTGGAAGGAAACTCACTTTCCAGGTTGAGTACCTGATGTGGGTCAGGCGCTATGCTTGGTACTGGAGATACGTGTTCTCAGTTCAGCCTCACTTATTTCTGCCAGGGAACAATGATTAGCTCCATTTCTATTATGACAACACTGAGGTTCAGTTTAAGTTCATAGAGCTACCGGTTGCCATCAAGTCAATTCTGACTCATAGCGACCCTATAGAAGAGAGTAGAACTGCCCCATAAGGTTTCCAAGGAGCAGCTGGTGGATTCAAACTGCTGACCTTTTGGTTAACAGCCAAACACTTAACCACTGTGCCACCGCTAGAAAGTATCAAAACTGGAATTTGAATCCAAGTTCAGGATTACCACCAACCCATATGGCACATTTATATGAATTAGGAAAAAGCACATCCTCTAGGCAGATGCAGGCCTGTACCAGGGCACAGAGCTCGGTGAGCAGAATCCAGGCTGACTTTCAGCTCTCCCCCACCCACCCCTCAGCTGGCCTTTGTGCGGTGTACAACCTGAGCAAACATACATGGCGGCCCTGCCAGGTCTGTCTCCTAACCATGTGCTTTTCAAGACAGGCCATGCCCCCTCCCAGGTGTGTGGAATTGCCTCCTCCAAGGATATTTCTTCCATCCACTGGATAAGTTGCCAGATGAGAATCATGAAGTCAAAGAAGTGATAGGATTGGGAGTCATCAAATCTAAGCCCCCATTTTACAGATGAGGAAACTGACAACCAGGGGATGGAAGAGATGGTTAAGGATACATTTTGAATCATGAAGAGTAATTGTCAGCCCCTTGTCACCCAACTCTATTCACTTACTCCTGACAGGGCTTGGCCTCAGACCACTGGTCCTCACATTCCCTGGAACCTTATCCGAACTCAAAACACCCAGACCACTTCCAGGCCCTGATGCCTGGTGCTGCTTGATTTGGAATTCTTTTCCTTTTCAGGATGGCCCTTTCTGTCACTATGAGTCGGAAATCAACTTGAGGGCACTGGGTTTGGTTTTTTTGTTTTTTATCTTGTTACTTGCAAAGAGCAGAGCCACTTCCCTGTAGTGAGGAGTAAATGAAACAAAGTCTTCGATGAAAGGCACTGTCCGTCTCCAGGGTACGCTAAAGGGACAGTCCCTTCTCTTTGTCCTCTCCCTGGCCCTCCTGCTTTCAATACAGATGGGGCCATTATCCTTTAAGATATTCATGCTCAGGAAACCAGGGCGGTTGGCAAAAAACAGGAGATAGTCAAAATATGTAACCACTGATAGCGTTTGGGCAATGTCCAAGCAGAACCAATTCTGAGTAGCTGGAACAGAGTGCAGGAGACCCCTGGGGCTCCCCATGACTGATGGTGGGGTGGTCTAGGTCCTGGGGAGGAGTAGGGTCCCGGGGTTGTGGGCTCAGGGCAGAAATGGTTCAATATTCTAGCAAATGGTCTGCCTGTCCTTGCACTTCTGGCTTAACCTCAACCCTGGTTGTTGGTAAAAAGTGCATCTGTCTCTAATTCCCTCTTGCTAGCCATCTTCCCCAAGTATGGGCCAACCATCTCTCAATTTCCTCACCAAAGCCCCGTGGTGGAGCAGGAGAAGGTACCCAGGGACCAAGGTGTCTGCCACTCTCCCCCTCCTGGGTCAGAATTCCAGCAGAGACTTTCTCTGGGACAGGGCGGGGTGCCACCACGCCTCTCTTTACCTTTTCACCCTGATGCCCTGTGGGTGACCCAGGTTTATGGGGCTGCTTATCTTCTCCCACAGCTGCAAGGGGGACCCTTATCTCTGCACTGATTACTCTTAACAAGGCACAAACACCCGCCCTGCTCTGGCAGGAGGGCGACCTGGGGCTCTAATTGTTTTATGGGCTTTTCACACTCAGGGAGGAGGAAGAAATGCCAGCCACGTCCATCTGCCTTCTAGGGCTTCTAGTTCACAATTGCCTCCTTGTCAAGCCCTCTTGAGTCCCCAAAAGCCCTGAGATAGGAGGCAGCAGTGAATTTAGGGAGGCACCTGGGGGCTTCAGAGTGGTCAAGAGAAAGTATTCCGGAACTGGCCTTTCCATTTGGTGAAAGGAGGCACGGGGCTCTCCTAGAGCCGGATAAGCCCCTTTCCCCCATCTTACTTGTCCTCCCGCCAGGCCCCAAACAGGTGCTGGGATTGCCTAGGCCTAGCCAGTCAGGGAGCTTCACCAGGCCTACCATGCAGTGTAGAAAAAAATCACTGTTACTGAAATATCCCAGCATCCCCCCTTCAGCCAGGCTCTGAAAGGATGACGTCTGTTATCTCCCGGAGCGTGGAAGCTGCAGAGGAGTGGGCAGGCTGGGGTAGCAGGGGCAGGGCAGGGAGAAGCAGCGATTATTATTCACATTTTACGGATGAGTCTAGGGATATCAGGAAACCCTGGTGGTGTAATGGTTAAGAGCTATGGCTGCTAACCAAAAGGTCAGCAGTTCAAATCCACTAGGCGTTTCTTGGAAACTCTATGGAGCAGTTCTACTCCATCCTATAGGGTCATTATGAGTTGGAATTGACTCGATGGAAACAGTTTTTGTGTGTGTGTGTGTGTGTTTTAGGGATATTAGGGGACCTGCCCAAGATGGCACAGCCAAGTGGAAGAGGTGAGATTCGAAAACAAAGATCTGTCTGAATCTCAGTGTGAATTCAGTCCTGCCCGAATTTTAATCTCAATCTGTCAGCCTCTGTATCTGCTCTGTCTCTCTCCCTCCCTTTTCTCTCTCTCCCTTTTCTGTCTTCTCTCCTTCCCTCCCTTTCTCCCTCCTTCCCTCTTTCCTTCTTTTCTTTCCTCCTCTGTTCCTCTTCCCCGTCTCTCTTTCTTCCTCTTTCCCTTCTCTCTCTCTCTCACACACACGCATAAACATTTCTACTCGTGATTCTTTGCCTGCCTTTGACTTCTCCCTCCTCCTGATCTCGTTTGTTCTCTGTCTCTGTCATTCGGTTGCTCTGCTCCATCTTGGTCTTTCTCCTGCTCCCTCTCCCTCTCTCTCTCTTTCAGTCTCTGTCTATTTCTGGGTCTCCTGCTCTGTCCATCCCTCCTCCTGCCTCCTCATCTGTGGACATTGTGTTTCTCCTCCTCCCTCTCTCCTTACAAGAGTCATCAGAGAAGCTCTGCCAACTGCTTTTTTTTTTTTATTGTTGTTGACGATATACACAGCAAAACATACACCAATTCAACGATTTCTACATGTATAGTACAGTGACATTGATTATATTCTTCAAATTGTGCAGCCCTTCTCACTCTCCTTTTCTGATTTGTGCCTCTCCTGTTGAGATAAACTCTCTTCCCCGTAAGCTTCCTATCTAACCTTTTGAGTTGCTGTTAACAGTCTGATCCAATATAGTAAATTTTTAAGGAGCCCTGTTGGTACAGTGGAAACCATGGTGGCATACTGGTTAAGAGCTACAGCTGCTAACCAAAAGGCTGGCAGTGTGAATCTACCAGGTGCTCCTTGGAAACTGTATGAGGGCAGTTCTACTCTGTCCTATAGGGTCACTATGAGCCGGAATCAACTCCATGGCAACGGGTTTTTGGTTTGGTGGTACACTGATTAAGCGCTTGGCTGCTAACTGAAAGATTGGCAGTTGGAACCCACCAGCTGCTCCGTGGGAGCAAAATGTGACAGTCTGCTTCCGTAAAGATCACAGCCTTGGAAATCCTATGGGGCAGTTCTACTCTGTCCTATAGATAGGGTTGCTATGAGTCAGTATTGACTCCATGGCAATGGGGTATAGCAAATTCTTTAAAGGTGCACAATGTTTATGGCGGACATTCTTTATTAGTTAAGCTAGACTCTTATTTGGTTTAAAGAGGGCTTCAGGGGATGCTCATGGTTTCAGGGTATCTGAAAACTGCTTTTGAGTGAGAGGCAGAGGGATACGTGTGCTGAGCCCCTCCTCCCTGCTTTCTCTGTTGGGGATTAGAATCCCCCTCTGCTCAGCCCTGCAGCCCTCACCCCCAGTTTGCAGAATCTGTCCGTGGGAGCCTGGGCCTGTGGCCTGGCCGATGCAGGAAGCAGGTAAGGTGTTTTCTGGATGGACTGAACCTAACCTTAGTGCCAAGGCCTCCCCTTGCGCTCGTTAACCAGTTTACACTTGACAGTGGCCCACTGTGCCTATGAAAAACACTTTAATACCCATTATCTTAATCTTCAGAACTACAATGTGAGGCAGGTTGAACAAGTTTAATTCTTCTCTTATTACAGAAGGAAGGATGGGAAACTTGAGGGCCTACTCGGTGCCAGCTGCTAAACCTTTCTCTCACCTGTAAGGCTCACACCAGCACTCCTGCTGGCTCATATAGGGCGCCTTTGCGCAAGTTAGGAAAAGGAGCCCTGTCCTTCACACACTTTCCTGCTAGCTGCTGGACAGTGTAATCATAAAGATACAAATCTGTGGTATGATGATGGGAATGGTGCCCCCTGGAGCTGTGCAGTGCAATCTGTACCAATGTACATGGCGGCTCTAAACCACAAGCCACACCAAAACCAAACCCAGTGCCGTCGAGTCGATTCCGACTCATAGCGACCCTAGAGAACAGAGTAGAACTGCCCCACAGAGTTTCCAAGGAGCGCCTTGCGGGCTCGAACTGCCGACCCTTTGGTTAGCAGCCATAGCACTTAACCACTGTGCCACCAGGGTTTCCCCACAAACCCCAAGGCAGGGGTTATTGCCTGACTTTTGCAGATGAGGGTACTCATTCTGTTTCTACGATCTTAAAACAGTGACTCAATGGCAACGAGTTTGGCTTTTTTTTGTTTTTTTAAATTTGTATTGTGCTTTAAGTGAAAGTTTACAAATCAAGTCGGTCTCATACAAAAATTTATATACACCTTGCTATATACTCCTAATTGCTCTCCCCCTAATGAGACAGCACACTCCTTCCCTCCACGCTCTCTTTTCGCATCCATTCGGCCAGCTTTTGACCCCCTCTGCCCTCTCATCTCCCCTCCAGACAGGAGATGCCAACATAGTCTCAAGTGTCTACTTGACCCAAGAAGCTCACTCTTCACCAGTATCATTTTCTATCCCATTGTCCAGTCCAATCCCTGTCTGAAGAGTTGACTTTGGGAACGGTTCCTGTCTTGGGCTAACAGAAGGCCTGGGGGCCATGACCACCGGGGTCCTTCTAGTCTCAGTCAGACCATTAAGTCTAGTCTTTATATGAGAATTTGGGGTCTGCATCCCACTGCTCTCCTGTTCCCTCAGGGGTTCTTTGTTGTGTTCCCCGTCAGGGCAGTCATTGGTTGCAGCCACGCACCATCCAGTTCTTCTGGTCTTAGGCTGATGTAGTCTCTGGTTTATGTGGCCCTTTGTGTCTTTTGGGCTCATAATCACCTTGTGTCCTTGGTGTTCTTCATTCTCCTTTGATCCAGGTGGGTTGAGACCAATTGATGCATCTTAGATGGCTGCTTGCTAGCGTTTAAGACACCAGATGCCACTCTCCAAAGTGGGATGCAGAATGTTTTCTTAATAGATTTGATTATGCCAATTGACTTAGATGTCCCCCAAAACCATGGTTCCCAAAACTCTGCCCCTGCTACGCTGGCTTTCAAAGCATTCAGTTTATTCAGGAAACTTCTTTGCTTCTGGTTTAGTCCCGTTGTGCTGACCTCTCCTGTACTGTGTGTTCTCTTTCCTTTCACCTAAAATAGTTCTTATCTACTATCTAATTAATGAATACTCCTCTCCCTCCCTCACCACTCTCATAACCATCAAAGAATATTTTCTTCTCTGTTTAAACTATTTCTCGAGTTCTTATAATAGTGGTCTTACACAATATCTGTCCTTTTGCAACTGACTAATTTCACTCAGCATAATGCCTTCCAGATTCCTTCATGTTATATTTCACAGATTCATCACTGTTCTTTATCTTTATTCCATTGTGTGAATATACCATAATTTATTTATCCATTCATCTGTTGATGGGCACTTTGGTTGCTTCCATTTTTTGCTATTGTAAACAGTGCTGCAATGAACATGGGTGTGCATATACCTGTTCGTGTAAGGGCTCTTATTTCCCTAGGATATCAAGGAGTGGGATTGCTGGATCTTTTGGTAGTTCTATTTAAAGCCTTTTAATAAAGCACCAAATCGATTTTCAAAGTGGTTGTGCCATTTTACATTCCCACCAGCAGTGTATAAGTGTTCTGGTCTCTCCACAACCTCTCCAATATTTATTATTTTGTGTTTTTTGGATTAGTGGGAGTGAAATGGAATCTCATTGTAGTTTTGCTTTGCATTTCTCTAATGGCTAATGATTGTGAGCATTTCCTTATGTATCTGTTAGCTACCTGAATGTCTTCTTTAGTGAAGTGCCTGTTTATATCTTTTGCCCATTTTTTAATGGGTTATTTGTAGTTGAGTTTTTCCAGTATCATGTAGATTTTAGAGATCAGGAGCTGATCGGAAATGTCATAGCTAAAAACTTTCTCCCAATCTGTAGATAATCTTTTTACTCTTGTGGTGAAGTCTTTAGATGAGCATGGGTGTTTGATTTTTAGGAGCTCCCAGTTATCTGGTTTCTCTTCTGCATTGTTAGTAATGTTTTCTATACTGTTTTTGCCATGTACGAGGGCTCCTAACGTTGTCCCTATTTTTTCTTCCATGATCTGTATCGTTTTAGATTTTATATTTAGGTCTTTGATCCATTTTGAGTTCGTTTTTGTGCGTGGAGTGAGGTATGGGTCTTGTTTCATTTTTTTTTGTAGGTGGATATCCAGTTATGCCAGCACCATTTGTTAAAAAGACTCTCTTTTCCCCATTTAACTGACTTTGGGCCTTTGTCAAATATCAACTGCTTATATGTGGATGGATTTATGTCTGGATTCTCAATTCTGTTCCATTGGTCTATGTGTCTGTTGTTGTACCAGTACCAGGCTGTTTTGACTACTGTGGCTGTATGATAGGTTCTAAGATCAGGTAGAGTGAGGCCTCCCACTTTTTTCTTCTTTTTCAGTAATGGTTTAGTTATCTGGATCCTCTTTCCCATCCATATGATGTTGGTGATTTGTTTCTCCATCTCATTAAAAAATGTCATTGGAATTTGGATTGGAATTGCATTGTATCTATAGATCGCTTTTGGTAGAATAGACATTTTTATAACGTTAAATAGTCCTATCCATGAGCGAGGTATGTTTTCCCACTTATGTAGGTCTCTTTTGGTTTCTTGCAGAAGTGTTTTGTAGCTTTCTTTGTATGAGTCTTTTACATCTCTGGTAAGATTTATTCCTAAATATTTTATCTTCTTGGGGGCTATTGTAAATGGTACTGATTTGATGATTTCCTCTTTGATGTTCTTTTTGTTGGTGTAGAGGAATCCAACTGATTTTTGTATGTTTATCTTGTATCTCGATACTCTGCTGAACTCTTCTATTAGTTTCAGTAGTTTTCTGGAGGATTCCTTAGGGTTTTCTGTGTATAAGATCACGTCATCTGCAAGTAGAGATACTTTTACTTCTTCCTTGCCAATCTGGATGCGCTTTATTTCTTTATCTAGCCTAATTTCTCTGGCTAGGACCTCCAGCTCAATGTTGAATAAGAGTGGTGATAAAGGGCATCGTTGTCTGGTTCCTGATCTCAATGGGAATGTTTTCAGGCTCTCTCCATTTAGGGAGATGTTGGCTGTTGGCTTTGTATAAATGCCCTTATTATGTTGAGGGATTTCCTTCTATTCCTATTTTGCTGAGAGTTTTTATCATGGATTGGTGTTGAACTTTGTCAAATGCCTTTTCTGCATGAATTGATAAAATCATGTGATACTTGTCTTTTGTTTTATTTACATGATGTTGTTGTTGTTAGGTGCCTACACAAAAGAATGAAACACTGCCCGGTCCTGAGCCATCCTTACAATTGTTGGTATGCTTGAGCTCATTGTTGCATCCACTGTGTCAATCCACCTCGTTGAGGGCCTTCCTCTTTTCCGCTGACCCTGTACTCTGCCAAACATGATGTCCTTCTCCAGGGACTGATCCCTCCTGACAACATGTCCAAAGTATGTAAGACGCAGTCTCGCCATCCTTGCTTCTAAGGAGCAGTCTGGTTGTACTTCTTCTAAGACAGATCTGTTCATTCTTTTGGCAGCCCATGGTATATTCAATATTCTTCACCAACACTACAATTGAAAGGTGTCAATTCTTCTTCGGCCTTCCTCATTCATTGTCCAGCTTTCACATGCATATGATGTGATTGAACATACCACGGCTTGGGTCAGGTGCACCTTAGTCTTCGAGGTGACATCTTTGCACTTCAACACGTTAAAGAGGTCCTTTGCAGCAGTTTTACCCAATGCAATGCGTCTTTTGGTTGCTTGACTGCTACTTCCATGGCTATTGATTGTGGATCCAAGTAAAACAAATCCTTGACAACTTCAATCTTTTCTCTGTTTATCATGATGTTGCTTATTGGTCCAGTTGTGAGGATTTTTGTTTTCTTTATGTTGAGGTGCAATCCGTACTGAAGGCTGTGGTCTTCGAATTTCATCAGTAAGTGCTTCAAGTCCTTTTCACTTTCAGCAAGCAAGCTTGTGTCATCTGCATAACGCAGGTTGTTAATGAGTCTTCCTCCAATCCTGATGCCCTGTTCTTCTTTATATAGTCCAGCTTCTCGTATTATTTGCTCAGCATACAGATTGAATAGGTGTAGTGAAAGAATACAACCCTGAAACACACCTTTCCTGACTTTAAACCAATCAGTATTCCCTTATTCTGTCCAAACAACTGCCTCTTGATCTATGTAAAGGTTCCTCATGAGCACAATTAAGTGTTCTGGAGTTCCCATTCTTCGCAATGTTATCCATAGTTTGTTATGATCCACACAATCGAATGCCTTTGCATAGTCAATTTGTGTGATGGATTACATTAATTGTTTTTCTAATGTTGAACCATCCCTGCGTAACTGGTATGAATCCCACTTGGTCATGGTGAATTATTTTTTTCATATGTTGTTGAATTCTATTGGCTAGAATTTTGTTGAGGATTTTTGCATCTAATTTCATGAGAGATATAGGTGTGTAATTTTCTCTTTTTGTGATGTCTTTGCCTGGTTTTGGTATCAGGCATGTGCTGGCTTCATAGAATGAGTTTGGGAGTATTCCACCCTTTTCTATTCTCTGAAATACCTTTAGTAGTAGTGGTGTTAACTCTTCTCTGAAAGTTTGGTAGAACTCTGTAGTGAAGCTGTCTGGACCAGGCCTTTTCTTTGGGGAGTGTTTTGATTACCTTTTCAATCTCTTCTTTTGTTATGGGTCTAGTTAGTCTACCTCTGTTTGTGTTGGCTTAGGTAGTGTGTTTCTAGGAATTCATGCATTTCTTCCAGGTTTTCAAATTTGTTAGAATATAATTTTTCATAGTAATCTGATATGATTCTTTTAATTTCAGTTGGGTCTGTTGTAATATCGCCCATTTCATTTCTCATTCGGGTTTTTTGCTTCCTCTCCTGTTTTTCTTTTGTCAGTTTGGCCAGTGGCTTATCAATTTTATTGATTTTTTCAAAGAACCAGCTTTTGGTCTTGTTAATTCTTTCAATTGTTTTTCTGTTTTCTATTTCATTTAGTTCAGCTCTAATTTTTATAATTTGTTTCCTTCTGATGTCTGAGGGTTTCTTTTGTTGCTCTCTTTTTATTTGTTCAAGTTGTAGGGATAATTCTTTGATTTTGGCCCTTTCTTCTTTTTGTATTTGTGCATTTATTGGTATAAATCGACCTCTGAGCACTGCTTTCACTGTGCCCAAATAGTTCTGATAGGAAGTGTTTTCATTCTTGTTGGATTCTATGATTTCTTTATTCCATCCTTAATGTCTTCTATAACCCAGCCTTTTTTGAGTAGGGTATTGTTCAGTTTCCAAGTGTTTGATTTCTTTTCCCTGATTTTCCTGTTATTGATTTCCACTTTTATGGCCTTATGGTCAGAGAAGATGCTTTGTAATATTTCAATGTTTTGGATTCTGCCAAGAGTTGCTTTATGACCTAATATGTGGTCTATTCTAGAGAATGTTCCATGTGCGCTAGAAAAGACAGCATAGCGTAGTGGGTTGCTGTTGGGTAGAGTGTTCTGTATATGTCTACAAGGTCAAGTTGGTTGATTGTGGCATTTAGGTCTTCTGTGTCTTTATTGAGCTCCTTTCTATATGTCCTGTCCGTCACCGAAAGTGGTGTGTTGAAGTCTCCTAGTCTAACTGTGGAGCTGTCTATCTCACTTTTCAATGCTGTTAGAGTTTGTTTTATGTATCTTGCAGCCCTGTCATTGGGTGCATAAATATTTAATATGGTTATATCCTCCTGGTATATTGTCCCTTTAATCATTATATAGTGTCCTTCCTTATCCTTTGTGGTTGATTATATTTTAAAGTCCATCTTGTCAGAAATTAATATTGCCAGTCTTGCTCTTTTTTGTTTGTTGTTTGCTTGATATATTTTTTTCCAACCTTTGAGTTTTAGTTTGTTTGTGTCTCTAAGTCTAAGGTGTGTCTCTTGTTGGTAGCTTATAGATGGATCATGTTTTTTACCCATTCTGCCACTCTCTGTCTCTTAGTTGGTACATTAGTCCATTTACATTCAGTGTAATTATGGATAGGTATGAAATTAGTGCTGTCACTTTGATGTCTTTGTGTGTTGTAGACGGTTTCTTTTTCCCACTAAATTTTTTCTGCTGAGTAGTTTATCTGTATATATTGTCTTTTCCTCTTATTTGTTGTTGATTTTGTTTCTGCTTTCTCTATTTTTTTCTTGTATTTTATTTTGATGTGTAAGATAGTTTGTCTCCTTTGTGGTTACTTTAATATTTACCCCTATTTTTCTAAATTTAAACCTAACTTTAATTTTCTTATGTTGCCTTGTCTTCCTTTCCATATGAAAGATCTATGACTACGTTTCTTAGTCCCTCTTTTTTGTTTTAATGTTGTCTTCTTTTACATAATAACATCGCTGTTTCCCTGTTTAGAGTGTTTTTTTAATCTTGATTTATTTTTGTGATTTCCCTGTCTGGGTTGACATCTGGTTGCTCTGTCAAGTGTTCTAGCCTTGGGATGATACCTGGTATTATTGATTTTCTAACCAAAGACTCCCTTTAGTATTTCTTGTAGTTTTGGTTTGGTTTTTCATGAATTCCCTAAACTTCTGTTTATCTGGAATTATCCTAATTTCACCTCCATATTTTAGAGACAGTTTTGCTGAATATGTGATTTTTGGCTGGGAAAATTCTTCCTTCGTTTCTTTATATAAGTCATCCCATTGCCTTCTTGCCTGCATGGTTTCTGCCGAGTAGTCCGAGTTGATTCTTATTGACTCTCCTTTGTAGGTGACTTTTCCTTTATCCCTAGCTGCTCTTAAAATTCTCTTTATGTTTGGTTTTGGCAAGCCTGATCATAATATATCTTGATGACTTTCTTTTAAAATCTACCTTATGTGGAGTTCGATGAGCATCTTGGATAGATATCCTCTCATCTTTCATGATATCAGGGAAGTTTTCTGCCAACAAATCTTCAACAACACTCTCTGCATTTTCTGTTATCCCTCCCTGTTCTGGTACTCCAATCACTTGTAGGTTATTTGTCTTGATAGAGTCCCACATAATTCATAAGTTTTCTTCATTTTTTAAAATTCTTTTATCTGATTTTTCTTCAATATATTGGTGCCAAGTGCTTTATCTTCAAGTTAACTAATTCTTCCTTCCACTTGCTCAATTCTGCTCCTCTGACTTTCTATTGAGTTGTCTAATTTTGTAATTTTATTGTTAATCTTCTGAATTTCTGATTGCTGTCTGTCTATGGATTTTTCCAGCTTGTTGAATTTTTCCTTATGCTCCTGAATAACCTTTTTAATTTCTTCAGCTGCTTTATCTGTGTGTTCCTTGGCTTGTTCTGAGTATTACCTGATTTCTTTCCTGACGTCTTGAAGTGTTCTGTATATTAATCTTTTATATTGTAGATCTGGTAATTCCAGGAATACACTTTCATCTAGAAGATCCCTTGATTCTTTATTTTGAGAGCTTGTTGAGGTGATCATGGTCTGTTTCTTTATGTGACTTGTTATTGACTGTTGCCTGTGAGCCATCTATAAGTTATTGTATTAGTTTATGCTTGCTTACTGTGCTGTAGCTTCTTGCTTTGTTGTTTTGATATGCCCAAATGGGTTGCTTGAGGTAGCTAGATTATTTTCACCTTTGAAGCTCTGAAGTCCTGTCACCAGATGGCTAGAGTTGTTATCAGGTATATCAGTCTAGAAGTCCATTCACGTTTCTTGTATGGATTCAGCTCAGGTGTCCAGATAGCTGATCATCAAGTGTGTGGTACAGGCTCTGTCCTATAGTCTTAGAGGGGCAGGGGTGATTGGTGTAGGTACTGGTGTCTGGTTGCAGTAGGGGGTCACACTCTGAACAAGGCAGAGGGCTGAGAATCGTCCCCCAAGTGTCTCTGAGGAAAGCGTGTCCCTCTTCCTAGGGTGTACAGGTGGGTGGGTTCTGCAGATGGACCATGGGCACCCAAAGTTTTTGGTTGTAGAGTGTGGGAGGTACCAGTTATCCTTGGACCCCTGTCATGGGTGGCTGGGTGACCTGAGTGGAGCCACCAGTCCTTAGGCCCCTGATGTGGGTAGGTGAGGACCCTGTTTAATAGACAAAGTGGTGTCAAACATCAAACACCCACCCTTCTACCGCACAGCTTAAACAGTTGTAGTCTGCCAACAAGGGCCTATTCTCCTGAAATAGGCCCACAGAGGTCCTTGCAGGGGGGAAAGGTACTCAAAGTCCACAGACCCTTTATGCCTGGACAGGAGTCACTTCTATTCTGAGTTCCCCAGGTTAGTGGAGCTGGCAAATTATCTTTTCTACCAATTGCAAATTCATTTCTTCTCACCCCTGTGCCTCTAAGGCTGTAGGACAGAACCTGTAGCACACACTTGATGATCAGCTACCTGGATACCTGAGGTGAATGCATAAAAGAAAAATGAATGGGCCCCTAGACTGATATACCTGATAACAACTCTAGCTATCTGGTGACAGGATGTCAGAGCTTCAAAGGTAAAAATAAGCTAGCTCACTCAAGAAACCCATTTGAGCATATCAAAACAAAATAATGCAAGAAGCTAGGATACAGTAAGCCGGGAGGATGGCTCTAGGGACTCAACAGGGCCTATCTGAGGCCCAGGAAAATCAACAGCTGTTGAAGTTGGCTTGGGAGCAGGGTGGGGGGGGGGTGTGGTAAAATATATGCAAGTACTGAGCTTTTGCCGAGAGCACTGTTCTTCTCTGGTTCCAGAGGTATGAGTAGGCTGTGTGTCTGGCTGCTTCTTCCTGAGGAAACTGTGGCCGAATACTAGTACCAGCCCACCACAGCTGCTCCTGGGAATGGTGCCTGAGGGCTCCCTGCGATTCAGGTCGGGTAGCTCCTCTCCGCTTCTGAACCATCTCTTTCTCCCCCTGCTGCTCTGTTCATTTTCTAACTTTGCCTTTGATGTTCAGAGCTCCTAGCTGGTCATAAGTATACTCGTTTCACTTGTTTTCTCAGGTCATTGTTATAAGAGGGCTCACCAGAAGCATCTGTCTATTCCGGCATCTTGGCCCCACCTCCCAGCTTTTTTGGTTTTAGTGGCTATTTTAGGAGCCCTGGTGGCACAGTGGTTAAGCACTCGATGGCAAATGGCTCATATGAGTTGGAACTGACTCGATGGCCCTAACAACAACGATGGCTCCTTTGGAGCTCTGGTGGTGCAGTGTTTAAAAGCTAGGCTGCTAACCAAAAGGTTGGCAGTTCGGATCTACCAGCCGCTCCTCGGAAACCCTATGGGACAGTTCTACTCTGTCCTATAGGGTCGCTATGAGTCAGAATCAACTCAACAGCAACGAGTTTGGTTTTTTTGGTTTTGGTGTCTCTTTTAGGAGCCCTGGTGGCTAAGCGCTCGGCTGCTAACCCAAAGGTCAGTGGTTCAAACCCACCAGTCAGCTACTCTCCAGAAGAAAGATGTAGCAACATGCTTCCATAAAGATTAACCCAGTAAAAAAAACCCAGTGCCATAAAGATTACAGCCTTGGAAACCCTATGGGGCAGTCCTGCTCTGTCCTGTAGAGTCACTATGAGTCGGAATTGACTTGATGGCAATTTTTTTTTGGTGGTTAATGACTCTTTTAAGGAGCCTGGTGGTACAACAGTTAAGTGCTTCTTGGCTGCTATTGAAAGCTTGGCAGTTTGAACCCATCACTGGCTCCACAGAAGAAAGGCCTGGCAATCTGCTCCTGTAAAAATTACAACCTAGAAAACCCTGTGGGGCAGCTCTACTCTGTCACATGGGGTTGTTATGGGTTGAAGTCAACTCAACAGCACCCAACAACAACAATGGCTCTTTTAGACTGTCCCTGGGTGGTGCAAATGTTTAACATGCTTGGCTGCTAACCAAAAGATTGGAGGTTACAGTCCATCCAGAGGCACCTTGAAAGAATGGCCTAATGATCTACTTCTGAAAAGTCAGTTCTGCTCTGACACATAAGGGGATGCCATGAATGGAGCTGACTTCGTGGCAACTGTTGTTTTTTTAGATAGCTCTTTTAACACCTGGTAGCTTTTGACCAGTAAAAAGCAGGTAAGACCTTCCCTACGACGAGTTAGCTTGCTTATACAGTGGAGACGCTCCTAGAATGTCAATAACAAATGAAGAATTTGTTGATCAAGTTCTATTTTAGCAGCTGTAACTCAAATCTTGTTGGTGACGTAGTTGCTGCTAAATGGATGACTGGATCCTCATTTACTTGGCCCTCCTGTGCCAGGTCCATTCTTTGCTTCAACTTTGTGACTTGTTTGTCACCAGTGGCTGAGAATTTGAGCACACCTCAAGTTTAAACTTCTCTCCCTTTAATTTCCCTTTGCTTGTTTTATTATCTACTTAAGGAGCCCTGGTGGAGCTGTGATTAAAGTGATCGACTGCTAACCTAAACCTTGGTGGTTAGAAACCACCAGCAGCTCCTAGGGAGAAAGTTGTGGCAGTCTATTTCCATAGAGATTTATAGTCTTGGAAATCCTATGGGGTCATTATGAGTCGGAATCAACTCAACAGCAGTGGGTTTGGTTTTTTGGTTTTACAGTGTTAGGCATTTTAGCTTGTGGTCTTGTGTATGTCTTTGTACCTATCTTGAGTTCTTTGGCAGGAGATAAGTAAATTTGATTTAAATGTGTCAGGTTAGTTGAAAGCAAAGTTCACCTCTGCAACCCAGAGAGGATCCCACAAAGATGTATTGGTTTTATCAAGTTTCCTGTTACTTGGCTGCCCTCACACCCTCAGAGACTGACTGAAAGATGGAATGCATGAGCAAATGAATAAACGAACATCTTGGAGCAGACCAGAGGGTTGCAAACTGTGATCCATGGAGCCTTAGGGCTTCTGTGGACAGTGAGACTGCCAGTAGTCAATATTCAAGGCCCCAGGTTACTAGCTTCTACTGGAGCCTTCATAGGTATTGGAGGAAGCACAGCCAGAATGCTCCGTAGGAACAAAGATGGAGAGACTGTCTAGTTTACTTTGAACATGTCATCAGGAGGAATCAATTGCTGGAGAAGGACATTGTCATGGATTGAACTATGTCCTTCAAAAAATGTGTGTATGAATTTGGCTGATATGACTCCTGATAGTGTGTGATTTTCCTATATGTTGTAAATCCTGCCTCTATGATGTTAATGAGGGAGGATGGCTGGCAGTTGTGTTAGTGAGGCAAGGCTCAATCTACAAGATTAGATTGTGTCTTGAGGCAATCTCTTGAGATATAAAAGAGAGAAGCAAGCAGAGAGATAGGGAGACATCATACCACCAAGAAAGCAGTGCCAGGAGCAGAGTGCATCCTTTGGACCCAGGGACCCTGCTCAGTGAAGCTACTGGTCTGGGGGAAGATTGATAAGAAAGCAGACAGAGAGAAAGCCTTCCCCTGGAGCTGACACCCTGAATTTGGGCTTTTAGCCTACTTTTTTTTTGTTGTTTTTTTACTGTGAAGAAAGAAATTTCACTTTGTTAAAGCCATCCACTTGTGGTATCTCTGTTATAGCAACACTAGATAACCAAGACAGACATCACGCTTGGTAAACTAGAGGGTCAGTGAAAATGAGGGAGACCCTCAGCGACATGGATTGACATAGTTATTGCAACAACCAGCTCAAACATAGCAATGATTGTGAGGATGGCGCAGGACTGGGCAACATTTTGTTCTGTTATACATAAGGTCACTATGAGTCAAAGCCGACTTGACAGTACCTAACAACAACAGCAAAGAAAATCAGAGCCATCTGTTTCTCCTGTTTTATCTATGGATTGGGCTTCTACATGAGATTGAAGAAAGGGTTTCACAATTAAAGGCAGTCTAAAAAACCCCAGAAGTAAATAGTCTTTGGAGTTCTTTCAAGTCCTAAAAGTCTGTGGTTGTACCTTCCCCTTTTGAGCTTTTCTTTGGGAAAGGGCAACACTTAGAGCGTCACCCCTGTGCTCTGGGGCCTGTCCCTTCAAGGACCCCAAGATCTTCAGCTCAGGGCCTGTGCCAGGGTGAGGCAAACTGGGCACCTGGGACCCAGAATTAAGAAAGCACCCACTCTCAGGGCCAGGCAAGTGTGCATGCTGCACTTCTGGAATGAATGCCTCCTTAAACTTTGCTCCCTAGGCACCTGGCTTGCCTCACCTTGACGTGGGCCTTATTTCAGTTGTCTTTTTTCCCTCCTGTATTTCACTTCCCTGAATCTTTTTTTAAATTTTTATTATTTTACTTTAGACGAAGGTTTACAGAACAAACTAGCTTCTTATTAAACAATTAATACACATATTGTTTTGTGACATTGGCCACCAACCCCACGACATGTCAACAATCTCCCTTTCTCAACCTTGGGTTCCCTACTAGCAGCTTTCCTGTCCCCTTCTACCTGCTAGAACTTGCCCCTGGGCTGGTGTGCCCCTTTAGTCTCGTTTTGTCTTATGGGCCTGTCTAATCTTTGAAGGGTGAACTTCAGGAGTAGCTTCATTACTGAGCTAAAATGGTGTCGGGGGGCCATGCTCTCATGGTTTCTCCAGGCTCTGTCAGGCCAGTAAGTCTGGTCTTTTTTTGAGTTAGAATTTTGTTTTGCATTTTTCTGCAGCTCTGTCTAGGACCCTTTATTGTGGTCCCTGTCAGAGCAGTCAGTAGTGGTAGCCGGGCACCATCTAGTTGTGCTGGACGCAGCCTGGTGGAGGTTGTGGTAGCTGTGGTTCATTAGTCCTTTGGACTAATCTTCCTCTTGTGTCTTTGGTTTTCTTCATTCTCCCTTGCTCCAAATGTGGTGAGACCAGTGGAGTATCTTAGATGGCTGCTCACAAACGTTTAAGACCCAGACTACTCACCAAAGTAGAACGTAGAACATTTTCTTTATAAGCTATGTTATGCCAGTTGAGGTAGATATTCTCCCAGACCATGGTCCCCATAGCCCTCAGTCCAATAATTCGGTCCCTGTGGGAGTTTGGATGTGTCTGTGGAGCTTCTATGACCTTGCCTTGGGCAAGTTGTGCTGGCTCCCCCAGTGTTGTGTACTGTCCTACCCTTCACCAAAGTTACCACTTATCTATTGCCTATTTAGTGTTTTTCCATTCCCACCCCTCCCCTCCCTGTGTAAACCTTTTCATGAGTTTTTATAATAATGGTCTCATATTGACTTATTTCACTCAGCATAATGCTCTCCTAATTTGTCCATGTTGTGAGATGCTTCGAAGATTCGTCTTTGTTCTTATCATTGCGTAATACTCCATTGTGTGTATGTACCACAGTTTGTTTACCTATTCGTCTATTGATGGGCATCTAGGTTGTTTCCATCTTTTTGCTATTATGAACAATGCTACAATGAACATGGGTGTGCATATGTCTATTTGTGTGCTGGCTCCTGTTTCTCTAGGATATATTCCTAGGAGTGGGATAGCTGGATCATATGGTATTTCTATTTCCAGCGTTCTGAGGAAGTGCCATATTATTTTCCAAAATGGTTGTACCATTTTGCATTCTCCTGGAGCTGACACCAGCAGTGCGTAAGAATTCCAATCGCCCCACAGCCTCTCCAACATTTGTTATTTTATGTTTTTTTGATTCGTGCCAGAAATTTTGGGGTGAGATGGTATCTCATTGTGGTTTTGATTTGCATTTCTCTTAGAGATCTTGAGCACTTCCTCATGCGTCTTTTAGCCGCTTGAATGCCTTCTTTGGTGAAGTGTCTGTTCATTTCCTTTGCCCATTTCTTAATTGGATTATTTGTCTTTTTGTTGTAGAGGTGTTGGATTTTCTTGCAGATTTTAGAGATTAGAACTTTGTCTGATTTGTAACAGCCAAAATTTTTTTCCCAGTCTGTAGGTTCTCTTTTTACTCTTTTGGTGAAGTCTTTTGATGAGCATAAGCATTTAATTTTTAGAAGATTCCAGTTATCTAGCTTATCTTCTAGAGTTTTTGTGTTGTTAGTTATGGTTTGTACCCTGTTAATGCTGTGTATTAGGGCCTGTAGCATTGATCCTATTTTTTCTTCTATGATCTTTATAGTTTTTGGGTTTTTATTTAGGCCTTTGATCCATTTTGAATTAGCTTTTGTGTATGGTGTGAGGTATGGGTTCTGTTTCATTTTTTTGCAAATGGACATCCAGTTTTGCCAGCACCATTTGTTAAAAAGACTATGTTTTCCCCATTTGATGGACTTTGGGCCCTTGTCGAAGGTCAGGTGACTGTAGGTGGATGGATTTACATCGGGTTCTCAATTCTGTTCCATTGGTCAATGTATCTGTCATTGTACCAGTACCAGGCTGTTTTGGCTACCGTAGCTGTAGAGTAGGTCCTGTGGTCATATAGTGAGTGTCTTCTTACTTTCTTCTTCTTCTTCAATAGTGCTTTACTTATCTCCGTGGTCTCTTCCCTTTCCATATAAAGTTAATGATTAGCTTTTCCACCTCTTTAAAGAGTGCTATTAGTATTCGGATAGGGATTGCATTTGTAAATTGCTTAGGGTAGAATCCACATTTTCATAATTTTCAGTCTACTTATCTATGAGCTTGGTATGTTTTTCTATTTATGTAGCTCTCTTTTGGTTTCTTGTAGTAGTGTCCTGTAGTTTTCTTTGTACAGGTCTTTTACATCACTGGTTAGATTTATTCCTAAGTTTTTTTTTTTAGGGGCTATTATAAATGGTATTATTTTCCCGATTTCCTTTTCATTGTTCTCTTTATTGGTGCATAGGAATCCAGCTGATTTTTGTATGTTTACCTTTTATCGTGCTACTCTGCTGAATTTTTCTATTAGCTCCAGTTGTCTTCTCACGGAGCCTTTTGGATTTTGTTAGTATCATATCATCCACAACTAAGGACAATTTTACTTCTTCCTTACCAATTTGGATGCCCTTTATTTCTTTCTCTTGCCTTATTGCTCTAGCTAGAACTTCCAGCACAATGTTAAATAGATTTCCTGGATCTTTTGTCTTTCCAAGCATGATATCTTTCTCCAGGAATTGGTTCCTCTTGATAACTGTCTAAAGTAAGCAAGATGAACTCTCCCCATCCTTGCTTCTAAGGAGCATTCTGGCTGTATTTCCTCTAAGATAGATTTGTTTGTTCTTCTAGCAGTCTATGGTATATTCAATATTCTTTGCCAGGTAGTGTACAAAGATATATGCGAGACAACAAGATAAAAGCCCATGGTATATTCAATATTCTTTCTATTGATTTGAATGCATCAATTCTTCTTCAAATCTTTTAAATATGCTCAAATACCACTCATATTTGAAAAACAACCACCACCACAACAATCTGGACCTCACGCTCCCCTTTAGCTGTTGCCTGTCTCTCTCCTTCCCTTCTGTGCAATCCTTCTCTAAAAGGCTGCCTCCACTCCCTGCTTCTATTCCTTCATGCACCCCTCCCTCTTCAACCCACCCATCTCACACCAATCAACAGCTGTCATCAAGGTCATCAACATTCTCCATGTTGTTCAACCCATGGATATTTTCTCTCTTTCTTACTTATTCTGGCTTGTGTGAGATAATAGTGTCCTGGTTCTCCTCCTGGTTCTCAGAACACTTGTCCTCTGTCTTCTTTGCAGGTTGATTGTCTTTTTATTGTTGTTGTTGTTATTAGCTGCCATCAAGTCAGCTCCTGACTCATGGTGATTGGACTCTTGTGATCCATAGGATTTTCACTGGCTGATTTTTGGAAGTAGATCTCCAGGCCTTTCTTCCTAGTCTGTCTTCCTAGTCTGGACATTCCACTGAAACCTATTTGGCATCCTAGCAGCACAAGCCTCCACTGACAGACGGATGGTAGCTGAACTTGAGGTGTATTGGCTGAGAATCAAACCTGGGCCTCCCTTATGGAAGGTGAGAATTTTACCACTGGACCACCAGACCTGGCATTAAATATTGACATCCGTCTACATTATCATCCCCGGTTATGCCTTCACTTACCACCTGTATCCCATGTCTCATAATTTATATCTGTAGCTCAGACCTCTCTGCTGCACTCCAGACCAATGTAGAAACTGTCACTTGTCATCCCTATTTGGCTGTCTCCAGTGTACCACAAAATCCACATGTTCAAAACTGAACTCATGATCTCAGTCTCCTCACTTTTCCTCCTCATCCCCAAATACCTTGTCCAGTTTTGTCTGTCCCTTAAATATTTTTCAAATCAACAGGTAGGTAACGTGGAAGAATGTAGGTGTGTCATAGTGGGAGGAGTTGTGGAGATTTTTGTGACACCCCCCCCCTTAAATTCCAAGGAAGGGGAAAATTATTTAATTGTTAAACATATGACAGGACTGTCAAAAGTAAGTTAAATGAGGCCCTCAGACACCCTTTTAACTCAGTAATGAAGTCACTCCTGAGGCTCAGCCAAAGATTAGACAGATTCATAAAACAAAATGAGACTAAAGGGGCACACCAGCTCAGGGGCAAGGACTAGAAGGCAGGAGGGGACAGGAAAGCTGATAACAGGGAACCCAAGGTCAGGAAGGGAGGGTGTTGACATGTCGTGGGGTTGTTAACCAATGTCATAAAAAAGTATGTGTACTAACTGTTTAATGAGAAGCTAGTTTGTTCTGTAAACCTTCATCTAAGGTACAATAAAAAAAAAAAAAAGGGAAACAAACAAAAAAAATAAGTTACATGAGGAACATAAGTTGTGAAACATGAGTCACTATTCTCTTCACCCTGAGATGCCATAGTCATGGCAAACTTTTCAATTTAAGCCCTATGGCAAAGTCTGCTGCCGATGATATTTGGTAATATCTGGTCAGCAAACTTCATCACATTCAAGAAAGCTCTCTGCTATCTCCCTATCTATTTCGCCAGTGGGAAGTTCTGCTGCTGAGTTGCAGGAGATACTCCTGAAGGTGGCAAATGAAGCAGATCTCTACTTTGCATAGGTTGTTCCACCTGCCTGGAGTGCTTTTCCCTGCTCCTCTTCCCTCTTCATCCCCTCACCATTCTCTTCACCTAAGTCTTAGTCCTTCTTTGGTTCTTAAGTAAAATATCACTTCCTCAGGGATGCCCAAAGGCCTCAAGTCCCCCTTTGTGCACCCTCATGGCCCTTGTGCTTGTTCTTCATGGCTCTAATCACGATTGTAACTTACTAATGAAACTGGGTTGTCTGTGGCCATCTTGGCATGACTGTCACCTCCTTCTACTGCAGAGCAGAAGCTGGAAGCTGCCATTTGCCAGAATCCTCTTCTTAGGATAGTTCCTGGTTAGAGTTGGCCAATGAGAAGTGCTCACAGGAGATATGGACCGTGGCAACAAAAGACAGCCATTGTTCTCCAGAGGCATTGTAGCCAGACATGTATGCAGATGTGAGGCTTGTAGCAGCTTCCAAGTGATAGAGATAGATAGCTGCCATTGAGTTGACTCTGACTCATGGTGACCCCATATACAATAGAACAAAATGTTGTCTGGTCCTGCATCATCTTCAAGATCGCTGGTGTGTTCAAGTCTATCATTGTGGCTGTGGTGCCAATCCACCTCACCAAGGACCTCCCTCACCCTTGCTGGCCTTCTGCTTCACCAAACTTGACGTTCTTCTCCAGCAATTGATCCTTCCTGCTGATGTGTCTAAAGCAGTCAAGTTGGACAATGTTCTGTTGTGATCCTTAAGGTTTTCATTAGCTGAATTTTGGAAGTAGACTGCCAGGCCTTTCTTCCTAGTCTGTCTTAGTCTGGAAGCTCTGCTAAAACCTGTTTACCATGGGCAACCCTGCTGGTATTTGAAATACTGGTGGCATAGCTCCTGGCATCATAGCGACACGCAAACCACCACAGTCTAGGTGAGCTTCCTGAGTATTATCTGTTTTAGGGATGTAGTATGAAGTAGCTCATGGGAGCTTGCCAGTGGCCTCTGGGTGAGCTCTTGAAAACCATCCCATTTGATGGTGGTGCTGCAGGCTTAGCTCATCAGAGGTGGCTTCCCTGTCCTTCATGCCCTCTGCTCTTCTAATAGTTGTGTCAGCCCCTGAATTCTTGTATTAAGTCCCTTCGTATTTGGAATACGTGGAGTGGCTTCTGTTTTCCTGATAAAGTACACTAATTATATGTATGAATGTGTGGTTAGAGCCAGCATCTTTATTGAGCATGGCTGTATCCCCAGATATGGGACTAAACTGAAATATAATCTTTATCATCCCATTTGACAGATTGGAAGACTGAGCCCAAGGTAGGTTACAAGATAGTGGCAGAGCTACCATCAAGCTGTTTCCTAGTGCATTCTTTCTTTGCCATGACAACAGTGGATATTGAAGAAACCGCTTAAAATCAAAACAGCTTTTGAGTCACTGTTTCAGTTGTTACCCCCCCACCCCCCAATCAAGATGCTAATCACACAGAAACCAAACCACAGGCTTCTCACTGATACAGTTGAATTATTATTGCCACTTTCCAGTTGACAAAATTATTTCTTATCTTTGTGTTTTACAGGTATAGCAATAAAAATTATTGTCAAGGGTATTATTACAGTTTTTAACTACTAACGGAATTATGATGTTTGCTGTAGTATCAGCAACAAAATGTACTCCCCACAATACCCGGGGACTTTTTATTTATTATCTCTGGGCTTTACAGTTACCAGAGCAATAAAATTCATACTCGCCAGGGTTATTACCATTTTCAACTACTAATGGAGTTATTTTTGCTTGTTTGTGGTGTTAAGCCATGGAATAAAACGTACTTCCCGTCATGAGCACTGCCATTTAATGTCTGTAAGCATCACCGTGAATGATCAATATAATAACAGAATCCCTTCAGCCACGGGCCTTTTTGTTTCTTTCACTGGGGGATCCCAGTTCATTAAGGGGGCATTTGGGGTGTTCATTCATTACACAAAGGAGCCCTGGTGGTGAAGTGGTTAAAGTGCTTGGTTGTTAATCAAAGGGTCGGCAGTTTGAACCCGCCAGTTGCTCTCTCCCTCTCAATGTTAGCCTGAGGATTAAAGGTGATTATTCTTGTAATGTGCTTGGGAAGATGCTTGGCACACAGTAGGTGTTCAATAAATGATAGTGATCGCTGTGTTTCTGCTGGTTGCTGCTGTTGTCATAACTAAGCCCCTTCTCTGAAAGTGCTTAAATACCGATCAGGGAAACAATTTACAAGTGTGACTTGTGCTATGCAGCTGGGAGAGGTTGGGGGACTTCCTGCTGAAGCTGCCCCCTAAGCTGAGCTCTGAAGGATGGGTGGTAGGTGCTACTCAGGGAGAAAAAGTGAGAAGGCTTTCCAGACAGGAAGAACAGCAAGTGCAAAGGTGTGAGGGTTAGTTTTATGTGTCAACTTGGCTAGGCTATGGTGCCCAGTTGTTTGGCCAAACACTAGTCTAGGTGTTGCTGTGAAGGTTTTTTGTAGATGTGAATAATATGTACAATCAATTGCCTTTAAGTAAAGGAGATTGTCCCCAATAATGGCGGTGAGCCTCATCCAATCAGTTGAAGGCTTTAAAAGCAAAAACTGAGGTTTCCCAGAGAGAAGGAATTCAGGCTCAAGACTGTAACATAGACGTCCTGCTGGGGTTTCCAACCTACTGCCTGCCCTAAGGATTTTGGACTTGCTAGCGCCCATACTTGCATGAGCTAATTCCTTAAAATCTCTCTCTCTCATTGGTTCTATTGTTTTGGTTTCTCTGGAGAACCCTGACTCATACAAAGGGCACAAAAGCCAATGAGAACAGAGTCCCTCTGGGTGGAGGGGACGAGTTAACAGAGAAAGAGAAGTGGGCTTCTCCATAGGCTGAGTGACCCCCACCAGGCAACTCTGTGACTTTGAACATCTCCCCAAGGTTCTTCCTTGTCAATGTGTGAAAAGCCATTAATAATAATGCATGGTGCTTGGAGAGCCTGCGGGCTGTCTTTGGATGAAAGAAAGCATTATCATATTAACTAATTACAGGAATTAAAATAAATTAATTAAATAAATGGCTTAATGAGATTAATGCATTTGTTGTTTAATTATCCATGACCGCTATTGATAATGGGTTCACTCTTAGGACAGGTGACAAGTCTGTCAGCTAGCAGAGGCAAATAAATCCACAAAGAAGTAGCATCGATAGGGCAGGGCAGAGGACAGTGTAATCCTCCTGGCCTTGTCCTGCAAAACCCCATGGTCAAAAAGGCCTGAATGTGGCCTGAGGGCATTTTTCCACCCCATCCTTTCAGAGCTTTGGTTTTTTCACCTTTAAAATGGGCCTGGGACTATCTTAACTCCCTATGCTTCAAACCAAACCAAACCTGTTGCCGCCAAATCGCTTCCTACTCCTAAGGACCCTATAGGACAGAGTAGAACTGCCCCATAGAATTTCCAGGGAATGGTTCGTGGATTTTTTTTTTCTTCTCAGGTTAAACTAATCTTCCTTTTCTTGGTTTAAAATGGGAACAAAACATGATTTCACCATCTCCCAATCCAGGGTGCCTAGCAGACTCACAAAATCCTTAATTGGCACCATTTTTGTTCTACTACACAAAATTCAAATAACCAGTTTCCAGTTTCATTTGTTGTGGAGCAGCCATAGGATCTAATTCTGGCCAAAACCCCCCAAAATCAAACCGATTTCGACTGGTAGTGACTTTATAGGACAGAGTAGAACTGACCACAGGGTTTCCAAGGAGCGGCTGGTAGATTCGAACTGCCGACCTTTTGGTTAGCAGCCAAATGCTTAACCATTACATCACCAGGGCCATCTTGGATCTTCCAAGGAATTCCTAAAGATCAATCAGAGGTATTCTTTTGCCACATAAAGATCTGCCCAATTGACATTTATTATTCAAACAGTACCTTGGGCTTTGATGCTCTGTCTTTGTGTGTGTGTGTGTGAAAATATAGATAATACATTTGCAATTTCAGCATTTTTCACCTGTACCATTCAGTGAGATCAATTACATTAAAGAACTCCTATAACTTAAGAAGTAAAAGACAGGAAACACAATTGAAAAATGGGCAAAGGACCTGAATAGACATTTTCACCAAAGAGAACATACAAATGGTCAATAAGCACATGAAAAGATGCTCAATGTCATTAGCCATTACCAAAACCAAACTTGTTGCTGTCGAGTCGATTCTGGCTCATAGCAGCCCTATAGGACAGAGTAGAAATGCCCCATAGGGTTTCCAAGGAGGGGCTGGTGGATTCCAACTGCTGACCTCTTGGCTAGCAGCTGAGCTCTTAACCACTAGCCATAAAAAAATTTTAGGAGATGCAAATCAAAACCACAGTGAGTTACTACTTCACTCCCACTAGGATGGCTAGTATTAAAACAAACCAAAAACAAAAAAACAGAAAATAACAAATGTTGGCGAGGATGTGGAGAAATCAGAATCATCGTCCATTGCTGGTGGGAATGCAAAATGGAGCAGCTGCTGTGGAAAGTGATTTGGTGGTTCCTCAAAAAGTTAAACATAGAGCTACCATATAACCCAGAAATTCCACCCTCAGATATATATCCAAAAGACTTGAAAGCAGTGATGCAAATAGAAACATGAACACCAGCGTTTATTGCAGCACTATTCACAAAAGGAGATGTGCATACTTTTATATTTTTCTTCTAGTGAAAAAGAATTTGGCATTTTGAGGTTCCCTGAAAACATTACGACTCCATTAAACTAGTTTCAAAGGCCAGGTACATCTGCCCTCCCCAGTACCTCAGAAAACAGTATTAAACAATTGAAAAAACAAAACTTGTTGCCGTTGAGTTGATTCGAACTCATCATAACCCCATGTGCTATAGACAAGAACAGCCACATAGGATTTTCTGGCTGTAATCTTTATGGAGGAGCCCTGGTGACACAGTGGTTAAGAGCTTGGCTGCTAACCAAAAGGTCGGCAGTTCAAATTCACTGTGGCTGATGGATTTGAACTGCCAACCTTTTTGGCTAGCAGCTGAGCTCTTAACCATTGTGCCATCAGGGATCCTATGCTTCAGTAACACATTTGCAACTAAGCCTAGGTTTTTCCAAAGCAGAGCCTGAGACAAAGGCTGGTGAGTGGGTCCTCTGGTCGTTGTCTGTCTCAGTAAATTCATCCACTTGGCCTTGGAAGTTGAAGTGCTCCACATGGTTGGAATCCACCATTTGCACAGAGCCACACAAGATCACCCTGACTTCTGACACAATTGCAAGTTTAGGGTCCTCAAGACCATTCTTACTTCTGACATCAATTGCAAGTTTGAGGGTCCCCAAGATCACCCTTAGGTTAGATAATTCACTAGAAGGACTCACAGAATTCACTGAGAGCTGTTATACTCATGGTTATGGTTTATTACAGGGAAATGATACAGATTAAAATTAGCTAAAAGAAGAGACACATGGGGCAGAGTCCAAGAAGGATACCCAATGAGAAGCCTTTGTTGTCCTTTCCCTGAGAATGTGACAACACACATGGAGTATTGCAACCATGGTTGTTCACTTGAGCCTTGGTGTTCAGAGTTTTTATTGGGGCCTCATTATGTAAGAATGACTGATTACCCATGTAGTTTATCTCAGTCTCTAGTCTACAGCCCCTTTAAGGGTGACTCAAATACCCCACCCTAAATCATGTTATTGGACTATTCAGTGTCACTCAAAGCTCCCATGCAAACAGAGTCACTCCTATGAGTCATGATATTCCAAAGGCTTAGAGATAAGAGCAAAGGCTGGACCTATTTTACCCAAAAACCAAACCCAGTGCTGTCGAGTCGATTCTGACTCGTAGAGACCCTATAGCGGCCCTATTTTTAGGCAAGTTTAAATTATTACCCAATGCCAAAGAAGTTCTAACATCTCCACCTCATCTATTATAGAACATTATTGAGGTCAGCCTTCAAGGAACCATCAAAAAGAGTGTTAGGATGAGTCCAAGTATCCTTGCCAGAACATTGGAACCCAGGTCACAGGTGGTTGTCCTCTATGCCAATAAATTCTCCCCTACCCATCTTTATATTTCACACCCCTTGGTGAAACACCTGTAAGGGCCTACTTTTTAGATGGGTTCTGCTGTTCTTTCAGTGTAAACTAATTCCTTCCAGAGCAGCAACTGTATTTCCATGCTTGCGCTGTGCAGAGACCTGACACCGTTTATCATCCTAAAAGTGATCAAGAGTTGTGGAGGCACATCTACAGAAGGACGAGCATCAACTTGTGAGGCACCAGCCTCAGGAAAGGTCTTCGTAGGGTCTCTAGGAAGGGGATGCTCTTTTTCTCTAAAGGGGGAGAGGATGTTTCTACCAGCCTGGCGGGTCCAGAGGAAACTGGGGTTCAATATCCTCAGACTAGTTCATCTCAACGTCCCCATTCTGAGTCTCAGGGTCCTGCAACCAACATTATATTTAATGGTGAAAGACTCAGTACTTCTCTAAGATCAGGAACAAGGCAAGAATATCTGCTCTCACTACTTTTATTCAATATAGCACTGCCAGCTCTTTCCAGGGCAGTGAGAAAAGGAAATAAAAGGTGTATAGATTGGAAAGGAAGAAATACAACTGCCCCTATTTTTAGATGATGTGGCTATCTATCTAGAAAACTCCAAGGAATCTCAAAAAAAAAAAAAAAGCAACAACAAAAAACAACCCTTTAGGCAGTTCTTAGGTAAGTGAGCTTAGCAAAATCACAGGATACACAAGATAAGCTTGCAAAAATCAATTGTATTTTTATATACTAGAAATAAGCATGTGGATGTGGAAATTAAAAATTCAATACCATTTGCAATTGTTCAAAACATGCTCAGTTGTAAACCTAACAGGATGTATATATGACTCGCATGCTGAAAAGAATACAATGCTGATGAAAGAATTTAAAGATTTAAAGAAATTGTGAGACATACTATGTTCATGAATTGGAAGACTCAGCATAGTAAAAACATCAATTCTCTTCAAATTTATACACAAGTTTAACAAAATTCCTAACAAAATCCCAGTAAGATTTTTTTTGTAGATATAGTCAAGATTTTTTTTTTCCTAAAGGCAAAGGAACTAGAATAGCTAAAACAATTCTGAAAAAGAAAAATAAAGTGAGTGGAATCAGTCTACCTGATTTTAAGCTCTATTATGTTTTTTTTAAATAATCAAGACTGAGGAATATCAAGGCAGAGAGATATACACATAGACCAATGGAGCAGACTAAAGAGCCCAGAAACAGACTTATACATATGTGCCCATCTGATTTTTTGACAAAGGTGCAAGAGGAGGAATTCAATAGAAGAAAGATAGCCTTTTCAACAAATGATGCTGGAGCAAATGGACATCCATAGGCAAAAATAAGTAAGTAATTAAACATGTATATCAATAAAAACAAATGAATGAATGAACAATGATAATAAAAGAACCTGGACCTAAGCCTCACACAAAAAGTAACTAAAATGGATCATGGATCATGGACTTAAATGTAAAATGCAAAACTATAAAACTTTTAGGAAAAAACATAGGAAAAATTTTTCTTGGCATCTCAAACTAAACAAAGAATTCTTAAGCTTGACATCAAGAATATAATCAATAAAAGTATTGACTAATTAGACTTTATCAAAATTAATAACTCTTGCTTTATGAAATTCCCTGTTAAGAGTGTGCAGAGACAAGCTACAAAGTGGGAGAAAATATTTTCAAGCCACTTACCTGGCAGAGGACTTGTATCTAAAATATATAAAGAACTCCCAAAACACACTAATAAAAAAACAAACTAAAAACGTTTCAATTAAAACATGGGCAAAAGACATGATGAGGCATTTTCTGAGGAAGATATACAAATATCATGGCAAATAAGGACATGAAAAGATGTTCAACATTATTAGTCATTAGGGAAATACAAATTAAAACCACAATGAGATATCACTATACACCTGTCACAATGACTGAAAAAAAAAAAACAAAACAGTGTCAGCACCAAATGCTCTTGAGAATGTGGGGAAACTGGGTTACTCATATATGACCAGTGGGAATGTAAAATGAAACAACCACTCTGGAAAACAGTTTGGCAGTTTCCTTTAAAAACTAAACATGCAGCTACCATATGACTCAGCGATTTCACTCCTGGGCATTTATCCTAGAGAAATGAAAACTTAACATTCACACCAAAATCTGCATTCAAACCTTTTATTGCAGCTCTAGTCATAATAGCCAAGCACTGGCAACAACTCAGATGTCTTTTGCCAGTGACCAGTTAAACAAACTGTGGTACACTCATGCCATGGAATACTGTTCAACAAGACAAAGGAAAGAACTGTTGTTACACACAACAGTCTGGGTGGATCTTCAGAGAATTATACTGAGTGTAAAAAGCCAATCCCAAAAGATTACATATTGTGTAATTCCATTCATGTGACATGCTTTTTTTTCTTTTTTATTTATTTATTGTGCTTTAAGTGAAAGTTTACAATGCAAGTCAGTCTCTCATACAAAAACTTATACACACCTTGCTATGCAATCCTGGCTGCTCTCCTCCTAATGTGACAGCACGCTCTCATGTGACATTCTTGAAATGATAAAGTTATAAAGATGGAGACCAAATTAGCGGTTACCAGTACTTAAGGAGTAGAGTGGGGGTGGCTATAAAAGAGTTACATGAGGGTCCTTGTGGTGATAGAAACGTTCTGTCTTTCCTGTATCACTGTCAGTATCTTTGTTGTGATATGGTACAATAGTTTTGCAAGATGTTACCTTTGGGGGAAGGAGCCCTGGTGGTGCTATGGTTAAGCTCTCTATTGCTAACTGAAAGGTTGGCAGTTCCAACCCACCTATCAGCTCCATGAAAGAAAGACTTGGCGATCTGCTCCCTGAAAGATTACAGTCTAGAAAATGCTATGGGGCAGTTCTACTCTATCATCTGGGGTTGCTATGAGTTGAAATTGACTTGATGGCACCTAAAAACAACACCACCTTTGGGAAAAACTGGGTCAAAGATCTACAGGATCTCTCTGTATTAATTCATAAAATTGCTTGTGAAACTCTGTCTCAAAATAAAAAGCTTAATTAAAAAAAAATGTGACCTTGGGCAAGTTAGTCCCTTCTCTCAGTTTCAGGTTCTCCTATCTGTAAACTGGTGTTAATGTGATGGTCTCCAAATGTAAAATGGGGATGCCTTAGAGAGTTGTTGGAGTCCATAAGTGAAATAACACAAAAGAATTATCCAGAACAACACCAAACACATGGTGATTGCTCATTATATGTTAGCAGTAATTACTACTAACACTGGGTACCACATGGAGCCCTCCACACAAGTTCTCTGACTTCATCGTACCAACAACCCTGGGAGACAGACACTGACATGGTTGCCACATTACAGCTGAGAAGATTGGAGCTTTGACAACAAGTTGTCCAGGTCACACAGGTAATAAGAGGCATGTTACAGAATTTGAACCCTTCCCTGGCTCCTTCTTCCCAGACTCTGAACCACTTTGCCACATTGCCTGGATCTTTGTTCTCCCTCCAATTTTTTTTTTTTTTTGTGTGTGTGTGTGCGCGTGTGTGTGCAATTTCCTCCTCCTTTAAAAAAATTTTTTTTTTGGTGAAAATATGTATAATGAATTCGATAATTTTTCCATGTACAATTCAGTGACATTGATTATGTTGATCGTGTTGTACAACCATCACCACTATCCTTTTCCAAATGATTCCACCACTTAACATAAACTCAGTGCCCCCTAAGCAAATGACTCTCTCTTCGCGCCTCTCTTCTACCCTTAGCAAAAAAACCAAACCAAACCCATTGCCCTGGAGTTGATTCCCACTCATAGCTATCCTGTAGGGCAGAGTAGAACTGCCCCATAGGGTTTGCAAGGAGTGGGTGGTGGATTTGAACTGCCAATTTTTTGGTTAGCAGCCAAATGCTTAGCCACTGTGCCACCAAGGACCCAGCTACCCCTGGTAACCACTTATAAACTTTGGTCTCTATACATTTGCCTATTTCATATAAGTGGGATCATATAATACTTGTCCTTTTGTGATTAACTTATTTCACTTAACATGAAGTTTTAAGGATTCATCCATGCTGTTCTTTCTCCACTTCCGTTACTTCTTCTTGTCTCTGGAGTAAACTCACTAAGGTCTATGGCGTTAGCCTTTGACTTGGAAAGGAGGGACCCTGTGGTCCCTCCGACAACTGGACCTGGGGTAGCAAAAACCAAAGGGATAGAGCAGGCTGGGACAGTTTGAAAGAGGGCAAGACAAGCAGGCAGGCTGGAACCCTGGAGCCTATGACAAAGAATAGAGTGAGAGAAGTTGGCCAAGGTCAGAAAAGATTCCCCAGGGGCTTAACAGAGTATGAAAGACCAGTGTTGAGATCCATGTCTCCCTACTTCCTGACGCTGTGGTCTTGAGCAAGTGCCTTGGCCTCTATGAGCCTCAATTGCTTCATTGGGAAAACAGACCTCATATTGGCACCTGGGAATCCTCTGAGGATTAGATGAGGGCCCAGTAGTAAGTACATTGCACCATTGCTGGTGCACAGTAAGTGTTTAATAAATGTTCTCCTCTTCTGCTCTCTCTGCTGGTGGCTGATTTATGGGGCATAGTCCTTACTATAGGGCTCAGAGAGCTGGGTGACTCCTTTGCCAGAGGCCAAGTATGGGTGGATGTTGTTTTCCGTTACATCGAAAGAGGCCTTTTTCAATAACATTGTGTTAAGGGGAAGAAGGGGGTGAGCTGGGCTGCCCAGAGTGCTCTGTTTGTGGGAAGCGGGCTCAAACTGAAGATCTTTTTGTATAGCCATGTGGTTCAGGAAATGAGGTTTTCGTAACAACAATAATAATAAAAATAGCAACCACAAGGCAGACACTTAGCATTAATAGCAGGCTAGTTTATCAGTGGAGCACTCAGCAGGCATTAACTAATTAAAACTCTCCAGGGTAAGAAGTTATTGATTTGTGAGGAAAGATTAAAAGAACTCCACATAGAGGTATTTATGTAGGGTTGGGCTGAATGATGAGTCTGTCTAAGATAGAAGTTCTTGATCTTGTAATGAAATGGCTCCATTCCCAGGTGCTGAGAGCCCTGCCCAGGGGATTCTGGGAGGATGGGCACTCAGGCCCTTTGGGGACCTTGGATCCTCTGGACCAGAATCTGTCTTCAACCACAGACAGAGGATCACTATCCTTTCCCTAAAGGGGGAAGGGAGAGAGGTTGCCATGGGATAAACCATAGCGAAAATAACTGTACCACCAGGTGTGAATTGCCACACCTGTCTGTCAGTTTGTCATACTGTGCTGGCTTGCATGTTGCTATGATGCCAGAGGCTATGCTCCAGTATTTCAAATACCAGCAGGGTCACCCATGGTGGATAGGTTCTAGTGGAGCTTTCAGACTATGATAGAGTAGGAAGAAAAGACTAGCGATCTACTTCCAAATATTAGCCAATGAAAATCCTGTGGATCACAACAGAACCTTGTCCCACATAGTGCTGGAAGATGAGCCCCTTACGTTGGAAGGCACTACAGAATAGCTGCAACAATGGACTCAAGCCTACCAATGATCATGAAGATGGCTTCGGACTGGGCAAAGTTTCATTCTGTATCCATAAAGTCTCCATGAGTCTGAGTCAACTTGACGTCAACTAACAACAACTAACAGCAGCGAACTGAACCACTACTATGGGCCAGGCAGTGTCCTAAGTGTTTTACTTACATGATCTCATTTAATTTTCACAATAGCCCTATGAGGCAAATATTATTATCCCTGCTTTCAGATTTAGAAATTGATGTTATGAGAGATGCAGTAATTTCCCTGAGGTCTCGTAGCTAGCAAGGGAAGAGTCTTAGGATGTCTCAAAGGTTTTGCACAGGTGTGCTCTCATTTGATCCATGAAGTGAACCTCTGTGCTAGGGGCATATTCTTTTTGTGTAGATGGGGAAACTGAGACCCACGGAAAGGAGAGCATCACTTGGAAGTGGTGGAGCCGTGTTACGGATTGAATTGTGTTTCCTCAAAATACATATTGAAATCCTAATTATTGTATATGTAAAATGACCATATTTGGAAATAGGAGTTTTTCTTTTGTTAAGTTAATGAGGTCAGACCAGAGTAGGATGGATCCTAAACCTAATCACTTCTGAGTTATAGGAAAAGCAGAATAGACACGGGGGGAGAAGGGGATACCATGTGAGGATGGACACACACAGCAGATGGATCTATAAGCCCAGGTATGCCAAGGATTGCTCACTATTAGAAGTTGGGATAGACAAAGAAGAACTTCCCCCTAGAGCCAAGCCCTGAGTTTGGATTTCTAACCTGAACTGTGAGGAAACACATCTCTGTTCTTTAAAGCTACCTCCTTGTGATAATTTTTCTCTGGCAGCTCTAGGTAACTAAGTTAAGCCAGAACATGAGTGCAGGTCTGTCTGGCTCTAAGGCCACTTCACTTTCTCCTACTGGACATGGAAACAGGTGAAGAGAGGGTCTCTAGCCTGAGAAGGAAGTTTGCGGGGTTGCTGCAGCTGAGAGTTTGTGACCTTTGGTTAGTATGCTATTGCTGGGGACCAGAGCCACAGATTTGACTCCCCAGTGGGTCATGGAGCTCTGGTTCCTCCCATGGCCTTGGTCTGTGCCCCCTGCAAAGTAATTCCAAGTTGACCAAGTGCTGTTTTCACGTTCTTTTTCTCAACCTTGGGCAGTAGGCAGGGCAGGAAAAGGAGATGAATGCTCAGCTCTGGGCACTGGGAAGATCAGCCACTGAGCTCAGGTCATCTAACAGCTGTCCACGGCCCAGGGTGTGATGAAACCCAGGTGCTTCTCAGACCAGACAATCCTTGTCGCCAACACACCGCACCCTGGGACCCACTGCTGGAGAAAAGAAGGAAACTGAGGAAGGAAAACTTATTGTGGCCTCATACTGTGTTAGGCACTTACACTTACTACTACTATTTAACCTTCACAACACCCCCAGGATGGCATTACCATCAGCTTTGCCCTAGTGCAGAGGAAGGAGTTGACTCACCCGTGGGCGCACGGCTAGCGGATGACTAAATCAGGGTTTGGACTCAGGCAGTCCTGCTCCAGAGCCCACGTGCTTCACTGTGATTCACCTGCCTGGGAAATGGGGTGCACAGTTATTATTGATAATAAAAGCTGACATTTCTGAATGCTTTCCATATGCCGTGTATGGCCTGTTCATATAATCCTTGAAATAATCCTATGAAGGAGGTGTTACTGTATTCATTTTACAGATGAAGCAATCAAGACAAGGAGGTCTGTAGCTTTCCTGACTGAACTTCCCTGGTGAGTGGAAGCAAAATTTGGGACTCAAGTCCCTCTGTAAGACCCATCTCTCACCCACTATGCTGGTTTTTACTTTACTTTTGTTCTGTACACTTGGAAATCTGCTTGTATTACCACTTTATAACCCTTCCAGTTTCTGTCTTCCTGTTCCTAGCTTCAAAGTCATCTTTTTCCAGCACGAGAAAGCTGGACAATGAAAAAGGAAGAGAGAAGAATTGTGCTTGGGCTGTGGTGTTGGTTAAGAATATTGAATGTATTGTGGACTGCCAAAAGAACAAACAAGAAGAAATCCTCTTTAGAAGCAAGGATGTGAGATTTTGTCTTGCTTACTTTGGACACGTCAGCAGGAAAGACCAATCTCTAGAAAAGGACATAGTATTTGGTGAAGTAGAGGGTCAGTGAAAACGAGGGAAACCCTCCATCAGATGGACTGACACAGTAGCCACAACAATGGTGTCAAACATAGGAACGATCATGAAAATGGCACAGGATTGGGCAAGGTTTTGTTCTGTTATACAGAAGGTCTCCATGAGCTGAAGCTGACTTGATGGCAGCTAACAACAACATAGTGTATGCAGTACAGGTAGTCTTCCGCTCATGATGTGTTTGAGTTATGACAAACTGCACTTATGACTGTCCTTTTAATTTTGTTGTACATCTTGTTGTTCGATACGTACTACATACTACATACAAGGCTGCTGATGTTATTATTTTCAGATGTCTACTTGCAGATGTTCCATTTTATGATTTACTGTCCAAAACGCTTCCACATAGCAGGCTATGGCCTGGTCTACAATGAAGCTGGTGTTGGGAGTCCTAGCAGATAGAAAGTTGGGCAATGTTCAACTCTAATGACACACAGCAAATGAATCACATACATGCCTGACAGCCGTTTCAACTCCGATTTCATTGTTTCGATTTTCCAGATACAACCCCAAAAGACAAATAAAGATCAGATTTATAAAGATACTGATAATAAAAGGCAATAATAATGAAAAAAAAAAAACATTTGACTTACATCAGAAATGACTTATGACAGAGTCATTGGAATGGAACCCAATCTGTCTTAGTCACCTAGTGCTGCTGTAACAGAAATACCCCAAGTGAATGGCTTCAACAAAGAGAAGTTTATTCTCTCACAGTCTAGTAGGCTAGAAGTCCAAATTCAGGGTGCCAGCTCCAGGGGAAGGCTGTCTTTCTCTGTCGGCTCTGGAGGAAGGTCCTTGTCTTCTTCAATCTTCTCTTGATCTGGGAGCATCTCCACGCAGTAACCTCAGGTCCAAAGGACAAACTCTGCTCCCGGCACTGCTTTCTTGGGGGTATGAGGTTCCAATGTCTGTCTGCTTGATTCTCTCTTTTATATCTCAACAGAGATTGGCTTAAGACACTATCTAATCTTGTAGATCTCATCAATGTTACTGCTACTAATCCGTCTCATTACAGTATAGTGATAGGATTTACAACACATAGGGAAATCACATCAGATGACAAAATGGTGGACAATCACACAATACTGGGAATCATGACCTAGCCAAGCTGACAGATTTTTTGGGGGGACACAATTCAATCCACGACACCATCGTAAGCTAGGTACTACCTGTAGTCAAAAGACCTGGGCATCAGTACTTATAAAATCTTCCTAGGAGATTCTAATGTGCAGCCCGATTGAGAGCCATGGGCCTAAGAAAAAGGTGCAAAATTGCGATCTTAGCTCTAGAACAATCTCACAAGTTCCTCTGGTTTAATGCCCTGTCTTTACCCAGGTGAGGCAGCACCATTCCCATTTCACAGATGAGTGAGGAAACTGAGGCCCAGACAGCTGAAGTGAGGTGCCCTTTAGGGGGCCAGCATGTCAGGTCTGGAGTGCAGATGAGATCTCCTGGTTTCCAGCCCACAACTCTTTCCCTGCTACTACCCCTTCCACGGCCGCTGGCTTGGACATGAATCTCCTCATTCTCTTGAAATCTTCCTGGGTATCTCTGGCTGCTCACCTGTCCTTGCATCGATTGCTTTTTCTTCCCATGTACCACTCCCCACTAATCTTGGTGATATCACAAGTCATGGCTTCCAAAGACTCCATAACCAAGGAATTCTGGAAGATACGGAAAAAAGGGTACAGAAAGGGAGAGTCATCAAGGTGAGGGAGGGGCTTTTCACTCCTGTCAGATCCCAGGGTTTACTTGTTCTTAGCTGATGTTGAGTCGGCCCCCAATCATTTGTCCCATGCACAAGGAACAAAATGTTGCCTAGTCCTGCACAATCCCCATGATGAATTGTGGATCAGAGCATAGTGATCCACAGGATTTAAACTGGCTGATTTTTGGAAGTAGGTTGCCAGGCCTTTCTTCCTAGGCTGTCTGAGTCTGGAAGCTCCACTGAAAACTGTTCAGTATCAAAGCAACATGGAAACCTCCAATGACAGACAGGTGGTGGCTGTATATGAGGTACATTGGCTGGAATCAAACTGGGTCTTCCACATGGAAGGGAGAATTGTACCACTGAACCACCAATGCCCCCAGGGTCTACTACTGTGCCACAAACACATTTGCCACCTCCCAAACTTTGCCTGTGCTTTGAAATAAGACAGAAGAGGAAGGCAGATGGGGACCAAAATATCACCTTTACTCCTGATCAAATTGGATAATGAGAATATGACTTAAATCTGCAGGGCAGGATTGGGCTGCTTACCCAGGGGTGCTGTGCTGGGCAGGCGCAGCCCTGTACCCTTCCCGCATCCCTCCATTAGCACAGTCCCCATGTTTCTGTGAGCATCTGACTCCCGAGAGTGAGACGTGGAAGGGGCAGGGCTGCTCTGTCCTGCTTCTCCTTCCCACTCACCAATCACAGCAGCGAGGGGTGGAGGGAGCCCAGGGGTGTGGTGCTAATATGTGTCCCCACAGGGAGTCCCTGTGTGGTACAAATGTGCTCGGCTGCTGACCAAAAGGTTCAAGGTTTGAGTCTATCCAGGGACACCTTGGAAGAAAGACCTGTTGATGTACTGTCAAAAAATCGGCCACGGTAAACCCTATGGAGCACAGTTCTACTCTGACACTCATGGAGTTGCCATGGTCTGAGTCAACTCCATGATAACTTGCGGTGGTGGTGGTGGTGGCAGGGAAGGAAAGGTCAGGAGGGAGGTGTAGACACCCCCAAGGAGTGGGTGTTTCATAAACATCTGTAGGATGTGTGAGCGTGTCTGCAAAGTGGAGCTTGTGATGCCTCTTCTCCCAGCATATCTTGAGGATTCAATGAGCTGGAACCAATTTTACCTTAAATATGCCGCGCTATAGACAAGGTTGGGAGGCCTGGTGGCGTGGTGGTTAAGGGTTCAGCTGCTAAACAAAAGGTTGGCAATTTGAATCCACCAGCCGCTCCTTGGAAACCCTATAGGGCAGTTCTACTCTGTCCTACAGGGTCCCTATGAGTCAGAATCAACTCGATGGTAATGGGTTTGGTTTCTTTTATAGACAAGGTCGGAGGTTGGAGTCCAGCTAGAGGTGCCTCAGAAGACAGGTCTGGAAATCTGCTTCTAAAAGGTCACAACTTTGAAAACCCTATGGAGCACACATGGGGTCGCCAGGAGGTAGAATCGATTTGATGGCCATTAACAATAACGACAACATGGACCTGCAAGAGCTTATGATGAGTGAGTGCTAGGTGAGGGAGTGCTGGACCTGAGTTCCTGACTGGACCACGTGCATGACCTCGGACATGTCATCTCTCTGGACCCCAGCCCCCCTCACCCCGAGAATGAAGATAACCATAAAACCTGGCCTGTTTTTCAGTGCCATCCCATTATGGATTAAATTATGTCCCCCCATAAAAGATGTATGTGTTGAAGTCCTAACCTCACATTCACATACCTGTGAATGTGACCTTGTTCAAGGAGATAGGGTTTTTCTTTGCAGATGTTGTCAGTTACATTAAAGAAGTCATACTGGAGTAGAGTGGGTTCTAACCCTAATCTCCTTTTAGTGGCATTTTATGAAATAAGTGGACACACAGGGAAACAGAGTCACACTCAGAGGGAAGACAGCAAGTATGAATCCATCTAAAGCCAAGGAACGCCAGTAAATGCCTGGGGCTACCAGAACTGAAGGAGAAAGAATCTTCCCCCAGAGCCTACAGAGAAAGAGTATAGTCCTGCTGATGCCCCGAATTCAGACTCTTAGCCTCCAGAACTATGAGAACAAATTTGTGCTGTTTAAAGCCATGAACTTTGTGTCATTTTGTTACACAGCTCTAGGAAACTGAGGCACATCCTGGGGATGCATGGACAGGTGGCTGTGACGTGCTTGTGGGTGATGCAATGGGCTTGGGGTGGCTGCTCTGCCCTCAGGACCCCAAAATCTTGCCTTGCTGGGAGCAGTGGCCAGGGTCTGCTGTGTTGGCCCTTCCTGGGACTGAGATAAGGCTGGGCAGGCCCAGCCTTCTACCCTTCTACTCTGTCCTATAGGGTCGCCAGGAGTCGGAATCAACTCAGCCTTCTGAGTGAACCCCCGGGGGCTCTGCTCTGGACCTGCTGAGCTGCGCCCCCTTCCTGGCCGTGAGCAGCGCCAGTTTATAAACCCAGGCTTTCCACGCGAACATATGCCCCAGGCACATGTTCTTATCCTGCAGCCATAAAGTGGGAGCAGGAAGAATTTACAGTCCAGGTTATAAAGTAATAACTGCAAAGAGGCCATTTCATTGGGTTCAGTTGGAGGTGAGCGAGGAGTTCAGAAGTTCAGGACCTCCAGGCATTTCCTGGGGGACTGATAATCTTCCAGCGGCCTGAAACCAGCTGGTGCCTCAGCCCCAGAAGCTTCTTCAGGTCTGAACGAGGGAGAGGGCTGTTCGCGATGGTTCTCAGCTTGGACTGATGAACCCTTGGGGGTTTAGGTTGTTCCTCCAAGATAGGGCGCTGGAGGTACCATCTTCTTGGGCTCTCGCCTGTATGCCATCTGAGGGAGCGGTCTTCTCTGTCTCCTGCCTCCCTCGTAGCGGGAAAGAGAGGCCAGAACATGGCCAGAGGAGTCAGCTGAGCTCGGCCACGTGGGTCCCACAGGCCTGGCTTTCTACCCTGACTTGCCACTTACTGGCTGTGTGACTTTGGGCAAGCCCCTTCACTACTCTGGGCCTGTTTTCTTAACTGTTCATAGGAAGAACAATACCTCCTTGTGGGTGCATAATGAAAGCAGCCCCCTTGTCTTTCCTTGGAGCCCCCCAGTGGTGCAAATGGGTAAACGCTTGACTACTGACCAAAAGGTCGTTAGTTTGAGCCCACCCAGAGGTGCCTCAGAAGAAAGACCTGGTAATTTGCTCCCAAAAGATCACAGCCTTGAAAACCTGTGGAGCACAGTTCTACGCTGCAACACTTGGAGTCACCATGAGTAGGAACTGACTCTATGGCAGTGGGTTTTGGTTTTACTCTTTCCTTTTCCATCTTTTCCTCTCTCTTGCAGGGCCTTCCACCTTTCCTGTACTCAGAGGGGTGGACTTGAAGGGGCCTTGGAATTATCCCAGCTTGGGTGGGGTAGAGGCAGGAGCTCTGGCCTCTGGAGCCTAAAGAACTGGGTTCAAGGTCCACCATGGGCACCTTCTAGCTCTGTGGCTTCAGGCAAGTTGCTTAAATTCTCTGAGTGGCAGCTTCTACCTCCAATAAGGCAGATTTTGGTACCATTGTCCGGGGGTTATTCAGGAGGCCTTCAACAAATGCCTTTACAGATGGGGAGACTGAGGCCCAAAGAGGTGGAAGGACTTGCCCAAGTCACCCTGCTAGAATCTCGGCCTGAAGAAGCAAGGTGCTTTTCGCAGGTGTCCTAACTCATGTTTTAAAGGACAGAACTGAGTGCCAATGGTGAGACAGATTTGGTGGGGTGATTGGAAAAAGTAGCCAGTCATGAAAACCTCGGTATTCCAACTTTACCACCACAGGTGTCCGGCAGTATTATTGCTACCCTCTAGGGCAGGGGGGTCCTAGGTGGTGCAAACATTTAATGTGCTCGGTTACTAACTGAAAAGTTGGAAGTTCAGCCCACCCAGAGGCACCTTGGGAGAAAGACCTAGCATCAACTTCTAAAAAACCAGCCATTAAAAACCCTATGGAGCGTAGTTTTACTCTATTAAATGCATGGGGCTGCCATGAGTCAGAGTCCACTCGATGGAACTGTTTTTTTTTCTAGGGCAGTGGCTAGCAAATGATGTCTAGAGGGCTAAATCCAGCCCACTCCCAGTTTTTGTAAATAAAGCATAATTGGAACATAGCCACACTCGTTCACTTACGTATAATCTCTGACGGCTTTTGTGTGGTAATGGCGGAGTTAAATAGTTGCTACAGAGACCATACAGCCAGCAAAACCCAAACTATTTGCTATCTGGCTCTTTGCAGAAAACGTTTGTGACCGCTGCCCTAGAGGCAGGGGATGTGAGGCCGGGATCTTTGCTTGAATCCGCTGCCCACCCCTTCAATTTACAGACCAGGAAGTGGAGGGTCAGGGACCTGTATACCTGCTGTGCACTGAGGAGCAAAGAGCAATTAGAACTTCTCATGGCTGGGCTAGTAAGCGGTTAGCTCAGTACCTCTGTCACTCAGGGGTCACTCCAGAGGGGGAAATAGGTGGTGGTGGTGGAAATGTTCTGCCAGTCCCAACGGCTGTCTCTCTCACATGAAATGCTCTGCTGTTGACGAAAACAAAACAAAACAAAAACACTCCCCTAAACCACCAGTTGCTGTCAAGTTGACTGACTCAGTGGCTAATTTTTCAGAAGTAAATTGCCAGGTCTCTCTTCTGAGGTGCCTCTGAGTGAACTTGAACTTCCACCTTTTCGGTTAGCAGCTGAGCATATTAACCGTTTGCACCACCCAGAGACTCCTGCCTTTGACAAAGTGTGTTCTAATTCTTTACTTTTTCCCTCAATCTTTGCAGCAACCCTCAATTTCTTGGATCAATAAATGCTGAGGACATGTGTAAGAGAATCCCCACCGGGGATCACTGATGATCCCATGGTGACACTGGCAGATTTGGAACTCAGAACCTGGCCTGCAGCCTCCTGGCCTTACACTCAGAATCCTCAGGTGTCCCCCTGGCTGGGAGACACAGGCCAGGCCCAGCCGAACATGCCTGGTGGGAGGAGGAGGGGAAGCGGAGGCCTGCACCCCGCCCCAGCCTCTAATCTACCCACTCAACTTTCTGCCCGTGTCTCCCATGTCTATTCTGTAGGCCCAGCAGACCTCCTTCAGCTTTACCCACAATTTATGCACCATAATGCAGAGTTTCTTAGTTGCCTTTTAATTAAAGACGCCTCCGTGAGTGAGTCATTAGAGCAAATGTTTCCTGTTGTAAAAGTTGTGTCTGGTGGCTTGCCAGCACTGGCTGCGTGAGCGTGGAGCTCAGGCAGGCGAATTCTCTTGCTCCCTCCTCTCACGCTCACCAAACCCAGGAGGCTCCTAGCCCAAGGGCTGTAGTTTGGGGCAGAAGAGAGAGCAAAAACTAGGGAGCCAGATGGACCTGGGTTTGTATCCTGAACTTGTCACTGACTGTATGATTTTGGAAGTCTCTGGATGGTGCAAATGAGTAACTCACTCGGCTTCTAACTGAAATGTTGGAGGTTTGAGTCCACTCAGAGGTGCCTTGGAAGAAAGGCAAGGCAATCTACTTCTGAAAAATCAGCCACTGAAAATCCTGTGGAGGACAATTCTACTCGGACACACATGGGGTTGCCATGAATCGGAGCTGACTCCACTGCAACTGGGTTGGTTTTTGGTTTTGCGGTACTTTTGAGCCCTTTCCTTATCTGTCAAATGAAGACACTGAGGACTGCCCTTTCATTCAACCCGTGTGTATCAGAGCTTCCAAAGGCCGGGGCTGTGCCCCAAAGGGTTGTCATGTGGGTTAAATGCAGTAATTCTCAAAGGATCTGGGCATAGCAAGCCCCCATTTGATAGCTACTTGTATTCTTGTTCTTGTTTTTGTCCTCAGCCCTGGGTTCCTGACCTTGCCACTTTCTGGAACTGGCCTGGCAATTTGCACAAAAACCTGGGATAGGCTCAGGGGAGAATGAAAAGAATGGAGAGGAGTCTAGAGACCTTGGTCTGGGAGGAAACATGGAGGAACCAGGGACTGTTGAGTTGGGGAAGACGAGGCTCCCAGGAGATACAGTCCCTTAAGCCAGCTTGTGAGTGGGGGTGGGGGTGGGGGTAAAGAGAAGGGTGTAGACAGGCAGGCATGGCCTGGTTTCAATGCTCCACTCTACCACTGGGGGACATGCAACTCTAGGCAGGTGACCTGTGTCTCATCTGTGTATAGGACTTAATCATAATCCCTACCTCACACCCATTTGTCAGTTCATCCTAGTGTGGTGGCTTTCATGTTGCTGTGACGCTGGAAGCTATGCCACCAGTATTTTAAATACCAGAAGGTTCACCCATGGTGGATAGGTTTCAGTGATGCTTCCAGGCTAAGCCAATCTAGGAAGAAAGGGCTGGTTGGTGATCTACTTCCAAAAATTAACCAATGAAAACCTTATAGATCCTTATAGGGTATTGCCTGACACAGTGCTGGAATATAGGTTGTATATTCTCAAAAAAAAAAAAAAAAATTAAAAAATAAAATATACAATAGCCACAACAATGGACATGAGCTAACGAAGATGGTGCAGGATCAAACAATGTTTAGTTCTATTGCCTGTGGGTCATCATGAGTTGGAGCCAGCCTGATGGCAGCTAACAACCTCACAGATTCTTGTGAGGCTTTGACACGTCAGTCTATCAGAAGCGAGCCTGGCACAGGGGAAGTGGCTCACAGATATGGTGTTGTTATTCAAGAGACTACAAAGGTCAGAGCTGTGTGGGGAGTGGCAGAGCAGTGGAGTGTTGGGTACATTTAAGTACTTGGCCTTTGGGTCAGACTGTCAGGGTTTGAGTTCTTTCCGTTCCTTGCTAGATGATGAGTGAACACATAAGAGTAATGTCATTTCTCCAAGCCTCAGATTCCTTAGCTGTGGAAGAGGCATTATCATGCTGACCTCATAGGATACTTAAGAAGATCCTTTGATGTCATGTACGGAAAATACTTAGCACAGAGGTGTTCAATAAATGATAGGCATTATTATTACTCTTATCAGTAGATGAATGGGTCAAGGAGAAAAGTTTTAGGTCAGCTTAAAGAAGGTATCCTGAGGTAATTGTACCTCCAACAATGAGGGTGGGCTGCTCCAGCAGGTAGTGATCTCCGTGTGGCTGGAGGCGTTCAAGCAGGGACTGTACAATCTCCTGTCAGAGTGAAATGGAAGAAACTCATTACAAAGGGGAGATTGCATTAAATCCCCTCCAGTGTACCTTTCAGCTTGAAAATAACCTTTCTTGTCAAGGCTTGTCGGCTTGTCAGAGAGGTTAACCCTACAAGGGATGATTTCCTAAATGTGTGTGGAAAATATTAATATAAGTCCCTAGAAAAAAATACTATCAGTCAACCAAGGTTGGGAAGTGCTGGGTACTGTGGCCCATCTTGGAAAGTTACAGTGCAAATCACCAAACCCACGGCTCTAAGAAATCCTGCAAATAAAGAAATAACGGAAGAACCCTTGTTTTATTTTGCTTTTAAGACAGTCCCTATTTAGAGATTGTAGGGCAACCATGTAGGATGGAACATGGTCTGGGAAACATTGATCTAAGAGAGTCCCCACTTTGTGCATAGGTCCCACATATCCAAGCAGTGGTCAGATGCTTGCCAAGATGGTGATTCTCTTTGCTCTGGAGCCCAGACCCTCTCAGAAGCTCCTAGACTAGTTTGCTTTCCTTTCCAACATGCTGTCGACCTGGAGAGTCTGTGCTTGCAGCCTGTGGAATCGTCCCAGCCTCATGTTACTATTCCTGTGATAGGTGGTGAATTGGTTTCCTAGGGCCGTCTTAACAAAGTACCACAAACTGTGTGGCTTAAAACTTTATTCTCTTACAGTTATGGAGTCTAGAAGTCTGAATTTGGGGTGCTGTGAGGGCCATGCTCTCTCCGAAGACTCTACGAGAAGACCCTTCCTTGTCTCTTCCAGCTTCTGGTGGACCCAAACATTTCCTTGGCTTGTGGCAGCATGATTCCAACCTTGGTCTCTGGCTTCACATGGCCGTCTTCCCTGTATGTCTGTCTGTGTCTGTGTCTCCTCTTCTCTTTTCATAAGGACATCAGTCATACTGGATTAGGACTCTCTCCTGTATGACCTCATGTTAACATAACTAATAATGTCTGTAAAGATTCTGTTTCTAAATAAGGTCACATTCAGGGGTATTGGGGGTTAGAACTTCAGCATACCTTTTTGGAGGATACAAACGGATGGTGACCCATGGATGTGCAAGGGGTATCTGTCAGGCCTTTCCTTGCCCCTTAAAAATGTTGACCTGCCAGACACTCAGCAACATGGGGTGGGATGGGCTACATGCTGTGACTTATGCCCTGGTTTTGCCAGAGGCTTCAGACCCCATCTAATTGCCTTGAGTCCCCAGGACAGACCAGCTCCCCCGTCACAAATTCACCTTTGTGCACATAGCCCAGTGACAATAAGGAATTAATGTAACTTCATAGGAAGTTGCTTACTGTCTGATAAGAGAGCAATCCTGGAAAGCAAGCCCGGAAATCAGGTGGCCTTGTCCACCTTGTTCACTGTGTGGTGACTGGCACATAGTAAGTACTTAGTAAGTGTTGCTGAAGGAATGACTGTCTCACTCTTGAGGATCATCTGAAAGTCGAAACTGAACTTTGCTTTAGTGCCCTAAATGCAATTTCAGAGATCACACAGTGGATAAGAAAACAACTTTGTCCTGCGCTTGACTGCATCATGTTGAAATCATCAAGGAAGGACCCGATCCTGGAGAATCAACCTTCTTGGCCTTTTACACCCACATGCTTCCCAACTCTCTCTTCCAGGCAAGGTCGATGCTCCAGGAGTTTGCTCATGCTGTCCTACCCTCCTGGAAAGACCTCTGGCCCTCCATTCCTCTGTCTGTCCCTGTCTATCTCTGTCTCTCTGTTTCTTTCTCTCTCAGCATTTAAGAATCTAATTAACTTTCATGAAGCCTTTCCAGGTTCCTTTTCTGTAGAGTGGAGACAATAATAGCAAACCCATAGGGCCACTGAAAGGACCAAGGGTGATTCCATATGTGAGGTACATGGATAGTGCTGGGCTCACTGGGAGCACATACGTGTTATTCCCCTACAAGCCCTTCAAAAAAAAAAAAATGCTTTAAACCTCTCTAAAATCTTTATCATAAGTTCATTGTGATTTTGATTGTGATCTTTGTAAAATTTGGGATTTAAACATATTTCCATATTCTCAACTCCTAGCATATGGCAAATGTTTCATAATTGTTTGTGAATTGATCCACGTTATGTTGAGGAGAAATGCTTTGTGGAGTTTCACCTGAACGTGGGGTGATGGAGGCAGAGACCTGGGTTTGAATCTTGCCCTACATTTGCTGACTTTGTGGCCATGGGTAATTTACTTGACCTTATAGAGCCCAAGTCTCCTTAAGTGTGTAATTGAGATAATAATACTCATTTCATTGGACTATTATAAGGATTAATGAGATAATGAAGATAAAGGAAGTACGTAGTGCTTGGTACATTCTAATTGCTAAAAAATATTGTTAATTTTGATAACAACAGCTAATCACATTTTCATGTTAGTTAGCCAACATGGAAGAAACTGAGGTCAGAGACAAAGTATTTAAATGGCCGTGATAAAAGTGTTTCAGTGAGCAATTATGATCACACTTGAAACAAATGAAAAAATAGAAAGTCTCAGCAAAGAAACAGAATACCTAAGCAAATAAATATAAGGGGTAAAGAAGAAACAAATGGAAATTTTAGAACCAAAAGTGTAATAACTGAAAGAATATACTCAACAAATGGGCTCACTGAAAGAATGAAGGGACAGAGGAATGATTGCAGGAACTGGAATAGAGAATAATGGAAATGACACAAATGGAACAAATTACACTGAAAATAAAATGAATAGAGCCTCAGTGACCTGTGAGACTATAATAAAAGATCTAATATTCATGTCATAGGAGTCCTGGAAGAAGAGAAAGGAGGCAGGGCTGAAATATACTCAATTAATAATGACTAAAAACCTACAAAATATAGTGCAAAACATGAATCTACAGATTCAAGAAGTTGAGTGAATCTCAGACAGGATAAATCCAAAGAAATCCATGCCCAGGCACTTCATAATTAAACTTTGAAAACTAAAACCTAATTAAAGTTTGCAAACTTGAAAGTAGCCAGAAAAAATGACACCTTACCTATAAAGGGAAAAATAATTTGAAGGAGAGCAGATTTTGCATCTGAAAACATGGAGATCAGAAGAAAAAAAAATTCAATATTTTTTCAGGTGCTGAAATAAAAGAACTGTCAACCTAGAATCCTATACCCAACAAAAATATCTTTCAGGAACGAAGAGAATATCAAGAAATTCTCAGATGAAGGAAAGATAGACAATTTTTCATGAGAGGAGCTACCCTAAATAAAATGGCTAAAAGAATTTCTCTAAAAAGAAAAGAAACAATAAAATAAGGAATCCTGGTACATTGGGAAGCAAGAAAAACATGGTAAGCAAAAATATGGGTAAATACAATAAGCTTTCTTATCTTCTTAATTATGTTTGATGGTTGAAGAAAAATTATTACACTGTCTGATATGGTTCTAAATATAAATAGAGAAAATTAAATTAATTATAAGTGGGAAAGGGTAAAGGGAAGTAAAATGAGGTAAGACATGTTTCAATTAAACTGTAAAATGACAATACCAGTAAATTGTGATAAGTTATGTAATAAAATGTAATACCTAGAGCAACCGCTGAAAGACAAATACAGAGAGATACACTAAAAAACACTAGATAAATAAAAATGGAATTCTAGAATATGTTCAAGTAACTCACTGGACCTAGGGGAAAAAGAGAACAAACAGAAAACAAAAAATAAAATGGAAAACTCAAGCCATAACTATTAAATGTAAAACTCTAATACATCAGTTAAATGACAGAGATTGGCAGAGTGGATTAAAAAAAAATGACCCAACTATAAGTTGTCTAAAAGAAATTTACTTCGAATATAATGATATTGGCAGGTTAAAAGTTAAAAGATGGAAGATGATATATCATGCAAACATTAATCAAAGAAAACAGGAGTGGCTATATTAACATCAGATAAAGAGTACTTCAGTGCAAAGAAAATCAACAGAGATAGAGAAGGACGTTATAATGATAAAAGGCTGAATCTACCAAGAAGACATAGCAATCTGAGGTGTGTATGCAACAGAGCTGTAAAATTTTGGGAAAAAAAAAAACTAATAGAGCTGAAAGGAGAAGTAGACAATTACTGTTGGAGACATCAACATCACTTTCTCAACGATTGATAGAACTAAACAGAAAATCAGCAAGAATATAGATCTCAATAACACCATTAACCAACAGAATTTATTGGTATTTATAAACACTCCACCTAACAACAGCAGAATAACTTTTTCTTCAAGTACCCATGGAACATATACTAAGATAGACTACATCCTGGGCCACAGAAAAACCTCCATAAATTTAAAAGAATCAAAATTTAGCATGTATTCTCTGACCAAAATGGAACCAAACTAGAAATCAATAATGGAAGGATAACAGGAAAATTGCCAAACATTTGGAAACTAAACAATACACTTTTAAATAATTGTTGCATCAAAGTGGAAGTCTCAAGGACAAGAAAAAATATCTTGAGCTGAATGAAAGTGAAAATGCAACACATCAAAATTTGTGGCACATAGCTAAAGCAGCACTGAGAGGTAAATTTATAGCACTAAATACATATATTAGAATAGAGGAAAAAACTCAGATCAATTATCTAAGCTCTCATTTCAAGAATTTGTAAACAGAAGAGTAAAAAACCAAAGCAATCAGAAGGTTGTTGCTGCTGTTATGTGCCGTCGAGTCATTTCTGACTCACAGTGACCCTAAGCACAACAGAAAGAAACATGCCTGGTCCTGTGCCATCCTCACAATCATTGCTATGTTTGAGCCCATTGTTGCAGCCACTGTGTCAATCCATCTCATTGAGGGTCTTCTTCATTTTCACTGACTCTCTACTTTACCAAGCATGATGTTCTTCTCCAGGGACTGGTCCTTTCTGATAACATGTCCAAAGTACGTGAGATAAAGGCTTGCCATCCTCACTTCTAAGGAGCATTCTGGCTGTACTTCTTCCAAGACAGATTTGTTTGTTCCTCTGGAAGTCCATGGTATATTCGGTATTCTTCACCAACAAATCAGAAGGTAGGAAATAATAAATATAAAAGCAGAAATCAATCAATGAAATTAAAAATAGAAAAGCAATAGAGAAAAATCAATGAAACAAAGACTTGATCCTTAGAAAAAATTAAGAACATTGACAAATCTCTAGCAACACTGACAATGAAAAAGATGAGAAGACACAAGTTACCATCATCAGGAATGAAATACGGAATATCACTATAGAGTCTACAGATATCAAAAGGATAGTAAAGGAATGCTATGAACAACTCTACTCATATGAATTTGATAAGGTCAACTCAATGAACAAATTCTTCAAAAAAAAAACACAAACTATACAACTCACCTAGTATGAGATAGATAATTCTACTAACCTTACAACTATTAAAAAATACAACTATTAAGGAGGTCAAATTCATAATTTAAAAATACCACAGAGGAGAACTCTAGGCCCAGATGATTTCATTGTAGGAATGTAAAAAAGGATTAACTCTAATTCTACACAATCTTTTCCAGAAAATAGGAGTGAGCAATTTTTAATTCATTTACGAAGCTAATATTACCCTGATTAAAACAACAAAGACAGTACAAAAAAAAAAATAAAGAAACCTGTAGACCAATATCCTTCATGAATATAGATGCAAACATCCTTAGCAAAATATTAGCAAATAGAAATCAGCAATATATAAAAAGAATTATACACTAGGATCCAGTAGGGTTTATTGCAGGGATGCAAGACAGGTTTAATATTTGAAAATCTATCAATGTAATCTACCATATTGACAGTCTAAAGAAGAAAAATCACAGGATAATACAATTTGATGTGGAAAAAATTTGACAAAATTCAATGCCCATTCATGATAAAAATTCTCAGAAAAATAGGAAGAGTGAGGCTCTACCTCATCTTGATGAGGTACATCTAGAAAAACCTTCAGTTGGCATCAATTTAATGGTGAAGATAGAATGCCTTCTCCCTAAGATAAGGAAAGGGAGGCAAGGATGTCCATTCTCACCACTTTAATTCTACATAGTGCTGGAAATTCTAACTAGTGCAGTAAGGCAAGTTATTGCTGTTAGTTGCCATTAAGTTGATTCCAACTCACGGTGGTCCCATGTGTGTTGAGTAGAACTGCTCCATAGGGTTTCCAAGGTTGTGTCTTTTCAGATGAATAAAACAAGAAAAGGAAATAAAAGGCATACAAATTATAAAGGAAGAAACAAAATTGGCCCTGTTTGCAAGTGACACGATTGTCTATATAGAATACCATAAGCAGTCTACAAAAAATTTCTAAAACTAAGTTCAGCAAATTTGCAGGATACAAGATGAACATGCCCAAATCAATTGTATTTCTATATATGTGAGCACATGAATATCAAAATTAAAAATACGGTAGCATTTATAAGCACTCAAAAAAAAGAGAATACTTAGGTATAAATCCAACAAAACTTGTACAGGATTTGAATGCTAAAAACAATACAATGCTGATGTAAGACATCAAAGAATACCTTAATAAATAAATAGACATACCAGGTAAATGGATTGGAAGACAACATAGTAAGTGTGTCAATTCCTCCCAAATTGATAAACAAGTTTAACATAATTTCAGTCAAAATACCAGCCAAAAAAAAAAAAATTTTTTTTTGGTACCTAAAGACAAGAAGGAAACCCCGGTGGTGCGGTGGCTAAGTGCTACGGCTGCTAACCAAAAGGTCAGCAGTTTGAATCCGCCAGGCCCTCCTTGGAAACTCTCCGGGGCAGTCCTACTCTGTCCTATAGGGTCGCTATGAGTTGGAATCAACTCGACGGCAGTGGGTTTTTCGTTTTTTATAGACAAGGTAAAGGACTCCTGGTGCAGAAGTGGTTAAGCACTTGGGTGCTAACTGAAAGGTTGGTGGTTTGAACCCACCAGCCGCTCCGAGGGAGAAAGATGTGGCAATCCGCTTCTGGAAAGACCGTTTTGTTGTTGTTAGGTGCCGTTGAGCCGGCTTCGATTCACAGAGACCCTATGTACAGCAGAGTGAAACACTGCCCAGTCCCGCGCCACCTCACGATCGTTGTTATGCTTGAGCCCATCGTGGCAAATCTGTGAAATGTACATATCTGTAAACCTGAAACCTTATGGGGCAGCTCTACTCTGTCCTATAGGGTAGCTATGAGTCAGAATCATCTGTATGACAGTGGGTTTTAGATTAATAGTTGAGCACAGTTTGTGCCACCACCCAGGGACCTTGAGTTCCCTGAAAGCCCCTGCTGAAACCCTTTCCATACATTCTCGCCTGGGTTGCATCTTCCAGGAGGGCTTCAGAAACACCCTGCAGAATGAGCTAGGGTTGGGGACACAGAAAGCAACAGGACTACTTGGTTGCCCCACATTCCACTTGAAGCATGTGAGCCTTCATCCCTTAGTGAGCCTCACACTGGGAACACCTCACACAAAGCCTCCCGGAGGAGAGCGTGCTTGAAGAGCCGGGCTCAGATGCTTCAGGAGAAGAGATTTCATTGCACGAGATGGAACATCCTTTAATTCCGGTTTAAACTGCTCTGAAGGCAGCACCTTCTGCTGGTACCGCAGGCGCTGTCATCCCATCTACAGAAAACGGTTTGCATCAAGGGGTGCTTGGGAGCCACGCTCGTTGCTGCTGAGGGGTTCATTGTGGAGGCAGCCGGTGTAAATTTTTGATTTATCAGTTCTGGGGCTACAGATGGTTTTGCTCCGAAGGGCTGGAGAGCGGGGCGGTGCCTTTGCTTTTCAAAAGGTAAGTAGGTGAAAAAGCTCTGCTTGGGCATACTGAGCTCCAGAGGGTAGTTTGCAAACGCAGTGCAATGGTAATTTATTTCAGCACAAATGCTGCTAATAGGGAGGAGGTGGGACGGAAGAGCTGGGAGACGATGGACCTCTGATTAGCCTGGAAGAGTTTTACAAGGGTTCTGTGGTCTCCAGTAGGTCCCTGGGCGGCTCAAACAGTTTGCACTTGACTACTAACCACTGCAGAATAAAGGCCTGGTGATTTGCTTCTGTAAAGACGACAGCCAAGAAAGCCCTGTGGAGCAGTTCTACTCTGTCACACATGGGGTCGCCATAAATCAGAATCGACTTGACAGCAACAATTTTTTTTTTATTGTGCTTTCAGTGAAAGTTTACAGTTCAAGTTAGTTTCTCATACAAAAATTGTTAATAGCCCTAGCTGCTCTCCCTATAATGTGACAGCACACTCCTTTCCACCCTGGATTTCCCGGGTCCGTTCAACAGCTCTTGTCCCTTTTTGCCTTCTCATTTCGCCTCCGGACAGGAGCTGCCCATTTAGTCTCATGATTCTACTTGAACTGAGAAGCACCCTCTTCACCACTATCATTTTATGTCTTATAGTCCAATCTAATCTTTGTCCGAAGAATTGGCTTTGGGAATGGTTTCAGTTCTGGGCTAACAGAGAGCCCGGGGTCCATGTCTTCTGGGGTCCCTCCAGTGTCAGTCGAACCATTAAGTCTGGTCTTTTTATTAGAATTTGTGTTCTGCACTCCACTTTTCTCTGGCTCCGTCAGGGACTCTCTGTTTTGTTCCCTGTCGGGGCAGTCATTGGTGGTAGCCGGGCACTATCCAGTTTTTCTGGACCCAGGCTGATGGAGTCTCTGGTTTATGTGGCCCCTTTTGTCTCTAACCCAAAAAACCCAGTGCTGATGAGTCAATTCTGACTCATAGCGACGGTATAGGACAGAGTAGAACTTTTTTCTCTAGGGGTAATATATTCCTTGCATCTTTGGTGTTCTTCATTCTCCTTTGCTCCAGGTGGGTTGGGACCAATTGATGCCACTTGCTAGCTTTTAAGCCCAAAGTGGGATGCAGAACATTTTCATAATAAATTTTTATGCCAGTTGTCCTAGAAGTTCCCTGAAACCACGGTCCCCAGACCCCCACCCTGCTATTCTGTCCCTTGAAGTGTTTGGAGCAACAGGTTTTTTTGGTTTGTGGTCTCCAGGGGACAGAAGGCACCACAGAGGAGGAAAGCGCCCTGTAGGGTGGGGTTCTTATACTTTTTTGAACTGTGGAGCCTTTTGGCCATCTAGTGAAGCCTTGGACCCTTTCTCTGAATTGTACTTGTAAGTTCATCAAATAAAATACATAAGATTTTTGGTCCCATAATTTATTTTACTTTTTTTGTGGTAAATATGTATGTTATGAAAATCATTTGCCATTTCAAATTTTTTCACATGTACAATTGAGAGCCATTTAATTATATTCATCATGCTGTGCAGCCATCACCCTGGTCTGTTCCCAACTTTTTCCTTCCCCCTTCACAGAAGCTCATTGTTTCCTAAGCAGCTTCCCCTTTTCTTCCTCCGTCTTGCCTGCCCCTGGGAACCAGTGATAACTTAGGCCTGTATATATTTACTTGTTCTAGAGCTTTCATGTAAGTGGAACCATACAATATTTGTCCTTTTGTGACTGATTTATTTCACCCACCATGATGGTTTCAAGGTTCACCTATGTTGAAGCATTTCTCTTTTTGGCTGAGTAATATTCCACAGTCTGCACACGCCAAGGAGTTCCCGGGTGGAGCAAATGGTGAAGACGTGCCTTGGAAGATAGGCCTGGCGATCTGCTTCTGAAAGGTCACAGCCATGAAAACCCTGTGGGGCAGTTCTACTCTGCACTCATGGAGTTGCTGTAAGTCAGAATTGACTCGGCAGCAACTGGTTTGTTTGTTTGTTTTGGGTATGTATGTACTACATTTTGTTTATGCATTCATTTTTTGATCGACAAAATACATAAGATTTTAAAGGAAACAAATTGTATTGAAATTCAGTTATCAAAATAGTAAAATATTTGCAATACTGTAGTACAGGTGCTTCTTTATTAGCACACTAAGAATTTTGTGATATCTGCAACAACTGTAAGGAGATATGAAAATAGCTGTCATGATAAAGTCACAGACACTGCTAATACCATGGTGTAATTTGTTGTAGGCATTCATAGTGGAAGGCAATGTTAGATTTAGTTAGTGATTAGTGAAAATGCAGCTGTACATGCCCATGAATTGTGGGTGTATAACAAGGACATAGTCTAATCCAAAAGCTTGTAAAAGGTTAGTGTTTTGAATAAATTGACTGCAGTTAAGGATAAGTGAATAAGGTATTAAATAATACACTTGTTTGCTTTATGAGCTCTTTTTTTTTCCACCTGAACCTTTTCTATTCATTTTTACCTGGTAAAATGTGTTAAATGCATATTTTGTAATGAAAATAAAAATAACCTTTTTTTTCTGGCAACACAGGAGGGAAAATACACTTATTTTTTCCTTTGTTAAGCCACGGTTAAGGTGTAAGTATACAGTTTAGTTCTCTTGAACAGGCCAAGTCATATTATACTTGGACGTATTATAGTCCAGTTCCGAGAAGTGCCCCGTAAGGAAATAATCTCTTGAAGGTTAGATGTTCCCTCTCCCAGACCCCAGGTCGTCAGCATGGAGTAAGAGGAAAGTCAGAGCTGGGTATGAACCTCTACTACTTACTATCGGAGTCCAGGGGCTTTCATTTGAGCCTCGTTTTTTCCAGTCTATATAATGGGGATTATATTTTAAATGCCACAGGATTGTGATGAGCAGGAAAGGAGTAGAGGCTCAATAAATGTTAGTTCCCTTGATGTTATATTGTACACAACCTGTATGATTGTAGGTAGTGGCCCTGAGCACCCTTCTTTCTTGTCTGCGAGACTCTTGATTATTTTCATGCTTTGGAGGTGAGTTTTGTACACCAGTGTCACATAAGTCAAGTGAATGGTTCCCTACTGAGCATCTACTAAGGTATGTGGATACACCAGACTGAGACATCTGAAGGAGGGGGTTGGGGAAGGCAAAAAACATAAAAGATATTTTATTTGCATCACCTGGGAACTTTAAATTCTTTATTGTTATTCTTAGTTGCTGTCAAGATGGCTCCCGCTCTTGGAGATCCCATGTATGACATGATGAAACGTTGCCAGGTACTGCACTATATTCATAAAACTTGGTATGCGTGAGTCCATTGTTTCGGCCACTGTGTATTTTGAGTGTCTTTATACCTAGGGATTCATCACCCAGTACTATACAGGACAATATTCTGTTGCGAGCCATAGAGTTTTCACTGGCCAATTTTCAGAAGTTGATAGCCAGGGCTTTCTTTTTAGTTGGTGTTAGTATGGAAGCTCTGCTAAAACCTGTTCACATGGGTGACCCTGCTAGTATTTGAAATACCAGGGCATGGCTTCCAGCATCATAGCAACACGAGAGCTACCAGACTATGAGAAACTGACAGATGAGTGGCAGAAATTCTTTATTGTTCTGTGAAATTATTGTCTATTTTTATTTACTTGTTTCTTGTCTGTTTACCCCATCCCCCCTGGAATATAAACTTCAATAAACCCCCCCCCCCAAAAAAAAGCAAAAACAAAAACTAACCCTTTGCCATCGAGTCGACTCTGACTCATAGGACCCTATAGAACAGGCAGAACTGCCCCATAGGTTTCCAAGGAGTGGCTGATGGATTTGAACTGCCGACATTTCGGTTAGCAGCAGAATTCTTAACCGCTGCACCACACAGGGCCCCACAAGTAATTTATCTGACTTATTCATCACTGTTTTTCTACCTTCAAATAGTGATTTGAATGGTATAGAATCTTGACAAATATTTACTAAGTGAGTTAAGATGTCACCTTGAAGACTAAGGTGCGACTGACCCAAGCCATGGTGTTTTCAATCATCTTATATGCATGGGAAAGCTGGACAATGAATAAGGAAGACTGAAGAAGAGTTGACGCCTTTGAATTATGGTGTTGGTGAAGAATATTGAATATACCATGGACTGCCAGAACAATGAACAAATCTGCCTTGGAAGAAGTACAGCCAGAATGCTCCTTAGAAGAAAGGTATGTAAGACTACATCTCACATACTTTGAGCATGTTATCAGGAGGGATCAGTCTCTGGAGAAGGACATCATGCTCAGTAAAGAAAGGTTCAATGAAAAAGAGGAAGACCCTCAACGAGATGGATTGACACAGCGGCTGCAACAATGGGCTCAAGCATAGCAACGATTGTGAGGATGGTGTAGGACCAGGGAGTGTTTTGTTCTGTTGTATACAGGGTCGCTGTGAGTTGGAACTGACTTGATAGCACCTAACACCACCACCAACAAGTGAGTAAATACCACACTCCAAAGTGGCTATTCAGCTTCCGCTCATATACACTCACTATTCAGGGAACTCGTTTCGTCCTGAGGCAGTCTGTTCCACTGTCTCCAACTTTGATTGTTAGAAAGTCACTTCTTTTACTGAATAAGTTCTGCCCTTTTGGCCCAGATAGAGTAATTCTCTTCCTCTCATCTTTGGAGGTGAGCTTCATCTCTTCTTCGGTTGGTGGCTCTCCATTTCAGGTTTGTCAAAGAATTCCACTTGTCCTACTTTTTTCCCTTTTACAGGTTCTCTTTGGTAAGAGATAAAAATGGGGTCGCCTCCCTTTATCTTCCAAAGGTACCTACAGATGGCTGACTGCCCACTGTTAAGTGTGAATTCCTGTCCTAACCAGAGGGCATGTGGAGTCAAGGAGCAGAAACCCACTCAGTCTAACTTCAGCACAAGAGTGGGAAGGAAACATGGATAAATAGACTCATATTTTCTGAGCTTTATTGTGCTATCTACACAATAGATGTCCTATGTGTGTTAGTGGGGAGGAAGGTTCAGGGGTCAAAGTCTGGGAAACACTGGATTTTATTAAGTTAAACTGGCTTCTTTCCTGTAGATCTTCCCAGAAACTTTGAGATTCAGTGGACTCTGTGATTCCCTAACAGAGAGCCACAGTTTACACGTTTTCATAAATTGATTTGCCGGAACATTTTTCATCAAACACCAACGAGCATCTCATGAACCATGGATTTCCAGGGTTTCTAATTTGGGAAATGCTGGAGTAGATGTTTCTTTATCCTCTTTAGCTCCGAGATTTCATGATTCTGATTAGGAACCTCCCAGGGATAGAATGTTATCCTTCTGCTGTGTCCTTGAGGAGAAACCCTGGTGGCACAATGGTTAAGTGCTCAACTACTAACCTAAAGGTTGGCAATTTGAACACACCCAGCGGCTCCACAGGAGAGAGACCTGGCGATCTGCTCCCATAAATATTATAGCCTAGAAGACCCTTTGGGGTGGATATACTCTTTCTCACGGGATTGTTATGAATTGGAATTGACTCGACAGCACCAAATGTGTTTTGCCCACATCTGATGAATGGAGCAGACATTTAGATGTAGCACTTACAATTCTCTTCCCTTCTTTCTTCATTTGCCTTCTCTCTTCTATTCCTCGTCCCCCAACCAGGCTCCTAGTTTATGACCCTTTCAAATAATATCTCGGGATTCTTGGGACGATAAGAGCCACCATATAGTTGTTTGGGAGCGGTAAATGACTTAAATTGGTCAGGATTCTAATTATCACGAAATGACTTTATTGCTGCTTGGTGATAACAGGGCTGTAACCTTCCTCCCCTGGGGAGCACAGGTCCCCACCTCCAGGGGTCACACAACAGTCAGGGCCCTGGCAGCCAGGGGAAAGGAGAGAGGCCTTCTCTTCCTAACCCGGAGAGTGCCTGAGCTGGAGGAGGTGATCTCCCTGGAGATCTCCTCAGTGCCCCCCTCCCTCTGTCCTTCCTGGGGATCTTGGCAAGCCTCCGCCACTGTACCTGAGTCTTAACACTCATCTGTCATGACTTCTCTTACACCCCATATAGAATCTTGGTGCCTAGTCCAGTTTATTTATCTTAGCTGTTCAGAAGTTTACAGTGGGGGTAGAGTGGGGGTGAGGGGAGCTATAGACACAAACAATCATAATATAGGATTTATTCATTCATATATCGGTTCGTTCTCAAGTATATATTGACCATTTACCATATGCTAGGCACTGTGTTGGAAAGAATAATGTTGTTAGTTGCTGTCTAGTTGGCTCCGACTCACTGTGACCCCGTGTATAACAAAATGAACTGTTGACTGGTCCTGCGCTATCTTCATGATCGCTGGTATGTTTGAGTCCGTTGTTGCAAGTACTGAGTCAATCTGTCTCATCGATGATTTCCTTTGCCTTTCCTGCCCCTCCACTTTACCAAACTTGATGTTCTTCTCCAGCAATTGGTCCCTCCTGATGACGTGTCCAGAATAAATGAGTCAGTCTGGGGCAATACTCTGTGATCAGCAGGGTTTTCATTGGCTGAGTTTTGGAAGTAGATCACCATGTCTTTTTCACTAGTCTGCCTTCATCTGGAAGCTCTGCTAAAATCTGTCCAACATAGGTGACCCTGTTGGTATTTGAAATACTGGTGCAATAGCTTCTAGCATCATGGCAATACGCAAGCCACCACAGTACAACACACTGACAAGACGTGGTGGAAACAATAACAGACACAGTGACTAAGGGGAGACCTTATGTATAGTATATCACCTTATTTTTATATAGTATATATATATACACGCACACACATACATATATAAGTGCTGGTGGCACAGTGGTTAAAGCGCTCAGCTGCTAACTGAAAGGTTGGCAGTTGGAACCCACTAGTCACTTCACAGGAGAAAGACGTGGCAGTCTGTTTCCATAAAGATTTATAACTTTAGAAACCCTACGGGGCAGTTCTACTCTGTCTAATAGGGTCGCTATGAGTCAGAATTGACTCAGTGGAAGTGGGGCTTAAGGGCCATACACTATATATATATATATATATATATACACACACACACATGCACACATATATGATGTGTATAATTTTTTTTATATATGTTATATATATATAGTCAATATGCATGTGTTGTATACACAGTCTGTGGAAACTCTGGTGGCATAGTGGTTAGGAGCTATGGCTGCTAACCAAAAGGCAGTTCGAATCCACCAGGTGCTCCTTGGAAATCCCATGGGGCAGTTCTACTCTGTCCTATATGTTTGCTACGAGTTGGAATCGACACAATGGCAATTTTTTTTTTTTTTGGTATAGTCTATAGTTAAAAGTTTTGGCATCAGACTAACCTGTGTTCCAATTAGAACTCTGTTGTGTAATTTCGGTTAAACCATGTTCCCTTTCAGGCACTTTATGATGCCTGTGTCATTGGATTGGTGTGCAAATGAAAGCAGTTGGTACATGGTAGGTGCTCAATACGTGGGGACTGCTATTATCCTAATAAAGGAGCGCAGTATTGTGGGAGTGAAAAGGAAGAATAATTATAAAATATGTAACTTATCTATGATGTATATCTATAAAAATAATGTAATGCTCTTTCTAAGCTATGAGTTTATATGCATATACCAGCCACCACATATTCTAAGCACTTGCATTATATAAATGATGCTGTTATTTCCAAGGGGAGATCAAGGGCAAGTTGGGGGCAGGGTTTGAGTTGGGCCTTGAAACCTAGGAGCAGGAGAGGGCATTCCTGGCCAGGGGAAAAGCAGGGCAAAGGGCATGGGCTGGGAATGTTCTTGGTGTGTGTGTGTGTCCCTGCAGCCTCCAGCGATTCAGTGTGGCTGTTGCATGTAGCTTATGGGTGCTGCACGTAGTAGGAGAGGTGGTTTGAGAGCCGGGACAGAGGGGACCTTTTGGAAACTGCCTGTTAGTACTTCTTTGTGTTGAGCTTAACATTGTCTTGTACTCTCCATATTGGTCCCAGCTTTGCCTTCTGTTGCTGCACAGAACATCTTCCATCTCTCAGGGTAGACTAGTCCTCCAGGCTTCTTAATGCAGAGTTAGATTGCCTGGAGTCATCCCATCTGCGTCTGAAGCATCCCTGGTTCCTTCATGTGACCCTCAGGAGACCTAGTTTTGAGAATCTGTGCCTTCTGGACCATATTTTTCTGTTCTTCCTTTTTTTTCCTTCTTCATGGCTTCTGAAGGGAGCCCTGCTGGTACAGTTGTTAAGAGCTTGGCTGCTAACAAAAAGGTCGGCAGTTCAAATCCAACAGCCACTCCTTGGAAACCCTACGGGGTAGTCCTGCTCTGTTTTACAGGGTTGTTATGAGTCAGAATTGACTCAACAGCAATGGGTTTGGTTTCTGGATTAAATTTTTAAAAATTATTTTCAAATATATGGAAAAGTGAAGAGGATAGCTTAATGAGCAGCCGTATGCCCATCAATAAACTTCAGTGACTATTAACATTTGTCCAGTCATGTTTCTCTCTTTCCGCCTCCCCCCTTGTTTGTGTGTTTGCTTATTGGAGTATTTTAAGCAAATTACAGACGTCATGTCTCTTTGCTTTTAAGATCTTAGTATGCATCTCTGACAACAAGGGACATTAAAAGACCCCATTGTGTTATTATGATAATTAACACAATTAACAGAAAAATTTTAATATCCTCTCTCTGTCCCAGTCCGTATTCGGAGTTCCTTGATTGCATCTGTTATGGGTTGAATTGTGAATATTTTTATAAAACTTGTACCGGCCCTAATGCTATAGTCTTCTCGAAATTCCTCCCAATTCTATCACCCTCCCTATGACCCCGGCAACTCATGCAATCAAAGAGGCCAGATGGGAACTTATGGATGCTATTACGACTTTCAACGAGAGGGACTGACAGTAGTTGCAATGATGGGCTCAAACATAGCAATGACTGTGAGGATGGTGCAGGACTGGGCAACATTTTATTCTGCTAAACGTAGGGTCACTATGAGTTGGAACCAACTTGATGGCACCTAACAACAACATTACAACCAGAACGCTCCTTAGAAGCGAGGATGTCAAGAGTTCATCTTGCTTACTTAGGACAAGTCATCAGGAAAGACCAGTTGGTAGAAAAGAACATCATGGTTGGTAAAGTTGAGGATCAGTGAAAATGAGGGAAACCCTCCATGAAATGGATTGACCCGATAGCCGCAATAATGGGATCAAACATACCAACAATCAAGAAGATGGCCCAGGACCAGGCAGCAACGTTTTGTTTTTTGATACATGAGACTGTCATGAGCTGGCACTGACTGGACAGCAATTGACAACAACATTTTGGCCTTCTTCCAGCCTTTTGATAATTTAAGATTTAAAACACCACTAAAAAGTTTAACATTGTGCTTCAAAGACCCTCCACCCAGGGGCTTATCTATAGAAAATAGGCCTCTGGCAATTAGTTTTAAATTGCCGAATGATCTCCCACAGCTGGTGATGGAAACTGCAATGGCCAATTGATACTGCTCATTAGCACCCCTCCTTATATGGTGTCCAGAACGTGTGCCCTACCTGCCATACCTTAGTTATACCTCTGCCACCACTTACCCATAATTTACATATCAGTGGGCCTGGGATCTAGATACAGTGTGGGAAGAAGTTAGTCCATTCTAAAGCAATTAATTGAGTCAACAAAATGAACAAAAGGAATAATCAGAAAGCCAACATGCAAATGCAGGCCTATTTACAGCATTTCACTTTGATGAGAATTCTACAAAAGAGGAAGGGAGCATATTTTAAAGTTTTGTTTTGTTTTTTCCCATTTTGTTTGAATATTAGGATCCTGTCACAAGCTACAGCACTTTTTTTTTTTTTTTTTATCAGCTCCATAACCCTGTTAAAGAGCATGAGGTATGTCTGACCTGATTTGCAGTATCAGTTTTTTAACGCCTGCATAACTTTGTGCAGGAAACCCTGGTGGCATAGTGGTTAAGTGTTACGGCTGCTAACCAAAAGTTTGGTGGTTCGAATCTATTTACCAGGCGCTCCTTGGAAACTCTACGGGACAGTTCTACTCTGTGCCGTAGGGTCCCTATGAGTCAAAATTGACTCGACGGCAAACAGTAACTTTGTGCAGCTCGTTGATCATTCAGCATAAAGTGATGAAACAGAATTGACTACTGGGGGATGTTGGTGTTATGACTTGGAAATTTCATGGCTCGGGAGTGTAAAGGTGTGTGTGTAGAGTGTGCATCAGACTGCGCACCGGCTAGGCTGTCATTCTGTTTTTCTTTTATTGTACTTTAGATGAAGGTTTACAGAACAAACTAGCTTCTCATTAAACAGTTAGTACACATATTGTTTTATGACATTGGTTAACAACTCCACCACGTGTCAACACTCTCCCTTCTCGACCTTGGGTTCCCTGTTACCGGCTTTCCTGTCTTCTCCTGCCTTCTAGTCCTTGCCCCTGGGCTGATGTGCCCCTTTAGTCTCATTTTGTTTTACAGATCTGTCTAATCTTTGGCTGATGGGTGAACTTTGGGAGGGACTTCATTACTAAACTGAAAAGGTGTAAGGGGGTCATACTCAGAATTTTTCCACTTTCTTTCAGGCCAGTAAGGCTGGTCTTTTTTTTTGTGTGTGTGTGAGTTAGAATTTTGTTCTACATTTTTCTCCAGCTCTGTCTGGAACCTTCTATTGTAATCCTTGTCCGAGCATAGACTGTTCATTTTTGAGGCCAGGGACTGTGATCTTAGTGTAGTTATTTCTCCGGCACCTAGAAGAGGGCTCTGTGAGTGTTTTTGGAATGGACAAATCCTTGCTGGTTGATATAGATAACCCATTCCTTTGTCAGTCTCAAGTTCAACTAGCCATTTCCCTGAGGCTGGGGCATGCCTGGCATGGAGGACAAACTGACCATCTGGTGAGGTTGGAGGCCTTCTCTCCAGTACTTACAGACACACACACACACACACATGCATGAACATCCATAGACACACAGCTTCCCCAGCTGATGCCAATGGGTAGGGCTCTGTTGTAATAAGTGGAAAAACCCTATTGTTTTTCCTTTGCTCTTCCATTGCCCTCTCTGTGTTTAGCTCCAGATCAAGAAACCCAGCAATTGGCTTGGTTTCTCCCCAAGGAGATCGATTTGCTAACCTGACCCTAGAAGATTTGAAACCTTCCTTTACAGAGCCTGAGGCTCATGGCAAACTGCACTCATTAATCCTTGTCTCCAAATTTCTGACCAGGACCCTGGGGCCTGAGAGGAAGTGGCTCAATGCCTCCTGGGAATTTAGGCTCTGACCCTGGCTTTCTGCAGAAAGAAGAGAGTCCCAGAATATCAGACCTGGAAGAGACCTCGAGAGCATCTTGTCCAGTGTCATTTAACAGATGAGGAAACTTAGTTACAGAGAGAGGCTGACAATTGGCCATGGCCACCCAGAGTGGGGACAGGACCAGAACTCAGACTCTCAGAATTTCCAGTTGGGAGTTTATTTTTATACGATGGAGGTCTGAGTAAAGGGCAAGTAGAATAGAGACCCTTTAAGGAGCCAGGGTGGTGCAGTGGTTAAGTGCTCAGCTGCTAACTGAAAGGGGGCTTTTGCAGTAGATTTGCCCAATGCAATGCATCATTTGATTTCTTGGCTGCTGCTTCTGTGGGTGTTCATTGTGACCTAAGTAAAACAAAACCCTTGACAACTTCAATCTTTTCTATGTTTATCATAATGTTGTTTATTGGTTCAGTTGTGAGGATTTTTGTTTTCTTTATGTTGAAGAGTAATCCATACTGAAGGCTGTAGTCTTCGATCTTCATCAGTAAGTGTTTTAAGTCCTCTTCACTTTCAGCAAGCAAGGTTGTGTCATCTGCATATTGCGGGTTGTTAATGAGTCTTCCTCCAGTCCTGATGCCCCGTTCTTCTTCATATAGTCCAGCTTCTTGGATTATTTGCTCAGTATATGGATTGAATAAGTATGGTGAAAGGATACAGCCCGGAGGTACACCTTTCCTGGCTTTAAACCACCAAGTATTTCCTTGTTTTATTCAAACGACTGCCTTTTGATCTAGGTGCAGGTTCCTCATAAGCACAATTAAGCGTTCTGGAATTCCTATTCTTCGTAACGTTATCCATAGTTTGTTATGATCCACAGTCAATTGCCTTTGCGTAGTCAATAAAACACAGATAAACACATCTTTCTGGTATTCTCTGCTTTCAGCCAGGATCCATCTGACATCAGCAATGATATGCCTTGTTGTTATTATCATTACTGTTAGTGTAGTGAACATTGTTGTTGGTTTCCCAGCATACATTCCCTTCACAGTTGTCATAGATTGGATTATGTCCCCCCCAAAAATGTGTGTATCAATCGTTCTGGGCCATGATTCCCGGTATTGTGTGATTTTCCTATATGTTGTAAATCCTACCTCTATGATGCTAATGAGGGAGGCTGGGCAGCAATTATGTTAGTGAGGCATGACTGGACCTACAGAATTAGACTGTGTCCTGAGGCAATCTCTTGAGATATAAAAGATGGACTCAAGCAGAGAGACAGGGGAACCTCCTACCACCACGAAAGCAGTGCCAGGAGCAGAGTGCATCATTTGGACCTGGAGTTCCTGCAGAAAGAAGCTCCTAGCCTGGGGAAAGATTGATGAGAAGGCTGACAGAGAAAGAAAGCCTTCACCTGGTACTGACACCCTGATTTGAACTTTAACCTACTAGACTGTGTGACAGTACATTTCTCTTTGTTAAAGCCATCCGCTTGTGGTATTTCTGTTATAGCAGCACTAGATGACTAAGACAACAGTGACGGATCTAATTCAATCCTCTTGCTAGTGGTTGGCGGAAATGGGCTTGTGACACTATTTTGACCACTGGGATGTGAGGGGAAGTCTGTTGAGGGGCTTTTTGGATAGGGGTTCTTGTTCCCAGAGTCAGTCCTTGCTCTTCCTCTGGACATTGCCTGGGCATGTCTGTACATGATGCCTAAAACTGCTGCCGCCATCTTGCTATCATTCAGAGGACGAGGTCACCCTGCAAATGGCTGTGCAACCTAACCCTGAGAACTGGGTTGCTGATGATGCTGTTGAATCTCTGAATCAATCAACCCTGCAGCCTACTCTCCCTCTGGATTTTCAGGTGAAATAATAAACTCTTTTGTTATTTAAGCCAGTTTGAGTCGTGCTTTCTCTTATATGCAGCTCAACGCATCAGAAACATATACTCCATGGAAGAAGGGAACACGTTTTAGCTTACTTTTCTATCTTCATCCCCTAGCACCGTGCCTGGCCATGTGTGGGGTGCTTAATAAATATTAGTTGATAGAAATTTCACAGTCTTTCTGTCACTGGTATTCTTTTAGAGTTCATTAGATGTCTGAAGTCCACTCATGGTATTTTTTGTTATAAATTACCAGGCAAATAAGGCATACAGCTATGTGAAGAAGCCTAGCGAGATTCCAGACACCCTGTCACCCCAGTTAACAGTGTGCCAAACCAGACCACTAAGTGAGATCACCCTAGATCATCCAGCAACTATCGACCCTCCAGCTGACCGCCGTGTCATGAGTCAGCCCAGTTGAGATTAGTTGAGCCAGCCCAGACCAGATGAAGAACTCAGCCAACCCACAGAGTCCTGAGCTAAAGAAGTGGTTGTTACTTCAAGCCACTAAAGTTTGGGGTGATTTGTTATGGAGCAAAAACTAAATATTCATGTAGAAACCATCAGCATACAGAAAGTGTTTTTATATATAAAGATACCTTTACCTCATCTTTACCTTTTCTTACTTGAATGGGATCATAATATTGTTCCGCACCTTGCTTTTTCCACTTAAGGACGTGTCTAATGACGATTTCCAATGAGGTACATTTCAGCCTGTCTCATTATTTTTAACAACTGAACGTATATATTATAATTTGTTTCAACAGTGTCCTATCTAGGTGGTTTTCAGTTTATGCTATTAAGAAACCTCAGAGAATGTGCTCACATGCAGTATATATCTGATAAATATACTATATATATATATGTTGTTGTTAAGTACCATTGAGTCAGTTTTGACTCATAGCGACTCTGTGTGCAACAGAACAAGACACCGCCTAGCCTTGCACCATCCCCACAATTGTTGTTACGCTTAAGCCCATTGTTGCAGCCTCTGTGTCAATTTGTCTTATTGAGGGTCTTTTTTGCTGACCCTCTACTGTAACAAGCATGATATCCTTCTCTAGGGACTGATCCCTCCTGATAACATGTCCAAAGTATGTGAAATGTAATCTCGCCATCCCTGCTTCTAAGGAACATTCTGGTGGTACTTCTTCCAAGACATATTTGTTCGTTCTTTTGGCAGTCCATGGTATATTAATATTCTTCACCAACACCACAATTCAAAGTGACAATTCTTTGATCTTCCTTACTCACTGTCCAGATTTCACACACATACGAGGCAATTGAAAACACCATGGCTTGGGTCAGGTGCACTTTGGTCATCAAGGTGACATCTTTGCTTTTTAACACTGTAAAGAGATCTTTTGTAGCAGATATTCTCAATGCAATTCATTGTTTAATTTTTAATGGATGTTTGCACCTCTTTCTTCTCCTTTTGAGTCATGCCACATCAGCAAATGAAGGTCCCAAAAGCTTGGCTCCATCTACATCATTAAGGTCAATTTCATTTTGAGGAGGCAGCTCTTCCCCAGCCGTCTTTTGAATGCCTTCCAACCTGGGGGGCTCATCTTCCAGCACTATATCAGACAATGTTCCGCTGCTATTCATAGGGTTTTCACTGGCTAATGCTTTTCAGAAGTAGACTGCCAGGTCCTTCTTCCTCGTCTGTCTTAGCCTGTAAGCTCAGCTGAAACCTGTCAGCAATGGTGACCCTGTTGGTATTTGAATACTGGTGGCATAGCTTCCAGTATCACAGCAACACTCAGACCCCCACAGTATGACAAACTGATAGACCGGTGGGCGAGATCTGTGTGTGTGTGCATATATATATATATTTGTTGTTGTTGTTAGGTGCTGTCAATTCAGTTCCAACTCACGGAAACCCTATAGGTCAGAGTAGAACTGCCCCATAGGGTTTCCAAGGAGTGGTTAATGGATTTGAACTGCCAACCTTTTGGTTAGCAGCCAAGCTCTTAACCACTGCACCACCAGGACTCATGTATGCATGTATATTTATGAGGAAGGAAGAAGTCCAAGCTGCAGCGAAGGTGCTGGCAAAAAACAAGGTTTGAGGAATTGACAGGATACTAATTGAGGTGTTTCAACAAACGCAATGCTGAAAACACTCACTTCTCTATGTCAAGAGACTTGGAAGACAGCTACCTGGCCAACCTACTGGAAGAGATCTATATTTCTGCCCCTTCCAAAGAAAGGTGATCCAACAGAATGTGGAAAGTTTTGAAGAAAATCATTTATATCATACACAAGTTAAATTTTGCTGAAGATAAATTAAAAAATGGTTGGAGTAGTACATCGACAGGGAATTTCCAGAAGTTCAAGTGGATTCAGAAGAGAATGTGGAACAAGGGTTATCATCGTTGATGTAAGAGGGATCTTGGCTGAAAGCAGAGATTACCAGAAAAATGTTTTCCTATGTTTTATTGACTACGTAAAGGCATTTGACTGTGTGGATCAAATCAAATCATGGATAACGTTGCAAAGAATGGGAATTACAGAACACTTAATTGTGCTCATGCAGAACCTCTACATAGACCAAGAGGCAGTTGTTGGAACAGAGCAAGGGGATACTGCGTGGTTTAAAGTCACGCAGTATCAGGGTTGTATTCTTTCACCATACTTATTCAATCTGCATGCTGAGCAAATAATCTGAGAAGCTGGACTACATGAATAAAGAACAAGGCATCAGGATTGGAGCAAGACTCATTAACAACCTCCGTTATGCACATGACTCAGTCTTGCTTGTGAAAGTGAAAAGGACTTGAAGCATTTACTGATGAAGATTCAGTCTTCAGTATGGATTGTACCTCAACATAAAGAAAACAAAAATCCCCACAAATGGACCGATAAGGAACATCATGATAAAAACAGAAAAGATTAAAGTTGTCGAGGATTTCATTTTACTTGGATCCACAGTCAATGCCCATGCAAGCACCAGTCAAGAAATCTAGCAGTATTCCATTGGGCAAATCTGCTGCAAAAGACCTCTTTAAAGTGTTAAAAAGCGAACAGGTCAATTTGAGGACTAAGGTGCACCTGACCCAATCCATGGTGTTTTCAATAGCCTCATATGCATGTGAAAGCTGGACAATGAATAAGGAAGACCTAAGAAGAATTGATGCCTTTGAATTATGGTGTCGGTGAAGAATATTGAATATACCATGGAGTGCCAAAAGAATGAACAAATCTGTCTTATCCAACTTGGAAGAAGTACAGCCAGAATACTCCTTAGAAACTAGGATGGTGAGACTTCATCCCTTGTGCTTTGGACATGTCATCAGAAGGGACCAGTTCTTGGAGAAGGACATCATGTCTGGTGAAGCAGAGGGTCACTGAACATGTGGAAGGCCCTCAGTGAGATGGGTTGACACAGCGGCTGCAACAATGAGCTCAAACATAGCAAGGATTGGGAGGATGGCTCAGGACTAGGCAGAGTTTTATTCGGTTGTACCTAGAGGTGCTATGAGTCAGAACTGACAGAAAGGCACCTAACAACAACAACAACAACAACATTTATCAGATAAATTCTTGTAAATAGAATTACTGGGTTAAAGAGATCTGCATTTAGACTATTAATGGTTGTTGTCAAATTCCTTCAAATTATTGTACTAATTCATACTTCCTTACATGTGAACTCCTGACTCATCAACCCCTCACCAACACTTTTAAATATTTGCCAAGCTCAAAGGTAAAAAATGTATTTCATTACTGTTTTATTTGCATTTTAAATTATGAATGAAATTGAGAATATTTTCATATGTTTAGTATCCATTTCTATATCTTTCCTATGAATCTTTTATTCTTGCTCTCTGCCCATTTTAGTACTGTTTGTTCAGTCTCTTTAAAAACTGAACTACAAAAGGTCAATGGGTATTAAAAAATATTGCTGAATTTCTGAACACTTTCTAGATATAGGCTTTTAACTTGAGCTCTAGAGGAGTTTGAAAAGCAATCAATAATAATTTCCTACGTTCGTAAAACGTTTTACAAGTGCAAACCCTTGACATGTGCCATCTTATAGGATTTTTTTTTTTTTTTCACAGCTGTCTTCTGAAGCTGATCTGGTTACCCCCATTTAACAGATGAAAAAAATGAGATTCAGAGAGATAAAGTATCTTTATGTCAGGAGACACTGGAAAAGATTTTCCAATGGGCATGAACAGATTACTGGATGTTCTATCTAGCCTACCCTTCCAGAATATCTACATCTCTTGTTTTTTTCTTCGAGCTACTTTACAACTGTATGTTGTGGAAAACTGTTAGTAATGCAGACAGTTCTTGGACGTAGAAATGCAAATGTATTGTGTCTGGTGAAGAAATCAGTTGATGACTTCCTTGTGGTTTTTGACCCCTGTTGTATCCGTTTGTAAATTCATTTCAGTTTTCCTGAATGCCTGTGTATGTCTGTGTGTTTATGTGCAAATATATCTTCCTTGGATTCTTTTAAGTAATTGTGACATCTTACTACTTTCCTCATTAACTGTTTGGCACTTGTTCATTTTATATTTGTATGGCTGTGTCTTTTTTTAGAAAGTTATCCTTTAACTTCTCTCGAGTCTCTTGTCCACATAGCTAGAGTATGAATGTGTCAGGATCTGAATCAGATTTGTCTTTTGGGGATTTTTACTAGACACACACGCACACACACACACACACACACACACATATGTATTTTTTCTTTGCCACAGAGCTCTTTGAAAAGCTGGTGAAAGCAATGGATCCATTCCCTGGAAAAATAAAAACACAGATACACACAATTTTGCACAATCTTTTGGGAGTTCCTTGATCTCTCAAAGACTTATATAAAAGCTTCTGGGCTAGAGCTTAGAATCAGAATAGGTGCTTAAGATCTTAAGATCAGAAGTGGACTGAGGTAGAAGGTGTAGTTGAGAAAATAACTTTTCTTCTTAACACTTATGGAGAGCTTGCCATGTGCCAAAATGCTTACTCATTTAGTTATCACAGAAGCCCTCTCAGCAAGAAACCATGGTTATTCAGGGATCTGGGATATAGAGGGGATATGTCATTGCCCAAGGTCACACAGCTGTAAGAAAAGCGATTCCTTTACCACATAGATATAAGGTACAGGGAAGAAAATAGTTTTTAGGTAAAAAATAAATCCCTAGGGAGGAAGAGGTCACATTACGAAATCAGCTTTTATCTCTATACTAAAGCTGAGCCTCTCTGGTCACCTGAATCTCTACAGTGGGCCAAACCCTCTTTCCAGAAGACGCTGGGGAAGGGGTGTATGTGATGTGGGAAGGGGCTGGGTCCCCAGAGCAGACTTGTGCCGTCCCCATTCCACTTGGCAGTCTGGTGACCTGTGGTCTCGTCTACGAGCTTCCATCACCAGGGCACAAGCAATGACTGGAAGAGGCTCAGAATAAGCAAGAGGCTCCTGTCTGGCCCAGTGCTTCCAAGGCTCAGAGCAGTTTGGGAGAGCTGTCCACCTTTCCTCCTGCCCCTGAGAGATGATCTGGATGCTAGAAAGAGAGGAAGCTAGAGAGGCTTCACAGTGGGAGGTGGGGATGGAGGCTGCAGCGGAGCATGTGCAGGGAACCCCCAAGAGTGGATTGAATGGTTCATTGCCAGAGAAGAGGGTGCCATGCCAAGGCCAGACTGGATGAGAGGCCCTTTAATGGATGCCAGCAGGGAACAGAGAAAGACAGAGGTGGGAAGTGCCTATCCCCTCCCTGCAGATACTGCCAGGACATTTGCATAAATGTATCCCCAAACCCCACACCCTCACCCTAGCAAAGACCCCGGTGGGAAGAACGGAAAGAGAGGGGGACAATCTTAAGTTCAACTGAGTTTAAACCTGAAGTGTCTGAGGAATCAGTAACCTAGAGGTTAATAGAATACATTCCTGCCAACAATATAGAAAGTAAATCCAGCTCTAGCAAAAGGATATAAATTACATTTTGCACTTCGGAGTTTAGGGCCGTAAAACGGGTACCTGCTCTGCAGGTTGGTAAGTTGTGAGCTCCCCACCTTTGCTTGTTAACGGTTCTTGCTCCCTCAGCCCCCATCCCTTCCTTTCACCCTGAGTCACCAAGAGATCAGGTGTCCATTTGGCACTCATGGGTTCTGAGTGCTTTGCACCACTGTGTTTGCAAAGCACGTTCACATTCACCAGCTTGCTGGGGACTCACAATTGCCCTGTGATTTAGGTGGGCAAGGATGACTCACCCCATTCACTACGGAAGAAAATCAAGGACCCAAGAGGCTGGTGGCAGAGCCCACGTGTACCACCTGTGGCCTTGGCCCTGAGTCTGCAAGGCTGTGCCCAGTGAAGCTGAGCTGCCCAAGCCGAGCAGACAGCTGGGACAAAGGAGGGAGCTTGGGGGTTGTAGCCCATGGTCCTTACATACTGAGTGCCTGGAGACTTTCTCATCCGTTTCCCACCCATTTCTCACACCCCGGTCTCCCATTTACACAGGAGGAAGCTGAGGCCCAGAGAGATCAAAAGGTGAGGTTACATAGCACCCTCGTGGGAATGCAATACTGAGACCCAGGATTCCTGGCTCCTGGTCTAATTCTTGGGTGGATCATGCCAAGGTAGATTGTAGAGGCTCTGGGGTTTGGGGCAGGCTCCTAGAACGTCTTAACTTGTACATAGAGGTCAGTCCAGATGGCAAGCCCTGTGCTCCCCAAGAAAGTGAGATCTCAGAGACCCTCACAGAAGGCGAGCGCAGATGACACCTCCCTAGGAAGAGGGATTGGCTTATTCCTGGGCTCAAACCCAAGCAGCCACTTTCCTGGTGAAATCTGGGAATAACAATATCACCCCCCAATAGGCCCAGCACCTGTACTTGGCAAATTATTTTCCCCTCCTTTCAGAGTCTCCAGGTTGCTCTGGGAGGCAGGGTGGGCAAGTGGGAAAACTGATGGCTCCCTTTTACAGATGGGAAAACTGAGGCTCAGACAGGAAATGTGATTTGCTGAAGGCCTCACTGCAAGGAGACAGCAGTTTTGAGCTAAACCCTGGGCCTTCCAGGGTAGAGTGAGGCTGCCCTTTCAGCAAGGCCTTTGCACATGTCCTGGGCAGATAAACTGTGGAAAGAGCTTACCGTTCGTTCATATTCAATCTGAAAACCTCTCTTCCCAACACAGCAGAATAACTAAAGGCACCAAAGTTTGTTTATATTTTTTAAAATTTATTTTCTATGTTTCTTTCTCATTCTGGGATGTTCTCATCAAAGCCGTAAAGAATTTGTTAGAAACAGGTCCACTGCAAGGTCATTGAGCAAATGTTCTGCTGGTAGGGAAAGGTTGGCATCATCCCTTTGACCAACCTAGACTGAGCCCCCGGGGTTGAGACCTGAGTTGTTCATCTCTATCTCCAGTTCCATTTATGGAGTGCTCAGTAGGTGCTCAATAAATGTGTCGTGGATGAATGAATGAATGAATGAACACCTCTCCTGGCCTCTATGTCTCTGTTCTTTCTATGGCTCAGCTCACAAAAGTTAGGATCAGAAGAGTCCTCAGAAGTCCTCTTGTCGAGCTCTCTCCTGTTACAGGTGAGGTCCAGAGGCGGGGAGTGACCTGTAACTTGTCCTCTTGTCGAGCTCTCTCCTGTTACAGGTGAGGTCCGGGGCGGGGGGCGGGGGGGGGGGAGGCGCAGAAACAAGAGGGTGGTCTCCCTGTTCCAGAGCTCATTCTGAGACCTCACGCAACCTCTGTCTTCTGAGCCAGGAGGGTGACTCTGGCCAGGAAAGATGAGAGCTCTTCTTTATTGTTTGCCCCTTGCTGCTGAGTTTGGGGCAACCCTTCAAGATAGCATCCTGGGATGTGGACAGTCCCTGGAGTGTAAGACTGAGTCCCCCAGCAGGCCGGGCACCACCCGTCACCCAGCTTCATCTGGAGAGAAGAGTGGCTCTTTGGGAGAGATTATCTGGTTCTTATGTTGAAGTGGCACAGGTGCTGGTCCACCTGGGGTGTGAAGGTAGAAGGAGGCGGAGTGCAGGGACACAGGCCTGCTGCAGGAGAGGGCCTGGGAGCGGCTGCATCTCCCATGGGGGGGATGGGAGGAGGGTGACTCCAGCAGGGAACCAGGCAGTGGCCAGCTGGCTTTGACCAAGTGGACAGCAACCTGTGGGTGGAGCCAGCCTAGGCAGAGCTGCAGGCATCTGCAGGGGGCCCTGTTACAAGGAGAGGACAGGAGAGGGAAGTGAGTCCTCAGCTTCGCCCTTGGCTGTGCCTGCAGCTTCCCCGCTTCTCTCCTGCTTGGGCAGTTTGGGGGTTGGTTTGCCCGGATTTTCCCAGATTTAGCACTGAAAGCTTGTGCAAACCTATTCAAACCTGGACAGTTGGTCACTACTGTCCATGACCGGGGGCCAGGAAACCTGGTTCTAATCCTGGCACTTACAGCAACTGTTTCCATGGAAAAGTCACTTTGTTTCTTGGAGTCCAGTTTCTGCCTTAGTAAAAATGGATAATTTAGGAATTCTACCTTATAGGGTCACTGTGGGTATGCAGAGAGGCCCTTGGGTGGCACAAATGGTTTGTGCTTGACTATTAGAGGTTAGTGGTTCAAACCTACCCAGCAGAACCATGGAAGAAAGGCCTGGCAATCTGCTTCCGTAAAGGGTGTTATTGTCAAGTCGATTCTGAATCATGGCAACTCCATGTGTACAGAGTAGAACTGTGCCATAGGATTTTCAAGCTGTCTTCTGAGGTACATCTGGGTGGGTTCGAACTGCCAACCTTTAGGTTAGTAGTTGAGCACTTAATTATTGTGCCACCCAGGGACTCCTCTGTAAAGATTACAGCCAATAAAACCCTATAGTGCAGTTCTGCTGTGTAACACATGGGGTTGTCATGAGTGGGGTTTGGTTTTGTTTTTTGTGGGTATGTAGAAAATTTTAATTCTGGGAATACAGTAAACAGGAACAAAGTGTCAGTTCCTGAGGGTAGGGTTGTGTGTCTTGTTTACTGCTGAATCCACAGCGGTTAGCACTGGGTTGTTGTGTTTGCTGTTCGCTGCTCTGAAGTCGACTTACGGTGACCCTATGCACAACGGAACAAAATGCTGCCCAGTCCTGTGCCATCCCTATGATCAGTTTAGCATCAGGCCATTGTGATCCATAGGATTTTCACCGGCTAATTTTCAGAAGCAGATTACCAGGCCTTTCTTCCTAGTCTGTCTTAGTGTAGGAGCCCCACTGAAACCTGTTCAGCATCATAGTAACATGTGGGCCTCCACTGACAGATGGGCAGTGGCCCCACATGACATGTATTGGCCGGGAATGGAATCCAGGTCTCCTTCATGGAAGGTGAGAGTTCTGCCACTGAGCCACCAACACCCCTTAGCACCTGGGACACGCTCAAAAACACGCGTTAACTCAATGGACAGCTAATACGAGGGGGCGCTTCTGAGGTGCCAAGCATTCTTCGTATCTCATTCATTTCCTCTTCATCAAAGTTCTGTTAACTATTCCCTGAAAGGCAAAGTGACCATTCCACAGCCACCCCACTGGAACATGCAGAGCTGAGATTCGAACCCCGGGCTGTCTGACCCCAGAGCTGGTGTGCTCAACCTCCATGTACCGTGCTTTACTTGGTGACCTTGTTTTATAAACTGTGAAGCTGTGCACACTTAATACAAACCACTCCCTGGAGGAGGGAGAGGCACTATGATTGTCACCCAGTGGCTGAGAACATAGCATCAGAGAGAGGCCAATGGCCTGTCACAGGCCCCACAGGCTTCCAGACCTGTCTGTGTCCCCTATCCTTTCTAAAATAAGTCCCCTTTCACTTTTACTATAGACAAGGTCCCTGAAGTGTTTCCTTCCATATGGGTCTGGACGGGACGTTCCCAGACAATGGTTCCCACCCTCTGCCCTCCTTTGATGTCTCAGCCACTCACAGCCACATCCAAAATTGTCCCTGGGGTGAAGCTGGCCTCACTCAGCTGCTGCAGACCACCCAGGCTGCCCATCTTCTCCTGCTTCCGCCACTTGGCTCGCTGATTCTGGAACCAGATCTGGGGTGGAGTAGAGAGGAGGTGGAGATAAGAATAAGAGTTTTTATCCAGCTGTTGTTGTTGTTAGGTGCCGTTGAGTCGGTTCCGACCCATAGGAACGCTATAGGACAGAGTAGAACTGCCCCATAGGGTTTCCAACGAGTGGCTGGTGGATTTGAACTGCTAACCTTTTGGTTAGCAGTTGAGCTCTTAACCACTACACCACCGGGGCTCCTTTATCCATCTAGTAACCAGTTAACCAGTTGCCGTCAAGTTGACTTTAACTCATGGGGTCCCTGTGTGTGTCAGAGAACCGTGCTCCATGGGGTTTTCAACATTTAATTTTTTTGAAGTTGACCATTAGGCCTTTCTTCTGAGGGCTCTCTGGGTGAAGACAAACCTCCAACTTTTTGGTTAGCAGCAGAGCACTTGACTGTTTGTACCACCCAGGGACTCCATTTAGTGCCTACCCCCAAACGCATAACAACGACATCTTGCAAGGGGCCAGCGCTTTATGGTTTATAAAGCACTGAGATATCCAGGATCTCCTTAGATCTAAATGTCAGTCTCCTGAGGGGTGACTGGGAGTCACAACTTTCAGTGCTTCCAGGGCCAATGAGTGAAACAGATGGTGTCAGGTAACTGGGAGTCGCGAGGTCTGTGGTGTACTGGAGTAGGTGGGCCCAGTGTTTTGTTGTGTGGCTGTCAAACTGGCCCCGATTCCTGGTGACCCCATGTACAACAGAACAAAGCATTGCCTGCTCCTGTGCCATCCCCATGATCAGTTGCAGATGGGACTGTTTTGATCCATAGGGTTTTCATTGGCTGATTTCTTTTTTTGGAACACTTTATCGTGTTTTAGGTGAAAGTTTACACAGCAAATTAGTTTCTCCTTCAATAATTCATACACATACTGTTCTGTGACATTGGTTGCTGTCCTTGCAATGTGTCGGTACTCTCTCCATTTCCATCCTTTCTTTACTCTTTCCATCCCTCCACTTTCCTGTCCCTCCTTGCCTTCTCATCTTTGCTTTTGGCCATACTTTGCCCGTTTGGTCTCATGTAGTCGATTGTTCCAAGAGCGCATTTCTCTTGGGTATTATTGTTCATTTTATAGGCCAATCTGTTATTTGGCTGAAGGGTGACCTCCAGGATCCTTGGCTGGTTTTTGGAAGTAGATTGCCAGGCCTTTCTTTCTAGTGCATCTTAGTCTGGAAGCTCCACTGAAACCTGCTCAGCATCATAGCAACACCCACGCCTCCACTGACAGAGGGTTACTGGCTGCACGTGAGGTGCATTGGTTGGTGTTCTAGGTTCATCCAGTTTCCAAGCTGGGAATCTTGTTTTTTGTGTGGGAGCACCTGAGTTTTAAAACAAAATGCAAGTCAAATAAAACTCATTTGTGGGGCAGTCCAGCCGGCAGGCCACTCATTTGTAGTCCCTGTGAGGGGCCATTGGCACCTGTAGCTTTAACATCTGCAGCTCCCCATGTCCATGAATGCCCTGATGGCTCTAGCATATGGCCAACTGCACTTGGTGATTCCGCTCAGGTAGGAGTGGAATTCTGGGCTTTACTGCGGACGCAGGTGCTGCCCACTCAGCTGGTGACTGACTCCCAATGGGAATAAAAAAGGCGGGGAGGGGGAGAAGTCTACGGCAAGGGTGGTCCTTAGCCAGAAGAAATGCAGGGTGGGACAAAATAAAGAGTGGAATGTCGACCTGGGCCTTGGTTCAGATTCTGAACTTCGATGAGTCCATCACTTGATCTATTTGTTTAAAAAAAAAAAAAAATTAAAGAAGCGTGCCTTAGAAAACTGCTTTAGAGAAAGTTCCAACAGTGTGTAAGTTGAATGTGGTGGTGGAACTTCCTACGCCTAAAAGGTACTTGGAAAATCGGTGATGTACAAAGAAGACAGGATGTGCCTCTGGTGAGTCACAGGGACTGATGAACTTCCAGCCATGGAGACAAAGAGAGAGACTGTGGGGTGAGGAGATTACGTAGGCCGTCAATGCTTAAACAGGTTTCTGACCGTAGCTCTGGGCCTTCCTCATTTCCCTGTGCATCCATCCTCCAAAGTGCTGCCCACATGGTCTGGATCAGGAGTTGGCAAACTATGGCCTACGGGCCAAACTGGGCCCACCACCTCTTTTTGAAGAGCCCATGAACTAAGAATGGTTTTCACATTTTTAAATGGTTAAGAAAAAATCAAAAGAAGGCTAATATTTTGCTACACATGAAAACTACCTGAAACTCAAATTGCAGTGTCCATAAATAAAGTTTTATTGGAACACTGCCATGCTCATTTGTTTACATATCTATGGCTACTTTTGTGCCACAACCACAGAGTTGAAGAGTTATGACAGTGATTGCATGCTCCGCAAAGCCTAAACGAATTGCCATCTGGCCCTTTATAGAAAAAGCCTGTTGACTTTTTGTGTGCTCTAGATTGTCAAGACCTATTTTGTGAATGAGGCTGGGTGATGAATGATTTTCTGGAGCTGTGTAACCAAGTAGAGTCCCTGGGTGGTGCAAACGCCGAAGTGCTCAACTACTGACCAAAAAAGGTGGGAGGTTTGAATTCATGGGATTTATGGCCTGGTGGTCCGCTTCCGAAAGTCACAGCCTTGAAAACCGTTAAGGAGCGCCGTTCTACTCTGAAACACGTGGGGTTGCCATGAGTTGAAATGACTTGATGGCAACTTTTTTTTGGGGGGGGGTGCAGGGGGATGGGGGACATTTAACCAAGTGGAGAGGAAGGTCATGGAAGCAGAGCTTGATGGCGATTGTCTGGTGCCAGCTCACTTCATTTCTACTGCCAAAGGAGAGCAACCATCTTATAACTATGGTGTGTGTCTTCATTTCCTGGAAAATAATATTTGGCAAATATGACTATACTTATGAGATAAAGCCAATAGAAAATTTCAAATGGGGGCAGCCCTGGAAAATTTAGGATACATGGTATCTCATCCGCAGCTATAAGTGGGGGCTGAGGGTGGAGGCGGCTGTACCTGAACTCGAGCTTCTGGGAGGTTGATCCTGGCTGCCAGCTGGTTGCGGACATGGACATCTGGGTAGTGGGTGAAATGGAAAATCTTCTCCAGCTCATGCAGCTGCTCCGTGGTGAAGGTGGTACGAACCCTCCTCCGCTTGCTCTTCCTGTCCCCTGCATGGGAGAGAGATGGGTCAGTCGTCTTGGAGTTAGCACCTCAATTAGGCTTCTGTGTTGCCTTGTTCCTCTCTTTCAATCCCTGCTGCAGCGACTGAGTCTTGACCCCTCGCTCCTCCTGCTTGTTGTTCCACAATATTCTCTTTTCTAGAATTCCCTGCCTGTAGGCAGAGTTCAATTTTGGACATGTTAATTTGAGATGGCAGGAGTCAGAATCGACTTCAATGCAACTAACAAAAACAAATTGGCTATTCAAATGAGGCTATTTCTTAGGGATTGAATTGTGTCCCCCCAAAAGATACGTTGAAGTCTTAACCCCCGGACCTGTGAATGTCACCCTGTTTGGAAATAGAGTCTTTGAAGATGTTATCAGTTAAGCTGACATGAGGTCATACTGGAGTAGGGTAGATCCTATTTCTGTATTACTGGTGTTCTTATAAAAGAGAAGAAGATAAGCAGAGACAGAAAAACAAAAGAAGGATGCCATGCGATGCTGCAGCTGTAAGCCAAGGGATACTTGGAGCTACCAGAAGCTGGGAGAGAGGCATGGCACAGATTCTCCTTCAAAGCCTCAGAAGGAATAAACATGGTTGACACCCTGGTCTCAAACTCCCAGCCTCCAGAACTGTGAGGCAATAAATTTCTTCTCTTATAAGCCACTGAGTTTGAGGTATTTTGTTACGGCAGCTGTGGAAAACCAGTATACTCTTAGATAGGCAGATGTATAAGTAAGTTGGGAGCTCAAAGGCAAGGTCAGAACTGACGTTCAAATTTGGGAATTGCCGGCATATATTTGGCATTTGAAGTCGTTGGAATGGCTGAATTCTCTTAGGCAGAAAGCATAGGAGGAGAAGAGCAGAGGGCCAAGGAGTAAGTCCTGGGGCCTTCCATCATTCACAGCTTCAGTAGCAGAGCAGGCAACAAAGGAGATCAAAAAGGGAGATCTCAGGTCAGAGGAAGGCAAGGGAGGGGTGACATGGATGTGTAGAGAAGAAATATTCCGAGAAAGAAGATACAGTCAGCTCTGTCCATGCTGTGAACAGATCAACTATGATGAGGACAGAAAAGTTGTCATGGAAGCTGACCTCATGGGGGACCTTAATGAGAGCAAGGAAATCAACTAGGCCCAACTGTCTCTGTTGTAGAAATGGTCTTTCATGGTCTGCTTTTGGCCTCACTTCCTTCCCTTTGTTGTTAATTCATTTTTTTTTTTTTAAATCTACTCACAGCACTTCCACCCACTTTTGCTGACTCTTAAAAGCTTCCTGGGGATTGTGGACAGTGAGGTTTTCAACATTCTCGTCCACTAGAGCAAGCTTGTGAATCAGCTTTGGCAGGAGAGTCTGAGCTGTCTCTCTCTCTCTCTCTATCCCTTCCCCCCCCCCCAACGCTGCTGTCCCCTTCTATTTTTAGAGATACTTATTCTACATCTAGAGCTGGTGGTGTGCTTAAGGGATAGAGTTGAAATGAATCAGAATTGTTGTAGAGAGAGATGGCAGGTGTTAATCCACTGCCAAGTTCTTACTGAATGTCTTCTTTGTACCCACGAACTGACAGGTGCTTAGGCCAGTCTACAGGGTACAAAAATGGAGACAACATGCTGACAGTATCCCATTCATTCCTTCATGATGTCAGAATTTTAGATGATGATAAATGATATAGTACAGTTCTGTAAGAAGTTGCAAAAAAAAAAAAAGAAAAAAATCACAGAAGGGAAGACATCAGGTTGTCTGGGCAAAGTGAAGTATCAAGGGCAGTATGGGACTGAGATTTTTCTGAGAGTATAAAACTGTGGAATAGGACTTGCAGAACCAAGAATGTAGGATGTAGAACCAGAATACAGGAAATTAAACAACGTGGAAAACAAAGGATTAGGACCAGAAAGAACTAAAGAATAAGCCACCTCTTCCTTTTCCCCCAGAAGGAAACTTAGGTAGACAAGTATTCATGATGAACAAGAACTTAACAGACCTCTTACTAAGTGTCCCAAAGCCTCCAATGGTGTAACTAAAGGAGCATATATATATTAAGTTATATATATATGGCTCTTCTCTATTCCCAGCTGGTCTGAAGGGGCTTAATTCGGAGGTAGGGAGAAGAAGGAAAGGAACTAACCCCTACTCTGCATGATGTGACTGCTGACTTCATGGAGAGAGGGCTGCCTGACAAGTTATGGGCTGGTTAGAAAAAATATTTTATTTCTCACTAGGTTTGACCTATACATCCTCAGAATAAATGCTAGTCCTTGAGAGATAATGATGATGATGGTGATGATGATGATATGTGTTTGTGTGTCCAACAGCTCCAGTGATCTTGAGAGAACAAAGAGGGGTGCCTACAACTCACAGTGGTGGGGAGATGGAGTCTGAACCCCAAATAGACCATCCTGCAGGGTTTAGAGCACCGAAGTCTCTCCCCTAGATTGACCTCGGGTTCTTGCGATGTTGACAGTCAGCACTGATTGTCCCTATACTGCTCATTTTGGAATGTTCCAGACTGAATGACCATAAATTGCAGAAACATAAAAAGGGGTGGGGATAAGAGTGAGAGAGGGACCCTGCAGCTGCGATCACTCCCTGTGATTAGGGTTCCCTGAAATACAACTGGAGAGACCTGTCCAGAAAGTCAAGAGCAGTTGTGGAAGAGGCAGATAGATTTAAACCTATAGTTAGGTGAATGAGGTTAAGATCTGAGGCTGGACCTCAGGAAAACTTTAACTCCTTAGAGCTAAACTGTCCAATATGGTGGTCACTAGCTACATGTGACTATTTAAATTTCAATTGATTAAAATTAAATTAAAATTTAATTCCGCAGTCCAACTAGCCATAGCTCCGTAGCCACATGTTGCTACTGGTTGCCATATTGGACAGCAGATATAGAGTATCTCCTTCATTGAAGACAGTCCTGTTGGACAGTGATACCTTAGAGGTTTTTCCCTTGGATTCTTGAGTCTAACTTTTTAAGTTTCTTCCCCTGTGTTGCAATTTCTTCTAATTGCTACAAAGATCTGACACCCTTTGTGCCAACTTTGATGGGGTTGGGAAGCCATAAGCATAGGGAGAGTAACAGCAAACGTGGGCTGCCGCACATCCATCTCTCTACTGGTGCTCAGGGAGAAAGAACAAGTTCAGTGGAGGGGATGGTGCCCAGGATCTGTGGGCAGTGGCCTACAGCACAGTGAACCTGCCCATGATCTAGGGCAGGGTGGAGATGGGGAAGAGCAGAGTTTGAGGGGATGGCTCAGGAAGGATGAGACTTCTCTAGGAAACGGATAGGAGGGAGCTGAGGAAGGCTGGTGTTTGGGTTACAGACCACAGTGGTTATATGGGAGAGGAAGCAGGTGAGAGAAGGCAGAACAGCATAAATGGAATGTGGATCAGAGAAGAATGTAGAACACAGCTCAGCACAGAATTGTGGAACCAGAAGAGACTGGAAATATGAGTTTCATGTTGATGGAGCTGCCCTATGCAAGGGATAAGATGATTCTTAATCACCAGGAAGGGACAGGATGTCCTGGGCCCTGCTCAGAGAGGACAGTGAGGGTGTCTGGACCCATTTTCTGATGCAGAGTGATTCATCCCGGAAGGAGCATTGCATTGGAAGTAAGAAAATCCTTGAGTTTCCATCCATGCCCACAATCTCCCTAGAAGGTTCTTGGCACAGAAGTTGAGAAGTGGGTGGCCACAGCCCAGCCCTTCCACTGTGGCTGGCCAAGGGCACCTGGGGAGCAGGCTTTGCGGGCTGCGGGGAGAGGGTGGACGAAGGCAGCAGGGAACTGCCACCCCTTTTCAAGCTTCTCTTGTCCTGGTTATTAATTGTATGAGCTGTGAATCACGCTTCAGTGGGTCTTCAAAGAGAACGAGTCAGCAGAACTTAATTAAACCTAAGCCGTTTAGCACATCGATCATAAGAAATACACAATTTACACAGGTGATTAGGCCACCTAATTATAAACTGATGTTTCTCCCTGCTCAGCTCCCTCCCCTGATTGCTCCTTCTCCATGGTCTGCTAATTGGCACTGGGTGCTCAACTAAAGATCCGGGGGACTTGGCCACAGGGCGACATCTCTGGGAAATGGACCTTGTCCTTGTCCTTCTAAGGAAGTGAGTTTGTCTTGGAGGAGATCAGGGGCTCCCTCTAGAGCCCCTTTTCAGGCTGGGGCCACCTCCTGACACATGAGAGGTGGGGTATGGGCAGAAGTCTCCACAGGGAAGACCTGTCGTTGGCTTCTTCTCTCTGTAGTCAGGTCTCAAACTTCCTCTGGCTCTCTGATGCCCGCAGGGTACAAGGCAAGCTCCTTTGCTTGGCATTCAAGGCTCTCCTACCTTTCTAGCATTATCTGTGGTTCTCCCTAATCCTCACTTCTGAGATTTCAATCCCACCTGGCCACCTGTTGTTGTTGGCTGCTGTCGAGCCAGCCCCTGACTCTCAGTGACCCCATACACATGGAGTGAAATGCTGCCCAATCCCTATGACTGGTCGCCGATCACACCGTTGTAATTCCTAAGGTTTTCATTGGATGATTTCTGGAAGTAGGTCTCCAGGCCTGTCTTCCTATTAATCTGGAAGCTTTGCTGAAACCTGTTCAAACATCATAGCAACACACAAGCCTCCACTGACAGGTGGCTGGCGGCTACGCATGAGATGTATTGGCTAGATATTGAACGTGGGTCTCCTGCGTGGAAGGCGAGAATTCTGCCACTGCCCCTAGATGACCACTTCTAGATTCCTCAAACTGACCACACTCTTCTATGCTCCAGGTGCTTTCTCTCTCTACTCCCTGTCCTCCTTCTTTGTGTGGTGAACACCTACTCCTCCATCGAAGCTCAAACCAATGACATGCTTTCTTCTTTCTAAGGCCAGCTGTGAATCTCTGTGTTGAAATCCAACAGTTTAAAAAAAAATTTTTAATTAGTGAAGAGTGCTAAATTTCAGCTTTTAAGGAACAAGACCATGTTTGTAAAAAATCTTCTCTCAGTCTCTTTATCTGTCTATATCTACCTGTCTGTCTATCTACCTACCCACCTATCATCTCTCTCTCTCTTTTTCTGTCTTTCTATCCTAATTACAGTTATCACTGAATGATGAGAAGGTAGCATTAGAGTTACATTTTCTTTTACCCTCTCCATTTTGTTTATATGTATTTTCTATTTTTCTATAACCAGCATGGATTACTTGCATAAATAAGCAATCATGAAAAGAAAACAGCAAGGATGGCAAGAGACAAGAAAAAACAAATCACTCAGAGAAACGTTTGAGAGAGGACCACTGAGAAGCTCACGAGCAAAGGATTTTGTGATCTGATGACTGGTTTGGTGCCCACTGTAGGCACACTGAGGACTGTTGTGTTCCAAGTGTACAGACTACCTTCTTAATATTTTTAATGCTTGGATTTCAGTCTACGTGTTCATGTACACACACACACACACACACACACACACACACACACACACACACACACAGAGTCTCTCTCTCCCCATATTTCATTTGTATATGTCTTTTTAAGAAAGCAATTGTACTCTTTGTTGAAAGGAAATCATACAGGGAACCTTTATCAAACAAAAAGCAGTACAGATACTTTATTGCAGTATATGGGAGCCGGGGCGGATTATCCAATAGGCAGGGCAAGCATGATTCTTACCTTGCTTACCAGGTCATCTGTAGTGAACAATTGTACATTTTTCACCATGTCAAAGATTCTGCTTCTAGGTATAGATGGCATCTGTCTCTCTCCCAACCCCACAGCACCTTCTTATAGAATCAAAGCCTCTTTTCACCAAATTTGTAATTCCTGACACAGACCAATGACCCAGTAAGCAAGGTAAGCACGGGTTTACTTGTGCTTACTTACTAACCCATGTAAAATTGGACTGTGCTTACTTTACTTACTGGGTCATTCACCCCTGGTGGGGGGACCCACTCATCCTCCCCCTCATCCAAGAGAGCTCAGATGCATGCATCTCAGGGGAAACCTGAAGTTCCCCAAAGAAGGGTTTGAAAAAAACTCTGATGTACATAAATAAAGCCCAAAGTCCTTGCTTTGGCCAATTTGGCCATCAGTTTATCTTACTTGGCTCATCTCCTGAGACTTTGCTCCATGATTTTTATCCTTTAGTCACACTGAATTTATTAGTTTCTCAAACAGAATATTCTTTTTTATTTTTCTGAGCTGCTCTGCACACTTTTTCTCAGTCTGGCACACCCTTCCTTTTTCTCTGCCTGACTCTCATGTCGAATGTCACCTCCTCCCTGAAGCCTTCCTTGATGGCTATAAGTGGAATCAATTATTCCTTCTTCTGAATTATCAAAGTACGTTGTTGTGTTTGTATGTTGTATTTGTATCACTACAATGTGACTCATATGATAATGTGCTCAGTCCTGGCAAGACTGAAACATGGGGGCGGGCACAGATTACTGTGACAGGGTAGCAATAATTTGACTTCATGTGCTTTGATAGTGCTATCATATTTCAACAGTTATAACTATTTTCTTTGCTGGGAAGTTGTGTATGTGTATGTGTGTGTGTGTGTGTGTGTGTGTGTGTGTGATCCTTTCCCCAATCCCCTCTCCATCTATACTTGTGACAATGCAGGGAACAGGAACGGTCAGACAACACAAACTGCATAGCTGTAGGATGTTTTAGGGTGTGACACAGGAAGTGTCATGGAACTTGTTTCTGTTCAATGGGGGAATCCGTATTTAGTTACCCTTCCTGCCAAGAACTGAAAAGAATTGAACTGTTCTGCTAAAATGCATACAGAAGGCTGACCCAAGTAGCAAGAATTCGTAGTGGCCACATGAGAGATATCCAAAGCCCAGGGCCTTGCAAACAGGAGGAAGAGCTCTTCCTGGGCAACAAAAAAATTGTAACAACTGCCACGGCACAAGGAGTATTGGTTGCACGGGGTGTGTGTGTGCCAGACTCTCAGGAAATACCACTGATAAAGAGGACACTTTGAGAGTGCCGTATATGGAGTCTGAAATGAACTACGAAAAATTATATCGGCCCTGAAACAAGAAACCCCCATCCCATCATGGAACAGTGTGGGAGAAGAGGATCCACAAAAATAAATCTCCAGACCATACCTGAACACACACATTATTCTTTCAGTCACACCCTCTGGCCCCAATTGATTAGTTTGGAGGTGGATGTTTTCCTCAAGTTAGGCCAATGAGTCCCTTCCTCTGGGACTTTTGGACTTGGGACTGAAGAGAGCTGGAGGGCAGTCACTGGAGACTGAGGTAGTGCTTGCCAACTATCGGAAGCCATTGGAGAATGCCCATTGGCTATGAGAAAGAGCTGAGTCAACATGTAGTCAGAAGCAGCTGGAGAGACTTGCCCGTATTCCTGGGTTTGCTCCTACTGTGGTTGAAGCTTGATTACGACCTCATCCTTCCCATGGCTTAGTTTGGGAAACTATTAAGTTTTCTTTAAGGAAACACATTTCCCTCTCTGTTTCAGCTAACCTAAGGAAATATTTGCCAAATGGAAGTAAAGAGTTCTCGTTAATATTGATCACTGCACACTTTCCTGCCTAAAACCCTAAAACAGTTTTTCTGTCCCCTTGCTATACAAAGCAAAAATAAAAATCCTTACCATGGCTTACAAGACTCAGCATAGGGTGGCCCCTCTCTAGCTCTCAGGCTTATTCTTGCACCCTGAACATCTCTTCTTCCGCTATGTCCTTGCCCTTGGGGCTCCCTCTGCATGAAATGTCCTTCCCTTCACCCAGTTGCAGCTCAGCCACCACCTCCTCTGGGAATTCTTCCCTGAACTGCCTGAAATTGGCCTGGAAATAGGTCCTCATAGTATCTCATTACCCACCTTTCCGGCACTTATCATGGTTGTAATCGCACTTTCAGTCATGATTATTTGATGATTATTTGGTTCCCTGCTGGACTGCAAGCAAGATGAGGGCAGGCACTGTGCTTGTGTTTCCCTGTCTATACCATGCCCAACTCCCAACCCTTTAAATTCCTTTTTCCTTAAATATGGACCTGATTTAGTGATTTGCTTCAAACAAATAGAATGTAGGAGATGTGTTGCTATGTGATTTCTGAGACTAGGTTGTAAAAGTATACAGTTTCCACCTTGCTCTCTCCCTCTTGTATTACTGGCTCTGGGAGAAGCCACTCACCATCTTGTGAGGACACTCAAGCAGCATTTGGAGAAGCTACACAGGGCTGGACTGAGGCCTCCCACCAGCAGCCAGTACTATGACTAGCCAGCCATGTGAGTGAACCACCTTGGAAGCAGACCCTTTAGCCACAGTGCAACCTTTAGGTGACTGCAGCCGCCAACATCTCTACTATAACTTTCTGAGGTACCCTGAGCCAGAACCATCCAGTTAAGTCACTCCCAAATTTCTGATCCATTGAAAATGGAATGAAATAATAAATGTTTATTGCTATTTTAAGCCATTGAGTTTTGGAATAGTTTGTTGTGCAGTAATAGATATAACTGACAGACACTAGATTTTCAGTAGTTATTTACTGCATGTTGTTGTTTTTGTTGTGTGCCACTGAATTGATTCTGACTTATAGTGACCCCACGTGGCAGAGTAGAATTGCCCCATAGGGTTTCCTAGGCTGTAGTCTTTGCAGAAGCAGATCGCCAGGTCTTTCCCCTGCAGAGACACCGGTCTGTTCATACCGCCAATCTTTCAGTTAGCAGCTGAGTGCTTAAATGTTGCACCACCAAGGCTTCATTTGTTGCATGGCTGGATGAATAATATAAAGGCTAAATCTAATTTAAATTATTAAAAAAACGAAAACAAACCCGTTGCCGTCAAGTCGATTCTGACTCATAGCGATCCTATAGGACAGAGTAGAACTGCCCCATGGAGTTTCCAAGGAGTGCCTGGTGGATTCGAACTGCCAAGCTTTTGGTTAGCAGCTATAGCTCTTAACCACTATACCACCAGGGTTGCTTTAAACCCTGCTCCTCTGTCCACTCAGGTTTCTCCTAGCTCTGACAGTCTGGGGTCCTTTGATTATAACAAATACTGGCAATGCTCTGCTTATATCCCTCAGACCTTACTGTGCCCTGGACCAACTTTCTACTGCCACAATCTGCATTTCTGAGCCAAAAGCCGGGAAGTGCCAGGGAAGCAGTATCACTTCTCCTCTCTCTTAGCAGCCCTCAACCAGTGACTGATGGGAAAGGTGTATAAATACCCCAACTCCCTTGCCTCTCGAGTGGAATAACTCTAAGGAGTGCAATTACTCTGTTTCTTAGTGGATCTAAGCTTCAGTTGCCCACAGTGGTTACTGGCTTAATAACATACTCTTTATTGGTTGCCTTCCTTTATTATATAATTTCGCTCCTTTCCTGCCGGTATTCCTTGCACTTCCCAGATAAACTAAAAAATCAGTTGCTGTCCAATTGATTCTGACTCATGGAGACCCCATGTGTGTCAGAGTAGAACTGTTCTCCAAAGGATTTTCAATGGCCAATTTTTTAAAAGTAGCTCGCCAGGCCTTTCTTCCGAGGGGCCTGTTATAGTCATCTAGTGCTGCTACAACAGAAATACCACAAGTGGATGGCTTTAACAAAGACAAATTTATTCTCTCACTGTCTAGTAGCTTAAAAGTCCGAATTCAGGATGTCAGCTCCTAAGGAAGGCTTTCTCTCTCTGTGAGCTCTGGAGGAAGGTCCTTGCAAACAATCTTTCCTTGGTCTGGGAGCATACTCAGCACGAGAACCTCCAGGTCCAAAGGGCATGCTCTGCTCCCAGCACAGCTTTCATGGTGGTATGAGGTCCCAGCTCTCTCTGCTTGCTTCTCTCTTTTATATCTCAAAGAGATTGGCTTAAGACAATATCTAATCTTGTAGACGTCATCAATATAACTGCCACTAATCCATCTTATTACGTCATAGTGATGGGATTTACAACACATGGAAATCACATCAGTTGATAAAATGGTAGACAATCATACAATCGTACAAGGGAATCATGACCAACCAAGCCGACAGATTGTTTTGGGGACACAATTCAATCCATGACATTCCACCCTTTGGCCCCCAAAAATTCATGTCCTTGTTGTTAGGTGCCGTCGAGTCGGTTCCTACTCATAGTGATCCTGTGCACAATAGAACAAAACACTGCCCGGTCCTGCGCCATCCTTATAATCGTTGTTATGCTTGAGCTCATTGTTGCAGCCACTGTGTCAATCCACCTCGTTGACAGTCTTCCTCTTTTCCACTGACCCTGTACTTTGCCAAGCATGATGTCCTTCTCCAGGAACTGATCCCTCCTGACAACATGTCCAAAGTATGTAAGACACAGTCTCACCATCCTTGCTTCTAAGGAGCATTCTGGTTGTACCTCTTCTAAGACAGATTTGTTCCTTCTTTTGGCAGTCCATGGTATGTTCAATATTCTTTGCCAACGCCACAATTCAAAGGCATCAATTCTTCTTCGGTCTTCCTTATTCATTGTCCAGCTTTCACATGCATTTGATGCAATTGAAAATACCATGGCTGGGGTCAGGCGCACCTTAGTCTTCAAGGTGGCACCTTTGCTCTTCAACACTTTGAAGAGGTCCTTTGCAGCAGATTTACCCAATGCAATGCGTCTTTTGATTTCTTGACTGCTGCTTCCATGGCTGTTGATTGTGGATCCAAGTAAAAAGAAATCCTTGACAACTTCAATCTTTTCTCTGTTTATCATGATGTTGCTGATTGGTCCAGTTGTGAGGATTTTTGTTTTCTTTATGTTGAGGTGCAATCCATGCTGAAGGCTGTGGTCTTTGATCTTCATTAGTAAGTGCTTCAAGTCCTTTTCACTTTCAGCAAGCACGGTTGTGTCATCTGCATAATGCAGGTTGTTAATGAGTCTTCCTCCAATTCTGATGTCCTGTTCTTCTTCATATAGTCCAGCTTCTTGTATTATTTGTTCAGCATACAGATTAAATAGGTATGGTGAAAGAATACAACCCTGACACACACCTTTCCTGACTTTAAACCAATTAGTATGCCCTTATTCTGTCTGAACTGCCTCTTGATCTATGCAAAGGTTCCTCATGAGCACAATTAAGTGTTCAGAAGAGGATGTGGAACCAAGGGATATCATTACTGATGTCAGATGGAGCCTGGCTGAAATCAGAGAATACCAGAAGAATGTTTACCTGTGTTTCATTGACTATGCAAATGTATTCAACTATGTGGATCATAACAAATTATGGATAACATTGCGAAGAATGGGAATGTCCTTGCTACATATAAAATACATTTGACCCTTCATATCATAGCGAAAGTCTTAAATTAACTCCAAGTTCAAAGTCCAGAAATTCCTCTTTCTCTGTGAAATCCAGAATACAAGTTATCTGCTTCCAAAGTACAATGGTCGAACAAACACAAGCTAGACATTTCCATTACAAATTGGAGAAATTGGAGAGAAAGAATGCATAACAGGCACCAAGCAAGTTAGAAGAACACATTACATTAGCCCTCAAGGCTTGAAAATAATCCCCTGTGCTCTGAGAGCATTTACACAATGGCCCTGCCCTCCAGACTCTAGATATTGGCCATACTCTCTAGATTCTGAGTGGAGGCCCCTCAGCTCTGGGCTTCAGTTCCGCCTTCCAGGCCCACTGGCACAGCAACTCTGCTCCCTCAGTTTTAGATGCACCATTCTCCTAGTCCATCTGAGTGGCAACTCCACCCTTAGAAACCCCAAAGGCCAGGGCTCCACCCTTTGAAACCCCAGAGGTCCTGGCTATACCTTTTGACTCTGAGGCAGCTCGCCTTCTTGTGTTCCCTGTCTCTTCAGATTCTGCTTCCTGGTTACTTGGTCTCTCAGCTCCTCGGGCCTCATACCCGCATCTTCCCTGACAGGGCAAGTGTTCCAAAGCTCTGTAGCTTCATCAATAAGTGTCTGGAGGCACCCCGCTTCACCAGTAAACATCAGCCAAAAGACATTCAGCTCTCTTGCTCTGTGGTTTGGCAAGCCTAGCTCCACTGATAAGTCCCTGAAGGCACCCCACTCCACCGGGAAGCATCCTGCACACAGGCACTCAGCTCTCTTGTTCTGCAGGTTGGCTCCAGCACTGTCTTGCACTGGTCTCTTTGTTCTGCTGATTTGGGTTCTCTGCTGCTGACACTTCTCTGGCTGCAGCTGGTCCTCTGTTGCTTCTGCTTCTCTATCCATTCACAGTTTCAAAACCGCTTCCACATTTTAGGTATCTGTTGAAGCAGCACTCCACTACTGGTTCCAAACTCTGTCTTAGTCACCTAGTGCTACTATAACACCACAAGTGGATGACTTTAACAAAGTGATAGTTACTCTCTCACTGTCCGGTAGGCTACAAGTCCAAATTTAGGACATTAGCTCCAAGGGGAGGCCTTCTCTCTTTGTTGGCTCTGGAGGAAGTTCCTTGCCAACAATCTTTGCTTGGTCTGGGAGCATCTCAGTGCAGGAACCTCAGGTCCAAAGGATGTGCTCTGCTCCCGGCATTGCTTTCATGGTGGTATGAAGTCTCAGGTTACTCTGCTTCCTTCTGTCTTTTATATCTCAAAAAAGATTGGCTTAAGACACTATCTAATCTTATAGACCTCATCAATATAACTGCCACTAATCCATCTTATTACGTCATAGTGATGGGATTTACAATGCAGGGAAGTCACAGCAGATGATACAATGGTAGACAATGATACAATCAGATAGTTTTTGGGGACACAATTCAATCCATGAGAGTGCCTCTGGGTGAACTCGAACCTCAAAACTTTCCATTAGCCGCTGAGCATGTTAACCATTTGTACCACCCAGGGACTGCCCAAATAAACTATATGTGCTCAAATCCTCTCCTTAGGGTTTGCTTTTGGGGGGATACACACTAATACAATGCTTTCTTGCAAGCAGGGGCCATGCCTGGTACTTGCTTATACTCTCCACAGGGCTTAACAATGAGCTGGGTTCTCAATTTTAGAACCAGTCTCCAGGTGCCTTGGCCCCTGTAGGACTATGCCATGCCCAAGTTGGGTGGTAGTTCTGGTGGCTGACTGAGAGAGGGGGAGTTCAGTGGAGGGAGATTAAATCACACATATCCTGGAAGAAGTATAAGCTTCTAGCTCCATGTCCTTCTGTCCTGCTCCTGCCTGCTCTGATGTGAGCTCCTGTGTCCAGAGGTGCTAATCAGAAGGTAATGAGATACAGGATGGTTCTTGGCCACACCCTGAGCCAGGACTCCCTTTCCCACCTCGTAGAGCAGAGCAGACAGAGCAGCTGTCTTTGGTTTCCGGCAGTGCTTGGGAGGAGGAGAAGGGTGAGGGCAAGAAGGGAGAGCAGTGGGAGGAGGAGAGGAGGAAGAAGAAGGGAACAAGGAAAAGATAGGAGGAATAGGAGACAAAGCAAGAGAAAGAGGAGAAACAGAGAGAGGGGAGGAGGCAGTGGCTTCTAGAGAGCAAAGGTACAGAGGCACTTAAAGGGCAAGGAACGCTTGAAACTCAGAGGATAGCTCCATGTTCTTCGAGCGTAGAGCATGAAGGACAGAGAGGGTGTGATGGGAGAGAAGCCCTAGGTCCATGAACATGGCTGGTGTTTGAAAGACTTGGAATGCCATGCTAATGAGTGCATGTCATAGGGCAGGAATTTGTAAATTAAGGCCAGTGGGCCAAATTTGGCCCACAGCCTATTTTTGTAAATTCAGTTTTATTGGAACACAGCCACACACAATTGTTTTCAAGTCTATAGCTATTTTCAAGCTAGGACTGTAAAGTTGAGTAGTTGTGACAGAGACCATATGGCCCGCAAACCAAAAATATTTACCATCTGGCTTTTTACAGAAAAACTTTGACAACCCCTGCTGTAGAATGTTCCTCAAATTCCAACAGCTGCACCGTGCCTCTGGCCAGCTCCACCAGGCAAGGTGGACAGAGGTCAGCACTACTATGAGATGTGTTCTCCTTGCTGCCGACCTTACCCCACTCCAGATGGGCAGACCCTATGCCTGGTTTTATTCACTGATACTGGCTTACCCAGCAGTGGTGGTCTCTTTCTTGCCTATCTCCCTCTCCCCTTTCTCCCTAGAGACCATGTTTTCCCTGCAGAAGGTAACTGGGAAAAGTGCATGGGCAATGTTTATCCTCACAAGGTCTGAGCCTCCAGTATAAAGAGGCTTCCTCTAGACTGGGTCTCCCTTGACCTTGGAGGGTTCACGCCACAGTGGACTTTCCTCTCCCATGAGGAGTGAGTAGGTGGTTGGGGTCAGCATGCTTTCAGGTGGGGAGAGCCTCTCAGGTTTTGCTATTGGCTAGAGACCTGGGAGGGTCCAAACTAGAGACCACGAAGGTCTCTGCGAGAGTGGGAAGGTGTGGGGAGAAACTTGGTACCTGCCACGAGAAACGAGGAAGGAGATGTAACACTGGCCTGGGAGTCTGAATAACTGTCCTGGTCCCAGGTCTTGTACTTCCTAGCTCTGTCACTTAGAACAAGCCACTTTGCCTTTCTGAGCCTCAGTCTCCTCAGAGTGGTCCTTAGACCACCTACACCAGAATCGTTTGGGAGAGCTTGTGAGAATGCATAGTCCTGGGCACCACGGGCACCACTCTAGACCTACTGAGGCAGAGTCTTGAGTGCTGAGCCTGGAAATCTGCATTTTAATAAGCTCCCCAAGGGGTTCAAATGGGAAGTTAATGTTTGTGAGCCAATATTTGTGAGCCACTCCATGAAGCCCCTTAAATGTGGTGAGTGTTAGCAGGTGGGCAACAGGAATTTATATATTCGTTATTATTGTTGGGTCAGAGGAGGGGACTGTGCACACCATTTCTGTCCTCTTGTCTTCTATTTCCTGTCCTATGTTGTACACTGGTGTTAGCGGTCAGCAACGAGCAAGGGCCCGGCGTATGAGCTCCTGTGAGGGCAGGCAGGGGTGAAGGTTGCTGAGAGGAGTGGCTCCTCGCCACCCTGCTCTTGCCCTGCCTGGCATGGTGACCACCTCCTGCAAGGCAAAATGATCACAAACCTGTTGCCATTGAGTTGATTCCAACTCATAGTGACCCTATAGGATAGAGTAGAACTGCCCCATAGGTTTTCCAAGGAGTGGCTGGTGGATTTGAACTGCTGGCCTTTTGGTTAGCAGCCGAGGTCTTAACCACTGTACCACTGGAATGCCCTTGAACCCTTAAAGGTCTTTTAGTGACTAAACCAGATGGTGTCAAGTCGACTCTGACTCATGACCACCCCGTGTGTGTCCGAGTAGGACTGTGCTCCATAGGGTTTTCTTTTTTTAAATTTTAGTTTGTTGCTGCCGTTGAGCATATACACAGCAAACCTTGCACCAATTCAACAGTTTCTACGTGTACGTTTCAGTGACATTGATTACATTCTTTGAGTTGTGCAATCATTCTCACCCTCCTTTTCTGAATTGTTTCTCCTCCATTAACATAAATTCACTGCCTGCCCAAGGTTCCTATCTAATCTTTCCAGTTGCTGTTGTCCATTTGATCCCATATGGACAGTTCTTAAAATACCATAATGCTCAAAGCAGACATTTTTTTACTAGTTAAGCTAAACTATTGTTTGGTTTTAAGAAAACTCCAGGGGATATTTTTGGTTTCAGTTTTAAAGACTATCTTGTGGTAATAGTTTCAGGGGTTCATCCAGTGAACGTCCAACTTGTTGATTAGCAACCGAGCACATTAATGGTTTGCATCACCCAGGGACTCTAGTGACTAGCTTGTCGTTAAATTGGTCGTGGCTGGTCAGAACTGAAAGAGACTGTGAAGAAGCTCTAGTTCTGCCTTTTCCTGTTACAGATGGGGAAACTGAGGCTCAGAGAGGGGAAGTAGCTTCTCTGAGGGCCTCTGGGGGTTGGTGACAGCTCTGGTTCTGTGTCCCTAACTCCAGCTTGCTGCCCTCCTCACCCAGCAGTGTTTCACACTCTAGACTGTTTATGTGTGTCGTTGTTGCCATCCCAACTGATTTATTATTTGCTTAGCATTTTCCCAAGTAGACTTATTTGTTTTACTCAAATAAATTTATTTTAAAAGGAAACTTCATGTCATGACTATAAATGAATAAGTCATATCACTTATCAATAGAAGGTTAAACCCATTTCCTTTGAGTCAATTCTGACTCATAGAGACCCTATAAGACAGAGTAGAACTGCCCCATTGAGTTTCCAAGAAGTGCTTGGTGGATTCGTACTGCTGACCTTTTGGTTAGCAGCTATAGCACTTAACCACTGTGCCACCAGGTTAGCGTAGAAGTAATTACAAAATTATTGACATGAATAATCTTTGAGTAGCCCCCCAAAGCCACATTGAAAACCACCAGTACAACCTTCACAAAGTCTTTAGAAATGCTAGATTTCAGCATAGTGGGAAATGTATGGATTTAAACTATGTTTAGGAATAATCTAGAGTGGGTGGTCTCTGGCCACCCAGGTTCAACTCTAGTGCTAACTACTCAGGTAGTTTTTGCGAGTGATGTAGCTTCTCTCTTTAGTTTTCGTCTTCTCTAAGGTGGGGTTAATATTCTCTGAGGCAGCCTGGGTGGCACAAAAGGTTAAGCACTTGACTGCTAACTGAAAGGTTGGCAGTTCAAACATACCCAGAGGTGCCTTAGAAGAAAGGGCTGGCAATCTGATTCTGAAAGATCACAGCCCTGAAAATCCTATGAAGCACAATTCTACTCTGACACACATGGGGTTGCCATGAGTTGGAAACTACTCAATGGCAGCCGGTCCTTGTTAAATATTCCCTGCCTCACAATTGTGACGAATACAGGGAAAAATAGCCGTGAAAATGCTGTGAGAGCCACAGGGCGCTGCCCAAGTTTGGTTTTGATGGCTGTCTTGGCGAGCGCTGACTGAGGGTCTCCCTACCTGAGCAGAGCTGGGTCACTGAGCGTAGGAAACAGACAAAGAAATGACCAGAAGGCACTTACCCTGGGGCTGGTCCTGCCGGGCCCTCTCCAGCCTGGAGGCTGTGGCTGCTGCTGGCCTGTTTTCCTCTCCCCTTACCCCTTCAGTCCTGACCACATCACCCCTTTTGGTGGTTTTCTTTAGGATCTCCTCAATGGAGAAGGACAGGCCCAGCTTCTTGGGGGCCTCACAGCACTCCGAGCTCTTCCTCTCCATGCCCCTGCAGAGAGCAGGGCCCACCTTGGCACTGTCTGTGGGTGCTGGGAGGAAGGGTGACGAGGGAGGGAGCAGGGCTTTGTGTGTGCCCAGGAGGATGCTCCCCAGAACCTCCTGGGATCAAGAGCGTGAGCAGAATTGGAGAATGTGGAGCCTCATGTCGGGGTGTCCAAACTCGATTCTGTCTCCTCAAGGACTTCCATGGCTTACTTCACAACATCCTTGGATCAAGGCAGCAGATCGCAGCAGAAGAGCCCAGTCAGGTACCTGAAGCCAGAATGTTCTCTATCCTGTGCCCACAGGCTCAAAGACCTCACTGGCTAGATGCCAAGGGAGTCTCCAGTGCTACATTGGGGTTCATCTTCCAGCAAAGGGTCTTCTTGCAGGCAGCTGCTTTCCCAATCTCCAGCCCAGGCTGGGATCCCCAGGTCAGTGCCCTGTGGAGAGCATGGGGTGGGGGTAGGGCGGTGGACAAGACCACAAGGGCTGGAAGGAAGAGGGTGTCTGCCCCCAGCTGGAGACCAGGAGGCTGTGTGCCTACCTTTGCCCTTGTTCTTGGTTGAGGTGATTTCCTGCCGGCTCTGGCCAGGCCTCTGGAAGGCTGGAGCGCCGCCTCGGGGCCCCAGGTAGCCAGCTCAGTCCTGGGCTACACAGGAGCTTGGTGTGTGTTCCCAGAAACGTTGCTGGCCTTCTTTCAATTCTGCTGCCTCCAGATGCAAGGCTAGACCTTCTGGACAGCCTGTGCTTCTGCTGTGCTCCAGGTGCAGGAAGGGGGTCGTTGGGTTGGTGTCAGCCCATTCCCTCTTGGTGACCCGTCTGGACTGAGCTATGGTGTCAGAATCCCAGGCTTTGCTTGTCTGGCCCTGGCTTTCTTTCCTTCTCCTGTCCCTGGCCTTGCTTCACAAGTCTGCCTATAGGCTCCTGGCCCCGGGTGCCTGTCTCTTCCTTTTTGGTCCTTTCTGCTTCTTTCCTGCTTGTAGCCCCTCACCTGTGTCCCGTGACAGCACTGAAGGGACCCCGTCTCTCTGATCAATAAATAGTCGCTGGGAGCAGACAGCGGTTAATTTGTCCTCACCAGGAGTCCTGCTCCAAATGACTGTGTAACCAAGGAGGAGGGGGCAGTAAAATGGACTGATAAGAGGGGTAACTCTCCACCCCCCGGAAAGCCCAGAGGCAGGTGTCCGGGAGGAAAGGGCAGGAGGTGGAGGGGATGGGAAGGACCCACATGAGAGGCCTGGGAGGGGCCTGCTGGGGGAATGGCCAGGCTGGAGCGGGAGGAGGCCAGGTGGGAGCAGAATGGCCAGGAAGTGTGTGTAGGCCAACAAAATATGTTTACTCAGCTCCAAGAGTTTATGGGTCACACAGAGCTGGAGGCTGGATGAGGGGGCCGCCTCAGTTGTGCTTACATGAGCTTGTAAATAGCAGAGCAGGTGAGGACTCCATGTGGGGAAACTAAGCCCCAGACCCAGGGGTGTGGTGAATGTCATGGTAGGGCCTGATCTAAGCACCTGCCTGGGAACTCCAGGGTGCCACTCTGGCCATGAGGATCCAATTTACCTGAGAGTGACAGATATCCTAGGAGGGATGTGAGTGAGAATTTTGGCACTAGAATCTAGACTTTCTTGTGGAGGGCAGGAGGTGGAGGGGACTGGGGGAGCCCCACCTCCTGAGGTGGGTGAGTGAAGAGAGTGAGAAACTCACCCACAGACAGGGAACAGGTAAAGACCATGTGTCCTGTTTCAGGAGCTAGTCCCCTCGGGCGTGTCAGGCTATCTGATTTAATTAGAAGAGGCTAGGCTCTGGTGAAGGAGCCCTGGGTGGTACAATGGTTAACATGTTCGGTTGCTACCTGTGGGAATGGCTGGAGCAGGAGAAGGCCAGGTGGGAGCAGAACGGCCAGGAAGTGTGTCTAGGCCAATAAAATACGTTTACTCAGCTCCAAGAGTTTATGGGTCACCCTCAGTTGCTGTTGTTTGAGTCTACTCAGAGGTGCCTTGGAAGAACGTCCCAGTGACCTACTTCCAAAAAATCAGACATTGAAAACCCTATGGAATACAGTTCTACTCTGACAAACATGGGGTTGACATGAGTTGGGGTTGACTCAACTGCAACTAGGTTTTGGAGTCCCTGGGAGGTACAAGGAGCCCTGGTGGCAGAGTGGTTAAGAGCTGGGCTGCTAAGCTAAAGGTCGGCAGTTCAAATCTACCAGCTGCTCCTTGGAAACCCTATGGGGCAGTTCTACTCTGTCCAACAGGGTCGCTATGAGTCGAAATTGACTCGATGGGAATAAGTTTGGATGGTGTAAATGGTTAATGTCCTCGGGTGCTAACCGAAAGGTTGGAGGTTCGAGTCTAACCAGATGTGCCTCAGAAAGAAGGCCTGGCAATCTACTCCCAAAAATCAGCCATTGAAGACCCTGTGGTGCACAGTTCTACTCTGACACACATGCAGTTGCCATGAGTCGGAGCTGCCTCAATGGCATCTGGCTGGGCTCTTCCACGATACCAAGTAAGCCCTAGAATCTCCGGAGCTTCATCGTTCTCTCATGCCATAGTCGGGCAGGAGGGCCCTGCTCTTCACAGTCATCCAGGGACCCAGGCTCTTTTCAAACTGTGGCACCACCATATTCAAATCACAGGCTTGAAGTTTTCCAGGAAAGGGAAGGGCAAGACGGAGGGAATTTTCATGAGTCAGAAGCAGAAGTGGTGTGTATCACTTCTGTTTGTATTTCTGTTGTCTAGAACACATCACATGGCCCTGCTCGGTGCCAGGGGGCTGGGAAATGGAGTTTTCCTCTGTGCCCAGAGGAAAGCGAACCAGTTTGGTGAACATAACAGAATCCTGCTCCACTATCCTTTATGGTCTGGGGGCTGGAGTCCTGGAAACGGCAAGGTCATCCTGCTGTTAGGTGCTGTGGAATTGGTTCTGACTCATAGTGACCCTGTTCTATGTAAAACAGGACAAAACGCTGCCCGGTCCTGCACCATCCTCACAATTATTGCTGTGCTTGAGCCCATGGTTGCAGCCACTGTGTCAATCCATTTTGTTGAGGATCTTCCTTTTTTTTTTGCTGACCCTCTGCTTTGCCAACCATGATGTCCTTCTTCAGGGACTGATGCCTTCTGATAATGTGTCCAAAGTAAGTGTGATGAAGTCTCGCCATCCTTGCTTCTAAGGAGCATTCTGGCTGTACTTATTCCAAGACAGATTTGTTCGTTCTTCTGGCGGTCCATGGTATATTCAATATTCTTTGCCACCACCATAATACAAAGGCATCGCTTCTTCTTTCATCTTCCTTATTCATTGCCCAGCTTTTGCATACATTTGAGGTGATTGAAAACACCATGGCTTGGGTCAGGTGCACCTTAATCCTCAAGGCGACATCTTTGCTTTTCAACACTTTAAAAATGTCTTTTGCAGCATATTTGCCCAATGCAATGAGTCTTTTGATTTCTTGACTCATGGCGACCCCAGAGTAGAACTGGTATAACAGAGTAGAACAGCTCTATAAGATTTTCTTGACTGTAAATTTTATGGAAGCGGCTTGCTGGGTCTTTCTTCCTGGGTGGGATTGAACTGTCAACTTTAGGTTAGTAGTCAAGAGCAAAGCATATGTGCCACCCAGGGGCCAGGTGCTTTCTGTCTTTCTTCTTTGCCATCCTCAGTGCATTGACTTCATCTTCAGGCTTGTCCACATGTGGCAGGTAGTTGCTGCCGTTCCAGGCCTCACAGCCTCATGCAAACCTGCCCAAAGGCTGGAGGGAACTAGCTTGCCTTTTCCCATTCCTTATTATAGAGGAAAACCTTTTCCAGAAGTCTCCTAGCAGATTCCCTTTATTTCCTGCCAGCCAGAGCTGTGTCATATACCCAACTGATGGCAGAAAGAGTGAAATTACCATGATAGATTTAATTATTCCCTGGGACTGCAGAGTGGGCCATTTTTCCTGATGACTTTACTGCTCAGTTCCTAGACAAAATCAGGGGTCTATCAGCCAGGAAGAAGGCAGGCAATTTCTCTTGGGGAGACAACCAACAGTGTCTGCCTTGTCAGTCCTTATAAGAGATGTCTGCTTGGCTCCACACACTTGTCTAAACTTTGCACCAGAGGCTTGTTTAAACTTTAGTGCAGACTTCCACTAATGTAGGCCATGCCCTTGGGTGGACCCCTGATCCCATGCTGAGCTCTTGCCCAAGATAGTGCAATAATGCTAAACCACAGAAAGTACTGTTCTAGGCAAAGGCTGCACAGCTATCCAACAAACATCTGTGAACCCATTACCAGAACACCTCCACCCAAGTAATTTTCCATCCCCCTTCTCTCCTCCCCCCAGTAATTTTCTAGTCCCACGTTCACCTTCCCTCTTAAAAGTCCTAGCTATCTTTGTGCTGATCAGAGTTGAGACCAGCTCTTGTTGGTTTCTCTTTCCTGCCGTAGGAGCCAAATAAAGTCTGTCCCGCCATTTTGACTACTGTCCAGGGCTTTTCTTTGACAGCCTCAAGATGTGTGTGATGGATAAAGTGGGGTTTGTTGGGGAAGATATTGTCAGCAGAGGTGTGTAACTATGTATAGTGGTTAGTAGTGCTTCCTGAGTGAGCAGGGGACATTGACTAATTACCCTCCTTTGGCGTGTGGAAAGCGAGAAGACAAGAAGGCAAGAAGGAAGGGAACAACCACTCCTTGAGCATCTCCCTTCTTGGGAAATGCTATAATACTCTGCACATTTGTTCATAGATTGACGATTTCCAAAGGTCTCTACAACATTATTGTCTTTGACGCTCACAGCCTCCATGGGAAGTGGGAGTTAATATCCCTGTTGCATAGTTAAAGGAGCTGAAGCTCCGTGAGGAAATGACTCACTCAAAGTCACTCTGTGAGGCAGAGTCACAACTTGAACCTGATCTATCTACTGCCAATCCCAAACACATGGCCTCCTTTGAGTTATTTTTAAATTCTAAGTTTAAAGAAGGAGCTTACAAAGATGTGTCTGTATGGAGGCCCAAGTGGGTTCAAGATTGAGAGAGTTGAGTGCTTTGGGGCTTACAATTTTTACTATCTCCCTCCAGGGCAACTTTTCAGGGTCAAGATCTCATGTTGCCTTCGGGATTCTGTGGTACTGCTTTCTGCCCAGAAGAGGGCTAGATCATATGAACTGAGGTGATGAAGATGACATGAAAGGTCAATGCCATGAAGATGGCCTATCATGGGGATGACTTGGTGAGAAGATCAGGAGTTTTAAGTGGGCCCCCAGTCCTTGCACCATTTACCCTTAAGACCTGCATTTGACGTGGCATCCTGGGTGAACCAAGATGCTTTGACAGATTCAGAGCTCTTGTTTGACTGAATCTTTTTCACCCTGATGTCTGTTGAGAACATTCAATGTCTTCCTATAGTCTGCCAGGCCCTAAAGCCCCCTTGGTTGGGAAGGAGAACTTGTTACCCCAAGTCGAGCAGGAAAATCCTAGAGGTGCCTAAAATGGAGAGTGGCAATACCCAGTAAACATGCCAGAACATGAAGTTGTTTCCTTTTGGGATTTTGTGCCTAGGGAGTCTGCACCTAGCTCAACATTGTTTTGCCTTGCTTCTGGCGGGCATGTGCAGTCTGGTTCAACCTTGGGTTGTGTGTAATAGTTAACAACACATTCAGGGTCAGTCATAATGATCTCTGGAGACAGAATGTCAGGATTGGTGTAGGGTTTGCAGGGTCCTTCTTGACCCATAGAGTTAAAGAATCATTTTTCTATAGATCTTCTCTTACAGACAGATGCATTGAGCTGAGAGTGGATTTGTTAAGAACCTGGCGTTTCTGGGTGTTGGTACATGGTATGAATCTGGAAAAATTTTCCATTCAATCATTCATTCAGCAAACATTCACTTGGTGCCTACTATGTGTCAGATACCAGGGCACACAGGAGGAAGATACTGAACAATACCAATATGGTTCCTGCCCATGTGGATTATAAAGCAAAGAGAAGATAGATGATAACAAGCAGACGAGTGATACTATAACAGCAAATTGTGGCAAATACTTTGAAGGAAACAGTGTTGTAAATTATATTTTGTTAGTCTTTCTTATATTTGTTATTATATTTAGGATGGTGATTTTTCAGCCAGGGACAAAGTGCTAATATTCTTCCCACCTTACTCCTTGGTATTGCCATTAGAACTCACGGTTGCCCCTCAAAAGATGAGGTTGTGAAGAAAGCAGAAATGGACCATAAAATTTGCAATTCGGTGGAAATTCCTTTTTTGAGAATCTCTTGAAATGCCAAGAGTTGCCTTCAGGCTCACCTTCTCACCCATTATCAACGGGTTTGTCGACAAATTAAAGCTGGCTTTGTTCTCCCTTTTTGATTTGGGTAAATGTGGATTTTGTCATTGTAGTTCTTGGTTTGATAAAGAATGTCAGGAAGAAAAGCTAAACAAACGAACAACAACAAAAAAATCCTTAAATTGGGGCCAGAGCTGTGAGACGAGGTATGAAGAGCAGTTTGGAGGTGGCCACAGTAGTTACTATAAAATTTAAATCTTGCTCTTCCGTGGCATTGCATCTTCCTGGGAGTTAGCTCTCAAGGCCATGAGTCTGGTGGTTATTACTGGTCATCAGAATTTCTCTTGGAAATCCCTTAGGAAAGCACCTGCTGAGACAAGAGCACTGGCTCTGGGTGAGTCCTAAGCGGCAAACTTTCCCTCTAGAGTTGAAAGAAATTGCCATTTCTTCAGGTAAGCCCTAGATGGGGCAGGTGGCTTGCAAGGACCATGATGTATGGAAAAGAATGTATCTTTAAACTCTAGAATCCCACTCGAGAGTGGACAAATGAAAGCCTTGACAGTAAATAATAAATACATAATAAATAAATAAAATGAAGTAAATAATAAGTAATAAAATAAAAGGAGACTGAGTCCCTGCATGGTCAAATGGTTAAGCTCTTGGCTACTAACTGAACGGTAGGCGGTTCAAATCCACCCAGAGGCTCCTTGGAAGAAAGGCCTGATGACCCATTTCCAAAAGACCACAGCCATTGAAAGCCCTATGGAGTGCAGTTCTACTCTGACACTCGTGGGGCTGCCATGAGTCAGAACTGACTCAACAGTAATTAGTAATTGGTAGACTGAGAGGCAGCTGGTGGCATCTCCAGTCTCGGCTGCAGTTTAGCATCACCTGGGGGGAATATCCACAAAATTCTCGAAGGCTGGGCCCCACCCACACAAATTATGTTGGAATCTCTTGGGGACGGAGCTCACATACAACTTTAAGCACAGTCAATCTTTATGGTAAAACAGATTTTGGGACATGGGTACCCTAAGCAGGAATCTGGTGTATGAGATTTCTGAGGTCCAGTTCTGAATTAATACCCTAACCCAGTACTTCTTGAATTTAAATATGCCTCTAAATTTCCTGGGCTGTTATTAAAATATAGATTCTGAGTCAGTACAGCTGGGTTGGAGACCAAGACCCAGCATTTCTAACAAGTTCCTAGGTGATTCTGATGGTGTTGGTCTTAGGGCATTACTTTGAGTGGTAAAGTCCCAGATGACATATAGAATTAAGCACCATGATATTTGAGAAGCATTTCCTTAGAGCAGTGGTCTCAAACCTGGCTTCATGTTAATATCACTGGAAAAACAAAACTGGGTAACTTAAAAAAAAGCACTGGGGGGCTACCCTGATAGCCTCTGATTTAATTGGTTTGAGGTGGGGCCAGGGCATCAGTAATTTATAAAATTCTTCAGGTGATTCTAACATGCAGCCAGAGTTAAGAACTTCTGCTGTACAGACTTTCGTTATTTTTACAGCTTAGAGCAGTGCTATACAATAGAAATATAATGCACGTGTATTACTTACATATTGCCATGTAATAAATTACCCTAAACTAAATATTTATTGTTGTTGTTGGGTGCCGTTGAGTCAGTTCTGACTCATAGTGACCCTACAACAGAACAAAACACTGCCCAGTCCTGCACCAACCTCACAATTGTTGCTATGCTTGAGCCCATTGTAGCCACTGTGTCAATCCACCTCACTGAGGTTCTTCCCCTTTTTCACTGACCCTCTACTTTGCCAAGCATGATGTCCTTCTCCAGGAACTGATCCCTCCTGATAATATGTCCAAAAGATGTGAGATGAAGCCTCGCCATCCTTGCTTCTAACGAGGATTCTGGGTGTACTTCTTCCAAGACAGATTTTTTTTGTTCTTTTGGCAGTCTATGGTGTATTCAATATTCTTTACCAAGGTCACAATTTAAAGGCATCAATTCTTCGGTCTCCCTTATTCATTGTCCAGCTTTTGCATGCATATAAGGTGATTGAAAACACCATGGCTTGGGTCAGGCACACCTTAGTCTTCAAGGTGACATCTTTGCTTTTCAACACTTTAAAGAGGTCTTTTGCAGCAGATTTGTGTAATGCAATGGGTCTTTCGATTTCTTGACTGCTGCGTCCATGGGTGTTGATTGTGGATCCCAGTAAAATGAAAGCCTTGACAACTTCAATCTTTTCCCCTTTTATCATGATGTTGCTTATTGGTCCAGCTGTGAGGATGTTTTTTTTTTTTTTATATCGAGGTGTAATCCATACTGAAGGCTGTGGTCTTTGATCTTCATCAGTAAGTGCTTCAAGTCCTCTTCACTTTCAGCAAGCGAGTTTGTTTATTATTTCACAAAACTTCTGAGGATCAGGAATATGGAAGCAGCCTAGACAGGTGGTTCTGGCTCAGGGTCTTGTGAGGTTGTAGTGAAGATGTTGGCTGGGGCTGCAGTTATCTGAAGGTTGGACTGGGGCTGGAGGATCTGCTTCAATGGTGGCTTACTTACATGGTTGTTGGTGGGAGGCCTCAGTTCCTAGATATTTGGATCTCTCCATAGGGCTGCTCACAATACAGCAACCATCTTCCCCCAGAATAAATGATGAGAGAGAGCGGTGTGAGACCAAAAATGAGAGAAAGAGTCCAAGGCAGAAGCTACAGTGCCTTTTATAACCTAATCTCAGAAGTAACATCCCATCACTTCTATATTCTATTGGCCACACAAACCAACACTAATATAATATGGGAGGGTACTACACATAGGTGTAAGTATCAAGAGGTGGGGATCATTGTGAGTCATCTTGGAGGTGGCTACCACAGACTGCCATGCTGCAATTTAATATTTTCTATTAGTCACATTAAAAACAGGTTTTAAAAAATGAAATTAATTTTAATAATATATTTCCTTCAACTCAATATATTGAAATATTATCATTGCAACATATAATCAATATAAAATTATTAATGAGATATTTTTCATTTTTTAGCACTAAGTTTGAAATTTGATGTGTATTTTACATTTGCAGCACCTCTGTAGGGTAATGCCATTGAACTATATGCATCCCATCCTGATGAAGTCAGTTTTGCTCTTCCCAGAAGTATGCTGGGGATGAATTCTGGAGTGGTGTGACTGGGCCGGTAGCCAATGCTAAGGAACGGTGAGTAAGCTTCCCAATAAGCCACACGTCATGATCGCTGGTTCTGGAGTCTTTCTTTGGTTTCCTGGACTTGCCGCCGACCTTGGGTTCAGGTGCCGCTAGGTTGTTACACAACAACGTTTCAGTTTGGACTTGCCACATTTCCAGTGTTCAATAGTCAAGTTGTTTACCCTCCTTAAGGCAACCCATATGGTCTGGTCTGGATGGACCAGAGGGTAAATTATGCTACTTTGTAACAGGGCCATTCTCCATTTTCCCCAGATATATAGACCCAATTGCTTTACTTGACATTTCAACTAAACCTTCCGCCAATTTCTTCTCCTATAAATTGCAAATCTAAGTTTCTCAAGCTAATATTTTATATGAGGAGCCCATGGGTTTTAGGCACATTTATTCCACACTTTTGACCTTTTTATACTACTTGTGGAAAAATTTGTCAGGGATAATATAAAAATTACAATAGCAACGACTGATTATGGCCTTTGACTTGGTGGAGAGAAACTAATTATTTGGAGAGAAACCAATTATGGCTTAAACCACAGGTGTTAATATTAATCCCCACCTCTGCTGCTTGTACTTACATAGAGCCTACACCTTAGCCCAGGGTGAGTCAGGATTGGTAGAAATGGTGTTCTGAGGAACCAGGTAAGAATTTCAACCAGAGCACAAGCCACCATGTGCTTTGGCCCCTACTCTCTTTAGCAGGTATTTTATGACTTGAAAGATTTTTGGATGAGCTGGATACATTACCCTTTACTACAGGGAACAGAATGTTAAGAGTCTTTTCTACACAGATGACATGGTTTTATTGTAATGAACCAAGAACCAGTCCTCAATAAATGGTCCTGCTCTCGAATTACTGTCAGAAAAAAATATGACTCAGGATGAATTACTCCAACCAATCCAACCATTTTTGTCAGGTGTTCTTCCACATTGTGTAGACTTCTATTCATTAACCTGTGAATTTCATTCACTGCCTTGGATACCTGGGGCTACATTTTCCTACTAAGCCATTTGGGGTACTCATCAGGAGGTTATAATGGCATAACATTAGGTGTCTTGTGGGTATAGAATTAGGATTTTCCTAAGGTCTTCTTGGGAGATTTGTAAAATGTATTTTGAAAAATTTTTAGGCTAAAATTATTATTGTTTAGGTTGGTGGACTAAGATACTGCTTCTTGGGGTGAGAGCTGATCTGGGGTTGTTTTCTCAGAGAAATCATCTTCCCATAGGCATTCCCTGAGGTATTGCTGCAGGCATTTCCATAGATATGTCCATAGATATTCTCACAGGTGTTCCCACAGATATCCCCATAGGTGTCTCCACAGTTTATTTCCACAAGTTCCCCACAGGCATTCCCAAAGGTATCATTTAATCTATCTGTGCAGAGGTCTGCACAATCAATCGCTTTAATGATTGTTAATGAGCATGGATCTGCCCTTAGCTGGCAACCAAAAAAGTCTGTGCCACAGTCTGGTTCTTGTTAAACAGGGTTTTGAACTAGTTCGAACCAGTTCAGTAGTGGCTGATGAAGTGAAATTGGAAAAGATCTGAATTTTTAAAATTTGGGTGAAACAGAACAATAACTGCAACGGGAAAAATTATGAGCTGAAATCCTGGAATGGGAGACTTGGAAGAGGTGTAGTGAGACTTTTCAGGAGCCTGCTGTGGGAGACTGGATTTTGCCAGGACTGTGGAGAGTGACACACATTCAAAGTAGCAGGGTTGGCCACCATCTTTGAGCAGGGTACCACTGTGTCCAATTCTGCCAGTCAAGAGATTTTGTTGTTATGCAGCGCACTGGCTTTTAATGTGGTGTGTCTCTAGATGGGTCATTGGATCTCAGTTTCTACCTCTGTGAAATGAAGGTGCTGGACCAGGTGGCCAGAAGGGTGCAGTGATTAAGGGTGTGGACCGTTGCATCATCAGTCCTTCGTGTGTTTGAATCCCAGCTCAATTGTTAACTACAACTGAGCAAATGAGTTAATCTAAGACTTGCTTGCTTCATCTGTAAAATAGGGATGAGAGCTGCCTCTGCAAAGGTCTGTTGCAAGGTGGCTGAAATGAAGGAAGTGCAAGGGAAGTGCCTGCACATAGTAGATGCACAATTGGTAGACGTTTCTTTTCCTCCAAACCACTACTGGGCCAGGAAATGCCATTCTTCCTAGACAGTCAGCTTCACACTGTGACTATCACCTGCTCCAGACTCTCTTTTGCAGTCCGTCTCCCTGGTGACAGTTGCTATGATTGTCGTCGCGTGGAAGGTCCCCACGTGCTGCTGTCTGGAGTCCTTTTATTAGGTTTGTTGTCCCCGATGACGTCTCAAATGAGCCCATAAATTAGAAATATTAATAATGCATCCCTGGGGACTTAAACTGGTAACTTGTGTTACGGGTTCCGTTTATGGCCCAATTATGATCAATTGACATTTCTGTCTGCTTCACCATCCATCAGGGGACAAATGGCTCTCAGGATCATGCTTTGGAGGTTGAAGGGAGGCAGCAGTCAAGGGGCGGAGGATTACGTGGCCACGGTGATGCGGTCCTAATTTTTTCTCTACCTGAAGGCTCCATCTGTTCACAGGTCTATGGCTTAAAGATACTTCACATCCCTTACCTACCCTTCTGTATTCCAGAGCTTTCCCTGGGTGGGTGATGTATCCATTTGTTCATTCTCATTCCTTTTTACCTCTTTTTTTTTTAGTGTCCATGATATACATATATAAAAGATAGAGCTGGGGTCAGTTTGCCCAGAATGAAGGGAATCAGGATGCTTGTACCAAAGACCCTGGGTTCTGGGCCTGGCCACAGTAAGGGCCAAACCTGGTAGGGGTTGGCCTGCTCCCCTGTGCTGTGCTCTGAGCTCACCTATGTCTATTGTTATTACCAACAAGTTGCCTCTGACTTGTGGTGGCCGTAAGTTGGTGACCAAAACATTGCCGGGTCCTGCACTATCTTCATGATCATTGGAATGTTTGAGTCCATTGTTGTGGCTATTGTATAGTGCCTTCCAGCCTAAGGGGCTTACCTTCCATCAGATCTGTTGTGATCCACAGGGTTTTCATTGGCTAGTTTTCAAAAGGAGCCTTGGTGGTATAGTGGTTAAGAGCTCAGCTGCTAGTCAAAAGGTAGGCAGTTTGAATCTACCAGCTGCTCCTTGGAAACCCTATGGGGCAGTTCTACTCTGTTCTATAGGGTTATTATGAGCAGGAATTGAGTTGACGGCAATGGTATGTAGGCAGTAATTTTCAAAAATAGATCGCCAGGCAATTTTTCCTAGACTGTCTTAGTCTAGAAGCTCTGCTGACACCTGTTCACCACGGATGACCCTGTTGGTATTTGAAATCTCACTCGTGGTGGCATAGCTTCCAGCATCATCTTGTTGTTGTTAGGTGCCGACAAATCGACTTGTAGTGACCCCATGTAACAGAGTACAATTGCCCCAGGGGTCTCCTAGGCTGTGATCTTTACAGGAGCAGATCATCAGTTCTTTTCCCCCACCGTGTGGTTGGGTGGGTTCTAACCCCTAAGCTTTTGGTTAGCAGCCAAGCGCTTAACCACTGTGCCACTAGGGCCCCTCTCCAACATCTTAGCAACACACAAACCACTGCAGTATGACAAACTGGCACCCACGTCTAACTTTCTGTAATCCAACAGAGGTAGAAAATGGGGTGAAATAAAGTCCTCCTTCCCAGTGGTTGAGGGGATTAGATGAGACAAGGGCATGAGATGACAGGTGCTCAGTAAACAGTAACTTATATTTATCGACCTCATTGTAGTTGAAGAACCAAGCCCTGACTTTGGAGCAGTTCTTCTCTTGAGTGAAGGAAAATGGAAGAAAGAGAGCTCGAGTGGGCACAGGAGGGAGGCAGGGTGTGACTGCAATTCTGAGTGGACGTGGACCTGAGCCAGTCAAGCTGCTGGGTTCATCCATCACACCTGGGCAGGGCTGGGCAGGCAGTGTGGCAGCACTGGCAGAGGAGCAGGCTAGGGTGGTAGGCCACTTGACAGGCTTCCCTGAGAGGCTTTCTGTGCAGAGTGCAGCACAATCCTTCACTCACTCTGAAAGGGTCCATTGGCACCTGTCAGAACTTTCTGGAAATGGCAGTGTTCATTCAGACAGAGGGTTTTTGAGCAGAAAAGGTCTGTAGGGACCATCAAGCCCAGCTGGGGAACTGTGGCCCACTGAGGGAAAGCAACCTTCCCTAGGTCACTTGGTCAGTTAATGGAAAAGCCAAGATCAGCACTTGGGTCTCTTGACTCCTGATTTCACAACACTAGAAAATGCCAGAGCTGGGAGGCCCTAGGCGCCACCTTTCCCATGTGACAGGTGGTTGGAGAAGGGAAACGACCAGTCTGGCAGAGCATGATGAAGGCTGTGTCTCACAGTGCCTAAGGGCACAGGCTGTGGGCCAGATGATACCAGGCTGACGTCTTAGTTCTGCCATTTACCAGCTGTGTGAGCTTTGTCTAATGACTTCCCTGGGCTCAGTTTCCCTCATCTCTTAAGTGAGACAAATAATGCCTATGTCACAGGCTTTTATGAATGTCAAATGAGATCATAGGAGCCTAGCACAGTGCCTGCACACAGCAAGTCCCCATTAAATGTGTGCTGTTATTATTTCCAAGGTTGCACATGGTTGGTGGTAGGATTTTGGTGGATGCTGTGACTGACTCCCATCACTCATTGCACTCTTGCTCTATTGGGCAGAGGTGTTTCAGAAAGGTCTGGGCCCAGATTAACCTCACATTCCACATCCAATCCGTCATCATCAAGTCCTATTGACTCAACCTGTAAGATAAGTCCAGAATCCCGCTACTTCCCAGCACCACCTGGCTGCCCCCCTGAGGTGAGCCAGTTGTGTCCCTCCTGGACAACTGACTAGGCTCCTACCTGGTCTCCCTGCTTCTCTCCTTTCCCCTTGAATCTATGTTCCATACAGCTGTCATATCTGGCTGCTCATGTTCAAAAGTCTGCCATGACTTCCTATGAATCCAGAAGAGAACCAATGGTGGATAAGGCCCTATGAAACCCAACCCCCACCTTCACCTTTCTAACCTCAGCTCCTTCTGCTCCAGCCACATGGTCCTCCTGGCTGTTCCTTGGAACACACCAGCCCCACATGCATCTTTGCATTTGCTGTTCCCTTTGCCTGGAATGCTTTTCCCTGCACAGTCTCATGGTTCATGCTTTCATTTCCTCTGGTCTGCTCAGATGCCACCTTCTCCATCAAGACTCACCCTGATCACCCCTGCTCTGGCATACTCGATCTTCTTTTTCTATAGTACTAATCCCCTTCTGGAGTCCCCGGGTGGTGCAAATGGTTTACATATTTGGCTGCTAACAGAAAGGTTGGAAGTTAGAGTCCAGCCAGATATGCCTCAAAAGAAGGGCCTGGTGATCTACTTCCAAAAATCAGCCATTGAAACCCTTATGGAGCGTAGTTCTACTCTGACACACGTGGGGTGGCCATGAGTTGGAGTCAACTCCATGGCAACTGGTTTTTTAATCTCCTTCTAACATACTGTATAACTTACTTATTTGTTATGCTTATGACTTAGAACTTAACCACCCTTCCCCACCTTCCATCAATTGGATGGTTAGCCCCATGAGGGTTGGGACTTTTTGTCTCCTTCCTTCACTGCTGTGTCCCAAGCAACTAGGACAAATCAGGAGCATAGTAGGTACTCAATAGATATTTAGTGATAGAAAGAAAAGACCCCGGCTTCAAGTTTCTCCTGGCCTAGGCCACCTCTCCAGTCACAAAAGCATGTTGTACAAAGGCCAGCTTTCAAACACCCATTTGAACATCATCTCCGTCTCTGAAATGTCAGCCTCATGTGCCTCTTACCCTGGTGGATGAGATCAAGCTGTCACTGAAACTCAGAACTAGATGTAATGAAAGCACCTTAATTTCAGCTTACGTTTAACGCTACTTTATTATAATTAAGGTTGTGCACTAACTCTTAGTGTGAACAAAGAATGAATCACATTTTCTTTTCTTTGGTGGAATTTTTCTGACAAGATGGTGTAATGGTATGTTAGGACAACCTTCACTTCTTATTAGATTTTCTCGGCACAACTAGAAAAGAGGGTCATTTTTGCAAAAAACGCTCGAGGGCCTTGTAAGTTTTCCTAAGGGCCTCTCTCAATACTTTGATATTTAAATTATTCTCTTTAGAGGTACTTATTCATTATCCTCATTGATTTTCTCTTTGTTAATTATTAACAGGTCTAGCCCTTGTATATAGTACTAATAATGAACATTTTGAAGTGCTTATCATGTGCCAGGGCCTTCATGTGCAGTAATGGATTTATTTTTACTGTGACCCTATGCAGTAGGTTATATTTTATGCTTGTGTTATAAGGAAATCGAGTCATGGGGAAGTTAAGAAACTTGATTATCACTGTGCAACTAGTAAGTGGAGGAGTAGGGACTTGAACTGCAGAGATGGCTTGCTTAATCACTCATTTGTCAAAGCATTAGTGTGTGATTCAAGCTGTGAGCTAACATCACTCTATATTGATCTCATGAAATTCTGCCTCAGTGGGTAAGATTTGTATTTTCCAATGAAATTATTCTCATCTCATGTGCACAGCATTGTAGGATGTTAGCATCCCAGGGTCCTGTCTATGAGATTGACTGACGTCTCACCTAATGGTGTGATGGGCCATGAAAGACACTGGTGTTAAATGGAAAGGGCTCATTTAATAAGCAACCAGTTCATTGATCATTTTTACCTTTGGGTATGGAGGGAATTACTTGAGATCTGTTCTGTTGTTCTTAGTTGCTGTCGAGTCAGCTCTGACTCATGGCAAACTTATGTATAACAACAAAATGTTGGGCCCATTGTTGTGGGTATTGTGTCAATCCATCTCATTGAGGATTTCCCTTGCTTTTGCTGACCCTCTACGTTACAAAACATGATATTCTTTTCCAGTGACTGGTTTTTCCTGATGATGTGTCCAAAGTAAGTGAGTTGAAGTCTTGCCATTTTTGCTTCTAAGGAGCTTTCTGGTCATATTTCTTCTAAGACTAACTTGACTGTTCCTTTGGCAGCCCATGGTATATTCAATGTTCTTAGCTAACACCCCAATTTGAATGCATCATTTATTCTTTCGTCTCTCTTTTTCATTGCTTTAGGGGTAAGGAAATCCACAGCTGTTTTTTTTTTTTTTTTTAATGGGAGATTTAATTGATCTTTACAATAAGCCAAGGAGCCCTGGTGGTACAGTGGTTAAGCCCTTGGTAGCTAACTGAAAAGTCAGTAGTTAGAACCCACCAGCTGCTCTGGGGAAGAAAGATGTGACTATCTGCTTCTATAAAGATTATATCCTTGGAAACCCTATGGGACAGTTCTACTTTGTCCTATAGGGTAGCTATGAGTTGGAATCAACTCAACAGCAATGGGTTTGGTCTTCAGTTTAACATAAGCCAGGGAGAAAGGTATTATCATGCCCATTTTACAGATGAAGAAACAGAAGTTTGAGGTGGTGAAATTTGGGTTGGTGGGTCTCTCAGACCCAGACTTTTCCCAATGCCCTACACTTTTCCCTATGCATCTCTCAGTTTGTTGTACTGTGGTAACTTGCATGCTGCTGTGATGTTGAAAGCTATGCCACTGGTATTTCGAGTACCAACACGTTCACCCACAGTGGATAGGTTTTAGCAAAACTTCCAGTCTAAGTCAGACTAAGAAGAAGATCTTGGTGGTCTACTTCTGAAAAAATTGGCCAGTGAAAACCTCATGAATGACAGTGGAGCATTGTCTGGTATAGTGCCAAAAGATGAGCCCCTCAGGTTGGAAGGCACTCAAAATATGACTCAGGAAGAGCTGCCTCCTCAAAGTGGAGTCAACTTTAATGACATGGATGGAGTCAAGCTTTTGGGAACTTCATTTGCTGAGGTGGCATGATTCAAAATGAGAAGAAACAGCTACAAACATCCATTAATAATCAGAATGTGGAATGTATGAAGTACAAATCTAGGAAAATCGGAAGTCATCAAAAATGAAATGGACTGCATACATAAAGATCAATTTCCTAGGTATTAGTGAGCTGAAATGGACTGCTATTGACTATTTTGAATCAGACAATCATGTGGTCTGCTATGCAGGGAATGACAAATTGAAGAGGAATGGTGTTGCATTCATTGTCAAAAAAAATTTCTTTTCAAGATCTCATGAAGTACAAGGCTGTCAGTGATAGGATAATATCCATACACCTACAACGAAGATGAGTTAATTCAATGATTTTGCAAATTTACGCACCAACCACTAATGCCAAAGATGAGGAAACTGAAGATTTTTACCAACTTCGGTAGTCCAAAATTGATCAAACATGTAATCAAGATGCATTGATAAGACTGGTTGACATTAGAAAGTTGGAAACAGAAAAAGGATAAGTAGTTGGAAAATAATTGCCTTTGCGATAGAAAACAACGACGGCGATTGCATGATAAAGTTTTGCTAGGCCAAAGACTTCTTCATTGAAAATACCTTTTCCCCAAAACATAAACATACACAGGACCTCACCAGATGGAATACGAAGGAATCAATTCGACTACATCTGTGGAAAGAGATAATGGAAAAGCTCAATATCATCCATCAGAACAAGGCCAGGGGAAGACCATCAATTGCTCATATGCAAGTTCAAGTTGAAGCTGAGGAAAATTAGAGCAAGTCCATGAGAGCCAAAATATGACCTTGAGTATATCTCACCTGAATTTAGAGACCATCTCAGGAATAGATTTGATGCATTGAACACTGATGACCAAAGACCGGACGAGTTGTGGAAGGACATCTAGGACAGCATACATGAAGAAAGCAAGAGATCGTTAAAAAGAAGGGAGAGAAAGAAAAGAACAAAATGGATGTCAGAAGAGATTCTGAAAATTGCTCTTGAATGTTGAGTAGCTAAAGCAAACAGAAGAATTGATGAAGTAAAAGACCTGAACAGAAGATTTCAAAGGGCATCATGAGAAGATAAAGTATTAAAATAAATGGTGAGAAGATCCAGAGACAGAAAACCAAAAGGGAAGAATGTACTTGGCATTTTTCAAGCTGAAGGAACTGAAGAAAAAATACAAGCCTCGAGTTGCAATTTGAAGGACTCTATAGGCACTGTTTTTTTTTTTTTTTAACAGACAAAACATTGAACGATGAAGAAACCAATAAAAGAAGATATGAAGATACATGGAGTCACTCACTATACCGAAAAGAATTGGTCGATATTCAACCATTTCAGGAGATAGCATACGACGATCAAGACCAATGGTGCTGAAGGAGGTAGTCCAAGCTACACTGCAGGGAATTGTGAAAAACAAGGCTCCAGGAACTGATGGAATACCAACTGAGATGTTTCAACAAACAGATGCAGCACTGGATGTGCTCACTTATCCACGTCAGGAACTTTGGAAGACGGTTTCCTGGCCAATTGACTAGAAGAGATCCATACTTGTGCTCATTCCAAAGAAAGGTGGTCCAACAGAATGCAGAAATTATTGAACAATATCATTAATGTTACATGCAAATAAAATTTTGCTGAAGATCATTCAAGAGTGGTTGCATCAGTACCTCGACAGGGAACTGCCAGAAGTTCAAGCCAGATTCAGAAGAGGATGTGGAACGAGGGATATCATTGCTGACAGACTGATCTTGGCTGAAAGCAGAGAATACCAGGAAGATGTTTACCTGTGTTTTATTGACTATGCAAAGGCATTCAACTGTGTGGATCATAATAAATTATAGATAATCTTGCAAAGAACAGGAATTCCAGAACACTTAATTGTGCTCATGTGGAATCTGTATATACACCAAGAGACAGTTGTTCAAAAAGAACAAGGGGATACTGTGTGGTTCAAAGTGAAGAAAGGTGTGTGTTAGGGTTTTATTCTCTCATCATACTTACTTAATCTGTATGCTGAGCAAATAATGTGAGAATTTGGACTATATGAAGAAGTACGGGGCATCAGGATTGGAGGAAGACTCATTAACAACCTGTGATGTGTAGATGACACAATCTTGCTGAAAGTGAAAAGGATTTGAAGTACTTACTCATAAAGACCAAAGACTACAGTATGGATTACGCCTCAACATAAAGAAAACAAAAACCCTCACAAACTGGACGAATAAGCAACATCATGATAAATGGAGAAAAGATTGAAGTTATCAAGGATTTCATTTTACTTGGATCCACAATCAATGCCCATGGAAGTGGCAGTCCAGAAACCAAATGATGTATTGCATTGGGCATATCTGCTGCAAAATAACTTTTTAAAGTGTTAAAAAAGCAAAGATGTCACTTTGGGGACTAAGGTGTGCCTGAACCAAGCCATGGTATTTTCAATTGCCTCATATGCGTGCAAAAGCTGGACAATGAATAAGGAAGACCAAAGAAGAATTGGCACCTTTGAACTGTGATGTTGGCGAAGAATATTGTATGTATACCTCAGACTACAAGGAGAATGAACAAATCTGTTTCAGAACGAGTACAGCCAGGATACTCCTTAGAAGCAAGAATGGTGAGCCTTGGACTCACATATTTTGAGCATATTATTAGGAAGGACCAGTCCCTGGAGAAGGACATCATGCTTGGCAAAGAAGAGTGTCAGTGAAAAAGAAGATCCTCAACCAGGTGGATTGACGCAGTAGCTACAACAATGGGCTCAAGCATAACAATGATTGTGAGGCTGGTGCAGGGCCGGGCAGTGTTTTGTTCTGTTGTACATAAGGTCACTATGAGTCGGGACTGACTAGAGGGCACCTAAAAAAGACAGCGACACTTTTCAGTCATAGTTATTTTTTACCGTCGAGCTCATGTGGCTCCGTATGTGAGAGTAGAAGTTCTCCATAGAATATTCTTGGCTTTAATCTTTCTATTAATTTTATTATTCTTTATTGAGGAAGACCCTCAGTGAGATGGATTGACACAGTAGCTGCAACAATGGGCTCCAGCACAGCAATGATTGTGAGGATGATGCAGGACCAGGCAGTGTTTCGTCCTGTTGTACATAGGGTTGCTGCGTGTCGGAACTAACTCAACGTCACCTAACAGCAACAACAACTTTGTGCTTTAGGTGAAATTTACAGTTCAAGTTTTTTTTTCTATTCAAAACTTTATATACATATTGTTTTGTAACATTGGTTGCAATCCCTACAATGGGACAGCATTCTCCCACTTGCCACCCTGGGTTCCTTGTGTCCCTTCATCCAGTTCCTGTCCCTTCCTGACTTCTCATCTTGCTTTTGGGCAGTAGTTTTCCATTTGATCTTGTTTATTTGATTGAACACAGAAGTATGTCCTCAGCTGTGTTATTATTTGTTTTATAGGCCTGTCTAATCTTTGTCTGAAAGGTGGGCTTTGAGAGTGCTTTCAGTTCCAAGTTAGCAGAGTGTCCAGGGGCCATAGTCTCGGGCGTCCCTCCAGTCTCTGTCAGAACAATAAATCTTGTCTCTTTTTTGAGTTTGAATTTTGTTCTACATTTTTCTCCTGATCTGTCAGGTTTCTCTGTTGTGATCCCTGTCAGAGTGGTCAGTGGTGGTAGCCAGGTACCACCTAGGTCTTCTGTGCTCAGGCTGGTTGTGGCTGTGGTTCATGTGGTCCTTTAGCTCTTTGGGCTAATATTTTCCTTGTGTCTTTGGTTTTCTTCATTCTCCTTTGCTCTGGATGAGATGGGGCCAACAGATGTGTCTTAGATGGCTGCTCGCAAGTTTTTAAGACCCCATAAGCTACTTACCAAAGTAGGATGTAGAACATTTTCTTTATGAAACATGTTATGCCAATGGACCTACATGTCCCCCAAAACTATGATCCCCAGTCCTCAGCCCCAGCAGCTCTTGGCTGTAATCTTCATGGAAACAGGTCATCAGGTCTTTCTTCCACAGAATCACTGGGTGGGTTTGAACCGGGAATCTTTAGGTTAGTGGAGTTGTGTTGGGAGACTAAGTTTAGGGAGGCAGCCAGGGTGGTGGTGGCAGTGGAAGTTAGAAGCTGGGCGTACAGGAATAGCCCAGGATAAACACAGCTGGGCTGATTTTCCAACATCTGCTCCCGTTGGCTGCTGCCTGGGCTCTCCAATTCCTTATATTTGGAAACAGACACGTTTTCCAGGAACAAGAAGAGAGGATGGCCCTATGGTGATTTTATTGCTGCCACATGTAAAAAGTCTGAGAATATGTGACTCCCCAATTTAGGGGGTACAATCATGTATCTTTTCTGCCAGCTTCAAAAATGTCAGGTTGACCAGATGGAGAAGTGCCAGAGGGACGCAGAGGGACACGGGGAGGCTTCCAACAGAGCCCCATGGAACATAAAGCAAGTGTGTCTCTTGATTCATGGACCAATTATGAACAGTGTATTACATTACCAGGCTAATAGGAAATAAACCAGGGAGCATCTGTCCGTGCCTGAGCCTACACAGGTCTCGGGATTACTCAGCTCTGGCTGGCTACCTCCTCCTGACCAGGCCCCTTGGAGGCTGAACAAGTGGATAGTATTTCCAGCACATTCAGGCAGTATTTGAAAGGGGCCATACACATTTCACAGTCAGCCTGCATAGGCCGGGAAATCCTCTTTCTCTCCCTTCTGCTTCCCTAAGTGGTTAGGGGTCGACATCATCCTTTTGGTCTAGGTCCATTGTGTAGTGTCTTTGGAAAAGAAATGCAAGGTGGGACTTTCTGCACCATTGGCTCTCTTGCAGTTCCAGAACAGCTTGCTGGCCTTATAGGGCCTTTGGCTAAACAGGGGAAGGCTTTCCTTGGGGCAGATGTAGCTCTGAGAGCTTGCAGAGCCTGGTAAACAGGGTGAGAGCTAGGCTTTAGCTGTCCCTCTCAGCTGGTACTCTTGTGCAGGGCACAACTTGTACAATCACAGACAAGCACAGGCCCCTGGAGGATAAAAGAGGAGGTGGGACTAAGGGAGCAGAGGAACAGAAGGTGGTCAGGCTCGTGGGGAGGGCAGTGGGAGGGCAGAGCTCCTGGGGTGGGAGTGGACTTAGGATGTTTGAATCTACTCTTTAATTGCTGAGTGACCTTGTTCAGCTTACCTGACCCCTCTGAACCTCAGTTTCTTTGCCTGTGAAACAGGGCTATTTGTACTTCCTTAACAGGGTTACCATAAAAGATAAAATGATTATATACGAAGAGAATTTAATATAGCAATCGGCACATAGTAGATACTCAAAATGTGCCTTTATATATGATGGGGGCCCACTGGGAAGAAGGGAGCATGCAGTCTAGGCAGTGGCAGCAGCTGGAGTAGGGAAAGTAGTCAGCAGTGTGTCTTGTTGGAGGAACTGCAATTTGTTCACGGAACATGCAGTGTAAGGAAGGGTGTGGCGAGATGGGACAGAAGAGGCAAGAAAGGGCTAAGCTGTGGAGAGCTTTCAATACCACGTTGAGGAATTATCTAGTCTCTTTTATTGGGGGTGTGTGCCAGTTGTCAATTTATTGCCTTTCAGCTCCAAATTCATCCATCTTTGCTCTGCTTTGTGATAGTGGAGCTTGACCCTGTAAACGTTTCTCCTTTATCAGCTAGTGCAATGTTAAGCCTTGCCAGTAGAGGGCACTGGAGGCTCATTGGAGGAGGAAGAGGCTGCCATGCTTTTGTTTCAGGTCGCTTTCCTGCCAGTGATGTGTGGGAGACCCGATTGTGCACGTTCTCCACAAGATTTGTTGACACCCCAGTGGGTGGTTTCCTGTCCATTAGCTCTGGCATGTGGCATCCTGGGGGCTCTGGTGGTGCAGTGTTTAAGAGCTTGGCTGCTAACCAAAAGGTCAGCAGTTTGAATCCACCAGCTGCTCCTTGGAAACCCCATGGGGCAGTTCCACTCTGTCCTATAGAGTCCCTATGAGTCAGAATCAACTCAATGGCAACGGGTTTGGTTTTTTTTAGTGTGGCATCCTAGCAAACTTTTCCACCACCCAGTATGCCTCAGCCACACCCTCTCCAACAAAATCTGAATCTCATTGTTAGGGAGGGGTAGGGATTTCTTTTTAATACATACATCCATTAGGTGGCCTGCCTCTGCTCTGGAGGTGCAGACCACTTGCTCCTTATATCTGTTATTCCTGTATCCTTTAGAATTCTCTTTATTCCTCTTAGTAGATAATTCCCTGTTCAACCAACCAACCAACCAACCAACCAACCAACCAACCAACCAACCAACCAACCAACCAACCAACCAACCAACCAACCAACCAACCAACCAACCAACCAACCAACCAACCAACCAACCAACCAACCAACCAACCAACCAACCAACCAACCAACCAACCAACCAACCAACCAACCAACCAACCAACCAACCAACCAACCAACCAACCAACCAACCAACCAACCAACCAACCCCAAAACAAAAACCCAAACCCATTGGTGTCATCTCTGACTCATAGCGACCCTGTAAAAGAGACTAGAACTGCCCCTCAGGGTTTCCAAGGCCATAATCTTAACAGAAGCAGACTGCCACATCTTTCTCTTGCATAGCCACTGGTGGGTTCCAACCGCTGACCTTTAGGTTAGCAGCCAAGCCCTTAACCACTGCACCACCCAAAAACAAAAACCAAACCTGTTGCCGTGGAGTCGATTCTTACTCACAGCGACCCTATAAGACAGAGTAGAACTACCCCATAGAGTTTCCAAGGAGCTCCTGGTGGATTTGAACTGCCAACCTTTTGGTTAGCAGTCGTACCACTTAACTACTACACTACCACAGTTTCCAACCAGAACTCCTCAGTCCCCTGTTACCAAAACCCATTGCCGTCGAGTGGATTCTGACACAACCTCCCTCCTGTTACCAGTTGATAATTCTTCATGACAAGTTTTCCCCGTTTGGTCTCCTGACTGAACCCTGACTGGCATGGGCAGTCGCTATGGTTTAGAGGGAAGAGCATCTCATCCTTAGGCCTCTCAAGCTGTGTAACGTTGGCTACTTGTCCGCAACTGGTTTGGTTTTTTGGTGGTTGTTCTGAGGAGGGAGTGCATTAATGTGTGAGCAGAAGGGGAGGCACAGCGCTGTGATAATGTGCAGATAACTTGATTGTGTGTGTTCAAATCCCACCTGTGCAACCCCAGGTGGTTACTCAACTCTGCGACTCAGTTTCTTCCACTGGTAGAACGGAGATGACGAGAGCGCCCATCGCCCAGGGTTGTCAGGACGATGAAGTGCATTGTGCGAGTAGAGACTGAACTCAGCCCAGGCGCCTCGAAGTGTTCAATAAATACAGATTAGCCATTTTTATTACTTCTGAGGCACAAAGGAGAAAAAGTACACGAGATCCCGCTGCAAATGATAAAACACCGAGCAGAAGAGTGGTTTGCTATTGGTATTTTGTTTTCTTTATTTGTATTAATGGCAGGTGCCTTCAGATGGAGGCAGAAGTCACAGAAATCTTTAGGGGGAACTGGAATGGTGATCATGAATAACCCATGAGCAGGTATTAGCTACGGGAGGTGGAAGGGAAACCGCCAGGGCAGGAATCATCCATCTACAGTCGCTGGCCAGCTATTGGATGAGTGGCAGGCGTACCCGGTCAGGGCTCAGAGAGTGGGTGGCTCAGGCAGAGCCAACCCAGGCAAAGCTCGAAAGAGCCTGTGGACCTCATGGTTGGAGCCCCTAGGTTATTGCATGCTCACAAAGCCCTGTTGGTTCTATTTCCAAAATATATCCTGATTCACCACTTCTCTCCACTTTTACTGCCATGGTTCTTGTCCAAGCCACCATTGTCACTCACCGGGACAACCATGATAGCACCCTCACTGTCCCCTCGATTCTCCCTGTGCCCCTCACATCTCCCACCTAGCAATCAATTCTTATCTCAGCAGCCGCATTGGTCCTTTTAAAGACAGAAATTAGATCATGCTTAAACTAAAAAAAATCCAAACTTGCTGTTGAATCACTTCCGACTCACGGCGACCTCATGTGTTAGAGAATAGAACTGTTCCATAGGGTTTTCTTGGCTGTAATCTTTACCGAAGCAGACTTTCACGCTTTTCTTCTGTCGTGTCATCAAGTGGGTTAGAACTGCCGACACTTAGGTTAGTAGTCAAATGCAAAGAGTTTGCCCCACCCAGGCACCTAGACCATGCTTAACACCAGCTTAAAACCTTCTGAAGGCTCCCTGCTGCACTTGGAATGCCTTGGCCTACATGTCCCTTCTCAATCTGGCCTCTGCTTCTCTGATCTCACCACTTACCATCTTTTCCCCTTGCTCTCTAAGTGCCACCGCACTGGTTTTTTTCGGTTCTGTCAATACCCCAAGCTTAGCCCTGCCTCAGGACCTTTGCACTTGCTGCTTCTTCTCTCTGAGAGGAAAGTCCTTTCTCAGGTCTTGGCCTGACGTCCTCCTTCTTATCGTTCGTTCTGGTCTCTGTTCAAGCATCACCTCCTCCAAGCAGTCTTCCGTGATCACCCTATTCAAAGGAGACTCCTGTCATCTCTCTCATCTTCTTCGTAACACTTACTTTGATCTGAAATTATCTTGTATTTCTTTGTGTCTTTGTTCCTTCCACTAGAACATAAGCGATCAGGAATTATGAATATCTTGTTTACTGCTGAAGGAGCCCTGGTGGTGCAGTGTTAAAGTGCTGGGCTGCTAACTAAAAGGTTGGTGATTTGAACACACCAGTGGCCCCGCCGGAGAAAGATGTGGCAGTCTGCTTCCATAAAGATTTACAGCCTTGGACACTCTGTGGGGTAGTTCTGGTCTGTCCTATAGGGTCGCTATGAGTTGAAATTGACTTGATAGCAGCGGGTCTGGTTTTGTTTACTGCTATATCTTTAGTGCCAAGAACAGGGCGTGGAACATAGTAGGAGCTCAGTAATGCTTGTTGCATGAATGAAAAAGGCTCTGGGACCAATAGGACCTGGAGTGAGTGTGGAGGGAAAGGCATCAGGGAATTCAGCTCTCGGTCCCTCCCACCACTTATCGCTTGGTCCCCAAGCCTCTGCCTTGCTCCTGAAAGCCAGTCCCCACTAGCTCAGCTTATTCATTCATACTCTCATTCATTCAACAAGCATTGAATACCTACAATGTGCCACGTGTTGCAGTAGGTGCTGGAGAGGCAGATTTCACAAGCACAATGGAGAGAAGCCCAGAGAAAACACCTACCCAGATCTGGAGTAGGAGGAAAGCAGGGAAGGCTTCCTGGAGGAGATGATGCCTAAGTTTGTGTCTTAGAGGATGCTTACAAGTCAGGGAAGTAGGGATGGGGGAGGCTGGAATGTGGGAGGGGAGTGGCTTCCAAGCAGCAGGTATAGGGGAACAGAGAAGGCTGAATAAGATTCATAGCTCTCACTTACTGAACATTGCCGGGCATCATGCTAAGCACCTGGCAGGAAGAACTCATCTGTTCGCCTGGCAGCCCTAGGAGGCAGGTACTTTTACCATCCTCATGAAGCAGAGAAGGGTACTGACATACAGAGAGGCTTGTGATTTGTCTAAGGGAGCACACCTCACAGCGGTGGAGCTCAGGCTCACTTATGGGCTGTTCCACTCTCTGGCTGTTACTCACTTAACTCTTCCGCCATGTTGCACCAGAGGAAATGGCCTGACAGTCCTTGCTGTACATACAGCTCTCCATCTGGGGCCCTGATTGCTTTGTGTGTGTATTTTTTTTTTAATTAATTAATTTTGTTGTTGCTGTTGAGAATATAGAGAACAAAACATACACCAATTCAATAGTTTCTACATATACAATTCAGTGACACTGATTACATTCTTCAAGTTGTGCAGCTGTTCTCACCCTCCTTTTCTGAGTTGTTCCTTGACCATGAACATAAACTCACTGCCCCCTAAATTTCCTATCTAATCTTTCCAGTTGCTGTTGTCAGTTTGATCCCATATAGATAGCTCTTGAAAGAGCACAATGCTCAAGACAGACAACCTTTACTAGTTAAGCTAAACTATTGTTTGGTTTTAAGAAGACTTCAGGGGATATTTTTGGTTTAAGGTTTAAAGATTTTCCCGAGGAAATAGTCTCAGGGGTTCATCTAGCCTCCATGGCTCCAGAAAGTCCGGAGTCTGTGAGAACTAGAAATTCTGCTGTACATATTCCCCCTTTTGATCAAAGATTCTTCTAGAGAATCTTTGATCAAAATGCTCAGTAATGGTCGCCAGGCACCTTCCAGTTCTTCTGGTCTCATGACAAAGGAGCCTGCCCTACTTTTATCAGGTTCCCAACCCTGTACCAATTTAGGGACTAGGAAAGTCTTTCTGGTGGGTAGAGTCTGGCTGTCAGGCCATTCTTATGCCCAACTCCCACATCTTGACTCCAGGGTGTTCTGCACTGGACCTGTGCCCAGCAGACCCTCCCTGAATCAGTTAGGGCACTTTTGACTGCAAGTAAGAAAAAACCCAGATGAACTTGCCTCAAACAAGGGACTTCAATATCTCTGGTAACAGGCATGGAGTCCTGCTTCTACCCTGTCTCTGGCGGTCACTTGCTGCATCCTGGGAACTTGTCCATCTTCACCTGCATTAAACAGAGAGATACTGCTGAGGCTGCACATTTGAGCCCAAAGGATCAGCCCTCTGGTGCCTTGACACAGCCATTGAAGTGACTAAGGAGGGGGCCACCGAGCTCCAGGTACTATAAGAAACACCACTCTCCTCAACCCTCACAGCCCGAGAGGCTGCCAGGAGAAACCCTACATGCTCACAGCCCTGTGCATAGCAGTCACCATGAGAAGCCATGACCCTGGGCCATGACAGTGAAGTCCACTGCGAGACAGGGGACACAGTGGTCCAGAGCACAGCAGGAAGTCTGTCTCTGCCACTTGCAAACCGTGAACACTCAGGCATGTCACTTACCTCTTGGTACCTCAGTTTCGTCTTCTGTAACATGGGGCTAATTACAGAGTCCAGCTTATACATTGGTTGTGAGGATCACATGAGTTGCTAAGTGTAAAACCCTTAGAAGATAATGGTACACGTGGTATTGGGTTCACTATCCTGACCCCACAAGACCTCACCCCTCACTGCTCTTGGTGCATCCCTAACCCAATGCAATTTCACCCATCTCCCCAACTCCCCAAACCGGTGGCTTACCAAGGGGAGGAACAGGAGTGGTCTGTCCTGGGTTCAGCTAAGAATCAGTAACCAGTAACAAGTTGCCATTGAGTCAGCTCTGACTCATGGTGACCCTGTGTGTGTCACAGTAGGGTTTTCATTGGCTGGTTTTTGGGAAGTCAATTGCCAGGCCTTTCTTCCAAGGCACATCTGGGTGGAATTGAACTCCGAGACTTTCAGTCAGCAGCCGCGAGCTTAAGGGCTTCCACCACCCAGGGACTCCTCAGGAGAGAGAGCAATGCATTATCTGCAGAGAATTTAAACATAAGAATAAGACCAACTAAACGTCAGTCTGCTTTTTGCCATCACCATGCACCCACAATTCTAAACGTCAGTGATAAAACACTCCTTGTTTCTGGAACAGACAGCCCCACCTCCCCATCCCCTTTGGTACCCCGCTGCCCAAACCCTCCCCTGTGCCCCCCGCTACAGGATGTAGCACCCTGTCAGCAAGACTCTCCATATTCCCAGCCCCCTCCCCATGCACTCCCTTCTCTTTCTAGCTCTGTAGGACACCTCGCTCTCCCCTGATGACACAGTGTTCTTTGCAGCCTTTCAAGAAGTAGATACATTTTTTTCTCTCTCCCACACTTGGCATACCACAGGGACTCCTTACCGGTCCTGCTGTCCAGCGCAAGCCACAGACTAGTAGATTCAAACTTTTCCTGCTGTTCGCCCTTCCTCCCCCCATAGTCATCTCTTCGGAGCGCTGTGGCTTTTAGACCCTGGCTAACTGCTGCTGTCTCCAACGTGCCGCCAGCTGTTCTAACTTGGGGGGAGATTTTAGTATCTGCAGAGAGGATCCCCCAATTGCCCAGCCTCTTGGTTCCTTGGATTCCTCTCCTCCAGTAAAAGAACTTGTCCGCACCCCTCCCTCAGCCAGTTACTCCCATAATTATACCCCAGACCTTGTTTTTATCAATATCCGACGACACTCCACCCTCTCAGCCCTCCCCCAATTTGGGCTCTGACCACCATCTCCTGTCTTTCCAAATTACTCCCTTTAGCTCCCTGTCTCCAGTGAGTCTCTGACCACCGAGACCTCCATTCTTGCCATACTCCATCATTCTCTGCCCCTCAACTCCTTCCTTAGACCCCATACCCATTATCGTAATCCCTCCAATGTGTACATTCTCATCTCCCCCCTCTTGCTGCGTGGTACCCACTTGGCAGCCCGACCCTTGTTAAATTCAGCTCTCTACTCCACCCTGGACCCAGGTCTTCCTTTACATGGATGACTACTAAGTGAGCCTCGCTGCGTCTGCAAGCCCACTGGGTTCCCTAGGCCGGTGCTCTCCAAGCTGCAGGGCGAGATTCACTAGTGGGTCAAGAAACCCATTCAGTGGTTTCCAACTATGAGTCAAAATCAACTTGACTGCAGCAGGTTTGGTTTTTGGCAACATGTAACAAGCGTTAAGAAAAGGAATTTAAATAGAATAGAAAACTTCACACTGTCTAAGGTGGCTATTACCAAACAAACGGAAAACAACCAGTGCTGGCAAGAATGTAGAGAAATGGGAACACATATCCATTGTTGGTGGGATTGTAAAGTGGTGCAGCTGCTGTTTGGTGGTTCCTCAAAACGGTAAACGTAGAATTACCGTATGGTCCAGCAATTCCGCTCTTAGGTATGTACCCCAAAGCCTTGGAAGCAGGCACTCCAACAGAAACTGGTACGCCTGTGTTCATTGCAGCATTATTCACAACAGCCAAAAGGTGAAAACAACCTGTGTCCATCAACATATCAGTGGATAAACAGATATGGTGCGTAATTCAATGGGATATTCGCCACAAAGAAATGAAATTCTGACACATGCCACGGCAGGGATGAAACTTGAAAACATTACACCAAGTGAATAAGCCAGACACTAAAGGACAAATATTGTATGATCTCATTTAAAAGAAATATCAAGAATAGGCAAATGCCTCAAGGTCAATATTGATTAATGATTACCAGGGGCTAGGAAGAGGGAGAAATGGGGAGTTATTGCTTACCAGGCACTGAACTTCTCTTTGGGGTGGCGGAAAAGTCGCCTTCTTGTCTCACGTTAGGCCTGGTCTCCCTAGTTTTACTCTTCCTCAACTTCTGTACACACCAGCAAAGCCAGAGCAATCCTCTAAAAACATGAGTCAGATCAGGTCTTTCCTCTGCTCAGAACCCCCCAGTGGCTTTCTATCGGCTTTGAAATGAAATCTAGAATCTTCCATGCTTGATCTGGCTCGAGACCTCCTCTCTGACTTCCTCTTCCACCTCTCTTCCTCCACCTCGCTGCCCTCCAGCCAGCGTCATACCTGCTCTTCCTTTGCCAGGGCTCCTCTTCCCCACACGCCTCCGTGGCTCACTCCCTCACTCCATCAGGTCTCTGCTCAATAACACCTCCTCAGGGAGGCCTTCCCTGGTGATTGTTGCTCTAGTTGTTAGCTGCTGTCGAGTCTACTCTGACTCATGGCACCCCACGTACAACAGAACAAAACGGCCTGGTCCTGTGCCACCTCCATGATCTTTGGTATGCTTGAGTCCATTGCCGCAGCCACTGTGTGTTATGGATGTCTTCCAACCCAAGGGGCTCATCTTTCAGCACTATATCGGACAATATTTTGTTGTGATCCATAGGGTTTTCACTGGCCAGTTTTTGGCAGTGGATTGCCAGGTCTTTCTTCCTACTCTGCCTTAGTCTGGAAGCTCTGCTGAAACCTGTCCATCATGGGCGTCCCTGTTGGTATCTGAAATACTGGTGACATAGCTTCTAGTATCACGGCAACATGCAAGCCACCACGGTATGGCCAAATGACAGACGGGTGGTGACAGACAGCACCTTCCCATCATGTACTCCTCTTCTACCTCCTGCTGCTTCTCCTTCTCATTCCACCCCCAGCCAGCTTATTTTGGTTCAAAGCCCTCATCACCAACTGGCCCAATCCATGCTTATTTGTCTATTGTCTTTCTAACTGCAGGCTCCTTGAGGAGAGGGATTTTATCTGTTTTGCTCCCTGTTGTATCCAAGCCAGATGGCAATTATTACAATTAAAAAATACTATTCATGTCATTTTTTTTTTCCTTTCATATTTCAACATCTGTGAAACTGGATGTTTCTTACAATCCCCCCCGGCCAGGCAGCAGTCATGATGTCACTGTCATTCCTGTATGTTGGAATCAAAACTTCCAGGACAGGTGCCAGCAGCCTGAGATTTCAAGGTGATGTGGGGCATTCTTTAGTGCTGCGTTATGCGGAGGCACCCAGGACGATGTTGTGTGTAAAACAGAGACAAAAGTGACTCTGAGTCTAAAAATGGCTCAGAAGAGTGGGTCTCTCTGGGTATGAAGACATTTGAGGAATATCTTAACCAATTTATTCTGCATATGTTTTCCTTTTTATGTATTCACAAATGTGATCTGTGATATGAATCTATGTTTAAATGGTCGAAAATAACTTTCAATAAATGTAAGTTAAAAATCTTAGTAATTTGAAAACATTGTAGTTTAATTTGGAAGCATTTTTCTGTCTTAGTGGTCCGTAAAAACTGTGCATCTTACAAATGATGAGCAAATCAGGGGTCGGCAGATATTTTTTGTAAAGGGCTGGAGAGTAAATCTGTTGGTTTTCACAAGCCATGTGGTCTCTGTTGCCACTACTTAACTCTGCTGTTGTATAGTGCAAGTGGCCATAGATAATACTTAATGAACTGATGTAGTTGTGTTCCAATAAAACTTTATTTATGGAATTTGAATTTCATATAATATACATGCATCATGAAATGTTCTTCTTTCAATTTTACCAACCATTTAAAAATGCAAAAATCATTCTTAGATGGTGGGAGGTACCGAAACAGGCTGCAGGCCACATCTGGCTCACAGGCTGCTCTATTAAATTCAATGAAAGGTGGAAAACCTGTTTTACAGATGAAGTAGCCAGGCCCAGAGAATCACTGAAATGTCCTATTCCAAATTCCTTATTTAAAATTACTTCTTTGCCCCTCTTCCACGGCCCTTCTAATCCCTTTTATCTTGCCTTTTAAAAAAATCCGTAACACATCAGAACAAAACAAAACAAAAACCAAATTTGTTGCCACCAAGTTGATTCTGATTCATAGCGACCCTATAGGACGGAGTAGAATGGCCCCATAAGGTTCCTAAGGAGTGTCCGGTGGATCCGAACTGCCGACCTTTTGGTTAGCAGCAGAGCTCTTAACCACTGCACCACCAGAGGTCCTACCACCTTCTAATATTCTGTGTCTGTTACTTACTATGTCTATCCCCAACAAAAGGTTTTTTTTTTTTTGGTTTATTTCCTTAACTGGTGTATCCTCAATGCCTAGAACAACACTTAGAATTGTTGTTCTTGCCATTGAGTTGACTCTCATTCATAACGCCCGCATGTGTGTCAGAGTAGAGCTGTGCTCCACAGAGTTTCCAATGGCTAATTTTTTGAAAGCAGATTGCCAGGCCTTTCTTCCAAGGCACCTCTCAGTGAACTCAAATCCCTAGCCTTTTGGTTAGCAGCTGAGCGCGTTAACTGTTTGCACCACCCAGGGACTCCATTCAAGAGAAAAAGTCCTAAGATCTGGGAGCTCTCTTACACATTTGTTTCGTCAACTCTTTCTGGCCCCTGTCCATTCTGCAGATGGAGGCACCTGGCAAGGGGCATTGTGCATACTTAGTCTGAACAGTGAGCTGTTGGCATTGGACGCTTGATTTTCTAAACTGCACGTTTTAGTTACAATAAAAAACTAGTTGCTCTCCAGTTGATTCAGACTCCTGGAGACTCCATGTGTGTCAAAGTAGAACTGTGCTCCACAGGATTTTCGGTGGCTGACTTTTTGTAGGTAGATAGCCAGGCCTTTCTTGCGAGGCACCTCTGGGTGGACTCAAACCTCTAAGCTTTCAGTCGCCTAGCACATTAACCATTTGCACCAGCCAGGGACTCCTTTGTTACAATACTGGGTGTAAAAGTGCGAGCGCAGCCAAGGCTAGTATTAGGTTCTTAACGTTACTCCCCCTTTTGCTCTCTGTAGCTAAATGTCCGCCTCCGCCAACCTTCTGTCGTTTTCTCGAGGCTCTGCCCTTCCGGCCCCACTTGGGCTGGGACGCCTGCCACTTCCAGGTGTCGCGCCCGGGGTGTCAGGGGCAGGGGCAGGCAGCTCAGTGATCTGCGTCTCCAGTCCCCTCCCCTCTGCCCCCTCAGAAGCTATTTGTGCCTTTCTCCCGTCACCTCTCTCTGGCTCGCTCCCACTCTCTCTCTCTACTTAGTGGCTCATTTACTGCTCAATCTGTGATTAATTAAAACAATTTAAATAACCGTGCTGATGCTAAATTCATTTACAGCCACCTCCTCCGTGCAGGGCTGCCTGAGTACAGGGGAGCCCGGTGTGTGCTCGCGCCGACCGCCAGGGGGCGCTGTGGCCTCAGGTTTAACCTGGACCCGCGGCCTGGGCTTAAACTAGCGCTGAGTCCTGGCAAGGAGAGGATTGCGAAGTGCAGCCCCTCCCCCTTATACCCTACCTCCTATCCCCCTGGCCTACTTCCACCTGGGGTCCCACCTAACCCTGGCACTCCCCAGAGATCCTCTGGGCTAATCCAGAATAGAGAATGCCGGGGAAAAAACTACTTTCTCCTGCCCTAGGTCAGCTCCAGGATATTTCTTGCTCCTTGGGCTCAGGGACCACGAAGATGTGCTTTGCAGGGCAAGAAATAGTGGCAAAGAACTGTGTGAATGAAGATCTGATGGCCTCCCATGTTGGGGGAGGAGAACTGAGGCACAGGGCAAAGAGTCCTCCTGGCCTGGGTTCCTCCTCCATGAGGTGTTAGATAGAAAAGGGAGCATAATGAGCCTACTATGTGCTGGGTGTCTTGCTAGATGCTTCTCAAATGTGAGTAGGGCTTGTATTAACATATTCGTTTTGCAGGAGCACACAGCTAGCAAGGGGCAGAACCAAGTTCAAGTGCAGGTCAAGCCCATCCATCGCTGTGATCCTAGCAGCTGACCTAACTCTGTGTTCTACCCACTGGCAGTTTCCTGGGAACAGGTGCCTTGCACAGTGAGACTGGATGAGTAAGTTTTGCTGAGGGTGGGGGGGACAAGAGGTCAGGATATTCTCAGGGGAGCAGGCCCAGTAGAAGCAGGGACAGCGTGAGGTTACCTGGTGTCTGAGCAGGCTTTGGTGGAAGGCAATGGTCCAGTCCAGCTGGCCCTGCATGCAGACCTTCAGGACTCTGCAGTAAGGATGAACATGGTATGGAGTGGTAGGAGGCATAGTGACCTTGTGCAAGCGACTTCACCTCTTTGTGCCTCAGTTCTCAGCAGGGAGGGGTCATTTTGCCTCTCAGGACATTTGCCAATGTCTGGAGGCATTTTTGGTTGTCACGACTGGAGGATGGAGTGCTGCTGGTATCTAGTGGGTAGAGGCCAGGGATGCTGCCAAACACCCTACAATGCACAGGACAGTCCCCACAGCAAAGAATGACTCGGCTGTCTCAGTGCTGAGGCTGAGAAGCCCCACTCTGTGTGATCGGGCCCCTGCCACCTCTCTGAGCTCACCCCCACCACTTTCCCTCTGGCCCACTCTGCTCCAGCCACACTGGTCTCCGCTGTCACTCAGATAGGTCAGGTGTGCTCCAGCCTTGGACCATCTGTACTGGCTGATTCTGCGGTTGTCTGCCTGGCTAATTTGTTCTACAACTCTCCCATTTTGCTCAAATGGTACCTTCTCAATGAGACCTATTCCAATCACCTTATTTAAAATCTCAAGCCTGTCCCTCTTCCATGGCCCTTCTAATCCCTCTTATTGTCCTTTTATTTTTTTCGTATCGATAGCATGTTATCACCTTCTATTAAAAACCTTCTAATATCCTTTGTCTGTTACTTAATTACTGTATCTGTTCCCCACGAAGGATTTTTATTGTTTTTTGTGGTTTATTTTATTGTCTGGTATATCCCCAATGCCTAGAACAATGCTTGCCATTGTTCTTGTTTCTGTCCAGTTGGCCCTGACTCATGGTGACCCTGTGTGCAATGGAAAAGAATGCTGCCCTGTCCTGTGTCATCCCCAAGATTGGTTGTAGACTGGACCATTGTGATCCATAGGGTTTTCACTGGCTGATTTTCAGAAGTAGATTGCCAGATCTTTCTTCCTAGTCTAACTTAGTCTGGCAGTGCTGTTGAAATCTGTTCAGCATCACAACAACGCGCAAGTCTCTACTGACAGATGGGTGGTGGCCGCACATGAGGTACATTGGCTGGGAATTGAACCTGGGTCTCCCACATAGGTGTGCAATAAATATTTATTAGTATTTTAGATTCAGGAACCCTGGTGGTATAGTGGTTAAGAGCTATGGCTGCTAACCAAAAGGCTGGCAGTTCAAATCCACCAGGCACTCCTTGGAAACTCTGTGGGGTAGTTCTACTCTGTCCTGTAGGGTTGCTCTGAGTTGGAATTGACTTGATGGCAACAGGTTTTATGGGTTAGTGGATTTATAGTGCATTTGAACATAATCAAGGCACTGAGAAGTCTGACAGCAAAGAAACCAGTGTAGCCTTGTTTACTCAGGGTTCTTCAATCTTACCTGACCATGGAACCTGCCCCCTTCTCTCCCTCCACCCCCCATTATCTGTTCCCATTCTGCAGAATGTACTCTGGCAACCACTGTTTTGATCCAGGATCCTGATGGAGACTTCTCTGAGCAAAGATCTTGAAGAGCAGAGTTAGAAAGCTTTGGGATAAAGTTTTAGGGGCACAACTGCCACTAGGGCAAGTCCATGGGGAGGGAGGTTCTGGGGTCTGGCCCAGATGGGAAGGCATCAACCCACAGCCCTGGACGCCTGCCAGTTGACAGGGGAGGTTCAGCTGGGCAGTGCTTTGCCTTGCACCTGTGTAAATATTGCCTTTTATGAGGCCTGGAAAGAGCAAGACAGCATGTGCCCAGGGGCTTTCTTTGGAGCATCTGGGAAAGTAAGCCCTAGCATAATTTGCCTGCATCTAACAGAAAACCGGCAGTTGTCCAGTGAAAAATTGGGGCATGAAAACACAGACTAGCCTGGGTGTCTCCTATAATGCCCTGTGTGCTGGAAAGTGGTACCTGGGGAACCAGGAGCAGCTGTGTTTGAAAGCGTGTTGGCTGCCTCACCTTCATCAGATAGGATGAGTGCTGTGGGAGTGCTACAGCCACACCAAGGTTGGGAAGAGGATGCTGAAAGTGGAGAAGAGAAAAATCATCATTTTCAAATGTCTAAAGGGCTATCCTGGAGTGGACGGGTGGACTTGATGGCTATGGCTATAGAGGCCAAAGCTAGAACTGATAGAGAAAGCTTACCGAGTCAGGCGGGCTTCAACCCAGGATAAGCCAGAACATTCCAAGTACTAGAGTACTTCCCAGAGGACTTGGGTCTGTGATAATGGTTTCGCTGATAAATTTGAGTGGAATTATGAGTACTAGCTAGCTCATGCTTTGCCATGTTGTCTTGTCCATCTGACAAGCCACCTTTTCCATCAGCTTGGCTCTCAGAGCTAGGATGATGGTGACATGGGAGCAGAACCCTCAGCGGACCCCATGTTGGAAGTGATGTGAGTAACAAATGCTTTTGCTTCTAAGCTACTGAGATTTCGGGGTTATTTGTTACTGTAGCCTCACCTAGCCTATTCTGACTGACATGCTGTTCTCATGAAGATTTTATTCTAGAGGGGAAAACAGATAATATTCAATAAGCAAATAAATGTGTAATGTAATATCAGGTACTATGAGGAAATATAAATTAGGATAGAGGGATAGAAAGTGATGGAGGTGCTATTTTAGGTAGGGTGGACAGGGAAGGCCTGTGGAGGAGGTGACATTGGAGCTGAAGGAAGTGAGGGAGTGAGCCATGTGGATATTAGAAGGAAGAATCAAGGCAGAAGACCAGGAAATGCTGACAGCTCAGGGTGAGCATGGGATCCATGTGCTCAAGGGACAGCAAGGATGCCTGTGTGCCTGGAGCAGAGAGACTGAGGAAGAGCAGACTGAGATCCTTTTGGAAGAACGTGGAAGCCAGGTCGCGGAGGGCCTGGTGGGCCAGAGTAGGCACGTGAGATTTGAATCCAACTGTGCTAGGAAGCCATTGGGAGGCAGAAAACAGGAAAGTGACATAACCTGACTTATTTTACAAAAGGGTCCCTCTGGCTGCTGGATGGAGAGGAGAGTGTAGGCACGAGAGTGAAGCAGGGAGACCAGCCAGGAGGTCACTACAGTGCTGTAGGACGAAGATCATGGTGGCTTCATCTAGGGTGGCAGAGACTTGATGGCGAGAAGGTGTCAGATTCAGTGCAACGTGCTGAAGTGGTGGGTTTTCCATATTGGTTTGCCTTTGGTTAGCATTTCCCCCTCTGTGTTCTCTAGGGTTCCACTCCTCCATACCCTGACATTCTGCATTTCCCTGCCCATTTAGGGAGGTACTGAACTTCCATTTTTTTTTTTGAGTGTTCTTTCTTCCTGGTTCCCTGTTGCACTGATTCTCAGACTCACCAGGAACATGTAAGATACAAAATTCAGGTCAATACCACCCCAGATGCCAATTCAGTAGGTCTTGGGGAGAAGTTCAAGAATCTTAATTTTTAATAAGAGCCCCAGAAGATCCAGATGCAGATGATCTAGAGACCATACAATGAGAAACATTGTCCTAAATGGTACATAGAAATAATGTCATTTGGGTATGCATCTGATCCATTGAGGTTGGACCTGGAGAGGCCCAAACAATCTCTTCTATGTCAAGAGGTTGAATGAAGGTCAGATCCATGTGGAAACTCTTCAGGGATCATGGATTGTGTGAATGAATGAATGAATGAATGAATGAATGTTTGAATGAGTACCTCAATACAAGTTGCCTCTGACAACTGCTATGATAGAGGTACAGGTACTGAGCTGGACACGAGCTTAGAAGAGTGAGAGATTCATTGCCATTGAGAATGAGTTTGTGTGCATGTGTGTATGTGAGATCGGGGTGGGATCTGACTTGGACTCTGAAAGATGGATAGGATTTTCATGTTTGCTCTTGACAAGTCTAGGGGAAGGGTAGATGGAGAGGAGGGGATTAACTAATTCCACTTTTCCATCCTTTCTTTCCTCTTTACCTTGGAGATCCTCTGTTAGAATTCTTACAACCAAGGCAGTTGGATCCCTAAACACTGGAGTGATAGAAATCCTCAGGAAGTATTTATGATCTTCAGAAAAAGCTCCCCTTCTACAACACTACTAACTGGGAATCCCTCCCCTCATGCCAATTTGAACCATCGTGACCGGCTTCCCCCTTGTGCAGCTTTTGCTGTGTCTCCAGTAGAGGAGGCCAGATTACAGCTTTCACCAGATGAAATCATGTTCTGTAGCCACCTTGAGCTAGGGCAGCCTGCTCTCATAATGATGCCATAAAGGCACGAGCAAATATTATTAAATTTCAGAATTGAGATTTATGGTGCTGATAAGGGCCATGGAAAGGCTCTTTGCTTTCAGGTTATCCAAGCAAAATTCCAGGAGGTCGAGTGGCTGGAGCCTGGAGGGTGGTGGATAGAAGTCAGGGGTCTCCCAGGCTCTGACATGGCTGTAACCTGAATGCCAGGTGGGTGGTGGAGCTGAGAGAGCATAGGCTTTGGTGCCAAATATACTTGGATCAAGGGACTTGGACTCTAAGCTTTGGCTTCTTTATCTGCAAAGCAGATAGTAGTGCCTTCCGTCAATGGATGCTTATTAGCGTCTACTATGTACCAAGCACTGTGCGATGCTTACCTCAGAGGGCTGTTGAGAGACGCTAAGAGATTTGGAAAAGGTCTAGTGCAGTTGTAGGCATATACCGCCACCACCAGCTGTGGAGTTGATTCCAACTTATGGTGACCCCATGTGTGTCCGAATAGTACTGGGACCTACTATAGGGTTTTCAATGGCTGATTTTTCAGGAGGTCACCAGGCTTTTCTTCTGAGGTCTTCCTTTGTGAACTCAAGCTTCCACTCTTTCCATTAGCAGCCAAGCACTTAACCATTTGCACAACTCAAGGATTTCTGTAGGCCTGTAGCTACTCACCAAACAAGCAAAGAGAAAACTGTTTACATTTATCCTTGGATCTAGACTCCTCAAATGCTCATCATTCATTCAATAAAATTTTTAAAAAGAAATATTAGTTTGGAATAATTTTAGATTTACAGAAAAGTTGCAAAGATAGTACAGAGAGTTCCCATACATCCCTCACCCAGTCTCCCCCATTGGTAACATCTTAGATTACTGCAGTACATTTGTCAGAACTAAGAAACTGACACTGGCACGTTGGTATTAATTGGATTTCGGAATTTATTTGGAGTTCATCAGTTTTTCCATTCAAGTCCTCTTCCTATTTCTGTGTGTTCCCAGTCTCCTCTGGCCTATGACAGTTTCTCAGAACATACTTTCGTTCACTACTTATTTCCTGGTATGGTGGTCACTTTTGCTTCTGCTATTCTAAACCAGGTTAAACCAAAACCATTGCCATTGAGTCAAATCTGACTCACGGTGACCCTATTGGACAGAGTAGAACTGCCCCATACACTTCCAAGGCTATAAATCTTTACAGAAGCAGACTGCCACGTCTTTCTCCTGTGAAGCTGCTGGCAGGTTCGAACAGTCAACCTTTCAGTTGGCAGATGAGTGCTTAACCAATGCACCACCATGCGTCTTAATGTCTGGTTTCTCAGTTTCCCCTGTTGGCTGTCTCACCTGACTTGGGCTCATGTAGCACTTTTTCCCACAGACATCTCAGTATAGTACTTCATGACAAGCACTGAACTCCAGCCCAACAGATCTGCCATGAAACTTCAACTCTTCTACTTGCTAGTTGCATACTTTAGGAGAAATTACTCATATCAGTTTGGATGCAAGAAACAGAAAACCCAAATGATTCATGCAATGAGAAAAATGTGGGACCTTATATAATAAGAAGTGCTGAGGTTGGAGGAAGCCAAGCTTGGTAAATTTGTCAACTAGGTGAGATCATCAGGGACTAAGATTCTTTCTGTCTTGTTGCTCTTCCGTCTTTAGCTTGTCTCAGCTTCCCTAACGGGTCACAAGATGACCAACTGCCACTTAGATTTTCTTCCTCCACATATGGGAACCCAGCAGCCCACCTGCTCTTGAGGTCACTGTTATGGATTGAATTGTGTCATCCCAAAATATATGTTGGAATCCCAACCCCTATACCCATGGATTTGATCTGATCTAATCTAATCTAATCACTTTCCACAATGCAACCTAATGCAATGGAGTCAATTGATCAGCTGCTGTCATACCAGCGTAGAGTGGATCTAAGCCTAATCACCTCTGAGTTTTATAAAGATAGCAGTGTAGACACAGAGACGTAAAGACACAGGGGAAGACAGAGGCAATCTGATGATGAGGGAGGCAGATGAATCTATACGCCCAGGAACTTCAAGGATTATGAACTACTAGAAGTTGAAATAGACAAAGAAGTACCTCCCCCTAGAACCACCCCTTGAATTTGGACTTCCAGGTTCCTGAAGTGTGAGAAAATATAGCCCTGTTCTTTAAAGTCACCCACTTCTGATATTTCTGTTATAGCAGCAGTAGGGAACTAAGGCCAGTCACATGCCTCCATCCTCTGGGTCAGGCCCCAGGGCCGACGTGTGATCCATCCTCACCCACACATTTACGGATGCATAGCTAGATCTTGAAGTAGCATATCTCCTTCTTCCTGCTCCATCGCAGGCTGACAGCTGCAACCTCACACCCTTAGATTCTTGGGCACAGACAACTCCAATCCAGCTGAAGTTCTCCCTCTGGCCTCTTGAAGCCCATCTCGTTGGGCTTGAGGTGAGAAGGAGCTTATTATCCTCCATTCCACCACCTCATGCCAAGGTTGGCTCACGGCACCCTGACAACTCCAACTGAAAATTTCTCAAGATCCAAACGCTCATTGAAGGTGCAACCAGGTGTTCAACCACCTCTCTCATCTGTTCTGGAGAGGGGACTGAGCACTCCCTTTGAAATGTGGAATGCCTTGGGGCCTACAGTTGAAATTGAGCTGGAAAGAGCCCCATTTTAACTTTTGGTCATATTATATTATTATTGATTTTGTTGCTGTTACTATTATTTATTATTTAAGGAGCTCTAGTAGAGCAATGGAAACCCTGGTGGCGTAGTGGTTAAGAGCAATGGCTGCTTACCAAAAGGTCGGCAGTTCGGATCCACCAGGCGCTCCTTGAAAATCCTATGGGGCAGTTCTACTCTGTCCTATAGGGTCGCTATGAGTTGGAATTGACTTGATGGCAATGGGTTTGGTTTGGTGATTTTTTAGTAGAGCAATGGTTAATTGCTTGACTAATTAACCACAGTGTTGCTGGTTGAAAGCCACCCAGTGGCTCCGTGGTAGAAAAGCCTGGCGATCTGCTCCCATAAAGATTATAGCCTAAGAAACCCTATGGGGCAGTTCTCCTCTGTCACATGGGGTCACTATGAGTCGAAATAGACTCGGCGGCACTCAACAACATCAACATTATAATTGATCTTGTTTCTGTTACTGTTATTTAAGGAGCAGAATGAGGACCAGAATCTGTCCCCTGACTCCCAGAGAAGGCTTCTTCTCCAACCTCACATTATCTTCCAGAGTTGGGGTTGTGGTCAGACCTTTCATGGGGACAGGCCAATCTTTTAGAATCAGCTCCTTTACTGCCATAGCAAGCAAGCCTTTCTCAGGGAACACACATGCACACACACACACACACAGATGCTTGCATGCAGGGAAAGCAATTAAAGGAACCAGTGCACTGACACAGAGGCAGTCTGTCAACTGTGCCAAGTTGACAAATTTTGCATTGTGAAAACAGAAACAGGAGCTTAACCCTCTCCCTCATCCTGCTAAGAGCGCAACTGAAACAGCATGTCTCTCCTATTGGGGAGTGGAGGCAAGGCTTGGCTGGTAAATAGGAGGCCCTGCTTACAGAGACAGCCGCTGCCTGGTCGGGAGGACCGGGGCGGGGGGGACTCACAGAACGAGGGGGCTCTGCAGGGACCCTGAACTGGAGGAGGGGGAGACTGACATTTCTGAGCACCTGCAGATGTGTTGTGAACATTGTCTCTCTTCTGCCTCATGATAACCCTACGTGTGGGATGAGACACCCCATATTACAGATGAGGAAGTAGGCTCAGAGACATGAAGAGGATCACTCAGTCACCTACCTCCAGACAACTGCATCACAAGGATCCAGACCCAGTTTGTCTGACCCCAAAGCCTAGGCTCTTTGGGTCACGTACATCTGCACTCCACATTTTGATCAACTGTTTACATTTCTTTTTTTATAGAGACTTCAATTGTGCCGTTGACAACTTTGTTGTCACTGTCATTGAAGTTGTCAAGGATTTTACTCTGCTTGGATCAACAATCAACGTCCATGGAAGCAGCAGTGAAGAAATCAAATGACATATTGCATTGGGCAAAAGACCTCTTTAATGTTCTAAAAAGCGAAGATGTCTCTTTGATGACTAAGGTACATCTGACCCAAGCCATCGTCTTTTCAGTTGGCTCCTATGCATGTGAGAGTTGGATAATGAAAACTTGGAAGACAAAAAAAAAATTGATATGTTTGAACTGTGATGTTGGCAAAGAATACTGAGTATATATACCGTGACTGTCAAAAGAACAAACAAATCACTCTTAGAAGAAATACAACCAGAATGCTCCTTAGGAGCAAGGATGGTGAGACTTTGATTGACTTACTTTGGACACATCATAAGGAAAGACCAATCACTAGAAAAAGACATCATGTTTGATAAAGCAGAGGGCCAATGAAAACGAGGGAAATCCCCGTTCAGATTGATGCAATACCTGCAACAATGGACTCAAACATGCAGGGATCATAAAGACGGTATAGGACCAGGCAACGTTTTGTTCTGTTATACATATGACCAGATGACTCAAAGGCAATTAACAAAAACAGCAGCTCTGCTACCCTCTGAATTATTTGACCTTGGCCTTGTTCTGTGCCTGGCAGTGTTTGTGTTGAACAAGTATTCTACCAACCGACCTTTGTTCATTGCCAGGAACTATGCTAGATATTGAGGATTCAGTGGTGATCAAAACAAGACCCCTTTCCTGGTGGAGTTTCCATGCCTGTTTGGAAGACTGAAAGTAGCAGATAAGAATCTAATGAAGGCACTAACTCTTCCACTGTGTTGGGCTCTATTCTACGTCTTTACGTGTAGGTGCTGCTGTTTTCTCCATGTTATGGATGAGGATTTGGAGGCGCGGAGGCCTGTGGTCACCCAGTCAGTAGCGAGCGGAGCTAAGATTTGGACTCAGGACATCTGGCCCTATAGTTCCTACCCTTAGACCCTGCATACCACCCTCTCTTGTTGCATTGGAGAGCGCTCTAAGGGGAAAGCAGGGTGGGCAATCAAGAGGATGGGGCTGCTATAATGGACTAGGGGGGTCAGGCAAGACCTCTTTAAGGGATAGTATTGGATGGGTCTCCCTCTTCTCTGGCAAAGTGATGCAGGGAGAGTCTACTCTTCAAAGACCAGAATGGTAGGACATAAACACTGGTTCAAGACATAAGACAGCCTCTGTCCAGAGTCCTCGTCTACCCATCAACACTGAACACAAAGTACCAAGGATTTTCTTTAACAATTGTTCTTGTTAGCTAATGTTGAGTCGGCCCCCAACTCATAGTGACTGTGACCTGGTGCTGCCATAGCGGATTTATCCTAAGTAGGTGCCTCTAAGACACAGGAATTTATTTTCTTACAGTTTAGGAGGTTAGAAGTCCAAATTCAGGATGCTGGCTCTAGGGGAAGTCTTTCTCTCTCCATGGGCTCTGGAGGAAGGTCCTTGTCTCTTCTGAGCTTCTGCTCCTGAACAATCTTCATGGGGCTTGGTGTGTTTCTTCCCCTATCTCTCTTCTTCTCTCGCTGGCTTGTTTAATCTCTTTTATATCTCAAAAGACACTGATTTAAGACACACCCTATACTAATCCTGTTAATTAACATAATAAAGAACCCATTCCCAATGGGATTATAACCACAGATACAGGGGTTAAGATTTACAACACATATTTTTGGGAGACACAATTCAATTCAGAACAGCGACCCCATGCACAATGGAATGAAATGTTGTCTGGTCCTGTGCCGTCCCCATGATTGGTGGTGGATCAGACCATTGTACTCCATTGGGTTTTCATTGGCTGATTTTTGGAAGTAGATTGCCAGGCTTTTCTTTCTAGCCTGTCTTAGTCTGGAAACTCTGCTGAAACCTGTTTAGCACCATGTTAGATCCTTTAAAAAATTCCTTTCTAAAAATGGAAGTTTTTATTGTTAATGTCTCTTTTCCTCTCCTTCTCTGCATGAAAGTGCCACCCCTAATTACTTTTGACCTTTCCTAGCAGGAGAATTTTTGTATTAAAAAAAAAAAAAAAACCCTAGGGCTGGAGGTCAAAAGCCCTGGGTTTGATTCCTGTTTGGCCACTGGTTGTGCATGTGTGGGAAAGGCCTTGAACTCTCTGAGTTCTGCTTCTCCTGAGGTGATGATGGTGTCACCTCTCTAGGCAGGTAGATAGGTAGCTGCCATGGCGTCAATTCCAGCTCACAACAACCTTACATACAACAGAATGAAACGTTCTGGTCCTGCATCGTCCTCATAATCACTGGCATGTTGGAGTCCATTGGTAGGGCTATTGTATCAGTTCATCTCACTGAGGGTCTCCCACATCCTCGCTGACCCTGTACTCCCTAAACATGAGGTCCTCCTGTAGCTATTGATCTCTTCCAATGATGTGTTCAAAGCAAGCGAGTCAGACAATTTTCTGTTGTGATCTATAAGGTTTTCATTGGTTAGTTTTTGAAGTAGATGGCCAGGCCTTTTTTCCTAGTCTGTCCTAGCCTGGAAGGTCCGCTAAGCAATACACAATCCTCCATTAGCAGATGGCCTGTGGCTGTGCATGAGGTACATTGGCCTTAGGTAGTGCCTAAGGATAGAGTTGTCCTGATGATTCGTTTCCTGGCTTGGCTATTCTGTAGTCTTGTCTCCATTCTCTGCTGTACCTGCCTCACCCTGCCTCAAATGGCACATGATGCCTGTGTCAGATTATGAACCGTGATGCTCCTCAGGACAGCATGTCATATATCACTAATGCCACCACATTGTCTCCATGGCAGACATCACCAATCAATCACCACACACCATCCTCTGAGTCTGGTCCTGGACTTCTAATCCTTCTCAGCTTCATCCTCCATCACCAGCCAGTACCAATCAATAAATGCTGGCATTCAGGGTGAACCTACTTGTCATCCTTGTTCTAATGCTGTTGTTCCAGAGAAGCCAGGGGCCTATCTGGCTCACGCTGGCTCCTGGGCTTCACGAAGCTGGGGACTTAACTACCCTGTCGCTGTTCCGGCCATTTGCAAAGTCTGCACTTTGCCTGTAGTTTTCTGGCCTAGTTTTTTTCACACTATGGTGGCTCTTAAAAATATTTTCCTGGCAGCAAATGGGTGTCTCCCTGCTGGGAGGAAAAGGGAAGAAGAATTAGCAGCTTCCCATCTGAGAACTTCCACTGGAATTGATTTACCCCAGCAGAAACAGCCCGGCATTTTCCTTCCAAATTAATATGCAAATGAGTGTAAGCAACACCTCCCACGGGCAGGTTCAGAGCACAGCGGTATTATCCTGGAACATTTATTAGCACTATTAATAGAGTTCACTGTCATCCTCTTCCCTCCCGCTTTGATTGCCATTCTAATTATGGACCGTTTTGTTTCACTTTATTTTTCCCCAGCTCTGGTGGAGGCCCATTGTTGCCTGTTAGGAAATAGGTGCTGTCCCGGAGAGTGGGGGTGATGCTGTCTTCAGAAGGGGCCCCTGCTTTGCACAGTGCACTTTCCTCTTATCTCTGACACTGCTGTCATGTAGAAGGGAATATTACTGAGACCGTGGATTGGCGGATGGGGAACTGCCAAGGGGAGTGCTTTATAACTGAGCCACCTCTGAGAGGGCTGTGGGACTCTGAGGGAACAGTGGATTCAATGGGGACAGTAATTCCCTGGAAACTGCAGGATGAGGCAGCTATCCAGGTGCCCTGTGTGTATGAACTTGTTTCATTCCTGTTCAACCCAATGAGGCAAGGGAATATTGTTGTTTTTAGCTGCCGTTGTTTGACCCTCAACTCATGGAGACCCCATGCACAATGGAACCAAATGCTGCCTGGTCTTATGCCATCCCCATGATCAGTTGTGATTGAGCCCTTGTGATCCATAAGGTTCACTGGCTGATTTTTGGAAGCAGATTGCCAGGCCTTTCTTCCTAGTCTGTCTTTGGCTGGAAGCTCCTCCGCAACTTGTTCAGCATCATAGCAACATGCAAGCCTACACTGACAGATGGGGGGGGCTGCACACGGGGTGCGTTGGCCTGAAACGGAAGCCAGGTCTCCAGAATGGAAGGCAAGAATTCTACCACTGAACAACCACTGCCCACAAGGGACTACTGGGATCCCTGTTTACCAAGGAGGAAACTGAGAAACAGAGAAGTAACTCTCTGTGGGTTGACAGAGCCTGATTTTCTAACCAGCTGTCCCCTCCCAGGCCGCCTCCTGGGGTCTTACCCTCTCTCTGTTCCCTTGGTAAAGCAGTTAAGCTCAGCCTGGGCTCCTCCCAGCCCTGGCCAGGAACAGAAGACCCTCAAGGTCACCAGGATTCACCTCCACGGAGGACACCAAAAAAATCAAAACCAAACCCATTGCCCTCAAGTCAATTCCAGCTCATTGCTATACCATGTGTTATGGAGTAGAACTGCTCTGTGGAGTTTTCTTGGCTGTGATCTTTACAGAAACAGATCTCCAGGCCTTTCTCCGACAGAGCCACTGAGTGGGTTTGAACGACCAGTCTTTAGGTTAACAACTGATCCCAAATGGTTTGCACCACCTGGGGACCTCACAGAGGTCATAGAGGACACAAAGAGTTGGAAGTAACAAATCAATTATATTGCCATTGTGGATTGCACTGGTGGCGATTCTGAACTAGGGGTCCGTCCAAGTGTCTGAGCTGTTCCTCCATTCCTTCCTCAGTGCCTGGAATCATAGACTTTTCAGTCTATCTGGAGCTAAGTGGTGCCCTTGTTGCACAGTGGTTAAGCACTTGGCTACTAAATGAAAGGTCAGTGATTGGAAACCACTAGCCGCTCTGCTCTGCGGGAGAAAGATGTGGCAGTCTGCTTCTGTAAAGATTACAGCCTTGGAAGCCCTATGGGGCAGTTCTGCTCTGCCCTATAACCAAAAACCAAACCCAGCACCCTCGAGTCGATTCCAACTCATAGCAACCCTATAGGACAGAGTAGAACTGCCCTGTAGAGTTTCCAAGGAGCACCTGGCAGATTTGAACTGCTGACCCTTGGGTTAGCAGCTGTAGCACTTAACCACTACACCACCAGGGTTTCCGCTCTGCCCTACCGTGTTGCTGTAAGTCAGAATTGATTCGACGGCGGTGGATTTGGTTTTTGGTTTAGGAGCCGGGGTGGATTATCCAATAAGCAAGGTATGCACAGGCTTAATTGTGCTTACTTACTAATTTGCACTGCACAAAAAATGTGGTGAAACCCATGTGAAATTGTGCACTACAGATTAGTAAGTAAACACAATTAAGCCCGTGCTTACCTTGGTTACTGTAAGCTGGTGCCTACTGTGCTTACTGGTTAACCACCCCTGTTTGAATCCACGTGGCTTACTGTATTAATTTAATTTCCACATGCACACACAAATCTCTGAATGGGGTACTATTTTTGTCCTCATATGAGGAAACTGGAAACCCTGGTGGCGTAGTGGTTAACTGCCATGGCTGCTAACCAAAGGGTCAGCAGTTCAAATCCACCAGGCGCTCCTTGAAAACTCTATGGGGCAGTTCTACCCTGTCCTATAGGGTTGCTATGAGTTGGAATTGACTCAACGGCACTGGGTTTGGTTTTTTTGGTTATGAGGAAGCTAAGTCATTTAGCCGTTACACAACTTGTCTGAGGTCACACACCCACCCAAGATTTGTGTTGCCTTAGCTTCCCCAATGTGATGAACTTTTTGGAAGCCAACAAAATGGTTTTGAGGTTTCAGACATTGACTGGGCCTCCAATCTATTGCTCATCTCTAAGAGTCCTTAGGGGAGGCCTGTGGACTCCACCTACAGGGAGACAACAGCCCCATGTCTTTTTTTTTTTTTTTTAAATTTTTATTAAGCTTCAAGTGAACATTTACCATTCCAATCAGTCTGTCACATGTAGGTTTACATACATCTTACTCCCTTCTCCCACTTGCTCTCCCCCTATTGAGTCAGCCCTTACAGTCTCTCGTTTCGTGCCAATTTTACCATCTTCCCTCTCTCTCTATCTTCCCATCCCCCCTCCAGTCAAGAGTTGCCAACACACTCTCCCGTGTCCACCTGATTTAATTAGCTCACTCTTCATCAGTATCTCTCTCCCCCGCACTGACCAGTCCTTTTCATGCCTGATGATTTGTCTTCGGGGATGGTTCCTGTCCTGTGCCATCAGAAGTTCTGGGGAGCATTGTCTCTGGGATTCCTCTAGTTGCAATCATACCATTAGGTGTGGTCTTTTAATGAGAATTTGGGGTCTGCATCCCATTGGTCTCCTGCTCCCTCAGGAGTTGTCTGTTGTGTTCCCTGACAGGGCAGACATCGATTGTGGCCGGGCACCAACTAGTTCTTCTGGTCTCAGGATAATGTAGGTCTCTGGTTCAAGTGGCCCTTTCTGTCTCTTGGGTTCTTAGTTGTCGTGTGACCTTGGTGTTCTTCCTTTGCCTTTGCTCCCGGTGGGTTGAGACCAACTAATGTATTTTAGATGGCTGCTTGTTGGCATTTAGGACCCCAGGTGCCACAATTCAAAGTGGGATGCAGAGTGTTTTCATAATAGAATTGTTTTGCCCATTGACTTAGAAGTCCCCTCAAACCAAGTTCCCCAGACCCCAGCCCCTGCTTCGCTAACCTTTGAAGCTTTCATTTTATCTCGGAAACCTCTTTACTTTTAATCCAGTCCAATTAGGCTGACCTTCCTTGTTTTGAGTGTTGTCTTTCCCTTCACCCAAAGCAGTTCCCATCTACAGATTGATCAATAAAAAGCCCTCTCCCTCCCTCCCTCCCTCCCCCCTTTGTAACCACAAAAGTATGTGTTCTTTTCCATTTTTTCTATTTCTCAAGATCTTATAATAGTGGTCTTATACAATATTTGTCCTTTTGCAACTGACTCATTTCGCTCAGCATAATGCCTTCCAGATTCCTCCATGTTATGAAATGTTTCAGAGATTCGTCACTGTTCTTTATCGATGTGTAGTATTCCATTGTGTGAATATACCACAATTTATTTACCCATTCGTCCGTTGATGGACATCTTGGTTGCTTCCAACTTTTTGCTATTGTAAACAGAGCTGCAATAAACATGGGTGTGCATATATCTGTTTGTATGAAGGCTCTTGTATCTCTAGGGTATATTCCGAGGAGTGGGATTTCTGGGTTGTATGGTAGTTCTATTTCTAACTGTTTAAGATAACGCCAGATGGATTTCCAAAGTGGTTGTACCATTTTACAATTCCACCAGCAGTGTATGAGAGTTCCAGTCTCTCCGCAGCCTCTCCAACATTTATTATTTTGTGTTTTTTGAATTAATGCCAGTCTAGTTGGTGTCAGATGGAATCTCATCGTAGTTTTAATTTGCATTTCTCTAATGGCTAATGATCGAGAGCATTTTCTCATGTATCTGTTGGCTGCCTGAATATCTTCCTTAGTGAAATGTGTGTTCATATCCTTTGCCCACTTCTTGATTGGGTTGTTTGTCTTTTTGTGGTTGAGTTTTGACAGAGTCATGTAGATTTTAGAGATCAGGCGCTGGTCTGAGATGTCATAGCTGAATATTCTTTCCCAGTCTGTAGGTGGTCTTTTTACTCTTTTGGTGAAGTCTTTAGATGAGCATAGGTGTTTGATTTTTAGGAGCTCCCAGTTATCTGGTTTCTCTTCATCATTTTTGGTAATGTTTTGTATTCTGTTTATGCCCTGTATTAGGGCTCCTAGGGTAGATCCTATTTTTTCTTCCATGATTTTTATCGTTTTAGTCTTTATGTTTAGGTCTTTGATCCACTTGGAGTTAGTTTTTGTGCATGGTGTGAGGTATGGGTCCTGTTTCATTCTTTTGCAAATGGATATCCAGGTATGCCAGCACCATTTGTTAAAAAGACTATTATTTCCCCAATTGACTGACACTGGTCCTTTGTCAAATATCAGCTGCTCATAAATGGATGGATTTATATCTGGATTCTCAATTCTGTTCCATTGGTCTATGTGCCTGTTGTTGTACCAGTACCAGGCTGTTTTGACTACTGTAGCTATATAATAGGTTCTGAAATCAGGTAGGGTGAGGCCTCCCACTTTCTTCTTCTTTTTCAGTAATGTTTTGCTTATCCGGGCCCATGTCTTTTTTTATACTCACAGAGGCTACCTTTTGAAGAAAAGAGCTTCTATCATCCGCCCATAAGGGCATTTAGGGGTAGAATTCTCACCTTTCATGCGGAAGACCCAGGTTCAATTCCCAGCCAATGCGCCGCATGTGCAGCCACCACCCGCCTGTCAGTGGGGGCTTGCATGTTGCTATGATGTTGAACAGGTTTCAGCAGAGCTTCCAGGCAAAGAGGACTAACTCGGAAGAAAGGCCTGGCGATCTACTTCTGAAAATCAGCCAGTGGAAACCCTATGGATCACAATGGTCTGATTCCCAGCTGATCATGGGCATGGCACAGGGCTGGGCAGTGTTTTGTTCTGTGGTGCATGGGACTGCCATGATCACAAGGTCTTGGAGGTTGGGCTCTTGTATCCTTAAAAAATAACCTAGTTGCCATCACATTGATTCTGACTCGTAGTTCTCCTATGTTTTACAGAGTAGAACTGAGTGCTCTAAGATTTTCGTAGGCTGATTTTTCACAAGCAGATCACTTGGCCTTTCTTCTGAGCTGTTGCTGGGTATACTCAAACCTCCAATATTTTGGTTAGTAGCCCAGTGTGGTAACCATTTGTGCCATCCAGGACTCTGTGCCCATAATTAGAGGGTTTAAATGTCCCCTGGACCCAGCTCCTTCTATCTTGTTTAGTATTCCTTTTTGTTGTTGTTGTTAGGTGCTGTCCAGTTGGTTCAGACTCATAGTGACCCTCTGTACAACAGAATGAAACACTGCCCAGTCCTGTGCCATCCTCCCAATTGTTGTTATGCTTGAGTCCATTGTTGCAGCCACTGTGTCAGTCCATCTTGTCGAGGGTCTTCCTTCTGAGGAAGCCTCAACATACTAGATCATGGTGAGAAGAGAAGGGAGGAAAAGATAAAGGAAGCCGTTGAGCTGGGAAAGGGAAGGGAAGGGAGGGGAAGGAGAAGGGAAGCCAGCTGTGGGAGGGCCCAGCTCTGGGCAGCAGGCTCAGGCCCAGGCTGATCAGGGGAGAGGGAGGAGGCCCAGGCAGCCCAGCTGTAACATCTCTCCACTGCTTGTTTAGGTTCCTCCAAGGACTGATGTCCCAGGGCTGCTCCAGGTAGCAGGAAATTCCATTTCCTCTTCTCCTCACATCATTTCCCTCACTGGCTCAAGGAAGTCATAAAAGTTTTTTTTTTTCTTGTGGTGGTTCTTTCTTCCCAGCATCAAGAACAGTGAGGAGGATGCAGGATGCCGGAGTCCTGCTCTCAGCCTGCCATGAACTGGCTGTGTGATCTTGGGAGCAGGACTTTCTTTCTCTGAGCCTCATTTTCCCCCTATGTCAAGTGGGTGTGTTGGACTAGAGTTGGTGGTTTTCACAGTATGCGCCACTGAGCCCTCAGTGGCCCCTTCACCTTGGGGGCAACGAGTGGAGGAGGGGTCGGGAGTGGGGGCTCCTCCAGCTCCCTGTAGTATGGCGGGTAGCTGGTGACTCTTCCATCTTTACCTTCATGTGGTTCCGGATGTAACACTTTCATCATAGATGCTCATGGACTGGAGGGCCCACCCTGATTATTAGGACGGAGGAGGGAGGAACGAGCCCTGGGAGAGAAAGTACATCCCCATGGAAGGTGGGGTAGAGCCCAGCTCCCACTCCATCCGCCACATGGAACCTCTCTGATTCGCTCAAAACGTTAGCCTCTTCACTGAGAGGACCATAAAAATAATAAATAATGTGCATGTGGCACTTATTTTGTGTTTTTGTATATTCATTCTACTCCCAATAACCTTATGAAGGAAGTACAACTATTAGCTTCTTTTCACAGAGGAGCAAACTGAGGCTCATGGAAAGGTCAAAAGTCCCAACAAGTGTCCTGTTTCTGGTGAACAACAGGGATAGCACCAGAACCCAGGTGGTCTGCTCCTAACACCCAGGTCTTAACTTCCATCCTTGGCTGCTCTTCACCATAGCACGCCTGCCCCTTGGTCTCAGATTAGAAAGTCAAGAGCTGCCTCATTTAAGGATTGCAAACAATGAAAAATGATTGTGGGTGTCTTAAGAACAAAGGGAATTGCTGAAAAGATAGTGGGAGGAGGGTATCACATATATGACAGGGGGCTAGACCCACAGTAACGGGAACCCGTGGTGATTGTGATCCTGGGCCAGCCCTTCTTCCTGGAGAGGCCACCTGATTGGCTGAATCTGAGTCATGTGTCTGTCCCCTGAAGATGCTGGGAGTGGGAGAGTGAGGATGGGTCATCAAACTTCCACAGGAGCAGGTAGGTGCCGTTGCCTAGCAATATTGTTCGTCATAGGGGTGTGCCCAGGAGGGATTAAAAAAAATGAAAACCCCATCGCTGTTAAGTTGATTCTGACTCACATAGGAGGATAATATTAAGGAGTGTTGGATGTTCAGATGCCTTCCCACCCACCCCCGAGATAACCAATGTCTACTGCATGTGTTCATTTGTCTCTGTATTCCCTAAGAGTACCTACCTGCACCCTAGCTATATGACACACGACAGGGGGTGTCAGACTTATTACTGAGCACTTACTATGTGTTCTCCAGGCCTTTCTTTTGAGGAAACTCTGGGTGGACTTGAACCTCCAAGTTTCCATTAGTAGCCGTGTGTATTAGCCATTTGCAGCACCCAGGGACTTTGTGCGGATAATTGAACCAAACCAAACCAAACCAAACCCATTGCCATTGAGTAGATTCTGACTTATATTGACTCTATAGGACAGAATAGACCTGCTCTATAGGGTTTTCAAGGAGCAGCTGGTGGATTCGAACTGCTGACCATTTGGTTAGCAGCTGTAGCTCTTAACCACTGTACAACCAGGGCTCCGTGTCCTGGACCCAGCCCCCTCTATTTTGTTCAGTATGACTTTTTACTATGTGTTAGGCATTGGGTTAGGTGTTTGAAATATCTTTTGCCATTTAATCCTTATTTAATCCACACAGTGGCTCTGTAAGGAAGTGCTGTTACATATAAGGAACCAGGGGGTAGTGGCATTAAATGATTTTTCCAAGATCTCACTGCCAGTAAATGAATTCACTCACACATTCTGTCAACAAGTACTTACTAAGTACCTAGGATATGCCAGGCATAATGCTAGGGAAGTCAACGGTACCAACTCAGACATGGTCTGGGCATTCATGGAGGTCAGAGGTCAATGGAGGGGAAGGAATTCTAACTCCTGTCAGATTCCAAAATCCAAGCTTCTTTTTTTAAATTAATTTTTATTGTGCTTGAAGTGAAAGTTTACAAATCAAGCCAGTATTTCATGCAAAAATTTATAAACAACTTGCTATACACTCCTAATTGCTCTCCCCCTAATGAGACAGCACACCTCTTCCCTCCACTCTCTCTCCTCGTGTCCATTCGGCCAGCTTCTGACCTCTTCTGTCCTCTCATCTCCCCTCCAGTTAGGAGATGCCAACATAGTCTCATGTGTCTACTTGATCCAAGAAGCTTGTTCTTCACCAGCATCTTTTTCTATCCCATAGTCCAGTCCAATCTTTGAAGAGTTGGCTCTGGGAATATTTCCTGTCTTGGGCTAACAGAAGGTCTGGGGACCATGACCTCTGGGGTCCGTCTAGTCTCAGTCTGATCATTAAGTCTGGTCTTTTTATGAGAATTTGGGCTCTGCATCCCACTGCTCTCCTGCTCCTTCAGTTTTCTGTTGTGTTCCCTGTCAGGGCAGTCATCGGTTGTGGCTGGGCACCGTTCTAGGTCTCAGGCTGCTGTAATCTCTGGTTTATGTGGTCCTTTCTGTCTCTTGGGCTCATAATTACCTTGTGTCTTTGGTGTTCTTCATTCTTCCTTGCTCCAGGTGGGTAGAGACCAATTGATGCATCTTAGATGGCCACTTGCTAGCGTTTAAGACCCCAGATGCCACTCTCCAAAGTGGGATGCAGAATGTTTTCTTAATAGATTTTATTATGCCAATTGCCTTTGCTGTCCCCTGAAACCATGGTCCCCAAACCCCCTCCCCTGCTACGTTGGCCTTCAAGGCATTTGGTTTATTCAGGACACTTCTTTGCTTTTGGTTTAGTCCAGATGTGTTGACCTCTCCTGTACTGTGTGTTGCCTTTCCTTTCACCTAAAATAGTTTTTTCCTACTATCTAAGTAGTGAAAACCCTCTCCCTCCCTCTTTCCCTCCCTCCCACCTCTCATAACCATCAAAGAATATTCTCTTCTCTGTTTTAACTATTCCTGAAGTTCTTCTAATTGTGGTCTTATACAATATTTGTCCTTTTGCAGCTGACTAATTTCACTTAGCATAATGCCTTCCAGATTCTTTCATGTTATGAAACATTTCACGGATTCATCATTGTTCATTATAGATGTATAGTATTCCATTGTGTGAACATACCATAATTTATCCATTCATCCGTTGATGGGCACCTTGGTTGCTTCCATCCTTTTGCTATTGTAAACGGTGCTGCAATGAACATGGGTGTGCATGTATCTGTTTGTGTAAAGGCTCTTATTTCTCTAGGATATATTCCAAGGAGTGGGATTTCTGGGTTGTATGATAGTTCTATTTCTAGTTTTTTAAGGAAGTGCCAAATCGATTTCCAAAGTGGTTGTACCATTTGACATTCCCACCAGCAGTGTAGAAGTGTTCCAGTCTCTCCACAACCTCTCCAACATTTATTATTTTGTGTTTTTTGGATTAATGCCAGCCTTGTTGGAGTGAGATGAAATCTCATTGTAGTTTTGATTTGCATTTCTTTAATGGCTAATGATCTCGAGCATTTCCTCATGTATCTGTTAGCTACCTGAATGTTTTCTTTAGTGAAGTGTCTGTTCATATCTTTTGCCCATTTTTTAATTGGGTTATTTGTCTTTTTGTAGTTGAGTTTTTGCAGTATCATGTAGATTTTAGAGATCAGGCTCTGATTGGAAACGTCATAGCTAAAAACTTTTCCCCAATCTGTAGGTAGTCTTTTTACTCTTTTGGTGAAGTCATTGAATGAACATAAGTGTTTGATTTTTAGGAGCTCCCAGTTATCTGGTTTCTCTTCTGCATTGTTAGTAATGTTTTGTATACTGTTTATGCAGTGTATTAAGTCTCCTAACGTTGTCCCTATTTTTTCTTCCATGGTCTTTGTCTTTTTAGACAAAATCCAAGCTTTTATCTCTTTTTTCAGGATGACTTCTAAAAGAGTAGAGCCAATTTTAGGCACACTATTTCAATTTTCTCTTGCATCTGGAGGGTTGATACAACATAGTGGTTAAGAGCACAAACTTTCCTTTACACTATGGGTTCAAATCCAAAGTCTGCTATTTACTAGCTGGGTGACCTTGGGCAAGTTAATTAATCTCTCTGAGCTTCAGGTTCATCGTCGGCAAGATGGGGATGATGATAACAATCCTTACTGCACAGGACTATTGTGAGAATTAAGGGAGGCAATTCATGTTTTTAATAGAAGACTGCCTGGCATGTAGAAATTACATTTTTAGTGTTAGCTAATATCCCCCCCACCCCACCCCACTGGAATGTACATACCACAACAAAGGGCTCTGTCTCAGGTACCTACAACAGTGCCTGGCCTATAGTAGATGCTGAAAAAAATTATCTGTTGAAAAAATGAATACATAAACAACTCATGTAGGTCTATTTAGTTGAATATTTTAAACCAAACACTCAAATGAAGGGTAAGGCACCTCCATGTCTGGCTGCAGAGGTTATCTGCCCCCTCAGTTTTCTCAGGGCAGGATTCTCACAAGGTTTCAGCATTGTACCTCTTGGAATGGATGGAGCTCCTTGGAGACTGTGCCTCAGCCTGCCAAATCCCACTTCAACACTCTTGTGTTGTGAGAAAGACATCAGGAGGGCTGGGTTGAACTGCCCTGGCAGGGAACACAACAGAGAGTCCTTGACAGAGCAGGAGAAAAGTGAGGTGCAGAACTCAAATTCTAGTAAAAAGACCAGACTTAATTGTCTGATTGAGACTAGAGGAACTCTGGAAGACATGGCTTCTGAACTCTCTGTTAACCCAGAACTAAAACTGTTCCTGAGGCCAACTCTTCAAAGAATAGGCTGGACCATAAGACATAAAAAGATACTCACGAAGAGTGTGAGTCTTAGTTCAAGTAGACACTTGAGACTAAATGGGCAGTTCCCGTCCAGAGGCGAGATGAGAAGGCAGAAAGGGACAGGAGCTGGTTGAATGGACATAGGAAATACAGGGTGTAAAGGAGGAGTGTGCTGTCACATTACCAAGAGAACAACTAGGGTCACGTAACAATGTGTGTATAAATTTTTCTATGAGAAACTAACCTGAGCTGTAACTTTCACTTAAAGCACACACACACAAAAATTATTAAAAAAAAAAAAAGAAGGACTGGGTTGAGTCTCAAGATTTCACCTGAATCAGATGGATTTTGTGTACTAGCTGTCTGCAGTCCTGGTCTATGACCACAGCTCAGGCCTCTTATAATGCTTCTCCTCCCATCCCCAGCTTCCATTCAGGGTAACTCTGTCTGATCTGTCTCTCTTGAAAGATGGTTATATCAGGAAGCAGGGGCTTGCTTCTTCTTTGAGAATCCCTTTCTTCTAAGAGGACAGAGGACATAATTACTATTTGTTGTACTTTGGGAGACAAAGTTTAATTAACTCTTAAGAATTAGGACAATTTTTTGTTTCCAGGTCAGCTACTGCTGACCAACACAAAGGTTTCTTAGATTCATTACACCTTCTAAATCAGAACAACTGAATAGGGTGTTTACTCTCCACCTTTTTCCAAGAAGAGATAGTAATAAGCAAAAGTGTGTGACTCAGGCTTCCCTGTTCTTCTCCCACAAGTAATTTAACCCAGATAAATCTTGGGGCTCCATGTGGCTCGGTCTTAACACAGTGTCTAACTCAAAGAAGCCCTGTCAGTCAACCAAAAGAAAAGGAGCAATACTTCATTTCCCTCTTGGTCTCTAAATGGCATGCCAAAGACGAGAGTCCATTCTTTATCTTTCTCTTTGAAAAAAAACTAAGATGTGATTGATTATAAGATACACCATGAAAGAAAAAAGAGAACTCTGCCAATTTAACTAAAATATTTTAAGCAAATAACCCAGTTTTTTTTTCTGTTTATTTGCCAGCTGCATCTTCCCCCCACAAGGTATTTTCGTAAGAGAACTCTACTAGGTTTTTTTTTTTTTTTTTTTTTTTACAGCAACATGTAAAAACAAATTGGCATAGGGGTGCTTATGAATATACCTTGAGGTGGGAGGGTGTGGTTGGCAAACAAATGTAGGAGGCATGTGATATTTGGGTAAAAAATACGGTATGAACCACCATCAATTACAAATTGCATGCTTATTTCAGAATTGCTAAAATGTGAAAAAAATGCCTGTCTTAGAGTCAATGCAAAAAGGCAGTACATACCTGTAGTACATACCCGTACCAAGGAGTCCCTGGGTGGCGCAAATGGTTAACATGCTCGGCTGCTAACCAAAAGGTTGTGTCTTCAAATTCATCCAGAGATACCTCAGAAGAAAGACATGACTACCGACTTCCAAAAAATCAACCGTTGAAAATGGAGCTAGGGAACACAGTTCTATTCTGACACACATGGGTTTGCCACGAATTGAAATCGACTCAAGGGCAGCTGATATGGAGAGTCACCCCCAAAAATAAGTAAATAAAAAAGGCGTAGAAGAGTTTATGACCACGAATCTCTTCTTTGGCCTTTTACATCCCTCATCCCACTCGCCAAAGGCAATTTTTAAACAATAAATTCTTATGGCTTCATCTGTACCACTAAATGAGTTTTTCTTTTGTATCAGCTTATTTTCTTCAGATATATACATTTTTTAAAGAATGAAAATATAACAGATATAACTTCATCTCTTTTTCCCCTCATATCTTCCCCTTCCTTCCCCAGAGGAAATCACTCTTCTGAATTTGGTGTGGATTACTCTCAAATATGTTTTTACACTTTTATTACATATGTTTGTATCCATTACAACACAGCTTTAACAGCTCTTGATGAGTCGTATTCTTAAAACACAAAGACGTCCTAAAGATTCTCACTCTCAAATATGGATTCTCTCAATATCTTTATGGAGATAACAGCTGGTACCCCTCAATCCTAAATATCTTTGCCTTTTCCTGAACATTCCCGCCCCCCCCGTACACACACACTCCACACACATTTTTTCTGGCATCAGCCTGCCAGCATGCTATCTCTTTCCTCTTTCTTGGCTCATACGTAGATTAGGGTTAGCAAACTTCTTCTGTAAAGGACCAAACCCCAAAACCAAACCCATTGCTCTCGAGGCGATTCTGACTCATAGCCACCCTATAGGACAGAGTGCAACTGCCCAATAGGATTTCCAAGGAGCGGCTGGTGAATTCGAACTGTTGACCTTTTGGTTAGCAGCTAAGCTCTTAACTACTGCACCACCAGAGCACCCTGTAAAGGGCCAGATAGTAAATATTTTGGGTTTTGTAGACTGAACAGTCTCTGTAGCAAGTACTCGGCTCTGCCTTGGTAGCCCCAAAGCAGCTATAGACGGCATGCCAATGAATGAGTAGGACTGTGTTCTAATAAAACTTAATTTAGGTACAGTGCAATGGGAAATTCTCTAGAATTTTCACGTGTCATGAAATATTATTCTTTTTTAGTTTTATTACAGCCATTTAAAAATTTAAAACCTGTTCTTAGTGTGTGGACAGTATAGAACCAGGCAGCGGGCCGTATTTGGGCCATGGGCTTTAGTTGGCTGACCCTGGTGTACATTGTCTTACCCCCTCAGATGTGGTTAGTATTCTCTCTGCTTCACCTGTTATCTTAAGTTCTCCCCAGTGAAGAAGAGATGTAGACTGAGATTGCAGGCAAGACTCCTTCCCTCTCAGCATCCAGAGGACAGAAAACATGGGCGCACTCATGCGTTTATAATACTGCATTTGCTATGCTAGAAGGAGGAGGCCCTGGCTGGCAAACACGGTTAAGCATTGGACTAACCAAAAAAGAAGCCCCGGCGACACGTCGGCTAAGCACTTGGCTGCTAACTGAAAGGTTGGTGGTTTGAACCCATCTAGTGGCTCTGAGGGAGAAAGAGTTGGCAATCTGCTCCCAGAAAGATTATAGCCTAGGAAACCCTACAGGGCAGTTCTATTCTGTCACATGGGGTCTCTGTGAGTGGCAAGCTGACTTGACAGCACCTAACAACAAGTAACTGGTTTGAACACACCAAGAGGAGCCTTGAAAGACAGACCTGGTCATCTGCTTCTGAAAGGTCACAGGCTTGAAAACCCTATGGAGCAGTTCTACTCTGCACACATGGGGCCGCCACGAGTCGGAATTGACGCGGCGGCAACTAACAACAACAACAGGAAATAAACAGTAACCCAACCACTACATTTATTGCCCTCCCAAAAAACCCACCGCCATCAAGCCAATTCCAACTCATAGCGACCCTATGGGAGAGAGTAGAACTGCCCCATAGGGTTTCCGAGGCTGTAAATATTTGCGGAAGCAGACTGCCACATCTTTCTCCCACAGAGCAGCTGGGGGGTTCAAACTGCTGACCTTTCAATTAAGAGCCGAGCGCTTTAACTACTGTGCAACTAGGACTCACCCTTTTATTGCCCTCTACTGTGGAAATCAGTTGTATCTGTACCAGATAAAATTCAATTTCCCAGCCATAATTGAGAATCATTTGCATAACCATGAGTTTTCTGCAACTTCTACCTCACAGAGCTGTAAAATAATCTAGGGGTAGAAGTCAGTCATGCTGGACATGTTGTCAGGAGGGATGAGTCCCTGGAGAAGGACATCATGCTTGGCAGAGTACAGGGTCAGTGCAAAAGAGGAAGACCCTCAACGAGGTGGATTGACTCAGTGGCTGCAACAATGAGCTCAAGCATAACAACGATTGTAAGGATGGCTCAGGACCTGGCAGTGTTTTGTTCTGTTGCGCATAGGGTCGCTATGAGTCAGAACTGACTCCACGGCACCTAACAACAGCAGAAGTCAGTCAAAGGTGCTCACCCTGCTGGTAAAAAATAATCCATTGGGATTCACTAGATAATTACAGGATACCAGTAATTTGCTCATTTCCCAGTGTTTGTCAATGTTTCCTGACGCCAGGGAACCTTCCTCTGGTCTCCCCAGTGACAGAGTAGTCTGATTCTTTCTATTCTCTTTTTGGTTGGTCTGCTGTTATGGCGTAAGCTTCATGTCCAGCTTCCCTTGGGACTTTCTCTTTGCCCCTAAAGATCTTATTGAGGAAGTAAAAAAGACTTCAGTGGAAAGACCGCCATACTTCTAATTACCCACAAGGCAATGCAGAAAAGAAAAAGCACAAGGATAAATCTGCTGAGATTTGCTCATGCTACAGCTCGATTCCCTGAAAGGGCCCTTCCAAGTCGGACATTTCAGGAGTTGTGGTGTTTTGAACACGGAAGACAGAGCAGTCAGGAAGCTGGGGAATGAAAACAGCATCAGGTAAAACGGCCAAGTGGAGGCCACATCAATTTGTAAGTCGTTCTACCTCAAGAGGATTCCATGTGCCCTAGTCAGAAGGCAAATGGAAATATCTTCGGCATGAGGCCAGGGTCATGGTTTGGAAGAGAGGTCTAAATCCTGTGGGGGCAGGGACAACATCCTGATAATTCCAGTTGGAAACATCCAAGAGATTGCCATCAGGAGACAAAGAGGAGGCAGAAGAATAAGCAAAGTTCTGTCAGGGTTAGGGCTACCTAGAGAGCTTGGAAGGGTTCCTGGTGGAGCAATGGTTAAAGTGCTCAGCTGCTAACCAAAAGGTTGGCAGTACAAACCACCAGCCCCTCCACAGGAGAAAGATGGGGCAATCTGCACCTGTAAGGATTACAGGCTAGGAAATCCTAGGGGCAGCTCTACTCTGTCCTATAGGGTTGCTTTGAGTCAAAATCAACTCGATGGCATACAACAACAACAACCACAGAGAGGCTGGAGTTCCCTGGGTGGTGCAGAGCATTAATCACTGGGCTGCTAGCTGAAAGGTTGGTGGTTTGAATCCATCCAGAGGTACTTTGGAAGAAAGCCTTGGAGATCTACTTCTGAAAGATCACAGCCATTGAAAGCCTTATAAATCACAGCTCTACTCTGACACATGTGGGGTCCCCATGAGTTGGAATTAGCTTGATGGCAACTGATTTTTTGGTTTGGAGTGCATAGCTGGAAAGTCCTCGTATACACTAGAGTTGTGTTTGGCTGCAATATATGGATGACACAAATAAAGTATTGTTTGTCCATAGAACAAGGGCTCTGCCTTCCTTACCACGTAGGTCTGCACCCTCCTGCTTATCACCTCATGGTTGTGTGGTAGCTACTGTAAATAAACCTCAGGGACTTCCAGAGGGGAATAAGAGTACGGGGCCAGCAGCAGAAAGGGGAAAAGGACAGCACACATGTACACGTGTGCATGCACACACTCGCACACATACTCACACTCACACACACACTGGCTTCTGCTAGAAGTTAAAAGCTCCCCAAGGACTTCTGCCACATCTCACTGGCCAGACTTGTGTACATAGCTCTTTAGGCAGATGGGAATTAGATGATTTTAGCTTTTCAACCTTTGTAACATAGAAAGATAAAGAGATTTTGCTTATAAATAGCCTTTAGGTAGCCAATTCACAGTGTCTGCCCCAGTCCCCTTTTGAGAAACGCAGGGGTGAACAGTCTTGACATAGAACCCAAGGTAAGAAGCCAGAGGGAAGTGTAGATCCTCGCATGGCCCACTGATTCTCGCCTTCCCCTATCTCTGTCAATGCCTTCACCCTCCCCGCCTCCCCCTCCAATGTATCTTGCATGGGTGTAGCCATATCTGCAGCTATTTTCAATTTTTCTGAATGCACCTGGTTGTTTCATACCTTCACGGTATTTCTCATGCCTTCCTCTCTGTCTGGGAGCCCTGTCCTGTCCTCCTCCAGTCCACACAGTGCCCATCTATGTGTCAGACATTAGGGATTCTATAACAGACAAGATGGATAGGGTCTCTTTCCTTGTGGAACTTATAGCTTAGTCCTCCTTTGACTTATATCCTCTGGGAATGGGCAGGACAAAGGAAAGAACCCATTTCTGATTGACTGTAAGCAGCCTATGGAGGTAAGTGTTATCATATCCATTTTAGAGGTGAGGAAACTGGAGTTCAGAGATGTTAAATGACGTGCCAAGGTCACAAGGCTTGAACATAGCAGAGGTGGAACTCGAACCTGGGTTTGCCTACTTCAAAAGCCATGCGTGGTTCCACCTTATTATGCTGTCTCCTCTTTTCAGAGGGCAGTACTTCATCTATGTGTGAAGATTGCAGTTAAGTTTCCATGAGGCTTTCTTCTCAAGAAGATATATTGGCATTCTGCTTGACCATTCCTCCCTAGGATGGCTCCTCAAGGGCAGGGTCTGGGTCATATTTAATTTCATACCCTTGTCTGGCATATAGTAAGGACCCAAGAACCCAAAAACCCGAGAAACTTGGGTTTGAATCTCAGCTCCACCGAGACTGTTGCCCTTGTATAATTCACATGAAGTCTCTGGCCTCCATGTCCCCATCTATAAAGTAAGCATAAAATGGGCAAATTTCCACTGCAATGTCTAGTACATTCCTCAAACTCCTTATTTGGAATCAGGAGGCATGAGTCAGAGGGGTTCGTTGCTGTGGGTGGCACAGGCTCAAACTTGTGTTCTGGCTCCTTGAGATACTTGGCCCAATGACTCTCCATGACATTCAGGTCTGTAAAATGGGGACAAAATACCTATTTCAAAGTGTTGATAAACCACTCGCTGTTGAGTTGATTCCAAATCATAGTGACCCTATGAGAGAGAGTTGGACTGCCCCATAGGGTTTCTAAGAACAGCTGGTGGATTTGAACTGCTGACATTTTGGCTAGCAGCCAGATGCTTAACCACTGCACTACCAGGGCTCCTGCAAAGTGTTAACAGGAAAAAAAAAAAAACCCAAACCTGTTGCCATTGAGTAGATTCTGACTCATAGCGACCCTATTGGACAGAGTAGAACCGCCCTCATAGAGTTTCCAAGGAGCACCTGGTGGATTTGAACTGCCGACCTTTTGGTTAGCAGCCGTAGCATTTAACCACTATGCCACCAAGGTTTCCAAAGTGTTCATAGGTGGGTAAAAAAGAATATACGTTATAATAATGAGACTAAAACAAAACAAAACCCAGTTGCTGTCGAGTCAGTTCCAACTCACGGTCACCCCATGTGTGTCAGAGTAGAACTGAACTCCAGAGGGTTTTCAATGACTGTGATCTTTCAGAAACAGATCACTGGGCCTTTTCTCCTGTGGTGCCTCTGGGTGGATTTGAGACACCAACCTTGGGTTAATAGCTGGCTGCTTAACTGTTTGTGCCATCCAAGCACTCCAATAATGAGATTGTTGTTGTTAATTGCCATCAGGCCTATTCTGGCTTGTAGAGACTCCATGTGTCCAGAGTGGAACTGCTCCATAGGATTTTCAAGGCTGTGTGACCTTTCAGAAAAGGATTTCCAAGTCTGTCTTCCAAGGTGCCTCTGGGTAGGTGCAAACCATCAACCTTTTGGCTAGTAGTTGAGCGCAAACTGTTTGCACCACCCAGGAGCTTCATAACAAGATTAACTACGATTTATTGAGCACTTACTATGTGCTAGGACCTCTGGTAAACCTGCGCCACATATCACTGCATCGGGATTTACAATAACACAAGAAGAGATATATTAGTATTCCCATTTTTCTGGTGGAGAAACTGAGGCTCAGAGAAGTTAAGTAATTTGCCCAAGGTTATACAGAATGTCAGGCCTGATTTGAACAGGACTGACTCCACAGACTCTGCTCTTAAATAGCTGCTGTAAAACAAAACCCTATAAATACAAGGTGCTGGGAAATGTTAATCCAGGTGCTCCATACAGGCTGAATGACTGAATGATTCAACAAAGAAACACATGACATTTCTGTCTTCTATCCTCTCCTACCCCATATCTAGCACAATGCCAGATGTATCTCAGGCACTCAGTAATCACTTATGATAAATAATAACTAAATGAATGAATGACTGAGTGAATGCCCTTACACCCCTTCAAATCCTTCTCTTATTGTGTTTAATCTGTTCATTAATTCCACAGGTCCCTGGGTAGTGCAAATGATTTGTGCTCAACCGTTGGTGGTTTGCACCCATCCAGTGGTGCCATGGAAGAAAAGCCTGGTGACCTGCTTCTGTAAAGATCACAGCCACGAAAACCTTACGGAGCAATTCCACTCAAGCCTGGTGACCTGCTTCTGTAAAGATCACAGCCGCGAAAACCTTACGGAGCAATTCCAGTCTGTAACACACAATATTGCCACGCGTCGGAATTTACTCTATGACAACGGATTTTGTTTTGTGTTTTAATAGGTGCCAGACATGGTACTAGAGGTTAGGGATAGACCCACAGCAAGGGATAAAATAATTGCCCAAGAAATAGTTTGCCAAACCGAGGAATGAAGAGAATCTGTAGGATTTCCCCCCCAACAGAGATGACAAGCTGGAATGCTAGCCCAGCTCCTGAGATGCTTTTGGAAAAACAAACCAACTACCTGCCTAGCTGACCAAGCCGCTCTGTGTGCTGTTTCCTCCACTCTTCCTCCCTGCTGGGGAAGGACACTGGTGAGCAGAAAGGAACTCTGCTGTTTTAGGAGCGACTCCTTCCCTTTCTTGTAGCTTGAATCTGCTCAGATCATCATCTCTGGCTGGTGACTCTGCTGTCCGTTGCCTGGGAGTTGATTGTGATCTCACCACCAGAAAATTAGGACCCAGAGAGGGGACTAAGGAGGAACAAGGAGTGACTGTTAGACTGCAGAGAGTGTTCTCTGAGAAAGGCCTTGGGAAGTGTTTGCAATGTCACATTCCTTTCAGGGATGCCTGCTTGATTTATGTCATTCAAAGGGGCCTAGTAGATCTAGGGTAAGCCACTCCAACGCTTAGGGCCTCAGTTTTTGTCATCTTCCAAATGGGGTAATAACGCTTGCTCTGGCTTCTTACTGGCCTTCTGCTCCTTGAACCCCAATTTTTCTGCCTCTGAGCTTTTGAACTTGCCATTCCATCTTCTTGGAATGCTGTTGTCTCTCTTTCATGGACAAGTCCTCTTCAGCCTTAAGGCCCTGGTTTCAAGTTCACCTCCTCAGAAAGCCTGTGTCAACTAGACTAGCCCTACTCGACCCCCTGTTACTCTCTATTATATAACCCTGATTATCACACTTACGCTCCTGAAATTATCTTCTTCATTTATTTATAAACATGTTCGTTATTTATCCTCCCCCCTCTACAATGTAAGTTCCACAAACTGTCTTGTCACTGTGGTGTCCTCAGGGCCTGGCCCAGTGCCCAGAACATAGTAGGCACTCAATAAATTATTTGTTGGATGAGTGAATAACAGGCAGTTGTTAAACAGAAGGCTATTTCCAGTGGCCCCAATATCATCATTAGGGACAGAGGCCTGGCTTAGGTAGATGGTGGACATCTGGTACCCCAGTGCTATCCTCTGCTGCCACAGAATGACATTCTCTGTTAGCACGTCAACGTATGCAGCTTCATTCTCTGGGCAGCAGGAGGGTCTGGGGTGAATCAGGACAGTCCCAGGGAATTAGCCCCCTTATACTGGGGCAGGATCAGTCAGCTGATTCACCTCTCAACCTGCATGAAAGACAAAGGTACCCAGAGAAAGAGAGGAATTAGTTTCCAAATGAAACCCTGTTGTAGGAGTGGAAAATGGACTCAGCTTGGCATAGAAGGACTGTTTGAATCTTAGCCCTATCACTTAGGAGCGGTGTAGCCTTAGGCAAGTCATTTCACCTCCTGAGCCTCATTTTTTCCTTATTTATGAAGCTAGAGGTACCAAAAACAAAACAAAACAAAACAAAACAGCCCAAACCCTTTGCCTTCAAGTCAATTCTGACTCATATTGACCCTATAGGATAGAGTAGAACTGCCGCATAGGGTTTCCAAGGCTGTAATCTTTATGGGAGCAGACTGCCACATCTTTCTTTCAAAGAGTGGCTGGTGGGTTTGAACCACTGACCTTTCAGTTAGCAGCTGAAATCATCAGGGCTCCTTGCTAGAGATACAGCAAGCAATAGATACAATACTAGTGGATATAAAGGTGTTTATACAATGTCAGAAAACTCTGGTGGTGTAGTGGTTAAGAGCTACAGCAGTTCGAATCCACAAGGCACTCCTTGGGAACCCTATGGGGCAGTTCTACTCTGTCCTATGGGGTCGCTATGAGTTGGAATCGACTCGACAGCAATGTTTTTTTTTTAATACAGCGTCAAATACAATGCCACACATAAACGACACTCTCTTCTCTTACCTCCTCCTTTTTCTTCTCCCTCTATCTCTTCCTTTTCTTCCTCCTTCCTTCTCTTTGTGACCCTCATGTATTATTCTTTCCTCAGTCCAGACTTCTATTACATGAAGAGAAGAACAGGTTTACGGATAATTACAGGGATCGAGTCTCAATCACATGGGATACAGACTTGGACACTGGACCGGACACAGGATTTTATTTGGTTCCCGTGCTAGCTGGTCTGTCTAGAGCTTTTAACGGGGTAACATTGGAGCGAGCACCTTGGATCCATCACTTCTGCTCCCTGGGCCTTGTTTTTATCCTAAGTAAAGGAATAGGACCATAGGGGATGGCCAAGTAATTACTCTGTTAGAAAGAGCGTGGACTTGTAACGGGGTCAGCAGGAAATGGTGTTGAGTGATAGAATAGTGAACCTGTCAGGGCAAGTGATGGCGCAGGTCCCCTGTACTGGCCCTCCCTGGTCCAAAGCAATATTTCAGGTGTCTCCTTACGATGATTCTTCACTGAGTTGTCACAGTGAGTCAACCCCAAGAAATATAGTCTCGTATTTTTTCTATGCCAGGGGTGCAGAGAGAAGCATCAGAGGTGGATATACCCGTTGTCAGTACTTCAACCTCAAGGTTTTAGAACTTGCCTCCTAACGGGCTTTGATAATCCATGAGGAATCAATCCATCATGACTTTAACTAAGCTTTTTGAGAAACAATTTGAAATTTCTACCTCTGCAGCCTCCTGGGAGAATGAGTTCCATACATTTATTACCTGCTACATCACCTGGTGCTTCTTTTTAAATTTCTTCGGAAATCACACAAATTGCAGAGAAGCTGTGGAAAGTGGATGTCCCCGCCTGTAATCAGGAGATAATGAATGTGGCCACACTCACTTCTTGGCCTGTCTGGAATACCGTGGATTTTTTCTCTTCCTCTCTCAGTTTGTACCTCTCAGAGATGAAGGGGCTGGATCGTCGTGGTTGTCAGGCAGCAGCCTTGGAGTGAAGATAGTTCTGATCCTTCAAAGCCTGCATTAAATGCTACCTCCTCCAGGAAGCCCTTCTCAATCTTCTAGGATCAGAATTGTTGTTGTCATTAGTTTCCGCTGAGTTTGCAACCACATCAGTGCAGAGTAGAACTGCTCCATAGAGTTTTCAAGACTGTGGCCTTTAGGAAGCAGATTGCCAGGCCTATCTTCTGAGGTGCCTCTGGGCAGCTTTGAACCACCAACCTTTCATTTAGCTGCCCAACCATTTGCACCACTGAGAAACTCCAGGGTCAGAATTAACCACTCCTTTTCTGAGTTTCCAAAGCACCCGGAACAATCTAACAACAATTTGCTGTGTGTAGAAAACTCTTCATACCTTCTGAAGAACTTCCAAATCCTTTCAGAGCCCAAGCCATAATAAGGCTAATGATAATAATGAATAATAATAGCTAATACTTCTAGAATTTTTGCTACGTGTCAGAGAGTATGCTTAGCGTTTTATTTACATGAATTATCTTCACAATACATCTTTCTAGGAAGCAGTATTATTTCCATTTATTGGTGGGTGAGGAAAATGAGGCACTGAGAGGTTAAGTTATTTTCTACAATTTAAATATGAGAAAACAGAAGCTCAGAGAGGGGAAGTGGACAAACCTGGGTTGCACGGTCAACCAGAAACAGAACTGAGGTGTAGCCCTAAGTTTTCTGATTCCAAGTTTCCATTACATCTGGTCGGCCCCTCCTCTGTCTCTCATCAATATTTCCTATCGTGCTGTGTGTTATAATCAGTTGCCACCTGCCTGTTTCCCTCAGGGCATTAAGAATGACTTCAGGTCAAGGCTGTGCTTAAAACAACATGCATTTACTACCACACAGTTTCTGTATGTTAGGAATCTGGACGAGGCTTAGCTGGGTCCCTTGAAAGGGTGTGATTAAGGTAACGACTGAGGCTGGGTTCTTATCTGGAGGCTCGACTGGGAAAGGACCCACTTTCGAACTCACAACGTTGTTGGTAGGATTCAGTTCCTTGAGTTACAGAATTGGGGACTTCAGTCTCTCGATGGCTGATAACAGAGGTTGCCTATGGCTCCTGGAGGCTGCCTGTAGTTTCTTGCCACATGGGGTCCCCCAGTATGGCTGTTTGCCTCCTCGAAACCAGCAAGAGAGTGAGAGATGCCACCAAGATGGGATCTACAATCTAATGTAACCTAGTCATGTAATCACATACATGTAATCATGGGTATCCCATCACTTTTGCTGTATTCTATTGCTAGAAGCAAGTCACAGGTCATGGCCACACTCAAGAGTTTTGAGCTATTTTTCTTCTTTTGCCCCATGCTTTGTAATTACCAGCTGCTAGTGGGGATGATTAACTCTGAGTATGTACTGTGTCTTAGGAGCCCGGTGGCACAAGAGGTTTGCAATCAGCTGTTAACACAAAGGTTGGTGGTTTGAACCCACCTAGTGGCCCAACGAACAACTTCCATAAAGATTACAGCCAAGAGAAGCCCATTGAGCAGTTCTAGTCTGCACACAAGGGGTCACCCATGAGTCCCAGGCTGACTTGACAGCAACTAACAACAACAATGTACTGTGTATGTATATAAGAGGGACAGGTGGAGGCTGCTCGTTGCGGGGGGATGACAGTAATTTCCTCGCATCTAGGGGTCCCATAAATACCCCATAGATTAAACGGGTATGTCGAACCTTCTATTTTATAAGTGCTCTTTCCTCCTTATTATCCCAAATACATGAACTCCTGGTCCAATAGGGTCTAACCAATAGCCAGAAGCTAATTTTTTTTTACCCTACAGCTGCCAGTGTCCTGCCAGGAGACTTGGAACAGTTAGTAATTGTCATTGAAGCCGAACGTAATGAATTCAATGACTCTACTATTTGCCTTTAATTTGTCAAAATTATATCTCAAAACTGGGGCATGATGAAAGATTGCTGTCGAAAAGGAAAATAGGTCTCCTTAGGCACCTAAGGAAGATGGAAGGCTTGGGAAGAAAATGGAACTGATCCCAGTTGAACTTGTTTTGTGTGCCAAGTGCTATTCCTGGCCTTCAGATGCACAAAGCCATTTAAATCTCAGAAGTGCTCTCTGAGCTAAAGTAATATATTCATTTTCCAAATGAGGAAGCTGAGGTTCAGAGAGGTTAAGTAACTTGCTCAAGGGCACACAGCTAAAAAGTGGCAGAGGCAGGAATAAAATCTGGCTCTGGCTGACTCTAAGAAAATGTTCATGCACTAGGTGGTGTCACCATGGGCTCGCTCAACTTACCTTTATTATCCATACAAATTTATGCAGTTCATCTACATATGGATTTCACAACAGGTGGTCCACTGCTGCTGAGAAAGCTTGACTGGGTCGGCCCTGAATTGAGGTTGAGGGAGGAGAGAAGGGGAGGAGAGGGGCACAGCATTGCCTTCCTACTAGGACTTCTTACAACCCATGGAGGAAAAGTAGGGGAGTGAAAGACAGCTTGGAGGTCTTCCAGGTAAGAGTTGGAGAGCTATTGGTAAACTCTGATCTGTTTAGAAAATGTGTGCGTCGTGTCTCCAAACCGTCTCTCAAATCTTTTTATTTTCTCCATCACTACCTTCACCTCCGTAGGTCTCTATCATCTCTTTCCTATGGACAGTGGCAACACCCCACAGGCAGCCAGCTCCAGTCTTGTGTCTGTTCTGGTCCATTCTACATAGGGTTGTTGCTGTCGTTGGGTGCTGCCCAGTAGATTCTGACTCATAGTGACCCCATGTGACGGAGTACAACTGCCTTATAGGGTTTTCTTGGCTGTGGTGGCACAATGGTTAAGAGCTTGGCTGCTAACTAAAAAGTTGGCACTTCAAACCCACCAGCGGCTCTGCAGGAGAAAAGACCTGGAAATATGCTTCCTTAAAGATTAGAGCCTAGGAAACCCTATGGGGGCAGTTCTACTCTGTCCTACAGCATTGCTGCGAGTCAGATTCGACTCGATGGCACACACAGTAACAGTCTTTACAGAAGCAGGTCACCAAGTCTTTCTCCTGCAGAGTCACTGGGTGGATTCGAACTGTCAATCTTTTTAGCTGGTAGCCAAGTGCTTAACCAGTGTGCCACCAGGCCTCCTTCTAAATAGGGCAGTTAATGGGATCTCTTTAAAACAGAGAAGGAGCCCTGGTGGCGCAGAGGTTAAGCATTTGGCTGTTAGCCCAAAGGCCGGCAGTTTGAACCCACCAGATGCTCTGCGTAAAGACTACAGTCTTGCAAACCCTATGGGTCAGTTCTACCCTGTTCTATGGGGTTACTTTGAGTCAGAATCAACTCAAGGGCACACAACAACAACAATAACAGTAATCTTTACGGAAGCAGATTGCCACATCGTTATCCTGTAGAACCGCTGGTGGGTTGGAAACACTGACCTTTTGGTTAGCAGCCAAGTGCTTAACCAGTGCGCCACAAGGGCACCTTCCAAGATTACAACCTTGGAAACTGTTCTACTCTGTACTATAGGGTCACTATGGGTTGGAATAAACTTGATGGCAAAAGGTTTGGTCAACACAGAAGGTTAACCATTAGATCTCCTGCTTGAAAAGCTTCAAAGGCTTCCCTTTGCTTTTGCCATTACATCTATTACATCCAAGCCTGTTAATTCCCCCACTGTCATCACTCTTCCTTTCTTCTTTCCAACTGAATAGAGCCTCTTTCTTTTCCTGAAATGCTTTCTGCTCTCCCTGGCCTCAAGCCTTTGCCTGGTAGAGTCTTGCTTGCCCTGCCTCTCTTCTCCAGCTGACTCCTACTGAAGTAGACATGAGTTTCTATCTGCCCTGCATTGATTTCCTCTTCTTTCGGAAACTGTACTGTTAGTTTTCTTTGAGGAACCCCTACTCTCAGGCCATGAGCTTTGGTGGGACTGAGATGACACCCCAATTCCAAGGGTGGGCACATGACCCAGGCCTGGCCATTTAGTGCTCTCTCTCCCCCGGCCATGGCAAGTTCAGGGATGGACAATGGCCTAAGCATGACCAATGATCAAAGCACTGGGATTTTTGCTGAAACCATTGAGAAAGATTCTCCCGAAGGGGTTCAGCTGAGAGCACATAAAGCTGGAGTTTCTGACGTGTTCTTTACCATCCCCTGGGGAAATCTTGCTTGAGAATGATTCTCACACAGAGGAAAACAAAACCCAAAACGAAGAGAGAGGATTCCTTGCAATATTATCATTTCAGCACATAGATTTAGCTGCACTTGAAGCATGAAACCCTACAATTTTCAGGTACACAAGCCAATACATTTTCTATTTTGTTTAGGCCATTGTGAGTTAGGTTTTTGTCACTTGTTTTTCCAGTCCCAGCCTGAAGTTCTTTTTTCAGGCCTTCTTTTGAGTAGGTTTAAATCTCCCTGTCATTTGATCAGTAATATTTATTGAGCACCTACTATGTTTTGGATGCAAAGGATTCAGCAGTGAAGAAAACAGACTTGAATTCCTGTATATTCTAGTGGAGGCAAGAAGTGACGCACAAAATAAATAAAATGTATAGTTTGTTAATGGTGATGAGGGCAAAGGAAAAAATTAAAGCAAAGAGGGGGAGAAGAAATCTCAGCAGTGAGTGGGGTGGTGGGTGAATGTAAACCTTTATATAGGGTGGCCAGGGAAGACCTCACTGAGAGGGAGACATTTAAGCAAAGACTGAAAGAGGTGAGGGAATGGTCTGACTGGCTATCTGAGTTCCAGGCAAAGGAAACAGCACGTTTCAAGATCTAAGATCAGAGCGTGCTGGTGGGTTACACATTCCCATAGCAATTCTATATTACCGTTTCAATTTCACATATGTTAGATCATTCGATTTCATCCTATAGGGTTGTTTTCTCTGTCTCTCTCTCTCTCCCTTGCTCTAATTCTTTCCCTGTACTTCAGTTTGTGTATTTTCTGTTGGCTGCTCTTTGAGTTCACTGGTTCCTTTCTTCTGAGTCCAGTTTGCTGTTAAGCACATGAACTGAATTCTTCATTTCAGATGTTGCATTTTCAAGTTCTAGATTTTCCATTTAGTTCTTTTATAAACCTTTCCTTTATCTGCTGAAATTCCTTATCTATCCCCTCATTCTTCTAAAATTTGTATAAAGTTAGAATTCTTCTAAAATTTGTATAAAGTTAGAATTCTTCTAAAATTTGTATTTAAAATAAATACGTTAAACATATTAGATGTTGTTGTCAGGTGGCGTTGAGTCGGTTCCGACTCATATCGACCCTATCTACAACAGAACGAAACACTGCTTAGTCCTGAGCCATCCTTACAATTGTTGCTATGTTTGAGCCCATTGCTACAGCCATCGTGTCAATCCGTCTCATCAAGGGTCTTCCTGTTTTTCACTGACCCTGTACCCACCAAGCATGATGTCCTTCTCCAGGGACTGGTCCTTCCTGATAACACTTCCAACGTATGTGAGATGAAGTCTTGTCATCCTTGCTCCTAAGGAGCATTCTGGCTGTACTTCTCCCAAGACAGATTTGTTCGTTTTTCTGTCAGTCCATGGTATATTCAATATTCCTCACCAGCACCATAATTCACAGGGGTCAATTCTTTTTCGGCCTTCCTCATTCACCATCCAGCTTTTGCATGCATATGAGGTGATTGAAAACATCCTGGCTTAGGGCAGGGGCACCTGAGTTCTCAAGGTGACATCTTTGCTGTTTAACAATTTGAAGAGGTCTTTTGCAGCAGATTTACCCAATGCAATGTGTCTCTTGATTCTTGACTGCTGCTTCCATGGGTGTTGATTGTGAATCCAAGTAAAATGAAACCTTCAACAACATCGATCTTTTCTTCATTTATCTTGATGTCGCTTATTGGTCCAGTTGTGAGGATTTTTGTTCTCTTTATGTTGAAGTGTAATCCATACTGCAGGCTGTGGTCTTTGATCTTCATCAGTAAGTGCTTCGAGTCCTCTTCACTTTCAGCAAGCAAGGTTGTATCATCTGCATTTCGACAGTAGTTAATGAATCTTCCTCCAACCTTGATGCCCTGGTTTTTTCATATAGTCCAGCTTCTCGGATTATTTGCTCAGCATACAGATTGAGTAAATATGGCAAAAGGATACAACCCTGACCCACATTTTTCCTGATTTTTAACCATGCATTATCCCCTTGTCCTGTTCATACAACTGACTCTTGGTCTATGTACAGGTTCTTCATGAGCACAATTAAGTGTTCTGGAATTCCTATTCTTCATAATGTTATCCATAATTTGTTTTGATCCACATGGTTGAATGCCTTTGCATGATCAATAAAAACACAGGTAAACATCCTTCTGGTATTCTCTGCTTTCAGCCAGGATCCATCTGACATCAGCAATGATATCCCTGGTTCCACGTCCTCTTCTGAATCCGACCTGAATTCCTGGCAGTTTCCTGTCGATATACTGCTGTAGCCTCTTTTGAATGATCTTCAGCAAAATTTTACTTGTGTGTGATACTAATGACATTGTTCAATAATTTCCATGTCCTGTTGGATCACCTTTCTTTAGAATGGGCCCAAATATGGGTCTCTTATAGTCAGTTGGCCAGGTAGCTGTCTTCCAAATTTCTTGGCACAGACGAGTGAGCACTTCCGGTGCTGCATCTGTTTGTTGGAACATCTTAAATTGGTATTCCACCAATTCCTAGAGACTTGTTTTTCACCAGTGCCTTCATGGCAGCTTGGACTTCTTCCTTGAGTACCATTGGTTCTTGATCAGGTGCTACCTCCTGAAATGGTTGAAAGTCAATCAATTCTTTTTGGTACAGTGACTCTGTGTATTCCTTCCATCTTCTTTTGACGTTTCCTGTGTCATTGAAATATTTGCCCATAAAAAATATTTGCCCATAGAATCCTTCAAAACTGCAACCCAAGGCTTGAATTTTTTCTTCAGTTCTTTCTTCTTGAGAAATGCCAAACGTCTTCTTTTCTTTCAGTTTTTTAACTCCAGGTCTTTGCACATTTCATTATAATTCTTTACTTTTTTTTCTGGAACCATCCTTTGAAATCTTTGGTTTGACTGTTTTACTTCATCATTTCTTCCTATTAAATATTAAACATATCAAATATGTTTGGTCATTCCACTATCTGGGTCACCTGTGGGTCTACTTTTATGTCATGGATTGAATTACGTCCCTCCCAAAATGTGTATATCAATTTGGCTGGGCCATCATTCCCAGTATTGTATGATTTTCCTGTATGTTTTAAATCCTGCCTCTATGTTGTTAATGAGGGGGGATGGGCAGCAGTTGTGTTAGTGAGGCAGGACTCAACCTACAGGATTGGTTTGTGTCTTGAGGCAATCTCTTTTGAGATATAAAAGAGAGAAGTGAGCAGAGGGGAGGGGGAGGGGGTCTCATACTACCAAGAAAGCAGTGCCAGGACAGGAGTGTGTCCTTTGGACCGGGGTTCCCTGTGCAGAGAAGCTCCTAGTCTGGGGGAAGATTGATGAGAGAGCTGACAGAGAGAGAAAGCTTCCTCTGGAGCTGATGCCCCGAATTTGGATTTTTAGCCTACTTTTTACTATGAGGAAAGAAACTTCTCTCTGTTAAAGCCATCCACTTGTGGTATTTCTGTTACAGCGACACTAGATGACTAAGATGGTACATTAACTAACTTTTTTCTTGGTTATGGGTCATATTTTTCTGTTTCTTTGCATGTCTCATAATTTTGAATGCATGGCATTTTGCTTGAAGAAACAGCACACACTAACCTAGGTAACATGGTTGTTTTCTCTCTCAGAGAAGACACCCCTATTTTCGTGTCAGGAAGCTAGGGTGAGAGGTTGATCAGCCAGATGATTCAGATGATACAGTTGGGCTGAGCTGAAGCTAGAATTAGTTTGAGTTTCAAATGAGATAACAGAAATCTCTCTTTTTCCTTCCCTCCAATGCTTAACTTTCCACTGCCGCTCCTGAAGGACTGATCTCTTTGAGCTTATCAGAATTTCACCTAGGAGGGTCTTGTTTTCAATTTCTGTCTCGATTCAAGTTAAGGGCTGCACAAACCTCAAGATCCTTCTCTGGTTTCCAGGTCCATCCCCACAGGTGCTTACTCAGCAAAATTCCTGTTGAGAAGCACTGTCGGGCCAAGAGATTTATTATCACATTAGGGACTCCTCTAGATTTCAATCTGTCAAGCCAGCGCACATTGTCAATGAAATTTCTGTTGGGTCGTCCTTGTTCCAGCAAAGTCTCTCTGCCTATGGCAGGCCCACTTCTTCACTTGCACACACCCCCAAACAATCAGACCAGGCATGGAAGCTGTGGCTACCCTTTCACTGATGAAGGATTTGTTCCTCTCTGGAGTTTGGCTCCTTTAAACTTCTTTGCAGGTGACTCATGGTGCAGTAGTTAAATGCTCAGCTGCTAATCAGAAGGCTGGAAGTTCAAACCCACCAGCTGCTCCCTGGGAGAAAGATGAGGCAGTCTGCTTCCCTAAAGATTACAGCCTTGGAAACCCTATGTGAAAGTTCTACCCTGTCCTATTGGGTTGCTATGAGTCGGAATCAACTTGAAGGCAATGGGTTAAACTTCTTTGCATCCACCACTCCCTAATGACTTTAATGAAAGTAAGGTATTTCATTTATCTGGTGTTTGCTTCTGTTAACAATGGGGACAACAGTCTTTCACAACCTTAAACATCCTAACCAGCAGTGAACCTCCTACATTACTTTCCATAGCACCTGTTTCGTTTTTAATTATTAGTCACATTCCTGACTCCCCTGCTGGTCTGTAAGCTCCATGAGCACACAAACCACGTCTCCTTTGTTCAGTGAAGTATACCCAGAGCCTAACCCAGGGCCTGGCACATTGTAGACAAAAAGGGTATCACCAAGTCTCTGGTCTAGGTGCTGGGCAGCAAGTTGGGTAAGACCATCCTAGTTCTCGAGCTGCTCACAATTGAGATGTGCAGCTGGATCAGGGCATACCAACCATTTGATTGGAAAAGACCACCAAACCCCAGGTCTTCCAGGTTGTGTCTCCAGCTTAATCATGACTTAGAGAAATCATCACCTTAGTAAGACATGGAGGGGTCAAAGTTATTTCATCCATCTGGCCTCTTTTTCATGATCCATCAGCTGAGTCATCTCCCCTCTGATCAGAAACAGCTGGAATGTGGAGGTGTAGCCAAAGTCTAGAGGAAGATCGATGGTCTGGTTGACTTTGGGTCTGTGAGGTCTGAGACTGAAGTGAATCACATGCATGGAGGAGGCTCTGCTGAGTGGGGACCCCTGAAATCTAGCTGCTAGGGGAAATAAAGTCAAGGTGAGGGAAACACACACCTCCAGGCACATCCAAGAGCTATTTGTACTCAATCTTTATCAACGAGGACAAGAGCAATAGGCACTATTTACTGATGCTCTCTGTGCCAGGCACTGTGCTTCATACTTTATACTCATTGTTCTCTGAAGCAGGTGGTCTTACCTTCCCTATTGAGCAGGTGAGGGTAAGAGCTCAGAGAGGTTAAGTTGTTTGCCAAAAGTCTCACATCTAGGGAGTAGTGGAGCCAGGACCTGAAACTCAGGAATCTGATCTACTTCTATGTCATTAATTGTCTACCTGTTCTGAGCCAGCCACTATAGAAGCCCTTGACAATCATTACTTCTGATTTTGATAATATGCCATTTATAGACAGGAATACTGAGGTTCAGAAAAGGTAAGGAATTTGCTTAGTGTTACAGCTAGGAAGTGTGAGAGTTGGGATTTGATCCAAGGCCAGTAACTCCCAGACTAAGAGCTTTTCCTTTCTAACCTGGGTGTTCTTCATTCACCCATAACCATTTCTCCCCTTCTTTGCCCTGCCCAATGCCCCAGGAGCTTGACCCCTATGAAATGAACCTGCAAGCCTCTTGCCTTTTGACTTCTGGTTGGGTTTATCAGTGGGGGAAGTTGGAGACTGGGAGAAGAAGGAGGTGGGGGCCTCTATGAGTCCTGATTCTCTCTGCTTTGGTGTGGTTTTGGGAGTGGTTGCATTCCTGTCTATAATTTCTGTTACAACAAACAAACAACAAACAAGCAAAAAAACCAGTTGCCATCAAGTCTGTTCTGGCTCATGGTAACCCCATGTATATCAGAGTAGAACTGTGCTGAGAGTTTTAGAAAGCAGATTGCCAGGCCTTCCTTCTGAGGCACCTCTGGGTAGATTTGAACCACCAACCTTTCAATTAGTGGCCCAGCACTTAACTGTTTGTGCCATCCAGGGGTTCTGTACAGCTTATGTTTGGCAGCTTCTGTTCTAGTTTCCAGCTCTCTACTGGAATTGGATGGCAAATTCTCCCCTCGTCCTTTCGTGCCTAGGAGATGCAAACAGCTTCCTGCTGTTGCTGGTCCCTGTGGACCTCAACATCCCCTGTGGGTTCCCTCAATGCTGCCTACTCCCATGTGCCCACTGTAGCCCCCCTCATTAAAAAATCTCTTCAAAAATCCCATCTGAGTGAGCTTCTGTTTCCTGCCAAGACCATGACTGATACACTTTCTCATCAGAGATCCAACACTTTGGGAATAAGATTTCAAAAGCTAGCCTGGCTTGGAGCCCATTTTGTGAAAATGTTCACTGCCTTCGAGAAAAGCAGCCCCCATCTTGGCCTCATCTCATTGTCCCTCTGCAGTGTGGCTCTCAGTGGTTTGGCTCCAGGTTCTCCACATCAGCCAAAGCACCCCGTTACCCAGCGTTGGCCAATGCATGGCATTTCCAGGCATCTGCCTCTCTTATGTTACCCTGTGGCTTCACTTCTGTGGCATGGATCACAGTGGCAGCTGAGAACAGATACAATTTAATTAAGCTCTTTATGGGTGTCAGTGGAAAGGAGAGGGACAGATGTCTCCTCCTTGTAGCTGTGGGAGCTGTTCCTGCTTGAAGGATGATGTATGAGTGGGTTCCTTGGGTGGAAGCCTTTGGGAGAGCAACTTTCCAGCCTGTCTGGGCCAAGATGGGGGAAGACTTGGCCAAAGATCTCATTCTGGGAGGGAGCCCTCACTCCCTGTCGTGATCTGCATTTATTTCTCAGCTTGTCTCTGTCTTTTGCCTCACCAGGCAGGTTTGGTACATTTTAGGCATCCAGCAGGGCTGGAAGCACTGGTTGGGGCTGGGGAGTGGGTGGGTGGGGGCCTGCAGTGAATCAAGATTAATGAGGAGAGTTTCTTGACAGACAGTGGGTGCTTGCTCCCTCTCTTTTTGGCTAAGTAAGGAGAGGGAAAGGAAGTAACATTTATGATACATATGTTACTGACAGGCCCCATCTGGTATGCCTTGTCTCATGGGGTCCTCACGACAACCTCGGAGGTGGGTGGCTGTGTCCCTAACTTACATTTGAAGAAACCAAAGTTCAGAGAGGTTACGTGACCTGCTCAGGATCACACAGCTTGAACCCACAGAACGCAGGTCTGACCAACTCCAGAGTCCTGGCTGTGTCCCTCCATCACACACCTCTGCAAATGATAATGACCATTTGGCAAAACTTCTTAAGAGCAGGTAGCCCTGCCTTCTTCTTCCTGTGTTCTCCTTGTACACAGTGCTAGCCACACAGCAAGTAGCAAGCACTCTACAAATTCCTCAAGTCCTAGAATGCCCAAGTCCTCGGACATTGTCTTAGACTGTGTTCTCTAGAGAAGCAAAACCAGTAAAGTGTATAAACATATATAGATAGATAGATACACAGATAGATAGATAGACAGATAGATTTATATCAAGGAAATGGCTCACGTGGTTGTAGAGGCTGGAACGTCCCAAGTCCATGGACTAGGATAGAAGCTTCTCCTGATTCATGTAGCCGTAGGGGCTGGAACCTAAGATCGGCAGGTCAGAGAGCAGAGCTCTTGCTCACAGGCTATGGAGATTGACAAATCCTAAGATTGGCAGGCAAGCTGCTAGCTCAAGTCCCAAGAACTGGAGATCAGATGAACAGGAGCCAGCTGCAGGATCCAGAACAAGCAAAAGCGCTTGAACCTTGCCAGAACATCTGTCTGTATTTGAATGCAGGCCGTACACCCAAGGAAACTCCCTTTCAAATAATTGGCTACTCACAACAGATCCCATCATGGGGGTGATCACATATGAAATCTCAACAGGGAAATGATCACCACATTGTACAACTGCCAAAACACTGAGAATCATGACCTAGCCAAGTTGACACACAATCTTAACTATCGCAGGCATTATTTGGTATATCTCTGCCTTTATTATCCAGACAAGAATTCTAAGGCTCAGAGAGTTGGAGGGACCAACTGGAGGTCTACAGGGCATTGAAGTTAAAGAGAGCTAAGTAATTTGTATGTTGTTGTTGTGTGCCATCAGGTTGATTCCAACTCATAGCAACCCTGTAGGTCAGAGTAGAACTACCCCACAGGATTTACTAGGCTGTCATCTCTATGGTTATCAGGAAGGACCAGTCACTGGAGAAGGACATCATGCTCGATAAAGTAGACAGTCAGCAAAAAAGAGGAAGAACCTCAACAAGACGAATTGACCCAGTGGCCGCAACAGTGGGCTCAAGCATAACAACAATTGTGAGCATGGTGCAGGACCAGGCAGTGTTTCGTTCTTTTGTACATGGGGTCGCTATGAGTTGGAACCAACCCGATGGCATCTAACAAGAATGACAACAATCTTTATGGAAGCAGATCGCCAGTTCTTGTCTTTCGTGGGACCACTGGATGGGTTCGAACCCCTGACCTTTCTGTTAGTAGCTGAGCGTTAACCACTGCGCTACCAGGGCTCCTTCAGTAGTTTGGATAGGAGTATTATAAAGGGTCCCTATGATGCTATGCACGGTATGTTCCCACTTCCTTCCTCCCACCAAGCCAGGCTTCTTCTGTTCTTTGTCCATGTCTAGAGCTCTGCTCCCTGCTGTGTGTACTCAGTAAATACCTGCAGGTCAGAAAGGTGTAGACAAGTTACTTATTTAAAAGGTTTCCATCATTTCTAAATGTGGGTAGATAGGCCAATTGCCTTGAGCCTCATTGTATGGGATGTAATTTTTCTCTGGTTCAGAAGAAGTCATTTTAAATCTTTTGAACTTGTTTCTTGGTCTAAGACACAGTAATGATGGCACTTGCTTCAGAGAGCTATGATGAGGGTCAAACAGATAGTGGTGAGACTAAAACTGTTAAGAAATGTGAAACCAATGTTAGAGTCAGTGCCTTACATGCTCAGACAGTGACTTGGAGGTCTTAAATAATCAACTGACACTCTGGGGGCTTGGATCAGCAGTTCAGGGAGTTTCGAGAAGAGAAGGGCACGGGGAGGTCACTCCTGTTGGATCCTCAGGTTACTCGTTGTTGAGGGCCCTTCTCAAGAAGGAGGCTGTAGTCTGCATTTTTAACCTTGCTGAGAAGCCCTGTTACAACTGGGTGGGATAATGGGAAGCAGTACCACTGAGATTCCTTGCTTTAAACTTCCATGAGTTAGGTGGCCTGGCTGACCCAATCCAGGAGTGACTCCTATTCTGGAAGAATAACATGGAGACTCTGGAGTCATGCAGGCCTGGGGTCAAATCCACAGTCATCTTGAACTACTGCATGACAGTGAAACCGTGTGTGAGTCATTTGGCCTATTTGAACTTTGGTTTCCTCAAAATGAGAATTATACTAATAGTTGGCCCCCCTTAGAGTTGTTGATGTGTATCAGATAATGCATTAGCACAGAGCCTAGCTTCAATAAGTGCTCAATAAAACATTAGCTACTATTGTTCTTGTTGTTATTTGCTGTCAACTCCAATTCATGGCAACCCTGTGTACAACAGAACAAAATGTTGCTGGGTCCTGCACCAGCTTCATGATTTTTGGTATACTTGACAGCCCCATGTGTCTGTCAGTTTGTTGTACTGTTGGGGCTTGTGTGTTGCTGTGATGCTGGAAGCTATGCCACCGGCATTCAAATACCAGCAGGGTCACCCATGGTGGACAGGTTTCAGCTGAGCTTCCAAACTAAGACAGACTAGGAAGAAGGACCTGGCAGTCTACTTCTGAGAAAAAATTGGACAGTGAAAACCTTATGAATAGCAGTGGAACATTGTCTGATATAGTGCCAGAAGATGAGACCCTCAGGTTGGAAGGCACTCAAAATCCAGGAAAAACAGGGAGACCCTCAATGAGATGGATTGACACAGTGGGTACAACAATGGGCTCAAGCATAACAATGACTATGAAGATGGTGCAGGACGGGGCTGTGTTTCGTTCTGTTGTACATAGGGTGGCTATGAGTCAGACTCAATGGTACCTATCAACAACAGCATTGTTGTGATGCTGTATTTTGAGAATCTTCCAGCGTAGACGGCTCATCCTCCAACACTCTACTGGACAATATTCTGTGGTGATTTATAAGGCTTTTATTGGCTAAATTTTGGAAGTAGATTGCTAGGCCTTTCTTTCTAGCCTGTCTTAGTCTAGAAGCTCTGCTGAAACCTGCCCACCACGGGTGATCCTTCTGGCATTTGAAATACCACTGGCAAAGCTTCCAGCTTCACAGCAACATGCAAGTCACCAAGTGTGACAAACAGACAGACAGATGGTGGTGGCAGCTATTGGTAGTGGCAATTTAATTTGCAAGACTTCTCGAGATGGCAAAATCTGAACCCTATTGGAATTACACAGGCTTGATCTGAAATGACTGCAAAAATCTTTTGCAGGTGTTAACATGTTGCACATCCACCTTCACGTACCCTCTTGATCTTGCAACTATTTCCAGGACTCCAGTTGGCACCTGTGAGAAGAGGCTCCTCGTCTGCCCCCCTGGAGAGTTAACAAGCAGCTTTTGGGAAGGAGAAGTTTGGGAACCTTTTGTGCAAGTGAACAGAGCACCTGAGAACATGCTGTCTCTTCCAGGCCAGGGCTTTTGCAGGGACTTCCAGCTCATTCACTCCTCTTTTTTATCTCGGCCCGTAAGTAGCACAACAGCACCTTACCCAGGCTCTGGGAAGGAGCCTGAAAGTTCTTAGACTCCAGCAACAAGTCTGCTTTAATTATAACAGCCAGCTGTTCCCTAGTCCCAGGCACCTAGAGAGCAGCAAAAGGGGAATTCATTTCGATCTGTGAGCACATTGGCTACATTATTTCCGTTGAAGGATTTTGCCAACCAAGGTCAGAGCAGATAGGAATGGAAGCATGCATGCGTTAATACCCACAGTCATATGTATCACTCAACCCAGGAGAAATACCAGGCACAGACCAATCTCTCCACGAGGGTTGTGGTTGGGAGGCACGGTGGGGAGGTGTGTTTAGGAGGAAAGAAATTCCAGACTGAGCAGCCTTCCAGAAGGCCGAGATTTCCAGGACCCATCTTCCATCCTAGGGGGTTTGGAAATTCTGTCTCAAAACCAGAGATTTCAGTCCATTCTTTTTATTCAATTTTCCTTCCATTTTGGGCACCATGGAATCTCAGGATATGGACATCAAACAAGTCTGTCTACTAGGTTGACCCAGAGATCATCCGCCCTCTGGAAGACAAAAAACCAAAAAAAAAAAACCAAAACAAACAAACAACAACAACAACAAAAAACCCAAACCCGTTGCCGTCGAGTCGATTCTGACTCACAGTGACCCTACAGAGCAAAGTAGAACTGTCCCCTAGAGTTTCCAAGGAGTGCCTGGTGGATTCGAACTGCCAACCGTTTGGTTAGCAGCCTTAGCACTTAACCGCTATGCCACCAGGGTTTAAAAGCAGTCATAAAATGACTTTACTTCTTACTAATTTTGCTCTGTCACTTCCTCGTTTGCCCGTTTACTCAACACACATTCATTGGGCATGTAGTGACTTCTACCTGCATCAGTTTTCTCAACTGTAAAATGGGGATCCTAGTAAAACCTAGAAGACATCAGTAGTTCAGTGGTAGAATTCTCACCTTCCACGCAAGAGACCCAATTCGATTCCTGGCCAGTGCACCTTATGCGCAGCTACCACCTGTCCCTCAGTTGAACAGGCTTCAGTGGAACTTCCAGACTAAGATGAGCTAAGAAGAAAGGCTTGGAGATCTACTTCCGAAAATCAGCCCAAGAAAACCCTATGCATCACAACCAATATGCAAATGATCATGGTGACGTGCTGGAGACCCAGTTAGATGCTTGGGATAAAATATGAATCCAACAAACTCCTTGTTCTTGTAGAACTCACATTTTAATAAGGATGGCAGACTGTAGTGTAGTCGCTGCCTTCATGGAGTTTAGTTCTAATGAAGGTGACTGACAATAAACAAGTAAGCAAAGTTACTCCCAAGCACTGGGAGGGGACAAACATGTTATGTGGCAGCAAAGAATAGGGAAACCCACTTTGGTCTTCGGGGAAAGCACACATAGGCATGTGACATTGAACTGAAGGCTGAAGGATAAGGAGGGCCAGCGTGTTCCCAGCCAGGCCATTCCTGTGGGTGATTCTTGGGCTGGATATCTTCAGACTCCTGGATCTGCACACAGGATGCAGGAGGCAGAGCTCCTCCGCCCCCACCCCAGTGATTTGAACTACTCCTACTGGCTGGCTTCTGCCTGCAGTGCCCTCCCCAAGTCTTGTCTACTGCATCAGCTTCTTCTGTGTTCAGGGACAGTGCGTGGTCACTGTCCTGGGATGCTTTCTTTGATCGCTGCCTCTGTATCAGGCAGCCTTAGGCCCTTCTCAGCTCACAGAGCACATTTTCCAAACACCAGCTAAACCCCATGTGTATCAGAATAGAACTGGGCTCCGCAGGGTTTTCAGTGGCTGATTTTTTGGGAAGTGGATCTCCAGGCCTTTCTTCTGAGGCATCTTTTGGTGGGTGGACTTGAACCTTCAACCTTTCGATTAGCAGCAAACTCATTAACCATTTATGCCACCCAGGGATTCCTTCCCAAACACAGCTGTCATGAAATGATTGTATGGGGTTTGTTCGCTTGCTTGTCTCCTCACAAACTTGTGACTGTCTTGAGGACAGAAATGGTACTGTGTTTACGTTCATTGCCCAGCATTTAGTCTGCCCGACATACCGTGGTTGTTGGGTGCTGTAGAGTCGCTTTTGACTCATAGTAATCCCATGTGGCAGAGTAGAATGGGCCATAGGGTTTTCTTGGCTGTAGGATTTATGGAAGCAGATCACCAGGTCTTTCTCCCCAGGAGCTGCTGGGTTGGTTTGAACTGCCATCTTTTTGGTGAGCAGTTGAGCACTTAACCGCTTGCGCTTAACCATGGCTCTTTAGTTGGACATATAGTAGATGCATAATACTTATCTGATGCATGAAAGGATAAGTGATTTACTCCCTGAGGGCAGGAACCATGTCTTCTAACTCTTTGTACCTTCTCTTGCTGCCCCCTCCCCCACACAGTGCCTGTGCACACTGAGAGACCAATAAATGCTTATGGAATAAATGATTATTTTAATTACTCAATGAATCACCACAGGGTTTCCTTAAATAGCACTTATTCTGGTACTTTTAAATGTTCATTTATAAATTATTAACTATGTCACCAGGAAGCTTGGAGAAAGGAGCTATGCAGTAAAGAGGGGCTGGCAGAAAAAACCTAAGCTACAAATTTAGGCAGGAAGGCACAGAAGAACGAATGATGAACTTGGGGCCTGATGACCTAGGACCAGACAGACTCTCACTAGCTGCATGACCACAAGCTCTCACAGCCATCTGCAAACGGGAACGATGTTTTTGCTTTAATTGCTTCTCAGGGTGACTGTGAGGATCACATCTACGCAACAGTCTTCTAGGACTAGGGATACAATGGTGCCCACAGCAGGTAAGCTCCTGTCTTCAAGGAGCCTATAGTCAACTGAACTTATAGTCAATAGCGGTGGTGCAAAAGGTTAATGGGCTTGGCTGCTAAAGGAAAGGTTGGAGGTTCCAGTCCACTCAGAGGCACCTTGGGAGAGTTCTGAATAATCAACCACTGAAAACCCTATGGAGCACAGTTCTACTCTGACACACATGGGGTCACCATAAGTTGCATTGACTTGATGGCAGCTGGATTTCGGGGTTACACAATGGTGACTCCCAAAGAACCAACCACACTTCCTGATTTCATACTCCATGTAGTTCCCTCCCACACAGACTCTCGGCTTGGCCATGGATTTGCTTGGGCCAATGGCACATTAGCGAGAGTAATGAAGTAACGAACTGATGCACACTTGCACATTGGGACTTAGCATCTTGGAACACTCTAGGACATCAGCTGCTGTGCTGTAAGGAAGCTCAGGTTAGATGACTGCATGATAAGAGGTCTCTGGAGAGACAGCCCTGAAGATGAGAGGCTCTCCTGCATGGTCCAGTCTCAGCACTGCTCCCAGCTGATGAGCTCCAGGTGAGTGCAGGTGCATAACTGACCTCAGCTCCAGCACCTGAGGCAGATTATCCAATAGGCAAGGTAAGCATGGTGCTTACCTTGCTTACCAGGTCATCTGCAGTGAACAATTTCACATTTATTCACCACATCAAAGACTCTGTCTGCTTCTAGCTGTGGCTGCCCTCTGTCTCTGTCCCAACCCCACACCACCTTCCTACAGAATCAAAGCCTCTTTTCAAATTTACAATCCTGATAGGGGGAGAAGACCTAGCAAGCAATGTAAGCATGGTCTTACTTATGCTTACTTATCAATCTGTAGTGAACAATTTCACATCACAGATGTACTGAAACGTGAAATTGTTCACTACAGATTATCTGTCAAGCAAATTAAACACCGTGTTTACCTTGCTTATTGAATAATCTGCCAACTTTCCTGTTGAACCCAGTCAAACACAGAATTGTGAGAAGTAATAATAAATCATGGTTGTTTTCAGGACTAGTTTTGCAACTGATAACTGAAAAAAGAAATATAAAGGAGAATGTATCAGACAAATGTAAACTGCCAAGCTAGTGCTAGCTCTAAAATTTATATCTAGAGGAAGCTACAGAACTTGAGAAAGCTGAATAAATCTAAGCTAGTGGGATATGGAGTCCCTAGGTGGTGCAAACAATTAAGTACTTGGCTACTAACCGAGAGGTTGCTGGTTCGAACCCACCCACTGACACCTTGAAAGAAAGACCTGGATTTGCTTCCAAAAGGTCACAGCCGTGAAAACCATATGGAGCACCGTTCTACCCTGACACACATGGAGTCACCGTAAGTCAGAATTAACTGGATAGCAACTGGGTACCAGAAAAATATAACACTAAGCAATTTTCATTTATTTATTGAAAGCTTATAATGTGTCACAAATCTCACTAATGAAATAATAATAATGATAATGATAGAAGAGATTTTTCTGTTTCAGGTACCGGGCTAAGTGATTTACATGGCTCATTACATTTAATCCTCAAAAAAACTCTATGAGGTAGCACTGTGCAGATACGCAGATACCCATTTCTCACATATGAAGAGACGGAGGCACGGAGAGGTTGGGTAACTTGCCAGATATCGTGCAACTAGTACGTGTTGGAGCTAGGATTCAAACACTGGCATACCAACTCCAGGCTCTTGCAACTCAGAAATGTGATCCGTGAACCAGCAGCATTGGCATCACTAGACAGACTGTTGGAAATGCAGATTCTCAGGCCCACCCCAGACCCACTGAATCAGAATCTATGTTTCAACAAGATTCTCAGGAGGATTTGTGTGCATGTGGAAGTGAGAAGCCTGATCTAGACCACTCTGGAGTTCATGCTCGGCATGGTTAACACGCTCCCAGGTGACTCTTATGCTAGTTAACTTTTGACAGCCACCGGCCTAAGGGGCAGCCATGCTTCCAGAGGACCTAGACCAGTAGTACTCTCAATACTGTAAAGTAAGTAAAGTTAGGCTTTCGGGTAAGGAGGCCTGAGACATAATGGAAATAACACAAGTTTCAATTCTTGACGGATGTGGGTTTGAAGCCAGCTCTGCCACCTGCTAGCTAAAGTAATGAGCAAGTCACTTCACTTCTTACCACCTCAACTTCTTCATCTGTAAAATGGGTGTGGTAATTCCTCCTCACCTTCACTTTCTCCCATTTAATCCAACCAAGGAACCATTTCATTCTCAAGTTTTGGCTGGGAGGTTTGTCATTAACCTTCCTTAAAGGTATAAGCCCCTCTAGAGTATTTCCTGGAAACCCTGGTGGAGTACTGGTTAAGAGCTATGGCTGCGAACCAAAAGGTTGGCAGTTCGAATCCACCAGGTGCTCCTCGGAAACCATGTGGGGAAGTTCTACTCTGCCCTATAGGGTTGCTATGGGTCAGAACGACTCGATGGCAAGTTGTTTGGTTTTTAATTATAGTGTTTCCATTTCGAATGGGAAAATCATATGATCTACTATGCCCAGGATGTCAAATTGAAGAGGAATGGTGTTGCATTCATTGTCAAATAAAAAAAATTTCAAGTTCTACCCTGAAGTACACTGTCAATAATAGGATAATATCCATACGCCTACATGGAAGACCAGTTAATATGACTATTAGTCAAATTTAAGCACCAACCATTAAGGCCAAAGATGAAGAAATGGAAGATTTTTACCAACTTCTGCAGTGTGAAATTGATCAAATATGTAATCAAGATGCATCGATAATTACTGATGCTTGAAATGCAGCGGTTGGAAAAAAGAAGAAGGATTGGTATTTAGAAAATACGGTCATGGTGACAGGTTGCATGATAGAATTTGGCAAGGCAAATGGATTCTCTATTGCAAATACCTTTTTTCACCAACGTAAACGGTGACTATACATTTGGACCTCACCAGATGGAATACGTAGGAATCAAATTGACTATATCTGTAGAAAGAGATGATGGAAAAGCTCAATATGATCAGTTAGAACAAGGCCAGGGGCTGACCGCAGAACAGACCATCAACTGCTCATATGCAAGTTCAAAATGAAGCTGAAGAAAATTGGAACAAGTCCACCAGAGCCAAAGTATGACCTTGAGTATATTCCAGCTGAATTTAGAGACCATCTGAAGAATAGATTTGACATACTGAATACTAATGACCGTAGAACACACACATTGTGGGATGACATCAAGGACATTATACATGGAGAAAGCAAGAGGTTGTTCAAAAGACAGGAAAGAAAGAAAAGACCAAAATGGATGCCAGAAGAGCCTCTGAAACTTGCTCTTGAACATCAAGTAGCTAAAATGAATGGGAGAAACAATGAAGTAAAAGAGCTGAACAGAAGATTTCAAAGGTTGGCTCAAGAAGACAAAGTAAAGTATTATGATGACATGTGAAAAGTCCTCGAGTTTGAAAATCAAAAGGGGAGAACACGCTAGCCATTTCTCACGCTGAAAGATTTGAAGAAAAAATTCAAGTTCGAGTTGCAATATTGGAGGATTCTATGGGCAAAATACTGAATGATGCTGGAAGTATCAAAAGCAGGTGGAAGGAATATACAGAATCACTGTACTAAAAATAATTGGTCGATGTTCAACCATTTCAGGAGGTAGCATATGATCAAGAACCAATGGTACTGAAGGAAGAAGTCCAAGCTGCACTGAAGTCTTTGGTGAAAAACAAGGCTCCAGGAATTGATGGGATACCACTGAGATGTTTCAACAAAAGGATGCAGTGCTGGAGGTGCTCACTCATCTATGACAAGAAATTTGGAAGACAGCTACCTGGCCAACCGATTGGAAGAGATCCAAATTTATGCCTATTCCCAAGAAAGGTGATCCAACAGAATTTGGAAATTATAGAGCAATATGATTAATATCACACAAGTATTGTGCTGAAGATCATTCAAAAGTGGTCGTATCAGTACATCGACAGGAAACTGCCAGAAAGTCAAGCTGGATTCAGGAGAGGACTTAGAGCAAGGGATATCATTGCTGACGTCAGATGGATCCTGGCTGAAAGCAGAGAGTACCAGAAGGATGTTTACCTGTGTTTCACTGACTATAAAAAGGCATTTGGCTGTGTGGATCACAACAAATTATGGATAACATCGCGAAGAAGGGAATCCCAGAACTCTTTATTCTGCTCATGAGGAACCTGTACGTAGTTCACGAGGCAGTTGTTTGGATAGAACAAGGGGATACTGACTGGTTTAAAGTCAGGAAGAGTGTGTGTCAGGGTTGTATCCTTTCACCCTACTTATTCAATCTGTATGCTGAGCAAATAATCTGAGAAACTGGACTATATGAGGAAGAACGCTGTGTCAGGGCTGGAGGAAGACTCGTTAACAACGGGTGACACAATCTTGCTTCCTGAAAGTGAAAAGGACTTGAAGCACTTACTGATGAAGATCAAGGAATACAGCCTTCAGTACGGATTACACCTCAACATAAACAAAACAAAAATCCTCACAACTGGGCCAATAAACAACATCATGATAAACGGAGAAGAAATTGAAGTTGCCAAGGATTTCATTTGACTTGGATCCACAATCAATGCCCGTGGAAGCAGCAGTCAAGAAATCAAATGACATATTGCATTGGGAAAATCTGCTGCAAAAGATTTCTTTAAAGTGTTAAAAAGAAAAATGTCACTTTAGGGACTGAGTTGCGCCTCACCCAAGCCTTGGTGTTTTCAATTGTCTCATATGCATGCGAAAGCTGGACAACGAATAATGAAGATCGAAGAAGAATTGACGTCTTTGGATTAATGATGTTGGCGAAGAGTATTGAATGTACCATGGACTGCCAAAGAACAAACAAATCTGTCTTGGAAGAAGTACAGCAAGAATGCTCCTTGGAGGCAAGGACGGTGAGACTTCGTCTCAAATACTTTGGACATGTTATCAGAAGGGACCAGTCCCTAGATAAGGACATCATGCTAGGTAAAGGGTCGGTGAGAGAGAGGAAGACCCTCAACAAGATGGATTGTCACAGTGGCTGCAACAATGGGCTCAAGCATAACAAGGATTGAGAGGATGGCGCAGGACCAGGCAGTGTTTCATTCTGTTGCACACAGGGTCACCGTGAGTCGGAACTGCCTCGATGGCACCTAACAACAACAGCAGAGTATTTCCTTGGTGGCACAGTTAAGTTTGCTGGGCTACTAATGGAAAGGTTGGCAGTTTGAACCCACCCAGTGGTGCCTAGAAAGAAAGGCGTGGTGATCTGTTTTTGGAAGGTTATAGCCATGGAAACCCTACGAAGAGCAGTTCTACTCTGAAACACAGAGGGTCGCCACGAGTCAGAAATGACTTGACGGCGACCGGTTTAGAGTATTTTAGTGCCATGCAGTACAGGACCAAGGGGCACTGGTGGCACAGTTGCTATAGCGCCTGGCTGCTGACTCAACGGTCGGAGGTTTGAACCCACCAGCTAGCTGCTCTGCAGGAGAAAGAGGTGGCAGTCTGTTCCCATAAGGATTTACAGCCTTGGAAACCCTGTGGGGCAGATTTACTCCATTCTTACAGGGTGATTAGGAGTTGGAATTGACTCAATGACAATAGGTTTGTTTTTGGTTTGGGTAGTACAGGACCCTGGTCATGTGGCCATTGCCCCTCCCTTATGTATGAAATAAAAGTATTGGCTTCCATCATCCTGAACCAACCAACTGATTTGACATTTAAGTGTGTGTGTGTGTTGGGAAGTGGAAGAAGGAGAGAACACCAGAAGACTTTATTAATTTTTTCTTGAATTTTGAAAGATGATGCTTATCCCCTTCTCCAGGCTGGCTGGCTTAACCCAGAGGTGACTTGTAAGGCAGCTAGGAATCCTTCGTTGCGGAACTGGTTCTGACCATTTTGACTTTTCACTTCCTGAGGACTGGAAATGTACAACTTCAGAAAACAGAAATAAAGGTACTTTGAAGATGCAACAGAAATAAAGGTACTTTGAAGATGCAAAAGTCCTGTACACTTAAATTCCACACATGAATGGGAGATGCTTTTTGGACCAACATAGGGTTTTCTCCAGGCCCCTGTATCTCACTAGAAGGCCCCCACTTATGCCAGGCACATAGACGGTAGGGGTCACGTGGCATCATCCTGGCCCCGCTGGCTTTTGTCAAGTAGACTGATAAAATAAAAAACCAAACCAAACCTATTGCCGTCAATTTGATTCCAACTCCTAATGACCCTAAAAGACAGAGTAGAACTGCCCCACAGGGTTTCCAAGGCTGTAAATATTTATGGAAGCAGAAAGCCACATCTTGTTCTCATGTAGTGGCTGGTGGGTTCGAATCGCCGACTTTTTGGTTAGCAGCTGAGCAGTTTAACCACTGTGCCACCAGGCTTCCCTCAGCAGACTGATGTTCACTCCCATCGCTAAGACAGGCCCAGAGGAGGCCAGTGTAGGAGGCAGGCAGCCAGTAGGTGCCCTGGGGGTTAGAATGTTTGGGTTTATGTACCCATGCCTCGGAAGGAATTTGCCTTCCTGCCCTAGTGACACGGATCAGCGCTTGAGAAGTGGATTTTCTGCTTGAAAACCAAGGCTGCATTCTCCACGGTCCTTTAGGCTGATTCTCCCCCACCCCTCTCAATAGCAGCTTCCCTTAGGCACGGCTATTAAGACCTCCCTTCCTTTAAAATAGCCTGGGCTCAGCGAGGCATGAGCATAATGGGAAGTGATACCTCGACCAGCGTCTAATCCTGGGCATCCAAGGAGGTGAGTGTGTCTGGTTTTGTGCACTTATCTGCTTGATGAGCGCACCTCCCAGAAAACCTGGGGACTACTGGGCTGCTGCTGCTGGAGATCAGGAAGGCAGCTGGAGTGGTGCTCAGCCGATTCAGACTCGACTGTATACCAGGCCTGTTCGAGGTACTCTCTGCACACTGTATTGTTTAATTCTCAACCCGGTTCTTCAAGTGGACATTATTATCCTTGCATTGTGGTGAGGGAGCAACCTTGGAGAGATTAAATAACATGCTCAAGGTCACACCGCTATGAAGTGGTGAAGTCAGGATTTGAAAGCCTGCCTGTCTGATTTCTTTCTTTGTGAATCTGATCATCGGGACTTTAGAATCGTCAAAACATAGAATCCAAGCATGCAAGGGCCCTTGAAGTTCATTTAGTACCTTTCTTTGTTGAACACAGGAATCCTATTGGTGTCTGTCCTCACCAGAGACCATGCAACCTCTACCGATGTAATTCCAGTGTGACGGGGACCTCGCTACCTCACAAGGGAGTTGGCCCCTTTACTACAAAACTCTGCCTTTACAAAGTTTGTTCCATTGGGCTGAAGCTCCCCCTCTGGGCCTCCTCCCCACGTAGCCTTCAGAGGCTGAGGCCTCACTGACTTTGCTCTTTGAGGCTGATCTACTCTTGGCGACCTGTGGCTTATTCTCTCAACTCCCCAGCTGTGTCATGGTAGATAAAGGAGCACTCCTGATATTGTTCTTGTCCACAAAGGGCTGATTCACCCAGGGGAGTGTGCTGGGCACCAGGCTGAGGAAGCATTTCTAAGAAGCAGGAACGAGAGCCAGCCTGGCAGGGAAACACTGTTTTTCACAGCAAAATTCTCATTTATTCTGTTTGCTTCATGGCACACAGCTAGTCAGTGGCAGTTGTTGTTGTTGCTAGTTGCCTTCGAGTCGATTCCAACTCATGGTGACCCCATGTGTGCAAAGTAGAACTGTATTCCATAGGGTTTTCAATGGCTGTGACCTTTTGAAAGCAGATTGCCAGGTCTTGCTTCCGAGATATCTCTGGGTGAGTTTGAACCACCAACCTTTGCTTAGTAGTGTAGCGCTTAATCGTTTGCTCTACCTGGTGAGCTTGACTCTGAGGCCTCCTTGACCCCCCTTTTACCATGCTTCCTCCCATGGGCTTGTCTTCCCTGTTGGCTCCTCTATCCCATCCAGGAGGCCCTGCAGAAAGGTCTCAGCCTCTGTTGCCTCCCGGGAGCAAGGGGGCCTGTGAGAGTCAGTGCTCACAGCTGGAGAAGCTCCTGGGCAAAGCCCTCCTGGTGAACACCTACTGTGCACTGCTTGATTTCCCAGGTGAGCTATACAGCTCAAAGAATCCTTCCTGGCTCCTGAGTGGCCCCTGAGAACCTGCCTGTTGGAATTTGTCCTGCTAGGAAGCAGATTTGGAAAGTGAAGGGCACTTCAGAGTGTAACTAACCTGCTATGTGGGCTTGGGCAAATCTCCTCCACTCTCTGGGCCTTGGCTTCTTCCTCTACAGCATGTGAGCTTTGGGCTCAATTGGTGTATCTCTCCTGGCTGCCTACCCCAGAGATTGTCATTCATTCTGTCTGGGCAGAGCTCTGGGTGTTGGCATTTTTCAGACACTCCCCAGGGGAATTTAATGGGCAGCCAGTCTTAAGAACCACTGGGCTAGATAACAATAAGTTATTTATTGGATTTGTAAGAAGACTCAGAGTTCACCCAGTTTCACATTTGTTGTCTCATTTGATCTTCACAAGGAGAGATAGCAGGATAGGGGTTCTGGTCTGCTCTTCAGAGATAAGGTTGCTGGTGCTCAGAGGGGTTAAGTGACTCACCCAAGGCCACACAGAGAGGGTACAGCAGAGCTTGGATTCGAAACCAGAATTTCTGATTCCAAATTCTGGGCTCTTTTCACAACACCAGGCTATCCTCTTCAGGGCCTCTTCCAGCTCTGAGAGTTGTGTACCGTTCCCTGACAAAGGGGCCAGCATTCTTCAGTGCCAGCCTCCCACTGGTCAATAATAAGAATGATAATGACCATAATAATAATAGCTGTTGTAGTCTAGTGCCATCGAGTTGATTCTGACTCTTAGTGACCCCCTGTGACAGAGAACTGCCCCATAGGGTGTACTCTTTACAGAGGCAGACTGCCACGCCATTTCTCCCTTGTTGTTGCTGGGTGTGTTTGAACAGCCAACCTTTTGGTTACCAGCCAAGTGCAAACCATTATACAGGGACCTATATAATAACAATAACAACAGTAATAATGATTTATCATTTACCAGGCACCCAGAGTGTGCTGGGCCTTCTGCATACCTTGTTTCTTTTCCTCCTCCCGACGTCCCTGTCAGGTGGGTGTTTCCCTCATGTTCACAGATGAGGTATTTGAGGTACAGAGAGGTCTAGAACCTTGCCCCAGGTCACACAGATGGTTCATGGCAGAGCTAGGATTTGAACCCAGGTTTGTCTGATCTGCAAAGCACAGGCCCCCTCCCCTGCACAAGACTGCCTCACTTAAGAAGCATGGCATCACGCAAATCTTCCAGCCGCCTAGTGAGCCTCCTGCCTTGAACCAACTGCCAGTCACTCCTGGGTATTGATGGATTCCTGCCTTCCCTGGCACGACCTCGCCGAGCCCTGTGGCTTGGATTCAATTACACAATTGAAAAGACAAACAAATTAAAAGAGGAACAGGGCTCTGTAAAAAGCTTCTTCAATGACTCTGAGGACCAAGCTTGCCTCTCCCCTTTGGCATGAGCATCTCCTGGCATGCTTTGATGGTTGTGTTCTCTAACAAACACTAGCAGTGTGTCAGGGCAGTGAGGATGGACAGGTGTGTCTTGTGGCCGAGAAGGCCGGAGTGGGAAGTCTTTGGAATAATACCCACTTTCCCTGGAAAGGCCTGTAGGATTCACGCTGGAACCCAGAGAGTCTAAGAACTTGGCAGCACATCCGGCTCCCTCTCCTGGGGAGCTGGTTAAAAATGCGGGCTCCTGAGCCCCAGCCCCACCACCACCCTGCCGGTTTGTGCTGGCTTGCGTGCTGCTGTGATGCTGGAAGCTATGCCACCAGCATTTCAAGTACCAGCAGGGTCACCCATGGTGGACAGGTCTCAGCAGAGCTTCCAGACTAGGACAGGCCAGGAAGAAAGGCTTGGTGATCTACCTTCAAAAATTACCCAATGTGTATGGATCACAACAGAATATTGTCCAATAGAGTGCTGGACGATGAGCCCCACAGATTGGAAGGCACTACGCAGTAGTCACAACAATGGACTCAAATGTACCAATGATTGTGGAGATGGTTCAGGACTGGGCGATGTTTTGTTCCGTCACGCAGGGGGTCCCTGAAGATCAGAACCGACTTGGCAGCAGCTAATAACGACAACAACAACAACAGCAACAAGGGCTACGTGGTGCAGCACCCAGAGATGATGCTTCTGAGAGGCTGGGTGGACCTCAGGGATCTGCATACTAAACAGACCTCCTCCAGGCGATTCTGATTCAGCTTGTCCTTAACTGTGTGTTTGGGAACTCTGAATTCTTCCTGACCTAGATAAAGCCCAAATGGGACAGGATGTGCCCATGATCACAAGGCAGGTCAGCAGGAAACCTGGATTCATTCTGGGCTGTTTATGACCTCCAAAACCAACCAAACCAAACCCATTGTTGTTGAGTCGATTCCGACTCATAGTGACCCTATAGGACAAGCAGAACTGCCCCATACGGTTTCCAAGGTTGTAAATTTTTACAGAAGCAGACTACCAAATCTGTCTCCTGAGGAGTGGCTGGTGGGTTCGAACTGCTGACCTTTTGGTTAGCAGCAAGTGCTTTAACCACTGCACCACCAGGGCTCCTGTTCTCCAAGACCTCTTCCTACCTCATTTTGGGAATTTATTCTATAGTGCCAGAAATGCAGGATTATAGTAGTCATGTAATACTCTCTTACAGGAGCTCTTCAAAGAGCGAGGAGCCCTGATGCCACAGTGGTTAAGCACTTGGCTGCTAACAGAAAGCTGGGCAGTTCAAACCCACCAGCCACTCTGGAGAGAGATGTGGCCGTCTGCTTCCATAAAGATTTACAGCCTTGGAGACCCCATGGGGCAGTTCTACTCTGTACCATAGGATTGCTGTGAGTCAAAATCAGCTTGATGGCACAAAATAACAACTTTCTCAACCTTCAATGCTTCTCAACCTTCAGGTCTCAGGGAAGAAGCCATCTCTCCAGGGAAGCCCTCCCTGCCGACATACTCTACACCAAGGGCCTCCCACCCAATAATTCTTTATCACGGCCTCCTATTTGCTTCCTTCAGAGCAATATAACCATTACCTGTTTACAATCCCAGACCCTAAGCTCCTCGAGAATAGGAACTGTGTGCGTTATGTTCATCACGGTGCTAAGTAGCCCTTAGCAGGTGGTCAACAAATGCTCGTTGAAGGAGCGAAGGAGGGAATAATACCCTTTGGCATCAGACAAGATGAAGCAGCCCACAGGGAACCAGGAAGCCAGGTTCTGGTCTCAGCCCTGTCTCCACCTTGCTGCGTAATCTTGGGAAGGCTGGCAGTTTCTTGGAGCCTCAATAGCCTCATTTGTAAGAGGAGGCCCAGTGAGACTCTCTCCTAGGACCCATCATTCCAAGAGGAGCTTCTCACTTTCCCTCATCACAATAAGTCCCCCGTGTTCAAAAGCCCCTTCCTACTAGGCCTCCAGGAGTGTCTGAGGGTGGTTGACTACTAACTGAAGGATTGGTGGCTCCAATCCACCCAGAGGTACCTTGGTACAAAGTCCTGGTGATCTACTTCCAAAGGTCACAGCCTTGAAAACTCTATGGAGCACAGTTCTACTCTGACACACATGGCGCTGCCATGAGTTGCAATCAACTCAATGGCAACCGATTTGGGTCCTTTTTTTTTTTTTTTTTCTGGTTTAGCAGGTCTGTCTTTTCCCAGCCTCCCTCGGGGCCTCTGTAGCTACAGTTTCCATTCAATTCATTTGGATGATTTTGCTTTTCTCAGCATTTATAAATACTCTGCTTTTCTTCCCTTCGCCTCCACCAAATTTTTTCCTTCTTTCCATCTCTGCTGTTATTAAGTGAGGTCATGTGCTCACGGTACCCAGTGAGTCTAATTACCAGGGAAAGTAATTAACATTTCTAATAGAAACTGCCACTGCTCATTTTCATCAGGGCCACACAAAAGCAATAAGGTAAAGAGTTTCGTAATTAAAGATTCGTTATTGTGGGCTTCCCATCCTGTCCTGCAACTAATAAAGTCTTTTGCAGGGGAACTAACTGAGTGTGCTGAGCTTCACGGAGACGGACAGGACCCTACTGGAAAGCTCTGAGCATGTTTTCTTGCCTTGAGCTCCTTTCCCTTTCATCTGGAGCTCCATCTTCTGGCTTCCACTGTCTTTTCTTGGAGAAAACCTCATTTCAGGAGCAAAGACTGAACAGCCCCTAGAAACACTTGGCTGTGACCTTAATGAAGACTCAGCATAGCTTGGCAATCTGAGTCTCAATTATTACGTCTAAAGATGAGCGAGTGAGTGTGGGAGGGGGTGGGGTGAGAGCCATGGGAAGAGCTATGTTGGGTCTTGGGTGAGGTGGATACCCTTCTGGTGGAGTCTCATCTCTCCTGGCTTTAAAGGATAATCTGGGCAAATCTCTCACATTTCATTTTCTTTTTTTAAATTGTGGTAAAATATACAAGACATTTGCCATTTAAAACATCTTTAAGTGTACAATTCAGTGACATTACTTACATTCACCATGTTGTGCAATGATTACCATTATCCATTTTCAAATATTTTTCATCCCTCTAAACAGAAACGTATGAGGGGCAGTGATGGTTCAGAGGTAGAATTCTCACCTTCTATGTGGGTTTTTTTTTATGTGGGAGATCTGGGTTCAATTCCTGGCCAGTGCACCTCGTGCACAGCCATCACCCATCTCAGAGGAGGCTTGTGTGCAGCTATGATGCTCGACAGGCTTCAGCAGAGTTTCCAGACTAAAAGGGACAAGGAAGAAAGACCTGGCTATCTACTTCTGAAAATTAGACAATGAAAACCTTATGGAGCACAATAGTCCAATCTGCAACTGATCATGAGGATGGCGCAGTATGGGCACCTTTTCCTTCTGTTGTGCATGGAGGCGTCACGAGTTGGGAGCCAACTTGACGGTAGCTAACGACAACAACAAACAGAAACTCAGTGCCCCTTAAGTAAGAACTCTCCATTTCTCCACCCCCTCAACCCCCTGGTAACCATTAATAAAGTTTTTGTCCCTATGCATTTTTCTATCCTAAATATTTCATTTAATAGGGGTCATACAGTATTTGTCCTTTTGTGTCTGATTTATTCCACTCAGCATAATGTTTTCAAGATTTATCCATGTCGTGGCATGCACCAGAACTTAATTTTCTTTATGGCTGAATAATATTCAGTTGCATGGATATGCCACATTTTGTTTATCCATTCATCTGTTGAGTGTAAGGGGAGAGAAGGTGTCTTAGGCTAGGTTCCCTGTTGTTGTTAGGTGCCATTGAGTCAGTTCCGACTCATAGCGACCCTATGCACAACAGAACGAAACGCCGCCTGGCCCTGAGCCATCCTTACAATGAGCTTGAGCTCATTGTTGTAGCCACTCTGTCAATCCACCTCTTTGAGGGTCTTCCTCTTTTCTGCTCACCCTGTACTCTGCCAAGCATGATGTCCTTCTCCAGGGACTCATCCCTCCTGACGACATGTCCAAAGTATGTAAGATGCAGTCTTGCCATCCTTGCTTCTAAGGAGCATTCTGGTTGCACTTCTTCCAAGACACATTTGTTCATTCTTTTGGCAGTCCATGGTATACTCAATATTCTTCGCCAACACCACAATTCAAAGGCGTCAATTCTTCTTCAGCCTTACTTATTCATTGTCCAGCTTTTACAAGCACATGATGCAATTGAAAATACCTTGGCTTGGGTCAGGCACACCTTAGTCTTCAGGGTGACATCTTTGCTCTTCAACACTTTGAAGAGATCCTTTGCAGCAGATTTGCCCAATGCAACGTGTCTTTTGATTTCTTGACTGCTGCTTCCATGGCTGTTGATTGTGGATCCAAGTAAAATGAAATCCTTGACAACTTCAACCTTTTCTCTGTTTATCATGATGTTGTTCATTGGACCAGTTGTGAGGATTTTTGTTTTCTTTATGTTGAGGTGCAATCCATACTGAAGGCTGTGGTCTTTGATCTTTATTAGGAAGTGCTTCAAGTCCTCTTCACTTCCAGCAAGCAAGGTTGTGTCATCTGCATAACACAGGTTGTTAATGAGTCTTCCTTCAATTCTGATGCCCCGCTCTTCTTCATATAATCCAGCTTCTCAGATTATTTGCTCAGCATACAGATTGAATAGGTATGGTGAAAGAATACAACCCTGAAGCACACCTTTCCTGACTTTAAACCAGTCAGTAACCCCTTATTCTGTCCAAACAACTCCCTCTTGATCTATGTAAAGGTTCCTCATGAGCATAATCAAGTGTTCTGGAATTCCCATTCTTCGCGATGTTATCCATAATTTGTTATGATCCACACAGTCGAATGCCTTTGCATAGTCAATCAAACACAGGTAAACATCCTTCTGGTATTCTCTGCTTTCAGCCAGGATCCATCTGACATCAGCAATGATATCCCTCATTCCACATCCTCTTCTGAAACCAGACTGAATTTCTGACAGTTCCCTGTCAATATTCTGCTGCAGCCATTTTTGAATGATCTTCAGCAAAATTTTGCTTGGGTGTGATATTAATGATATAGTTCTATAATTTCCACACTCGGTTGGATCACTTTTCTTGGGAATAGGCATAAATATGGATCTCTTCCAGTCAGTTGGCCAGGAGGCTGTCTTCCAAATTTCCTGGCATAGAGGAGTGAGCACCTCCAGTGCTGCATCTGTTTGTTGAAACATCTCAATTGATACTCCGTCAATTCCTGGAGCCTTGTTTTTTGCCAGTGCCTTCAGAGCAGCTTGGACTTCTTCCTTCAGTACCATCAGTTCCTGATCATATGCCACCTCTTAAAATGGTTGAACATCAACTAATTCTTTTTGGTATAATGACTCTGTGTATTCCTTCCATCTTCTTTTGATGCTTCCTGCATCGTTTAATATTTTCCCCATAGAATCCTTCACTATTTCAACTCGAGGCTTGAATTTTTTCTTCAGTTCTTTCAGCTTGAGAAACACCGAGTGTGTTCTTCCCTTTTGGTATTCCATCTCCAGCTCTTTGCACATGTCATTATAATACTTTACTTTCTGTCATTCGATCTCCAGCATTGTTTCTATCACCAAGGCCATACTTTCCAACTACTGATCCTTCTTCTTTGTTTCCAACTTTCGCGTTCCAATCGCCAGTAATTATCAATGCATCTTGACTGCATGTTCGATCAATTTCAGACTGCAACAGTTGATAAAAATCTTCTATTTCTTCATTTTTGGCCCTAGTGGTTGGTGTCTAAATTTGAATAATAGTCGTATTAACTGGTCTTCCTTGTAGACATATGGATATTATCCTATCGCTGACAGTGTGGTACTTCAGGATAGATCTTGAAACGTTCTTTTTGGTGATGAATGCAACACCATTCCTCTTCAAGTTGTCATTCTCAGCATAGTAGACCATACTATTGTCCAGTTCAAAATGGCCAATACCAGTCCATTTCAGCTGGCTACTGCCTAGGACATTGAAGTTTATGCGTTCCATTTCATTTTTGATGATTTCCAATTTTCCTAGATTCGTACTTTGTACATTCCAGGTTCAGATTATTAATGGATGTTTGCAGCTGTTTCTTCTCATTTTGAGTCTTGCCATATCAGCAATTGAAGGTCCCGAAAGCTTTACTCCATCCAGGTCATTAAGGTTGACTCTACTTTGAGGAGGCAGCTCTTCCCCAGTCATCTTTTGAGTGCCTTCCAACTTGGGGGGGGGGCTCATCTTCAAGCACTGTATGAGACAATGTTCTGCTGCTATTCATAAGATTTTCACTGGCTAATGCTTTTCAGAAGTAGACTACCAGGTCCTTCTTCCTAGTCTGTCTTAGTCTGGAAGCTCAGCTGAAACCTGTCCTCCATGGGTGACCCTGGTGGTATCTGAATACTGGTGGCATAGCTTCCAGGATCACAGCAACACATAAGCCCCCACAGTATGACAAACTGTCTGTCAGTAGGTTCCCTAGAGAAGCAAAACCAGTAAAATGTATGAACATATATATAGAGAGATTTATATCAAAGAAATGGATCACACGGTTGTAATGACTGGAATGTCCCAAGGAAAGAGGCCTCTTCTAATTGACGTAGCTGCGGGGGCTGGCAAACCCAAGATTGACAGGCAAGATGGCAGGTAAGCGGCTAGCTCATGTCATATGAACCAAAGTTTATATAAACAGGAGCCAGTTGCAGGATCCAGAACAAGCAAAAGCTCTCAGGACTTTCCAGAAAGTCGACCTATATTTGATGCAGGCCACACCCCTGAGGAAACTCCCTTTTAACTGATTGGCTACTCACAGCAGATCCCATCTTGGAGGTGATCACATTATATCAAATGAAGACAGGGAAGAGAGGGACCCCCAAATCTGCAAACAAAATAACGGGAAATGGGCCAGTGTGCAGAAACAAAGCCCTTCCCCAGAACAGGGGGGCAGGGTATCAGAAAATAACCCTCAAACTTCATTAAAGTTGTCTTACAGAAGGAGCTGGATAAAACCAGCCCCAGGAACATGCACAGAACATCCACCTGTGACCGCTGTGTGACCTTCCACCAGGGGCAGTGAGGGGCAGCACCAGCAGCCAGGAATCGAACTTGTAGAGTGAGAGACTGCACAGGCGTGAACCCCATAATAAGTCTTGCTACAAATCCCAGAGGCCTCCGGGACAGGAGCCATCTTAGAAAGCTACTGAGTGTACTAGTTACATATCCCTGCGTATACCTATGAATAAACATGAATCTTTTCCTGCCCAAGAACTTTTAAAAATCCAGGAAAATCCTTTGTTCTGTGAGAAGGTGGCTTAGGCACTCCTCGTCTCCTCTTACAAGCCTTTTCAATAAAGCTTTGCTCCTATGGAAAACTCTGCCTTACCTGCTCATTCTTGACCAGTGAGAGGCAAGAACCTTATTCCAGTAACAAAATCTCATCACGATGTGATCACATCATCAATATGACGGCCAAACTACATCATAATTGCCAAACCACTGAGAATTGTGGCCCAGCCAGGCAGACACACGTCCCCAATGATCACAGAAGGGTATTAAAATTCATGTCTCCATAAGCAGCGGGCAGTCAAACAATGGGTAAGATCACGGCCTCTAGTGTCAGCTGTTGAACTGCAGGCAGGTTTGCTTAACCCGTCTAAACTTCAGCTTTCTCTTCTGTAAAAAGGGTATCATATAATGTATTAGTTATCTGTGGCTGTGTGACAGATTACCCCAAAATTTAGCAGCTTAAAAAAATAAACATTTATTACTTTAGAGTTTCTGTGGGTCAAGAATCTGGGCATGGCTTGCCTGGGTCCTCTGGCTCAGCTCTCTCATAAGACTTTGTTCTGAGGTAAATGCCAGCTGAATGTGTCTCCTTTTTTTTTTAATTTATGTATTGTGCTTTAAGTGAGAGTTTACAAATCAAGTCAGTCTCTCATACAAAAATTTATACACACCTTGCTATGTACTCCTACCTGCTCTCCCCCTAATGAGATAGCACACTCCTCCTCTCCACCCTCTCCACCCTGTATTACCTGTGTCCATTCAACCAGCTCCTGTCCTCCTCTGCGTTCTCATCTCACCTCCCAGACAGGAGTTGCTCACATAGTCTCCTGTGTCTACTTGAGCCAAGAAGCTCACTCCTCACCAGTATCATTTTCTGTCTTATAGTCCAGTCCAATTCCTGTCTGAAGAGTTGGCTTTAGGAATGATTCCAGTCTTGGGCTAACAAAGAGTCCGGGGACCATGACCTCCGGAGTCCCTCTAGACTCAGTCAGACCATCAAGTCTGGTCCTTTTATGAGAATTTAAGATCTGCACCCCACTGCTCTCCTTCTCCATCAGGGATTCTCTGTTGTGTTCCCTGTCAGGGCAGTCATCAGTGGTAGCCAGGCACCATCTAGTTCATCTGGTCTCAGGCTGATGTAGTCTCTGGTTTATGTGGTCCTTTCTGTCTCTTGGGCTCACCTTTACCTTGTGTCTTTGGTGTTCTTCATTCTCCTTTTCTCCAGGTGGGTTGAGACCAATTGAGGCATCTTAGATGGCTGCTTCCTAGCGTTTAGGACCCCAGATGCCACTCACCTAAGTGGGATGCAGAACATTTTCTTAATACATTTTGTTATGCCAATTGACCTAGACGTCCCCTGAAACCATAGTCCTTAAACCCCTGTCCCTGCTACTCTGGCCTTGGAAGCATTCGATTGTATTCAGGAAACTGCTTTTGGTTTAGCCCAGTAGTGCTGACCTCTCCTGTATTGTGTGTTGTCTTTCCTTTAAAAATAGTTTTTGTCTGCTATCTAATTAGTGAATACCCCCTCCCTCCTCCCCACCCTCATAACCAACAAAGAATATTTTCTTCTATGTTTAAACCTTTTCTTGAGCTCTTATAATAGTGGACTCATACAATATTCATACTTTTGCAACTGACTAATTTCACTCAGCATAATGCCTTCAAGATTCTTCCATGTTATGAGATGTTTCACAGATTCATCAATGTTCTTAATTGTTGCGTAGTATTCCATTATGTGAATATACCGTAATTTATTTATCCATTCATCCGTTGATGGGCACCTTGGTTGCTTCCATTTTTTGCTTTTGTAAATAGGGCATGCATATATCTGTTCATGTGAAGGCTCTTGTTTCTCTAGGATTCTAAGGAGTAGAATTACTGGGTCCTATGGTAGTTCTAGTTCTAGCTTTTTAAAGAAGCGCCAAATCAATTTCCAAAGTGGTTGTATCTCAGTGTGCCTCCTTTTAAAGGATGAAGAAGAAAAATAGATTTAGCAACAAAAAGACAATCCAGCTTAAAAGTGGGCAAAGGCTTGAGTAGACATTTCTACAAAGAAGATAGCCAATAAGCACATGATAAGATGCTCAATGTCATTAATCCTTACCCATCCCAATCATTGCCGTGGAGTGGATTCCGACTCCTAACAACACTATAGGTCAGTGTAGAACTACCCCATAAGGGTTCCAAGGCTGTAATTCTTTACAGATGCAGACTGCCATATCTTTCTCCCACAGGGCAACTAGTGAGTTCAAGCCAATGACCTTTCAATTAGCAGCTGAGTGCTAAACCACTGTGCCACCAGGGGTCCTCATTAATCCTTAGGGAAATGCAAGTCAAAAGCTCAGCCTCTGCCGTCTCATGACTTGACTGAGGGAGGAAGCACTTATTAGCCTCAGTTTCCTCATGGGCTGTTGGATTGAAAATCTCATGTTCCCACTGGCTGTTGGCTGAGGCCCTCCTCAGTTTTTTGCAATGTGGGCCCCCCTATAGAGCAGCTCACAACATGGCAGCTGGCTTCCATCAGAGTAAGCAAAGAGAGAGAAAAGAGGTCAAGTAAGATGGAAGTTGTGGTCTTCTTGTAACCTCTTCTCACAAGTGACATCCCATTGCCTGTGCAGTATTCTATTCATTAGAGGAGAGTCACTAGGTTCAGCCCATAGTCCAGGGAAAGGGATTTCATAAGGTAATGAATACCAAGGTTTGAGTCCACTCAGAGGCACCTAGGAAGAAAGGTCTGGTAATCTTCTGAAAAATCAGCCATTGAAAACACAATGGAGCATAGCTCCACCTTGACGTAGATGAGTTCTCCATGATTTGGCATCAACTTGATGGCAACTGGTAACCAAGAGGCAGGAATCATTGGGAGCCATCTTAGAAACTGCCTACCTCATGTAGCCTCCCAAGACTGTAGTGAAGATTAATCAGAAGATACTGGAAAAATCTTATACCGTATTGCATGGCAGATAGTAAGTGTCAGACGCAGTTCTTATTGCTATTGTTATTACGGCTTCATAAATGTCCATTGCCACTGCTCTGCTCCAGGTGATAATAGAGAAGGAAAATGTATATGATTGGGTGGAAAAGAGATGGTGTGTCAGTTGTCCATTGTCACAATAATGCTGCATAACACACAACCCCAAAACCACAGTGGTTTTTGCTCATGGGTCTATGGGTTTGCTGGGAAGTTCTACTGATTTGAGCTGAGCTTGATGGGGCTCACTTCCACGTCTGTGTCAAATAAAGGCCAGCTAGGTGGCTTTGCTGATCTTGGTGGGCTCTCTTACTGTTTGGGACCTCAACTGGGACAACTGAGTTGATTTGTCTCGGCTCTGCATGGTCTCTCATCCTCCAGCAGGCTAGTCCAACCTTGTCCTCAGGGAATCCTTTGCAAACAGGTTTCCAAGAAAGCAAGAAGCCTAGACTCATAACTGGTACCCCATCACTTCTGTCCCTTCTTTTGGCCAAAGCAAGTCACAAGACCAGCCCAAATTCAAAGGGTGGAGAAAGAGATTCTACCACTTGATGGGAGGACCTGCAAAGTCACATTACAAGAGGCATAGATACAAAAAGGGTAAGAATTTGGGCTATTTAAAAAAAATTTTTTTTATTGTGCTTTAACTGAAAGTTTACAAATCACGTCAGTCTCTCACACAGAAACTTATATACACCTTGCTACATACTCCCAGTTGCTTTCCCTCTAATGAGACAGCCCGCTCCCTCCCTCCACTCTCTCTTTTTGTGTCCATTTCGCCAGTTTCTAACTCCCTGTACCCTCTTGTCTCCCCTCCTCTGTCCACCTGATCTAAGAAGCGCACTCCTCACCAGCATCCCTTTCCAACCCATTGTCCAGTCCAACCCCTGTCTGAAGAGCTGGCTTTGGGAATGGTTCCTGCCCTGGGCCAACAGAAGTTCTGGGGGCCATGACCACCAGGGTGCTTCTAGTCTCAGTCAGACCATTAATTCTGGTCTTTTTACAAGAATTTGGGGTCTGCATCCCACTTTTTTTTATCCCACTACTCTCCTGCTCCCTCAGGGGTTCTCTATTGTGTTCCCTGTCAGGGCAGTCATTGGTTGTAGCTGGGCACCATCTAGCTCTTCTGGTCTCAGGCTGATGTTGTCTCTGTTTTATGTGGCCTTTTCTGTCTCTCGGGTTCATTATTACCTTGTGTCCTTGGTGCTCTTCATTCTCCTTTGATCCAGGTGGGTTGAGACCAGTTGACGCATCTTAGATGGCTGCTTGCTAGCGTTTAAGACTCCGGATACCTGTCTCCAAGGTGGGATGCAGAATGTTTTCTTAATAGATTTTATTATGCCAATTGACTTAGATGTCCCCTGAAACCACGGTCTCCAAACCCCCGCCTCTGCTATGCTGGCCTTCAAAGCATTCAGTTTATTCTGGAAACTTCTTTGCTTTTGGTTTAGTCCAGTTGTGCTGACCCCATTGGGCTATTTTTTGCAGTCAATCTATCACAAAAGGGAGAATAAAGAGACCTGGATTTAAATGGTATGACATCTAACATAACATGAACATCCTTTCATGTGCTTATTGTCCATTTGCATATCTTCTTTGGAGACATTTCTGTTCAAACCTTTGAAGCTATTCCAGATTTGGGTCATACTGAAATAACCAGTGAAGGTATTGGGTACCATTACTGAGTTTAGGCTTTTCATTAAGTTATGCTGATATTGTATGGGTATAATACTAATGATGAAGTTCTAAAAACATTTGTTCATTCATTCATTCATACAATTATTCATTCATCAAACGTTTAGAGTATCAATTGGCAAACTTTTTTTGGTAAAGAATAAGATAGTAAATACTTTAGGCTTTCAGACATGTGTCAGTCTCTGTCGCAACTACTTAACTTTGTAGTTGCGAAAGTAGTTATAGGTGATATGTAAATGAATGGGCGTGGCTGTGTTCCAGCAACAATTTTATTTATGGGCACTGAAATTTGAATTTCATATAATGTTCACTTGTTAAGAAATGTTATTATTTTATTTTCCAATTAAAAAAAATTTTTAAAAATATAAAAAAAATCATATTTAGCTTATAGGTCATGAAAAATAGAAGATGAGCTAGATATGGCTGGAACCCTGATCCAGGGCACCTCCAGAGTACCTGTCGCTCTGCAAACTGTCAGACATCTTTTTAAAAGCCCTCTTGCATGCTTTGTTTCCTTTTATCTCTGATACAAGAAAAAGAATAGCAACTACAGGGATCAGTTCTACTGCCTTTGTTGTCGTTAGTTGTTGTTGAGTCGACACCGGACTCATGGCAGCCCCTGCATAATGGAATGAAATCCTGCCTGGTCCTGTGCCATTTACGTGATCATCTGCAGATTATACTGTTGTGCTCCACAGGGTTTTCACTGGATGATTCTTAGAAGGAGATCACCAGCCCTTTCTTCCTAGTCTGTCTCAAACTGAAAGCTCTGCTGAAGCCTGTTCAGCCTCATAGCAACATGAACACCTCTAATGACAGACAGGTGGTTGCTGCGCGTGAGGTGTTTTGGCTTTGGGAGGTACGTAAGGAGGTAGTGATCCTGCTGAACCCCTTCCTGGCTTTCGACAGGATCAGGCATATAATTCGCAGGACCCAGTGCAAAATCAAAATGGGGGACTCCTTGTTAAAAAAAGTATTAAGAATTTCAAAATAGTGATAGCCGATCGTTTAGTCAAGGTCAGGGTCCTGTGTGTGACTGCACAGGTCACACTCCCATGAAGCTGGCCCTGGCTATAGGCTTTGTGTCTGTGTTCTTGTATCTTACCTAGTGCTACTGAAACACAAAGGCCATAAGGGGATGGCTTTAAAGAACAGAAATTTATTTTCTCACAGCTCTGGAGGCTAAAAGTCCAAACCAACATCTTGGTCATGTCGACTCCTTCCTTGTCGGTAGTCATAGGGGTTCCTTGTTTTCTTGGTGTTCCTTGGCTTGTAGGTGATGCCCAGATGAAGTCTGTCTTCTCTCATGTGTGCCTCTTCTGCTCTTTTTATAACTCAGAAGTGATTCTATTGAGGACCCACCCTACCCGGATATGGTCTAATGAACACAACAAAGAAAATCTTATTTCCACACAGGATTACATCCCAGGTACAGGGGTTAGGACTCTAGCATGTATTTTAGAGAGACAGAATTCAATCCATAACACCTTGCATGTTAAAAACAAAACAAAACTGCCTTATAAATTCTATATCACAGAGTTATTTAAGAATTCATTAAGCTAATAAATGCCACCTTTCCTAGCATGTTTCCTGATACGTCCTAGGTGAACAATGACACATCCTGGCCCCATGCTTCACCACTCTTCTTCTGCCACTGGTGATTTTAATGCCACCATTGTCACCATGGCAGCTAGAAGTTTGGGCAAAGCAGCATCCCAATGAGGATTTGCAGTTCCGTTTTTAATAATTTTCCTGAAGGCTAGACATCTGTTTGGATAACTGGTGCAAAACGAGACATTAGGGATTTGGGCTTAATTCAGAATAACTTGGAAATAGCACACCTGGTCTTCCATTTATAATATTTCTGTCCTTTTTTGTTGGTTTTATGATTTATATCTTACAAATCTCTTTGTGTGTCTTTCCTTCCCGTCCGTTGCGAATTGATCAGATAACAGAAGGGCAGCATAGACATTTGTCCCTTTAATTAAAGCCGTCCCCCTCCCCTAGGCCAGAGCAGATGTTGTAGAAATTTCTGGGTGACTCCTTTTCAAACAAAACTGAACATTGCACGCAGTGCTGGATGTGAGAAATTCTTTTCCGCCGATGGCTCCCAGCAAAAGTGCTGTCGGGAGCTCTGACTTCTTCATATTAGAGGAGAAGTTGTTTCCTGTTAACGGAATAAAGATGGACAGAAATCCCTTTATTTAGAGATACATTTGATTGGAAATGACAGATTTATTCAAATATTTGCTAAGTAACTTCTTGTTGATTCCAAAAGAGCTAAGTATGAGAATTTTTGACTTGCTGAGGGTGGGTTTCCCAGATGAATCCCAGCAGATCGATCTTGGCGAACGCTCCATCCTCAATTTTGACATGGCCCCATGCACTTGACAGTCCCATAGTATCAATCCCTTTCATAAAAAGGCAATAATGGTGACTTCCAACACCTGGGCTACTTTAACCCTTAAACTCAAAAAATAGGAGGTTGCGTTCCTTGCGCATTCGCTATATGTCAGATGTTTTATGTCAAATCAGGTGCCATAGAGTTTTCAATGGCTAATTATTTGGAAGTAGTTCACCAGGCCTTACTTCTTAGACACATCTGGGTGGGTTTGTACTTCCAACCTTTTGGTCAGCAGCCAAGCTTGTTAACTATTTATACCACCCAGGGACTCTGGTACGTATATATAATAAGTGCTTAATATATTGGAGTTATTATTATTATTATTGAATAGTAGGTGTTTATTTTTTTATGAAGGTGTTTGGAAACCCTGGTGGCATAGTGGTTAAGTGCTACGGCTGCTAACCAAAAGGTCGGAAGTTCAAATCTGCCAGGCGCTCCTTGGAAACTCTATGGGGCGGTTCTACTCTGTTCTATAGGGTCGCTATGAGTCGGAATCGACTTGATGGCAGTGGGTTTGATTTGGTTTTGATGAAGGCGTTTAGGAGGAGGAAAGCCTGGTTCTGAACTGACTACAAGACAAGATGCTTTGCATTGATTCCAACTCATGGCAGCCCCACATGTGTTAGAGTAGAACTGTGCTCCATAGGTTTTTCAACGACTGAATTTTCAGAAGTAGATCTTTAGGTCTTTCTTCCAAAGCACCTCTGGGTGGACGCAAACCTCCAATCTTTTTGTTAGCAGCTAAGCACATTAACAGGTTGTACCACCCAGGGACTCCAATGTTTTACATACATGATCTAACTTACAAAATTATCTAAATTAACTCACATTTGACCTATAATCAAGGTATTATTATCATCACCTTTTGACAAGTTTGGAAATAGTGATTTGTCTAAGACCTGGTGAAATTGGGATAGGAATGCAGACTGGCCAGTTTTTAACTATATCATGTTGCTAATTTTTGTTGTTAGGTGCCATCGAGTCGGATCCAACTCATAGCAACCCTACGTACAACAGAAGGAAACACTACCTGGGCTTGCTCCATCCTCACAATTGTTGTTGGGCATAAGTCCATTGTTGCAGTCACGGTGTCAATCCATCTCATTGAGGGTCTTCTTCTTTTTTCCCTGACCCTCTACTTTACCAAGCCTGGTGTCCTTCTTCAGGGAGAGATCCCTCCTGACAACATGTCCAAAGTATGTGCGACATAGTTTTGCCATCCTTGCCTCTAAGGAGCATTCCTGTTGTACTTCTTCTAAGACAGATTTGTTTGTTCTTTTGGCAGTCCGTGGTATATTCAATATTCCCCAACACCACAATTCAAAGAAGTCAATTCTTCTTTGATCTTCCTTATTCATAGTCCAGCTTTCATATGCATTTGTTTAGTGCTGACTATGTGCCAGGCAGAGTCCTAAAAGCTTTGTGTGTGTTAATTTGTTTCATTTCTTTCTACCTTATGCGTAGGAGCCCTTGGGTGGGTGGTGCAAATGGGCAAATGGTTAATGCGCTCAACTTCTAACTGAAAGGTTGGAGGTTCAAGTTCACCCAGAGGTACCTCAGAAGAAAGGCCTGGCCATCTACTTCCAGAAGACCAGCCATTGAAAACCCTATGGAGCACAGTTCTACTCTGATGCACGTGGGGTCACCATGAGTCACAATCAGCTGAGTGGCAAGTGGTTACCCTTCATGGAAGTTGCTGTTATTAACTCCATTTTAAGGATGAGAAAATGGAGACACAGAGAGGTCAAGAATGTCATCTGAGGTCATACAGCCACTGAGGGTCAGAGCCCAGATTTGAACCCTGGCGGTCTGTCTTAAGATTCTTAGCCACTGTAAGGCCCCGCCTCTCTGTCATTACATTCTCTCAGGACAGTTCATTACCAGCTAATCCACAGCCTCCCATCCTAGCCTAAGCACACAGCATGGATTCAGCACCATGGGGCCCTTGGAGGTGAACCGCGGAGGCTGCCTCATTCCATAACTGTACCCGAATCCCGTCTCCAGCTGTAATGCAATGTGTTAAGAGCTACAGTGCAGGGGTGTACAAAGGTCTGTGGCAGCCCAGAGCTGGGAAAGATTAGTCCTGCCTGAGGAGCCCAGAAAAGCATCTAGTTCTCTCTGTGTATTGCTTTACACAAGGATAAAATGCAAAATGACACACATATATCAGGAAAAAAATAAAGGTCTTGAGCAAGCAGGATGAATCTCAGGGGGGGACCAGAGCCTCGTGCGTAGCTTCAGTTCTGCCACTCACTAGCCGTGACTTTGGGCTGGTTGCTTCCGCTTTCTGAACCTTCCTATCTTCCTCTTTAAAATCAGGATATTTTGACTTGCCTCAGAGGGTCATTGAAAGATGTAGTGAGAAAATGTATAAAACTCCTGATATATTGTAAGACTGTAATAAACGTACTTAATACGTGTTTTGCTGTCTCAGTCAAGACCAATTCTCAGGCATGGAGCTGATAAACATCTTCCTGCTGAATTATGAATAACAACAAAAACAGCAATGATAAGAGTAATGCTCACCGTTTATTGAACTCTTATTGTGTGCCTGGGACTGTTGTAAATGCTTTAACTCTATCTCATTTAAGGAATGGGATATGCTTTTTAAAATAGGTTTTAAAAACCAAAACAATCCCCTCAAAAACAAAAACAAAACCCAAGTCACATTTTACAAATTGATGTTCTGTGAAAAATAAAGGTTAAAACAAAAATCATCAACTAGGTTAGAGAAACCCCACGTACTCTGTCTTGGTGGTTCCCCAACATCATTGCACGTTGGGATATGGGGAATCCTTAATATATTCCCATGCCTGGCTCCCACTTCAGATATTCTGATTTCGGTGGCCTGGGTGCCACCTGAGCACTGGAATTTTTAAATTGTGTTAACATATATTTAACGAAAATTTTGCCATTTTAACCATATTTAAGTGTACCATTGGTGACATTAATTACATTCGAAGTCTTGTGCCACCTTTATCACTATTTCTAAAACTTCATCACCCTAAACAGAAACTCAATACGCCCTAAGCAAAACTCCCTATTTCCTCCTATTGCTGGCTCTTGGTAACCACCAGTCTACTTTTGTCTCTGTGCATGCCATGGATTGAATAGTGTCCTCCCAAAATACATGTCAACTTGGCTAGGTCATGATTTCCTTGTATGATTGTCTACCATCTTATCTTCTGATGTTATTTCCCTGTCACTGATGTGTAAATCCTATCACTATGATGTAATAAGAGGGATTAGCAGCAGTTAGTATCGATGAGGTCTACAAGGTTAGATAGTGTCTTAAGCCAACCTCTTTTGCAATATAAAAGAAGTGAACAGAGAGACATGGGAACCTCATACCAACAAAAAAGAGGTGCCAGGAACAGAGTGTGTCCTTGGTTTCTGCACTCAGGTGCTCCTAGACCAAGGGAAGACTGTTGACAAGGACCTTCCTCCAGAGCCAACAGTGAAAGGTTTCTCCTGGAGCCGGAGCCCTGAATTCAGACCTCTAGTTTACTGGACTGCAAGAGAATAAACTTCTCTTTTTTAAAGCCAACGACTTGTGGTATTTCTGTTATTGCAACACTAGATAACCAAGACAGTTCATTTGCCTGTTCTAGATATTTTATGTAAGTGGGATCACACAACATTTGTCCTTTTGTGTATGACTTAGTTTGCTTGGTGTAATGCTTTCAAGGTTCACCCATGTATCAGAACTTCGTTTCTCTTTATGTTGTTGTTGTTAGGTGCAGTCCAGTCAGTTCCCACTCATAGAGACCCTATGTACAACAGAACAAAACACTGCCTGGTCCTGTGCCATCCTCACAATCATTGTTACGCTTAAGCCCATCGTTGCAGCCACTATGCCAATTTCTCTTTATGGGTAAGTAATATTTCATTGTACATATGTATCACATTTTGTTTTTCCATTCTGCAGTTGGTGGACGTTTGGTTTATTTCCGGGTTTTGGCTATTGTGAATAGCACTGCAGTGAACATTGGTGCACAAGTATCTGTTCGAGTCCTTGCTTTCAAATATTTTGGGGGTAAACCTAGGAGTGGGATTGCTGGGTCATACGGTAGTTCTGGGTTTAATATTTTTGAGGAACTGCCAAACCGTTTTCCACAGTGGCTGCACCATTTTACATTCCCACCAGCGATGCGTGAGGGTACTGATTTTTCCGTGGAGATGTTTTGAAGCTTCCCAGGTGATTCCAGTGCAGCAAAGTCTGGGTACCTTAGGTCTGTACCCCTCTTGAAATACTGTGTGCTCAGTGGCACATTCAAACCTTTGAGAACTTGGTCAAGTTTCTTAACTTGCATTTCCTACCCATGTTTGTGTTTAAACTTGACCAAACATACTTCTGGAAACTTCTCCCTCCTTCCGTCCCTTTCTGCATTAAAAATTATGAAATATTTAAAAGACACATGATGCCCTTCCCCATGGGGCATCATTATGTTTTTGACCTCATCTCCTGCCTCCACCCTTTCCCAACTCCCTGAACGCACCAGGCTCTCTCCCACCTTGGGGCCTTTGCCCTGTTCTTCCTTCTGTCTGGAGGGTTCCCCCCTGCTTGTCACCATGGCTCTCTCCTCTCTCTGCAGGTCTTGACTCTTATGTCTTCTTTTCACCAAAGTCTATCCAGGCTTCCTGATTTAAATTTGCGACACTCTGCTCCCTTTTCTGGAAACCCTGGTGGTGTAGTGGTTAAGTGTTACAGCTGCTAACCAAAAGGTCGGAAGTTTGAATCCACCAGGTGCTCTTTGGAAACTCCATGTGGCAGCTTTACTCTGTCCTAATAGTGTTGCTGTGAGTCAGACTTGAAGGCAACAGGTTTGTTTTTTTTTTTTTGTCCCCTTTTCCTGCCACTCTTTTTTCTCCATATTGACATTCTTGCCTTATTTCTTGCTTCATAGCTCTTAGAATCATCTAACAATTATACACACACATACACATGTTTATATATATACACACATTCATTTATCGTCTGCCTGTCTCCACTAATGTCAGCCCCACAAGGGCAGGCCTTTCGTTTTTATTGTTCACGGCCGTATCCCCAGCACCTAGAATGGTGCCTAGTATGTAGCAGGTACTCAATAAACATCTGTGGAATGAACAAGTGAATGAAAAGTATAAACAAAAAAAACCAAACCTGTTGCCATCGAGTCGATTCTGACTCATAGCGACCCCAAAGGACAGAATAGAACTGCCCCGTAGAGTTTCCAAGGAGAGCCTGGTGGATTTGAACTGCCAACCTTTTGGTTAGCAACTGTAGCACTTAGCCACTACACTACCAGGGCTTCCATGAAAAGTATAGAGAATAAAATTATGATTAGTGGTACACCCATCGTCTAGTTTAATGTGTTGGCACTTTGCCCTATTTGCCTCTCTTCTTTCTTTTCTAAAATGTTAAAATGCTGTAGATACTGTAGCATTTTTATATACCCTCTTTGTACACCTCCCCTGCCCTTGGCCCCTTCCTACCTCCCAAAGGTAGCCACTATGTTAAAGTTGGCGGGTAGTCTTCTGGTCCTTGCTTTTATGCTTTTATGCATTCACCCAGAATTGTTCTGGAGTTTTAAAATTTTACGCAAACTGCACACTTACCTAACCTTCTGCAATTTGCTTTTTATATCTACATTATATTTTATTCATGTGGAATCCATGCAAATTTAATTCACTCACTTTAAGGTTGGTATAGAATTCTACTATATGAATATGCCATAATTTATTTACTATTTTCCCTCTCAATGGGCATCTAGGTTGTTTTCCAATTTTCTGGTATTGCACACAAGGCCATGGAGAACCTCCCTGGGCATGTCTTCCATGCACACGTGTGAGAGGACTTTCTCTCTTTCTCTTTCTTTCCTTTTAGTTTTTAGATGTGGAATTGCTGGGCCCTAGGGTAGGCACATCTTTAAATTTACTAGATGTTGCCAAGTTTCAAACCGAAGTGGCTGTACCAATTTTTGCGCTCTCCATTAGGGACTTTTGCCTATCTGTAGGGTGAGTTGTTACAGTAGTGTTGCTCATTATTTGCCTTTCCTGATTCCTGATGAGCTGGGGCACCTTGTCATATCCTTTTTGGCCACTCAAGTGAGTTGTGAATTGTCTTTTGATAGCTTTCATCCATCATTGTTCCGAGTTGTTTGTCTTCTTGTTATTGACTTGTAGAAATTGTTTATATATTCTGGACACTAAGCTTTTGTCAGTTATGTGCTTTGCAAATATCTTCCCATCTATAGCCTTCCAACTTTGTTTATGTTGGCTTGTGCTGTACAGACATTGTACATTCTAATGCCAGAATATTTTCCATTACATGAAATGAAGGGAATGAATGGTGGGTTTTCAGACACCAGCTCAGCAGGCTATGGAGGGAGGAGGACGCAGTGTCTAGAACCAAGGCATTCACTGTAGCTCCCGTTACTTCCCTAGTGAGTCTACTGTTCTCCAGCCCCAGAAAATCTCCTTGACTCCCAAGCCCTAAGGTTTGCTGTAGAGTCCTGCAGTGGGTTTCATGTTGTTGGTCTGTCTGAAAGAGATCTTGTGGTACTGCCCTGCATGGAGACCAGCAATCACAGCAGTGATCTCTAATGCAAAGCTACCTTACCAATCGCAAAACCCAGGGCTTAGCTAACTTGCAGAAACAAATCCAATCAATATGTTTGCATGGTAATGGGAAACAGCAGGAGGGAGGGATGAAATGAAACTTGTTCCAGAGTTGTGCTGTAGGAGCAACAAATGCACAGCATTCTTTTGACTTCTGGGACTGAGAACGGGGATCAAAACTTCAGGCAGGACAGGTAAAGAAACGGCTCCATAGGAGACCTGTGACTACACCACACCCACAGGTGGCAAGGCACACTTTCCACTCCAGGTAGACCCTGACTCAGAAGTCTCCTTTAGAACCTAAAACCCTGATGATTTGAGATACCATGGTGCAATGCTTAAGTGCTCGGCTGTTAACCTAAAGATTGGTGGTTCGAATCCACAGAAGAAGTCCACAGGAGAAAGACCTGGTAAGCTGCTTCTGTAAAAATTCCAGCCTAGAAAGCCCTATGGGGCAGTTCTACTCTATCTACTCCCTATGAGTAGGAATTGACTCCATGACACCCAACAATAGCAATATTTTATCAGTTGTTTTTTGCTATGAAACAGTCCACCCCAAAATTTAGTGACTTAAAACAACAACCATTCTGTGGGTAGGCATTTTGAGCTGGGCTCAACTGGACTTTTTTCTGCTGGTCCTGGCGGGCCTCATTCATGTGTCTGTGGCCAGCTGCTGGGCAGCTAGGTGGCTCTGCTTCTAGTGGTTGGCCGGCTGGTAGCTGGGGCAGTAGGGGGGCTGTGCCACATGCCTCTCGTTCTCCAGCAGGCTAGCCTGGACTTACTCATATAGCTGTCTTAAGGTTGCAAAAGCTACAAAAGAAGAAGTTGTAAGGCTGACGAAAGCCTAGACTCAGTGCTCACACAATGCCAAAACAAAAAAACCAAACCTTTCGACTCTGGCTAGTGGAGGCCCCATGTGTGTCAGAGTAGAACTGTGCTCAGTAGGGTTTTCAATGGCTGATTTTTCAGAAGTCACCAGGCCTTTCTTCAAAGTCACCTCTGGGTGACTCGAACCTCCAGCCTTTTGGTTAGCTGTCAAGTGTGTTAAATGTTTGCACCGCCCAGGGACTCCACTTCTGCCATATTCTACCAGCCAAAGCAAGTCACGATAATAAATGCACTTTAATCGCAGTTAAAGAGGTGGGAAACAGACTCCTCCTATTGATGGGAGAAGCTGCCAAACATTGTGGCCATTTTTACAGTTTTTATCACAGATAGCAACAGACTCACAGGGGCCTACCACAGAGTAGAACTGCTCCATGGGGTTTCCAAGGCTGTAATCTTTACGGAAGCAGACTGCCACATCTTTCTCCCGTGGAGTGGCTGGTAGGTTTGAATTGCCGACCTTTCAGTTAGCAGCTGAGCACTTTAACCACTGCATCACCAGCAGCAGGTTTGAGTTTTTTACCATAGATAGAAATTTCTGTGATGTAAGCCGTCTCAACTTAGGGTGGTTGCCAGACCCTTATCATTCATAAGGTTTAATTATCATCATGAAAATGTATACAACCAGGAAAAGTTGTTAATGTATGCACAGTCATACTGTCTTTTTCTCCGTACGCTAAGGAAACATCTAACATTGTCTGATAGGTTATTTTCCCACCTCTCCTCTGCCATGAACACACACACACACACACAATGCTCTAATCGGTCATCTGGAGAAAATGAAGGAGCTGGGCTGAGGAGATTTGGCTTGGAAAAGGTTGAGAATGAATTCAGGGAGAAAAAAAGATAAGAGAAGGGGTGGGAAAGGAGAGCCCTTGCTGGTGATGTTGGGAAGAGTTTTCGTGCAAAACAAGTGTGAGGGATGGAGAAAGAGACTTTGAGGCAATTGATGAGTATGAGAGAGTTGGAGCCTGGGAGGAATGAGGGGAAAAAAAGCTTAAAGAACTGGGACTCCTTGTGAGGGTTTGGATTCTTTGTAATGTTCTTTGGAAGATTCAGCTACAGATTGGAAATACTTTTGACTGTGGACTCAGAACATCAGGCCTTCCAAGACTAGATGGTATAAGCCCTGGCATTTTGTTGAGGTTATGATAGTAATTTGTCACCTTGCTGAGGCGTGACCTTGAATTCTCTCTGCTTCAGGGTAATGCGTTGGGTGCAAGTCTCTGAGCCAATGAAACAGCAGGCTATACCCCATTCTTAGCTCAGTTGTTCCCTGCAATAGACAGGCCACTTCCTTTTCCCATGTGGACCTGGGTTGGAAAGAGAAGCTTGGATGATCAGATAGGGGTTGAAGCCTGCTCCCTGGGCCTTGGTGGCTGCGATGCCAGGGGCAAGCCTAGGTGCTCAGAGGGAGTTTGCTGAGCTGAACTAAACTCTGTTGAACCCAGAACTGAGTAAGCTCTCCTAGGCCCCTTGGTTGGACCAAACTGTGGTAATGAGACACAATTTGCTGATTTCTATGGCTGGAGCATAGGATAAAATAAAAAGAAGACGACTGAGTAATGAACTGCTAAAGGGAGTAGCAATCCAGAGTCAAAAGATATTGGATTCAGGTGTAATAAAAGAGTTATAAGAGAAATAACGATGCTCCTAGTCATTGAGCACTAATTCTATCCTAGGGGTCACTCTCAGTGCTTGACAGGCATCACTTCTCATCCTCGTCACCAGCTAACAAGGTAAGACTCCTTGGGAACATTATTGGAAGAGCAAAGAAAAATGAAGAAGTGCAGACAGTCTGGTCAAACAAAAGCAAGTCGAATTGCATTCCAGCACTGACTAACCATGAGTATGTTAGGCAGGATACTTAACTTCTCTGTCCGTTTCCTCTACTGTAAAAATGGACATAATAATCACACATATATAGTTGTTTTGTGAGGTTTAAATTAAAGCGCTTAGAATAACACCTGACGCAAAGAAAGAGCCCAATAGATGTTGACTATTATTATCCTCATTTTACAGATGAGGAAACTGACCACCTAGGAGGTTTAAATAACATGAACAAGGTCATCAGATTAATAAAGGTAGAAGCAAATTATGAATGCAGGCTTGATTTCAAAGCTCCTGCTCTTGCCGTCTATTAACAAATATCTATTGTCGGCTATGTGTCCCTGTCTTAGTCATCTGGCGTTGCTATAACAGAAATACCACAAGTGGATGGCTTTAACAAAGAGAAATTTATTCTCTCACAGTCTAGGAAGTTGGAAGTTTGAATTCAGAATGTCAGCTCCAGGGGAAGGCTTTCTTTCTCTGTCAGCTCTGGGCCAGGGTCCTTGTCATCAATCTTCCCCTGATCTAGGAGCTTCTCAGTGCAGGAACCCCAGGCCTGAAGGATGTGCTCTGCTCCCGTCACTGCTTTTTTGGTGGTATGAAGTCCCCATGTCTCTCTGCTAGCTTCTCTCTTTTATATCTCAAAAGAGATTGACTTAAGATATAACCTAATCTTGTAGACTGAGTTCTGCCTCATTAACATAAAAAAAAAGCTGCTTCTAATTCTGCCTCATTAACATCATAGAGGCAGAATTTACAACACATAGGAAAATCACATTAGATGACAACATGGTAGACAATCACACAATACTGGAAATCATGGCCTAGCCATGTTGACACATATCTTGGGGGACACAATTCAATCCATAACAGCCCCCATCTGGAATGAGGAGTGAGGAATGAGGTCAACAAAGTTCTGGATTCTCAAGAAACAAAGTTTCCAGTCCAGAGGGAAACACTAAGTATGTAGACAAATAATAAGCCAGATTATTTCAGGTGCTGAGTGTGACGAAGAAGAAGCAGGATGATGTAAAGAGTGGGATGTGTGCATGTGTAGTGTCAGGGGACCTCCTGAGGAGGTGACTTTTGAATGGAGACCTGAATGAGGAGGAGGAGGAAGCTACTTAAAGCTTTGGGGAAACTTTCCAGCAGGAGGAAGAGAAAGAGGCCAGTGAGACTGGACAGAGGTGAGAAGGAGAAGGGAATCAAGGAGGGAAGTTTGGCACAGTTTAACCTTCCGTTAGAGCCACAACCTGATTTTGGACTTCTAGCCTCCTGAACTGAGAAAATAAATTTCTTTTATTTAAAGCTTCCCACTGTTTTTGGTTATAGCAGCATTAGGATACAAGACAGTGGTGGTGAGGGACCAGCCGGTCTTAGGCACTGAGAGACCTGCCTTCTCACCCTGATTCCACCACCAGGTGGTCACATTGCCCGCAACGAGCCCACGACTGCTTTGCCCTCATCTTCCTCATCTTCCAGGTGAGGTCTTCAGGCTGGATGATGAGCCTTTGGGTCCCTGTGGCTTCAAGAGCGTTCCACTCTATTGACCATATTTTACAATTATTCAGCTTGCTGAACAGAAGGCAGTATAGTCAATGCCATTGTTATTTTCCCTGAAGTTCAGCTCATGAATATCGGTAAGAACTCAGAGAAACACCACAATAAATGAATAATAATTGTGATTATTGATTAAATGACAGGCACTTTACTGTGTGCTTTGCAGCTATTAATTCAAAACTCTTCATTTTCCTTGGGGAGGGATGCATTCACAGCTACTCTATGGTTTGTCTCCACAGGGCACTCTTCATGTGTTCCATGTAAACGGTGCTCTCTGGAGTTGTGTAGATGGTGGCCCTGAAAGCACTATGTTGTTGTTAGCTGCCATTGAGTCAGCCCTGACTCACGGCAGCCACAATGGGTTTAGACCATTTTGATCCATAGGGTTTTCATTGGGTGATTTTCAGAAGCAGGTTGCCAGGCCTTTCTTCCTAGTCTGTTTTGGTCTGGAAGCTCCACTGACACCTGTTCAGCATCATAGCAACTCTCAATCTCCATTGACAGCTGAGTGGTGGCTGCACATGAGGTACATTGGCTGGGAATCGAACCCCGATCTCCTGCATGAGAGATGAGAATTCTGCCATTGAACCACAGCCACCCCTTTTACAGATGGGGAAAGAAGCTCAGTGAGATTTGATAACTTCCCCAAGAGCTTCCTTATCGTTAAAAGCAAAGAAGGGCCTCAGACCAAGACCTCCGATTCCAAAACCTGAGATTTTGCCAGGATATAAGGCTGCCTCTGGTAGACAAGGGTTGATTTCTTCATGAGAGGGGCTGTGGGACTGGGGCTGGGAAAGTCTGAGTTTACATCCCAGCTACTCTGTAACTGAAGACAGTTACTGAACCCCTGTGTGCCTCAGTTTACTCATCAGTAAAATGGATCATACTCATTCTTACCCCGTCGGCTTAATTATATGAGATTGTGTGTATAATGTCCCAGGAAGTGTGTGAGGCCCACGCCAGGCATGCAGTAAACACTAAGCACAAACGGAAAATGTCTTTCTCCACCGAGGAGAGCTGCCGAGCACCTTTCCAGGGAATCTGCTCACCAGTGGCCGACCAAGGTGGCTGTTGATCAGTACAGCCCTTTGAAGGGCGTCGTCTTTTCCAACAGAACATGACACAGCCACAGGGAAAGTTGTTTTAGTTCCACTTAGTTTGATTTATTATTGATCATGCTGGAGATAAATTAGAATCATTAAAATCAGAGGCTGCAGTCTGCAGCCTGCTTTGAATCCCAGAGTTGTCTGCTTTGCACTTGCTGGGACCTGAGTGAGTACATGCAGGTCTAGAGGAGAAGGGCCCTGGGAGAGCCTGTCTGGAAAGTCTGGGTAATGAGAAAGGACACACAGCATGGCACTGCCTTCCAGATCCCTGACACCTACTGTTGGTGCCATAGCAAGAAGAGCTGCCAATACCTTGTTTCTTTATATCCTCACAGAAATGCTATGAGGTCAGGTACTATCATTAGCATCCCCCTTTTAAAGATGGGAGCCCCTGGGTGGTGTAAATTGTCAATGTGCTTGGCTGCTAACTGAAAGGTTGGAGTTCGAGTCTACCCAGAGGCATCTCAGAAGAAAGGCCTGACAATCTAATTCCAAAAAACCAGCCACTGAAAACCCTATGAAACACAGCCCTACTGTGACACACACAGGGTCGCCATGAGTTGGAGTCTACTTGATGACAACTGAATTTTTTAAAGATGAGGAAACTGAGACACAGAGAAGGAAAGTCACTGGCCTTAGGTCACTAGCAGCCTTATAGGCTCAGGACCTCTTCACACGAACTAGTTTGGGCATCCTCACAACATGGTGGCCTCAGAATCATCTGACTTCTTACATGGCAGCTCCAGTGCAAGTGTTCAAACTAGGTAGAAGCTACACTGGCTTTTATGACCAAACCTGTAGTCACATAGTATCTCTTTTTCCTTATTCTATTGGCTGAACAATCACCTGCAAGAGGACCTTATACATTTGACCCCTTGTCCAGTGCTCATTGGGCCATGTCAGTCAGTTCCACAGAGTGGCCTGGTGGGAAAAGCACACATTTTTGAATCAATCTTGGGTTAAATAGACTATATGAAGAATAATGGGGTATCAGGATTGGAGGAAGACTCACTAACAACCTGTGTTATGCAGATGACACAACCTTGCTTACTGAAAGTGAAGAGGACTTGAAGCACTTACTGATGAAGACCAAAGACCACAGCCTTCAGTACGGTTTACACCCCAACATAAAGTAAACAAAAATCCTCACAGCTGGACCAATGAGCAACATCATGATAAATGGAGAAAAGACTGAAGTTGTCAAGGATTTCATTTTACTTGGATCGACAATCAACGCTTATGGAAGCACCAGTCAAGAAATCAAGTGATGCATTGCATTGGGCAAATCTGCTGCAAAAGACCTATTTAAAGTGTTAAAAAGCAAAGATGTCACTCTAAGGACTAAGGTATGCCTGACCCAAGCCATAGTGTTTTCGATCGCCTCACGTGCATGCGAAACCTGGGCAAAGAAGGAAGACTGAAGAAGAATTGACGCCTTTGAATTATGGCGTTGGTGAAGAATATTGAATATGTCATGGACTGTCAAAAGAACAAACAAATCTGTCTTGGAAGAAGTACAGCAAGAATGCTCTTTAGAAACAAGGATGGTGACACTATGTACATCTCACATACTTTGGACATGCTATTTGGAGGGATGAGTCCTTGGAGAAGGACGTCATGCTTGGTAAAGTAGAGGGTCAGCAAAAAAAAAAAGGAAGACCCTTAACAAGATGGATTGATACTGTGGCTGCAACAATGGGCTCAAGCACAGCAATGTGAGGATGGTGCAGTACTGGGCAGTGTTTCATTCTGTTGTACATAGGGTTGCTATCAGTCAGAATCAACTAGATGGCACCTAACAACAGCTATGGAATCAATGGTTAAGCACTTGGCTGCTAAACAAAAGGTCGGCAGTTAGAACCCATTAGTAGCTCTGTGGGACAAAAGACCTGGCAGTCTGCTCCTATTACAGCCTAGAAAACCCCATGGGGCAGTTCTACTCTGTCCTAGGAACATACCCAGCATGTTCAAGGCAGAGCAAGAAAGAAAGTATGGGGAGTGCTCATGGTATTGATCCTCAAATCTGCCCTTTCCTCAGCATTTCTCTTCTGATTAAACGGCATCACTGCTTCCCCAATTGTTCATGTCAAAAACCTGGAGCGTCACCCTTGATTTTTCTCCTTCTTTCACATCATACTTCTGTCCGTCAGCAGATCCTGTCACCCTTACACTGTATTCCAAATCTACATACTTCTCAGCCCTTGTATAGCTGTCACCCTAGGGTAAGCCACCACCATCTCTTACTTGGGCCATAATAGCCTCCTTCAAGCCTTTTTGATCCCACCCTTGCCTCCCGACAGTCTATTTTTCACACAGCAGCTTATCAATCTTGTTGAAATGTCAGATAAGTCACTCCACGGTCCTGTTCAGACTTCCAGTGGCTTCCCACTGAACCTAAAATAAAATAAAAAAGTCTTACCAAAGCATTGAAGAGTAGTGGTTAAGTCACATATTTGGAGCCAGACTGCCTGAATTCAAACCCTAGCTCTGCCACCCACCAGCTCTGTGAAGTTGAGCAAGTTACCTTACCTTTCTGTGCCTCAGTTTCCTAATATGTAAAATGGGGTTAAAATATTACCTATTCAGAGGGATGTTGTCTTATTAAGTGGGTTAATATATGTAAAGTGCTTAGAATAATGCCTCTGCAAGTAAGTACTTTGTCAATATTAACTTTTATTATGATGATGATGATGTCTTGTAAGGCACTATATAAGCAGGCCCCCGGATGCCTCTTTTCCTTCATTCCTTTCTTCTATCACTGTGTCCCAGCCACACTTTCCTTCTTGCTCTACCTTGAACATGCTAGGTATGTTCCAACCTGAAGGCCTTTTTATTGGCTGCTCCCTTCACTGGGAGTGTTCTTCCTACAGACAGTCATGAGGCTCCCTCTGTCACTTCCTTCAGGTCTCTGTTCAGTTATTACCACATTAAGGAGGCCTTTCCTGATGACACCCCTTGTGAATTTATTCTCTTGCCCTGCTTTCCTTTTCTTGGTAGCATTTATCACTATCTAACAGATGTTATTTGTTTATTCTTCTTTCCCTGTTCTGGTTATCTATTGATGTGTAATAGACCACTTCAAAACCGACTGTCTCAGCATCCATCATTTTGTTCTTTCTCATGGTTTCTGTGGGTCAGGAATTTGGGAAAAGCTCAAATGGGTGATTTTGGTTTAGGGTCTCTCATCTGTTGCAGTCAGGTGGCGGCTAGAGCAGGAGGGAACTAGCAGCCGGAACTGGCTGGCATCTCTGTTTTTTTTCTATAGACTCAGGGGTTCTTCAAATGGGCTACTTGGGCTTCCTCACATCATGGCAACCTCAAGATGGTAAGACTTCTTACATGGTGACTCCAGTGCCAGTGTTCTAGTGAGCTAGATGGAAGCTGCATTGGCTTTTATGACCTTGCCTGGAAGTTACATAGTATTATTTTCTCCTTACCCTACTGGCTGACCAATAACAATAGTTAAGAATGTGCTAAAGTTCAAATTTGAAAACAACTTTTATCCCCATAGTTATCCATAGGCCTAAAAACCCATTGAACCAATGGCTAAGCACATAGAAGAAATGATGCTAATTAAACAGGAGAAAACAAATTAATTTAGAGGGTAAAATGCAATATTACCTGCATAGGCATATTCACAAGAGTCTTATTCTTAGCAGCCCATGTCTTATTCACCTCTGTCTTTTTAGAGCTGAGCACAGAGCCTGGCATGAAGCAGGTGATCTGTGAATGAGTTTTAAAGAATGACTACATATAATCTGATCTTCAGGTAACTTCATATCCTTTTTATTAAAAAGTTAGTTAAAAAACCCCATTCTAAGGGCAACTTGTTTCAGGGAAAGAAGTAGCTTGAAAAGAAATGTGTGAACCACTATTTATTGAATACTTGCTTTGTGCTGGGAGTGGTGCCAAGGACATGATATTGTTTATTCTTCATAGTAATCCATGTATTAGGTACTACTATTATGTACCTACTGCCCATTTTGTAGATGTTGAAAATGAAGCTCAGAGAGGGTAATCACACTCTCCCTTCCATTAAGGATGCAGGTGGTATTTGGGAGCCCTCTAATGTTTGTTTGGCACTAAAGGCTGAGTTCTTTACCAAGTTCCATGCTGCCTCTTTGGAGCCTGAAGTGTCTAGCCATAACCTAGTACTATGTCAGACACTGTTCCTCATCTTACCTACACCTGGGCTTTTGATGGAGATTGACCATTAAAACAAAGATGTCACTTTGATGGCTAAGGTGTGCCTGGCCCAACCATGGTATTTGCAATATCATCATATGCATGTGAAAGCTGGGCAATGAAAAAAGAAGACCTGAGAAGAATTAAGGCATTTGAATTATAGTGCTGGAGAAGAACATTGAATATACCACGGACTGCCAGAAGAACGAACAAATCTGCCTTGAAAGAAGTACAGCCAGAATGTTCCTTCGAAGCAAGGATGGCGAGACTTCATCTCACTTACTTTGGACGTGTCATCAGGAGGGACTAATTGCTGGAGAAAGACACCATGTTTGGTAAAGTAGAGAGTCAGCGGAAAAGAGGGAAACCCTCAATGAGATGGATGACACGGCAGCTGCAACAATGGGCTGAAAAGCATAGCAAAGATTGTGAGGGTGGCACAGGCCTGGGCAATACTTCATTCTGTTATTCATAAGGTCACTATGAGTCAGAGATGACTTGAGGGCACCTAACAACAACAGACCATTAAAGAGTATTTTGGCCACTTGAGTTGCTGTTTAGCTAAGACCAGGTGGCATGTGGAACTTTGTTTGCACTGCCTGTCACTTTGTTGTTGTTAGCTACCATCAAATTGGCCCCAATTCATGATGACCCATGCGCAGTGGAAAGAAACACTGCCCAGTCCTGAGCCATCTCCATGACTGGTTGCAAATCAGGCCACTGTGATCCACAGGGTTTTCATTAGCTGGTTTTCAGAGTAGATCTCCAGGCCTTTCTTTCCAGTCTGTCTTAGTCTGGAAGCTCTGCTGAAACTTGCTCGGCATCATAGCAACATGTAGGCCTCCACTGACAGACAGACAGGTGGTAGCTATGCATGAGGTGCACTGGCCTTTAAGAAGTTATTAAGGTGGGTATCTTCTTTATAAGTGTTCTCATTCTCAGCTATTTTAAATACATCATTTTGAAATAGTGACACACAACTCCAATGCACTTGAGCTTAGCGAATGGATCACCTGATATCAGATCCTGGAGGTATGGCTGGGGTCAATGTAAGCAGTTGGCACCTTGAGAAGCTGGAGTTCATGGTGAAATCCACACTTCAGGGTTTAGGTTGAGCGTCCATTCTGTATGGATGCCTTTCTAAGAGCATCACTTCTAAATGGATAGCACATTGTAGAGGAAGCTGACAGATGTAGATTCAAAGCCAGAGATACCTCTTCCTAGCTGTGTGACTCTGGACCAGTGACTTAATTTCTCTGACCCCACATTTCCTCATCTATCAAACAGGTACTGACACACCCACCTCCTGGGCTGCTTTAGGAGTCTCTGCATGGTGCAAATGGTTAAACACTTGGCTGGTAACTGAAAGGTTGACTGAGTAAACTCAGAGGTACTTGGAAGAAAGGCCTGGGGATCTACTTTCCAAAAAACCAGCCATCGAAAGCCCTATGAAGCTCAGTTCTACTCTAACACTCATGGTTCTCTACGAGTCAGAATCAACTTGATTCTGATTTTGGGAACTGATTTTGGTTTTGGGCTGGATTAAATGGGATAATAGAGCAATATTGATCAAGCACCTAGTATGTGCCAGGTGCTGTTCTAGGCAACGGGGATCCAGCAGTGAATAAGACCAAGACCCTACCATGATGGACGTTACATTCTAGGGGTGCTTAATAGGAACCTGGGAAATAAATAAGAATAATATCCTTTCAAGTTGTAATAAGTCCATGAGTGAAAAGGAACCATGGTAAGAAGATACAGGAACATCAGGACTGCTCTTTAGCGTAAGGGATGGGGAAGCCATTTCTAGAGAGGTGATATTGAGGAAGGATGCTAATGCCTGGCTCACGGAACGTCCTGGAGCCTGCTTGCCTGGTGGAGGAAGAGCAAGGCGAGGGTCCAACAGGGCTGGTAGGAAAAGAGGCCAGAGTGGGAGGAAATGAGGCCAGAGGGAGCAGGGCTGGATCAGGGGTGCTCTGGAGCCGAAGTGGGGATTTAGGATTACATTTTACAACATGGTGCATGTAAAGTGCCTCACCCAGGGCCTGGCACACAGTGGGTGCTCACAGGTCAGTCGAACAAACAAGTCCTCACCATCTACCATCTCAAGACTCTCTGCTGGGCAAAAGACACAGAGGTGAGTTCATCACTGTCCTCATTCTTCAGAACCACCTCCTTCCTCTTCCTCAGTACCCTTCTGCTAGGTCTTATTCCTAAGGACTGAAGACCACCTGGGAGGTTTCCAGATTTGGAGTATTTTGCCCGGTTCTGGCATTACAGTTTAAAATGCATTGAGGCAAATTCTGGATAATGAAAAATATTTATTTTCTCTAACCAGATGCGTGAAAAAAACAACAGAAGAGAGAATTTTCTTCTTATTGAACTTTCTAATCTATTTTCTTTGAGGCTGAGAACAAATTTACCAAGCCTGCATTTGAAATGCTATCACTGCAGGGAAGTTAAGTGTTCTAAAGCGTGGAGAGTGTGGGAACAGCTTCACGCTCACGTGGCATCTTCAGAAGCACTTTACAAACACAAACACATGTGCCTCTCTCAGCTCCTCTTGGTGAACGTGTGGAAGAACAGCAGCTAACGTGCACAGGGACTCAGTACATGATCGGACACCCTTCTAAGCCCTGGGAAAATAGACCTCCATGGTTCCTAGTGAAGGGCTTCATGTGATTTTTACTATGCTGTGCAAGTACCACCAGTGACCATTGAGTTGACTCTGACTAATGGCAAGCCCATGAGTGTCAGAATAGAACTGTGCTACATAAGGTTGTTGACTTAGGCATCTAGTGCTGCTATAACAGAAATACCATAAGTGGATGGCTTTAAACAAAGAGAAGTTTATTCTCTCACAGTCCAGTAGGCTAGAAGTCTGAATTCAGGGCGCCAGCTCCAGGGGTAGGCTTTCTCTCTCTGTTGGCTCTGAAGAAAGGTCCTTGTGATGCATCAGTCTTCCCTTGGTCTGAGAACATCTCAGAGTGGGAACCTCAGGTCCAAAGGATGCGCTCTGCTCCCAGCACTGCTTTCTTGTTGGTATGAGGTCCCCCTGCCTCTCTGGACGCTTCTGTCTTTTATAGCTCAAAGAGATTGGCTTAAAACACTATCTAATCTTGTAGATCTCATCAATATAACTGCCACTAATCCATCTTATTACATCATAGTGATGGGATTTACAACACATGGAAATCACATCAGATGACAAAATGGTAGACAATCATACAATCATACAAAGGAATCATGACCCAGCCAAGTTGACAGATATTTTGGGGGGACACAATTCAATGCATGACAGCTGTCAGTGGCTGATTTTTTGGAGGTAGATTGTCAGATATTTTTTCCACGTCACCTCTGGGTGGACTCAAACTTCCAACCTTTCAGTTAGCTGCCGAGCATGTTAACAGGTTGCACCAGCCAGGGACTTCATACTGTGTAGTAGGTACCACTTATTGTCTACATTTTGGAAAAGAGTAACACAGTTCAGAAATGGGTGACCAAGTGCTCACAATTACCTGTAATTTACCCATTGACTTGGCTTGTCCAAATATGAGTCAGAATTCTCTCCTCCTCACAAGCTCCTAAACTTTGGCTTGACCCCAAGCTTAAGCAAGCATTAAGGTGCGGAACATCCCCCCTTAAGTGTTCATTCCGAGAATCTGTGGACCACAGAGAGAAACATTTTCTGTTAAATCACACTGGTCCTGCTGTCAGCACACCCCCACAGCTTGCCCCTTACCTCCACAAAGTTCTAGCTAGCTCCTCTTGTTCTTGCTGCTGTTGAGTTGACCCTGACTCATGGCCACCCTACGCACAATGGAACGGAAAGCTGCACTGGGCCATGATCAGTTGTGGATTGGACTGTTGTGATCCATAGGGTTGATTTTCAGAAGTAGACTGCCAGGCTTCTCTTCCTAGTCCATCATCTTAGTCTGGAAGCTCTGTGGAAACCTGTTCATCATCATAGCAACATGCAAGCCTCCATTGACAGATGGGTGGGGGCTGTACATGAGGTTCAGTGGCCATGTCTTCTGCATGGAAGGTAAGAATTCTATCACTGAACCACCGATGCCTCATGCTAGCCCTATTACTCCTCCGTGTAAAAGAAAACCCTTTTCTGTTTGATTTTGAGACACTCGCAGATTCTGAGGTCAGGGCATTTTCCCTATTGCAATAGGCTATTTGAATAAATTCTCTCCTTGCCTAACTCCAAGTTTGTTTCTCATTTGATGTGGGGGAACTGAGATTTGAACCCAGAATTCTTTGAACCTTCTTATTTATTCAGGGATTGGAGTACTCAAGAACATTTTCTTCTGTATGGAATACGGTGACAGATCAATGTATTTTCTTCTCTAAACAAAACTAGAAAGAATTTCACTGATAAAAATGTTTTTATATTATGTATATTGTTATCTTTATACCTAAAAGGTAGTACATAAAGAATCTTGAAGATATCACAGTCAGAATTTTTTTTTTATTAAAAACTATTTCTATTGGTTCATTTGTTTTTCTTTTGTCCATATAGGCCAGCAGATGCATAATATTTTGTAGAAAAATTACAGGAAACAAGCTTCAGTGTGAGATTAGTGTAAGTACATATGTATGTATGTGTGTGTATATGTAGATAGATAGATACACATACACACAAACAACGTTGTTGCTGTTGTTGAATGTTGTCGAGTCAATTTTGACTTATAGTGACCACATGTGATGCGATAGAACTGCTCCACAGGGTTTTCTAGGCTGTAGTCTTTATGGAAGCAGACTGACAGGTCTTTTCCCTGTGGAGCTGCCGGCTGGTCTGGAACTGATGACCTTTCAGTTAGCAGTCAGGTGCTTAACTGTTGCACCACCAGGGTTCCATATACATGGGTGTGTGTGTGTGTGCATTTATATATATATATACACATAGTGACACATGGCACAGCTATCTTATTTGAATTCAGCAAAAGTCGAATAAAGAAACTGATTTCAGAATCTCTTAGTGGTCAAGGGCATACATATTGGAGCCAGATGGATCTGGATTTGGGTCCAAGCTATGCTATGGTGTTCCCTGGCTGTGTGGCCTTGGGCAGTTTCTTCAGTTTGCTTGCCTATGAAATGAAGATTAAAACAGCACCTTCCCACATTTTCCTGTTGTGGCTGAGGTTGAGTGAATGAATGGTATCTGCTTAGTTGGTGGTTCAGTGGTCGAATTCTCTCATTCCGTGAGGGAGGCCCAGGTTCAATTCCCAGCCAACATACCTCATGCAGAGCAAACACCCATCTGTCAGTGCAGGACTGTACGTTGCTATGATGCTGAACAGGAAACCCTGGTGGTGTAGTGCTTAAGTGCTATGGCTGCTAACCAAAGGTTCGGCGGTTAGAATCCTCCAGGCGCTCCTTAGAAACTCTATGGAGCAGTTCTACTCCGTCCTATAGGGTCGCTATGAGTCGGAATCGACTCGACAGCACTGGGTTTTTTTTTTTTATGATGCTGAACAGATTTCAGCAGAGCTTCCAGACTAAAATGGACTAGGAAGAGAGGCCTGGGGAGCTATTTCTGAAAATCAGCCAAAGAAAACCCTACAGATCACAACGGTCCAATCTGCAACTGATCGTGCAATGGCTCAGGGCCGGGGAGCATTTTGTTCTTGTGCATGGGGTCCCCATGAGTTGGGGGTTGACTGGATGGCAGACAACAACAGCGTAATACTCAATGCTAGCACACGTCACATTATGAGGTATTCATTTATTCACTTGGTATGACAGAGTCACTGTAGGTGGCTGACCCAAACCCATGCACAATTCCCTTCCCCCTTTTATCTACCTGACACTTGTTAGTTGCCATCAAGTGAATTCTGACTCATGGTGACCTGGCACTTAGGAGCTTCCATATGGCGTAGTTCTAGTCACTGAGATCTCCAGGGGTCTATGCAATGAGGCATTTGGGCAAGCTTTCGTTTTTCTGATTAACGGAAACAGACTTGACTGGGAAGCCTCTTTACACTTTCCACTACTTTCCCCTTTCTGCTACTTCCTGCTTAGAATAAGCACATGGTGTTTGGAGGTGCAGCAGGAGGGAACTAGGAAGAAACTCATGTAAGGAAGAAAGTCAGCATACTAATGATGGTGAAGAGAAAAGACAGCAGGAACCCAGGCCCTGGAGGCGTTCCTGAGCCTCCAGTTCAGCCCTGCCCACCTCTTTTCATGCCATTGTTACGAATTCTATTATTCTACAGCTAAATGCATGCCTGGGGGGCAGTGGTGGGTCAGTGGTAGAATTTTCACCTTCCATACAGGAGACTGGTCAGATTTCTGAACGCACCTCAAGCGCAGCCACAACCTACGTCTGTCAGTGGAGGCTTGCGTGTTGCTGTAATGCTGAACGGGCTTCAGCAGAGCTTCCAGACTGAAATGGACTAGGAAGAAAGGCCTGGCATCTACTTCTGAAAATCAGCCAGTGAAAAACCTGTAGATCATATTGGTCTGATCCTATCGTGCTTGGGGTTGCCATGAATCAGGTGCCAACTCAATGGCAGCTAACAGCAACAAATATGTACCTGATTGGTACACATGCTTGTCATTCCCCAATTCTGCTGCTGCTGCTAACAGTATAACAAAGACTACTATTTATTGAAATAGACTCCTTGCAAACATTGTACTAAACAATTTATATACCAAAAAATCAAACAAGACCCGTTGCCGTCGAGTCAATTCTGACTCATAGTGACCCTAAAGGACAGAGTAAAACTGCCCATAGAGTTTCTAAGGAGGACCTGGTGGGTTCGAACTGCTAATCTTTTGGTTAGCAGCTGTAGCTCTTAACCACTATGCCATCAGGGTTTCCAAAACAATTTATATAGGTTAGGGTTTCCAAGACAATTTTTATAGGTTATATAATTTAATAAACATATCAAGTCCATAAGGTAGTGCTGATATAATTCCCATATAACAGACAAAGAAACTGAGTCTTAAGAGAGGTTAAGCCACAGGCCCATGATCACACAGCAAGAAAGTGGTGGACCCAGGGCTCATACATAGGTCTACTGGCTACCAAGACTATGCTTGCCAGGAAAACCTTGGGAAAATATAATAATTATAATAGCAACAATAATGGTGGTCACCATTCATTGAGCACTTATTATTTGTTCATTTCGTTATTTAGTGAGTGGCAAGTGCCCAGCGCAGTGCTAATTCTTTACGCACAGAATCTCACGGTAAGCTGCTCAGAGGGCAGAGGCTCAGCGCTCTCTCCACAGCCCCGGAACAAGTCCTCACTTTGAGTGGCTGAATGGTGCTGGGATCCTTTGAAATGGGCTTTACAGGAAGGCGAGAAGTTTGGTAGGCCAAGAAGATGAAATAGTACACTTCAGAAACAGCAGTAGGATCAAGGAAGCTTTGCCAGAGCTTGGTTCTTAGCGAAGCTTTGGGTGTGGAAAACCCATTAACTGTTCCTCAATGTCCATTTTATCCTTTCTTTTAGAAATTGCATACCCCTGGTTTTATCTGGGCACATGACCACCCAGCTATAGACAACATTTCCCAGACTCCTTTGCATCCAGTTGTGGTCATCTGATTAAATTCTCACCAATGAAATGTGTAACTTCCTTACCTTTTCTTTCAGAATACAGATTGCCTCCTACTTCTGTGGATCAAAGCTTGGGCATGACATTTAACCAGCTTTAATCATGCTGGTGAAGGCAACATCCTCAGGGTTGGGGTACTGTAGCCACAAGATGGAAGGAACCTGGGTCCCTGAGTGACTTCTTGGAGCAGAACTGCCCTGTCAACTTGGATTCCTCACTCTTTATTTATTTATTTTTTTTGTGGTATGCCTTTATTTCATCTTAGCAGGTTTAGATCAGTCCAACTCTATACTTCTAATTTCTATTAATGGTTCAAAAATATCTGCTGTTAGCTTAGCCTTGTTCTCAAGGGGCCCACTGGTGCTAGGTTTGGCAGCTTCTCTGGAGAGAGTCTCATTGAGAGTGGAGATTAAAATAACAAAATTGTTTGACACTGAGTGCATCCAGAACATGACTGGAGATTTTAAAAAAAGAAAAAAAATTGCAGAAGTATCTATGATCTACCAACAGAAAAGGCTGTTGTATTCCACATTTACACACAATTCTTGATGTGGTCAATTTCAGGATCCTTTATTTTCCTTTTCTGTAATTACAATTCATCCAGTAAATAATGAATCTATCACTGTAATTTAATGTGTCAGTAGACACGAGGACATTTTTCTACATTGATAAGAAATGGTCAGCCAATCAACAGCATGTGTTGGATACCAAGACTGAGTTATTCATGTTACCAGAAGAACAAATTGACCTATGAAAAGACTTAGATTTTTACTTTGGGAATGCTGAAATTATAAGGTCTAGGTCAAATATTTTATATTAGCTTTGTCCTTTGAGTTCAGATTTTTTGAAGCAACTAATTAATCATAATTAATAAAAAATATACTACTAGGAAGGTTGGCGTATTTTGGTATAATAGTAGATTGGTTTACTGTGATTAATGTTTATGGGTTGATTTTAAGATCATTATTTTGATGTGGGAGCACTGGTAGTGCAGTGGTTAAGCACTCAGCTGCCAAGTGAAAGGTTGGACCACTCACTTATGATTGTCCAATAAAAAAGAAGTAAACTGTTATTTAAGTGGCTGAATTTTTGAGATTTTTTTTTTATTACAACCCACCCCATCTGTCAGTTTGTCTTACGGAGGTGATTTGCATGTTGCTATAATGCTGGAAGCTATGCCACCGGCATTTCAAATACCATCAGGGTCACCCATGGTGGACAGGTCTCTTCCAGATTAAGACAAAGTAGGAAAAAAGGCCTGGTGATCTACTTCTGAAAATTAGCTAAGGAAAATCTGAAGGGTCACAATAGAACATTATTGGACTTTCTTGCTTTGGGCACGGCAACAGGAGGGATCAATCACTGGAGGAGAACATCATGTTTGGTGAAGCAGAGGCCCAGCAAAGGGGAGGGAGGGGCTTGGTGAGATCGATTGGCAGAATAGCTGCAACTATGGACTCGAACATGCCAGTGATCACGAGGATGATGCAGGACCAGGCAATGTTTCACTCTTTGTATCTGGGGTGTCCGTGAGTTGGAGTCAACTTCATGACAATTATCTATTTATCTTATTACAACAGATTAGTATGTACACTAACTAATATACTGGGTCTTAACCTGAACCATATCTAGGTGAAAAAGTAACCAAGTTAGTTCAGTTCAACTTTTTGGGAAAGAAAGAAAATGGGAAGGGAAATGAGCTTGACTTGAGAGGAAGAGAAAAGCTGCAGGAGCTTTAATTTGTTCATTCATTTGCTAAATTTATTGATTAAGAATATTTATTAAGCACCTACTAGAGCACCCACCCAACTCTGTCAGTTGTATTTTCTTCCCTGACCCTGCTCTATTTTCTTCATCTCACCACCCTCTCAAATTACATCATCTATCTTGAGTGGGGTAGTATTGACCAGAAGACAAACATATTGCAACTGGAGAAGGGAAAGTTATCAAGTTTTGCTACAAGAAATATAATGTGGGAAGTTAGTGAATTTATGGGAACTTAAATAAATCATCACAACCTTGTGGAGAAATAGATGAAGAACCAGAAGGAGGCTGCATCCCATCAGAGGTCAGCTTTCTGATGAGCACAAGGGTGAGGTGAGCCAAGACCACCACTGGGGTTGAACTGAATGGAGCCAAGGGTCCAATGGAGACTGAAGACTTGTCTTCTGCACTCAGTTGCTTAGGTATTGGGGCCCATGCAAATAATAATGAGAAAAGCCCTATGTGTTGAAGACAGAATAAACTCATGGTTTGGGGAGGAATTGGGAAGGTCTGTTCAATAGAATACGGATGAGATTACAACAGATGAAATTGAATTACATATAAAACAGATGTATGTAGAGGTTCTGGGTACTGCAGAGCCCAAAACCCATTGCTGTTGAGTAGATTCTGACTCATAGTGACCCTATAGGACAGAGAAGAACTGCCTCATAGGGTTTCCAACGCCATAAATCTTTATGAAAGCAGACTGTCACGTTTCTCCCGTAGAGTGGCTAACCTTTTGGTTAGCAGCTGCGTGCTTTAACCACTGCGCCACCAGGGCTCCTTGGGTTCTGCATATACTTGCTATTTCTCCCACTATTTCACTTGCAGCCAATACTAATGAGTCAAGTAATTAAAGCCCATGCACCCTCCCGTGTTGTCCTCTCTGCTTGACTAGACATGCCAGGGAGATCAAGGTATGTCTGCCACAATTTATTTATTACCTATTTATTGTCTGTCTCTCCAAGTAGGAGAGCTCCATGAGGACAAGGACGTGGCCTGTTTTGTTCACTGTTGTCTCCCCAATACCTAGAACAATGCCTGGCACATAATGTGCTTGTTTGCGTTAGTGTTGTTGCGTCAGTTCCCGTTGATAGCCTCCCTATGTACAACAGAACAAACACTACCCTGTCCTGTGCAATTTTCATGATCATTGTTATGCTTGAGCCCATTGTTGCAGCCACCGTGCCAATCCATCTTGTTGAGGGTCTTCCTTTTTTTCACTGATCTTCTACTTTACCAAGCATGATGTCCTTCTCCAGGGACTGATCCCTCCTGATAACGTGTACTTGAGTTGAAGTCTTGCCATCCTCGCTCCTGAGGAGCATTCTGACTGTACTTCTTCCAAGATAGATTTGTTCGTTCTTTTAACAGTCCATTTTATATTCAACATTCATTGTCAACACCATAATTAAAAGGCATCAATTCTTCTTCAGTCTTCCTTATTCATTGTCCATGTATATGAGGCCACTGAAAATACCACAGCTTGGGTCAGGAACACCTAAGTCCTCAAAGTGACATCTTTACTTTTTAACTTTCAAAAAGGTCTTTTGCAGCAGACTTGCTCAATGCAATGTGTCATTTGATTTCTTGACTACTGCTTCCATGGGAGGTGATTGTGGATCCAAAATGAAATCCTTGACAACTTCAGTATTTTCTCTGTTTATCGTGATGTGGCTTATTGGTCCAGTTGTGAGGATTTTTGTTTTCTTTATGTTGAGGTGTAATCCATACTGAAGGCTGTAGTCTTTGATCTTCATGAGTAAGTGCTTCAAATTCTCTTTGCTTTCAGCAAGCAAAACTGTGTCATCTACATATTGCAGGGTGTTAATGAGTCTTCCTCTAATCCTGATACCTGTTCTTCTTCATATAGTCCAGCTTCTTGGATTATTTGGTCAGCATATAGATTGAGTAAGTATGGTCAAAGGATGCAACCTTGAAGCACGCCTTTCCTGACTTTAAACCACACGGTGTCCCCTTGTTCTGTTTGAATGACGGCCTCTTGTTCTATGTACAGATTCCTCACAAGCTCAGTTAAATGTTCTGGAATTCCCATTCTTTGCAACGTTATCTATAATTTGTTATGATCCACACAGTCGAATACCTTCAATAAAACACAGGTAAATATCTTTCTGGTATTCTCTACTTTCAGCTAAAATCCATCTGACATCAGCAATGATATCCCTGGTTCCAGGTACTCTTCTAAATTCAACTTGAATTTCTTTTTGAATTAACTTCAGCAAAATATTACTTGTGTGCGATATTAATGATATTGTTAAATAATTTCCACATTTGTTTGGATCATCTTTCTTTGGAATGGGCACAAATCTGGATCTTTTCCAGTTGCATGGCTAGGTAGCTGTCTTCCAAATTCCTTGGCATAGATGAGTGAGCACTTCCAGCGCTGCATCCATTTATTGAAATATCTCAATTGGTATTCCATCATTTCCTGGAGCCTTGTTTTTTGCCAATGCTTTCAGTGAACCTTGGACTTCTTCCTTCAGTGCCATTGGTTCTTGATCATATGCTACCTTCTGAAATGGTTGAACGTTGACAAATTGTTTTTGGTACAGTGACTCTGTGTATTCCCGCTGTCTTCTTTTGATGCTTCCGGAGTCATTCAATATTTTTTTTCTGTAGAATCTTTCGGTATTGCAAGTTGGGGCTTGAATTTTTTTTCTAGTTTGTTGGCACATAATAGGAGCTCAATACATAATTTTTTGAGTAAAGAACAAAGTAAGCAGACAAAGAAATAATAGCCAACTCCAATAAATCTTAAACAAGAAAGATAATTAGTTTGAGATGGAGAAAACAGAGGGCGCCTTCCTTTTTGAATATGGTCAGTGAAGCAAATTTGAAGAAGAGGTTCAAGGAAAAGAGTCAGTTAAGAGCAGAGGGAAGAGCATTCCAGGCTGAGGGAATGGCATGTGCAAAGATCTCAAGGTGGGAAAGAGTTTGACATGCCCCAAGATGTGTAAGAAGACCAATGTGACTTTGATGGGAGAGGGACATGACCAGAGCTGGGAGATGTCAGCAGGAGCTGAATTCTGCAGGGGCTGGCAGGTATTGTAAGGAGCTGGGTCTTTATTCTAAAAGCATTGGAAGATTTTGGAATACAGACATCATCCAATTTTGCTTTGAGGAAACAATCCTGACTTCTGGGTGGAGAACGGATTGGAGTCAGGGAAAAGAGTAGGTTAGTTTTGGTCAGTAGGCTATTTCAATAATCTAGATGAGAGCTGATGGTGGCCTTTGCTAAGTTGGTGGCTGTCTTAGTCACCTAGTACTGCCATAACAGAAATGCCACAAGTGAATGGCTTTAACAAAGAGAAATTTATTTCCTCACAGTAAAGTACGTTAATAGTCCAAATTCAAGGCATCAGTTCCAGGGGAAGGCTTTCTCTTTCTGTCAGCTCTGAAAGAAGGTCTTTCTCATCAATCTTCCCCTGGTCTAGGAGCTTCTCAGGCAGAGGGACCCCGTGTCCAAAGGAAGCACTCTGCTCCTGTGCTGCTTTCTTGGTGGTATGGGATTCCCAACTTTCTGCTTGCTTCTCTTTCCTTTTTATCTCTTGAGAGATAAAAGGGGGTGCAGTCCACACCCTAGGGAAATTCTCTTTATCTTGGATCAGAAGGGGGCCTGAGTAAGGGTGGTGCTACAATCCCAACCTAAACCTCTCAACATAAAATTACAATCACAAAATGGAGGACAACCACACATGGCCTAATGAAGTTGATACACACATTTTTTGGGGGACATGATTCAATCCATGACAGTGGCTACGAAAATGGAGAGAAGTGGGTAGGTTTGCTGATGGATTAGATGGGGGAGTTGAGGGATAGAAGCATTGAGCATTCTCTATCAGCTAGATATTGCTGTGTAACAAACCACTTCTAAATTCAGTGGCTTAAAACAATAATCATTTATTATTACAGCTCATGCTTTTGTGGATCAGTTATAGATTGGCTGATGTAGGCTGAATTCCCTACTGATCTCGGCTGGGTTCACTCACACTTTTGTGGTTGTCAGGGGTGGGGGAAGTATATACTCTGCTTTAGGGTGAACTTGACTGGATTAGCTAAGCTGAGGCAGCTCTGATCCGCTTGTCTGTCTTCCTTCTCCTCCTGGGATGGGCAGGCATGCTCTATGGTGACAGCAGAGGTACGACAAATACCAAGCTTAGTTATACAAGAACATTTCAAGATTCTGGATGACATTTGCTAACACTCCATTGGCCAGAGAAAGTCACACAGGGCAATGAACTATGCTCTACCATAGTAGAAGAATACTCCTGCCCAGCCACATGGCAAAAGGTATGGATACCATGACTGATTTGGGTCCTTTGGGGCCATTAATACAATCTACCACAAGTGCCTTTCACGCTTCTGGCTGGTTTTCATTATAATTTTTCCCTTGGTCCACTCCAAACAATTGTGCTCTTTTTTCCATCCACAAGACAGCGCATATTTATTTGCTCTGGGAGCTTCCAAGGAGAAGTGAGACATCAGAGCTGGAGACCTCTTCATGTGGTTTGGCCTTCCTGCCCAGGATAGGAGGGTGAAGATCCCTCATTGGGTCAGTGGGAAGTCTCAGCCTTTGACGTTTGGCTTTGAATCTATAGGGCTGAGAAGGAATGTGATGTCTGGCCGCAGCATTTTGTGGGCTGATGCTGAACTTGGAACACACAAGTGCAGGTTCACCAAGCCATTGAGAGAGGCCTTGGCTGAAACGCAGAGAGTATCTGCTGCTTAAACACTGGAGCGATTATATCATTTATAGGGCTTTGCCAGCTAATTTGTTTGCTGCCTTTTCAATTTGCCATTCAGTTTCCATGGTTTCACGGTTGGTCAGAGATGGAATATTTAAACCTAATAGACAAAGCTTGAAGTTGAAGTGCTAAAATGGCTGTGGAATTGTTTTATAGCATGGGTTGGTGCAAAGATGGCCACCCAGGGAATCAAGGGAGTTAAAGCCTAGTCTTGGTTCTGCCCTCTTCCTACTCCTTCTCACTGCCTCAATTTCCCATCAGCAATGTGAGCTAGTTGAAGTCAATGATTTCTAAAGTGGTTATTTCCAGCTCTGTATTAACAGTAACAACAACAACAACAAAGAAAGAAAGGAAGAAAAGAAGTAGCAGGTGTAACAATAAAAAAAAAAAGAACCCAAAACAGTTGGTGTTCAGGCAACTCTGATTCATGATGACCCCATGTACGTCAAGATACAACTGTGCTCCATAGGGTTTTCAATAGCTGATTTTTCAGAAGTAGATTGCCAGGCCTTTCTTCTGAGGCACCACTGGGTGGACTCAAATGCCAACCTTTTGTTTGGCAGCTGAGTACGTTAACCCTGTACATTACCCAAGGATAGACTGTACATTACCCAGGGATAGACTGACAATAGCTAATCTTTATTGAGTGATTACTTTGTGCCAGGCACTGTGTTAGATGCTTTACAGTCAAGGTTTCATTTCATCCTCACAATAACCGTAGGAGATATAGATGCTATCCCTATCCCATTTTAAAAGGTGAAAAAATGGAGACTGAGGTGCTGTTTATATCCCAAGCTCCCCAAGGGATCAGGCTGAGGCATCCCATGCCCGTGGGGATTATATTCTCTATAGTGCACTCCGTATTTGTGGTTAGTACACACCAGTTTTGGTCTTAAGCATCAAAGATCATGGAGATAGCACAGGGCCAGGCACAGGTCGCCACGAGTTGTAGCTGACTCAATGGCACTAAACAACAACACACCAGTTCACGGGGGGTGTCCATTCTGACTGTACCAGTTATTAACTATTTTCAATATTATCCCTGCTTATACTCTATGCCTTTTCTACACTGGGGGGAATGTAGAAAATCTCCCAAAACCCCAGAGAGATGGTTGCAGAATCCCTGCTCCTCCTTCCTCTCCGGAGACACAAGCCTGTCCTTCTTCCCTATTGCAGCCTTTCCTCTGGCTGAGCTGCGTAACTATCTCTGCATAAGGGCTGCCTTTAGCACCAGGCTCATTTGCACAGTCATTGAAGGGTAGTCGATTAGGAACCAGGCACCATGCTAGATGAAAAGGACATTCCGTGAGGTCAGGAAGCCGGCTCAAGGTCAAGAGGCCTGCAAGTGACAGATCTGGGATAGGCAACAAACATCTTTCAAGTCTCAATTCTGAATGCTCCCCACTCTCTCTTCAACCAAGCCATGGGGAAGATGAAATGGGGGCAAACTCTGTCTAATGTGCTTTGGATGTTTATCCCAGATGTTCGTTGGGGCCCCTTTGCCCTCAAAGGTGTAAATGACTCAACTTCTGCCAATCCTATGGCCTGGGGGTAATTCAGAGCCCATCCCTTCCACTAGGTGGACTTCAGAGTCTCACTGTCCCTAGGCCTGTTCTGGCTTCCTGTGCTGTCTCTGTTTATCACGAGGATGACTGAGACGTAAATCTCAACATTGCTTTGCATTTCCTCCAGGTGAATCTGCTCACACCAATCCCAGGTGGCCGGGGAAGACCTAATTGGAGATCTCCTCGGGGAGGCATCGCAGCATAATTGACCAGCAGTGCAGAAATCACCACTCTCCAAAGTCTATTGGCCATCCCATCATCGTGGAGTTTCACTGCTTCCTGGATTAATCTCAGTCTACCCATCTTCTTGGTTCCTCACACGTCCTCCAACCTCGTTCTCCACTCTATCCTCATTCCCTTTCCAAGGAATCACTTTTCCCTCCCTCTGAAGACTCGGACCAGCCACACTCAGGCTGATGGGGGGGATCAGAGTTCCTGAGTGAACACCTTGTCAATACATCTTGCCACCTTTTTTCCTACCAATCTGTAAAGGATGGGAGTGGGGGGAGTGAAGGAGAAATCACACAGCTCCACTTGCCCTTGGACTCAGAATTTCCTGGGTTTCACATTCCACAAGGCACTGTCCCAACAGTAGGAATACGGAGGGGGGATATCTACCCCTGCTCCAGACTTAGGAGTCCGTGGGTGGTGCAAACAGGTGTTTGGCTACTAACCAAAAGGTTGGCAGTTTGAATCCACCCAGAGGTGCCTTGGAGGAAAGTCCTGGTCATCGGCTTCTGAAAGAGCACAGCCATTGTAAACCCTTTGGGGTGCAGTTCTACTATGAAGCACATGGGGTTGCCACGAGCTGGGATCGACTCCAGGGCAACTGGTTTTAATTTTTTGTTTCTGGTCCTGTCTTACTGATTTCTTAGCAATGAACCACTGACCTGAGTTCCCAGACTGGACACAGCCCTTTATTCCTCTCTTTTGGACATCCCAGGATCCCCTGCTGCCCTTCTCCTTGCTCTGAGAGTGGCTATTTGTGCTGGCGTGATGGTAAATCCAAGCCACTATATGCAGCATTGTACAAGTTCCAGTCCTCAGCTGGCTCAGCAGACTTCTTGGCAATTGTTTCATTTCTGGGCTGATGACAGACTGACACTTGGGTGTTGATGGAGTCTTTCTCAAAAAGGGCAAGGAGCCAGGTAGTGCCTGCTTAAGGTGGGGAAATTTGGGTTGTCATGATTCCTCTCTCATCTGTTCTGTGAATCGACTGAACCTTTAGACACACTGATAAAAAGAACCAACAGTAGTGACCATTTATTGAGTGCCAACCATGCCCAGGCATTTTGTACAGATTTGTATCCTTATAGCAACCCTCCAAAGTTGGGATAGATATCCCCTTTTGAACAGGAATCGGACTTACAGATGTGAACAAAGTCATCCAAAGTCAATGCTAGAGCCAGTGCTCTATAGGGTTTTCTTGGCTGTAATCTTTACGGAAACAGATCGCCAGGCATTTCTTCTGGGGAGCTACAGCAAGTTCCGACGGCCAACCTTTAGGTTAAGTAGCCAAGCACAAACCATTTGCACTGCCTAGGACCTTATTAACAACAATCAAAAAACCAAACCTGTTGCTGTCTACTCATAGCAACCCTATAGCTGTTATTACTTGAGTGCTTTCTGTAGTGCAGACATAGATACTGAGTATCTAATTTAATACACACAACAAACCTGAAAGGGAGGTTTGTTATCCCCATTTCACAGAGATGGAACTGACTTTGCCCGTGGCCATACACCTCCACAGTGGGGGAGGCAAGGCTCAAACTCATCACCTCAATGGTGCCTCTAAACCAGTGCCCCAATCTATGACCCAAGGAGGATGGTACTAATATTAGCCTCACCTCTTAGATATGGAAATTGAAGCAATGGCTGGTCGATCCACTTGCCCCAGGCCACACAGGTAGTAAGTGCTAGAGCCAGGGCCATCATGTATGGTTGTGCATGTTTTTCACTGATCAATGATGCCTGGCCAAGGGAGCTGAAACCTACACTCTGGGTAACAATTGTGAGGCCGAATTCACCCAGAGGAACGGACCCTTCACCCAATTAACTAAAAAATAGGATCTATTGGGACTGCGTCTGCCCAGAGGGGCTATTGTTCTTAGCTGCTAAGTCAGGTTCCACTCGTGGGGATCCCATGCACGACAGGACAAAATGCCCAATCTTGTGCCATCTTCATGATCATTGATATGCTGTGGTCCATTGCTGCCCACTGTGTATTTTGAGTGCCTTCCAATCTGGGGGCTTACCTTCCAGCATAAGGTTGTATAGTATTCCATTGTGACCAACAGAGTTTTCATTGGTTAATTTTCAGAAGTAGACTGCCAGGCCTTTTTTCCCAGCCTGTCTTATTCTGGAAGCTCTGCTGAAATCCGTCCACAGTGGGTGACTCTGCTGGTATTTGAAAGACCGGTGGCTTAGCTTCCAGTGTCATAGCCACATGTAAGCCACTACAGTACTGCACATTGACAAATGAGCAGTGCGGACATGTTACTACCCTGGAGGAAACTGGGAAGAATGCGTTGCATGGGCTCTGTCTTAGGCTGGGTTCTCCAGAGAAGCAAAACCAGTAAAGCATATAAATATATATATAAAAAGGGTTTATATCAAGGAAACAGCTCACTCGATTGTAGAGGTTGAAAAGTCCCAAGTCCATGTAGCAGGACAGAGTCTTCTCTCAATTCACGTAGCTGTAGGGGCTGGCAAACCCAAGATCGGCAGGTTGGAGAGCGGGGCTCCAGCTCTTAGGCTGTGAAGATTGATGAACTCCAAGATCTGTGATGAGCTGATAGCTCAAGTCCCAAGAGCCAGAAGTCAGACAAACAGGAGGCAGTGCAGGATGAAGAGTGAGCAAAAAAGCCAGAATGTCTGCTTATATTTGGATGCAGGCCACACCCACAAGGAAACTCCTCTTCAACTGATTGGCTACTCACAGCGGATTCAGTCATGGGGGTGATCACATATAAACACTGAGAATCATGGCGCATCCAAGCTGACACACAATCTTAACCATCATAGGCTCCTAGTAGTATTAGCCACACCCACCGAGTAAACTGAATGTATAAAGTCATATTTAATTTGTTTTTTCACTTTTATGAGCTGAATCCACAGCTTCTAAGAAGAGCATTTTCAAATGTCCACAACAGGAAGCTGCAGTGCTTTCACATGGAGACCTTCCTGATTACGTGTATCAGGTTCTGTTGGATCTAGTTCTGCTTTCCCTCTGCCTCCCTGACGTCCAGCCTTGTCCCCTGTTGCCATCTTCCCTCTCCCTCGTCACGTACATCTAGTCTTTATAGCTCCTGACTCCTCCACATGCCTCACTTCAAGGATTCTAAAGACCTGGATTTGATCTGACCACCCTCCCCACTGCACACTACTCACCTGTACCCACTGCCAGAGCCAGCCCCTCCGGGTCTGAACTCAAGGCCAAGAGTTCTGGCTCATTTCCCCAGGCCACCTATGTGATCTTTGGCAGTGGAAGAAGCTAACCTACGTTCTCACAGGGACATATTATAGCTCCAGCCAAAAGCAGTCTCCCTGGGTGCTTCAGTTAACCTGAGCAATCTCATTGTGGGAAAACGTATGGTTTTCATTAGGCCTCTGGAAATACAGGAGACAGCTCGTAGACCTTTAGACTACTTTATAGTGCGGTGCTGTCCAATAGAGCGTTCTGTGGAAGTGGAAATGGTCTATGTTTGCTCTGTCAAATACGATGGCTACTAGCCACATGAGGCTTTTGAATGCTTAAAATGTGGCTAGTGCAACTGAGTAACTAACTTTCTAATTTTATTTACTAAAAAATATTTATTTCTTGTTGAGAATATACACCAATTCAACAGCTTCTACATGTACAATTCAGTGATATTGATTAAATTCTTCAAGCAGTGCAACCATTCTCACCTCCCTTTCCAAATTGTCCCTCCCCCATTAGCATAAACTCATTGCCCCTTAAGTTTCCTATCTAATATTTTGAGTTGCTGTTGTCAATTTGATCCCATATAGACAGTTCTTAAATGAGCACAATACTCAAGGCAGACACTCTTTGCTAGTTAAACTTAACTATTGTTTGGTTTAAAGAAGACCTGAGCGGACATTTTCAGTTTAAGGCTTAAAGATCATCTCAGGGCAAGAGTTTTAGGGGCTCATCTAGCCTCAGTGGCTCTAGAAAGTCTGGATTCCACGAGAATTTGAAATTATGTGTTTTCTCCCTTTTGATCAGGATTCTTCTACAGGATCTTTGATCAAAATGTTCAGTAATGGTAGCCAGGCACCATCCAGTTCTGGTCTCACGGCAAAGGAGGCAGTTGTTCAAGGAGGCAATTAGCCACACATTCCATTTTCTCTACCTACCTATTTTTGACTTTTCTTTTTCCTATATTGCTCCAGAGGCCAACTGTTGTACTCTGGATGTCCTTTTTAAGATTTTAAGATCCCAAGCACTACAGAACAAGCTAGGAGGTAAAACAGAAGCACTATGCTGTGAAATAATGACCCTAAACCTCCAAATTAAGAAACCAAATCCTGTGAGGTGTTTGGTTGTGCATAAGCAACATCAGGAGCTGTTTTTTCTGGTAAATGTATTTACTTTTAATTAATTTAAATTTAAAATTGCATAACCACCTGGGGCTAGTGGTCGCCATATTGGATAATGGTGTTCTAAGGGTTTACTCTAGAGACTCAGGGTCACAAGTAGGAAATTACTGAGGTAGCTGGATGAATAACAAAAAATCATATATGAAATAAATAGGCAAATGGGTGTCCATTGACCCTTAGGCTACTGTGGTGACCCTTTGTTGAATATCTACTCTGTGCCAGAGGTTTATATGCAAGCTCGCATTTGGTCCTTGGGAGGTTTAGGTAACCTGCCCATGTTTCAGGGTGCAAACTACATCTGAATCCAGGTCTGTCTGATCTTGAAGCTGAGGCATGCTTTTTGCTCGCTCTCAAAAAACTTTCCACAACTCATTGCATTTTTACACAGGACTGTCAACAACTCACTTTATTCCTACCCTCCTCTCTTCTGGATTGCTAAAACAAGGAAGGTTTTACTAAACACTTAAGGATTTGCTATTGTCAAATCCAAGTAGTAGGATTGTTATTGCCACAGACATTTGTTTCAGTATACACACACACAAACATCATCAACATACGCATGCACACATACACACAAATCATACAGACACTCATGCACACACAGACACAGCTTGACTTTTCTCCTTTAACCACCCATCATAAATTTTATACACAGTCCTGTTCGCTAATGAGAGGACCCCTCTAATAAGGGAAAAGTTTCAATACCCAGAGCCAAAGACAGAGCAGTGGCCACTTGTCTGAAAGAGGCATAGATCTGCTGCATAGAACACTTTAACCAAGCTCCTCCTTAGTAACTGGATATTTCCAAATATGAAATTGACCAAGGGCAGAAAACAACCAATCCCTCTGTTGACTTGCAACATGGCCTGATGGAGAAGTGTCTTCTCTCTCTGTGTGTCAATGGTTGGAGAGACAATCCCAGAACCTATTCCGACTACTGACGATTGATGAGTGGCAGCTTCTAGTTCCACAGTATCTAGAAATAGATCCTGAAGGACGACCATTTTGAAGAAGTCACATGGTTGATGGAACCTAAGGTTGAGTGTTCCCCAAGTAACAGAGGCCATATCTCGGCTCCTCTGACGTAGGAGGAAAGGAATGAGTATGAAGAAAAGGTGGATTAAAATATATTTGGGGATTTCAGGATGATCCCAGAACACGTGACTGTGCTCCTGCTCTGACTATATCTTTTTTTTTTGACTCTTTATTTTTCAATTTTATTTTGTTGCTGTTGTTGAGAACATACATAGAAAAACATACACCAGTTCAACTCTTTCTACCTGTACAATTTATGACGTTGATTACATTCTTCGAGTTGTGCAACCATTCTCACCCTCCTTTTTTGAGTTGTTCTTCCCCGGTTAACATAAACTCATTGTCCCCTAAGGCTTCTATCTTATCTTTTGAGTTGTTGTCGTTGCTTTGATCCCATATAGAGCATCCTTAAAAGAGCATATAGCTCAAGGCAGACTTTTTTTCTTTTCTTTTTTGCTAGTTAAACTATTGTTTAGTTTTAAGAAGACTTCAGTGGATATTTTTAAGTTTTAGAGATTATCTCAGGGCAATAGTCTTGGGGTTCTTCTAGCACCCTTGGCTCCAAAGAGTCTGGATCCCATGAGAATTTGAAATTCTGTTCTGAATTTTCTCCATTTGACCGGGATTCTTCTATAGAATCTTTGATTAAAATGTCCAGTAACCATAGCTGAGCACCATCCAGTTCTGGTCTCATGGCAAAGGGAGCAGTTGTTCATGGAGGCAATTAGCCACATATTCCATATCCTCCTCCTATTCCTGACTCTCCTTCTTCCTCTATTGCTGTAGCTAAATAGAAACCAATTACTGTGCCTTGGGTAGCCTCTTGCAAGCTTTTAAGACTGCTACACAATGAACTACGCAATGACCTAGGAGGTAGAACAGAAGCACTAAACACGTTATTAGCCTATTAACTGGAATGTCCCGTGAAAACATGGCCCTAAAACTCCATTCCAAGTGACAAAATCCCATGAAGTGTTTAGTTGTACATAAGCAGCCTCAGCATCTACTCTTTATTTTTGTTATTGTTGTAGATATATCTATCACACAACTTTTGTCAGTTCAACTTTTTAGGTGTACAACTCATTGACAACAATTAGAATAATCGGCTATGCAACCCTACCGATTATCAATGCGATTTTTCCGTCACTGTTAAGCCCTCTTTCCCCCTCCCCCTCACCTCGGTAAACACTAATAAACTTTGGTCTGTATACATTTGCTTTTTCTTGTCTTTTTATATAAGTGAGGTCATACAATATTTGTCCTTTTGTGACTAACTTACTGCACTCAGCATAACATCTTCAAGCTCCATCCATATTGTAGCATGGATCAAGACTTCATTTCTTCTGCTGACTTAGTATTCCATTGTACATATATACCATATTTTTTTATCCATTCATCTGGGCATTTAGGTTGTTTCCACCTTTCGGCTATTGTGAATAGTGCTGCAATGAACATTGGTGTACAAGTCTCTGTTTGAATCTCTGCTTTCAAATCTTTGGGGTATATTATATTTAGGAGTGGAATTGCTGGGTTATATGGTAGTTCTGGAGCCCTGGTTGCACCGTAGTTAAGAGCTCTTGCTGCTAACCAAAAGGTTGGCAGTTCGAATCCAACAGCTGCTCTTTGAAAACACCATGGGACAGTTCTACTCTGTCCTACAGGGTTGCTATGAGTTGGAATTGACTGGATGGCAACGGGTTTGGTATTTTTATGCTACAGTAGTTCTATTTGCAGTTTTTTGAGGAACTACCACACTGTTTTCCACAACACCTGTACCATTTTGCATTCCTACCCTCATTGGATAAGAGCTCCAATTTTCCCACATCCTTGCCAAATTTGTTATTATTATTATTATTTTTTGTATTAGCCATCCTAGTGGAAGTGAAATAATATCTTATTGTGGTCTTGATCAGGGTTGGATTATTCATCAGGCAAGGTAAGCACAGTGCTTACCTTTCTTACCAGATCACCTGTAGTGAACAATTTGAGATTTTTTACCACATCGAAGATTCTGCTTCTAGTTATGGCTGGCATCTGTCTCTCTTCTAATGCCACAGCACCTTCCTCTTTTCAAATTTACAAAGCCTTTTTGCAAATTTACAGTCCTTCATAAGGATGGAGTACCTAGTAAGCAAGGTAAACAGGGGCTTACTTTTGCTTATTTCCTAATCCGTAGTAAAAAAACTTCACGTTTTTCAGCATGATTAGGAAGTAAGCACAAGTAAGCCTGTGCTTGCCTTGCTTATTGGATAATCTGCCCCTGGTCTTGATTTGCATCTCTCTGACAGCTAATAACATCACAGCTCTATCTCTCGTCCTGACAAATTTGGTGCACCTCCTCCTCTTTTCGAGGATTCTAGGGTCATGAGTCTTGCTCACAGCAACCCCAAATGGTGGGAAAGTTAACCGGAACTGTTCTTGAGAAGATAGGTCAAGTGCTGGATCAGACACTGTATTAATTAAGGTAATGTTAGTTGCTCTAACAGATGACTTTGGGCATAAGGCAGGCAATCTCATTGAATCATCTCTTCCCCAGGGACTTTGTGCCACATGGGAAGGACTTGGGTTCTAGTGGTATGAAATGCTGCCTTTGGGTTAAGATTTTCATCTTTTTCTATGGTGGATAAAGTGCTCTCTACGCCTATGACTCAAACCTAATGCATACGCCTTGTAATAATTTTAATATAGAAATTAAAGAGCAAAACTTGGCCAGCTTTGTGCTTTTATTAACCACAATTTCTAGGCATTATTACTTTCTCTTTTTGTTTCATGCCATTTCTTTTCAATGAGAAATCTGCTTAGTACATTTGTTTTGGATAATAATAAGGTTTGTTTACTTGTATATATGTGTGTATGTGTATACATTTAAAACATTTTGTCTGAGCCAGGCTGGTGTGTATGGTAGCTTAAGATAACTAATGCTTTTTTGGGGGCTAAATTCCCTGTGCACACTGACACATTATTATTCTCAGACCACACTCCCTGCCGTTGTTATTTTTTAATCAGATTTCCCAGTGGTGTTTCTGGCCAGAGAATTTTTAGTGGAGGTGGAGCAAATGAAAAGTTTAACAAAATTGAACAAATACTTATTGAACACCCACGTTTTCTTATTTGTGCTGCTTTTTAAGCCCTGTGAGAGGGTATTATTTTTCCCCCTGTGTTTTCATCTCCATTCTGCTCCGTGCTTTCTCTTGCTATCCTCCTCCCTCACCTCCTCTGAGACCCCTGTTACTAGTGTAAACTAGCAGAATATCAAGTATTTCCTTGTGGCAATCATGTGAACTATGACTTGTACGTTATTCTCCATTTCTAGCTAGATCACTAAGAAAATTGCCAGTTCACCCAAGACCAGCCTCAAAGGAGATCCCGTGGAGTATAAGATAAAAGTCACTGAGCAACCCAAAGAACTGGTTTGTCTTATCTTCCCTCAGATAATGAGTAAAGAAATTTTGAAGGAAGAAAGGGGGCCCTGTGTGAGAGAGGCCCTTCTACTCTCTATCCCAATTTAAAATGAAGAGGTTGGAGGTAGCATGTTCCCCCATGAAGAAGGGGATTCCAAATCCTGTTCTGGTCCCCAACTTCTTGTCTGGAGTCTAAATGAAAGCTGGTGGCTCACAAATATACCCTGCGTGAGATGTAATAAAACAATCGTGGAGCGTGACATCTGAGGGAGCAGGTCAGTGCCCAAGGATGGCCAAAGTCCACACCATATGGGTTGGAGGGTTCTGTGGTAAATTGCATTATTGTTCCCAATACTCTTCCTTCCATGTATACATGCCCTTGGCCCTATGACATTGTAGTCCCTCTCAGGAGAGGTGGAGTCTATTCCTCCACCCTATTGATATGGGGCTTGACTACGTGACTTGATTTAGTCAATGGGATGCAGATGGAGGTTGCCCTGCCCCAGTTCTGAGCCTGAACCTTAAGAGGCATAGTGTGTGTCTGCTCATGATTTTTGCACTTCTTTCCTCATGATGAGAAGAACAGTGCCCTAGGTAGCCTGCTGCTCCTAGAAAACAACAAACATGTGAAGCCAAACCATGCCAGCCACCGCACAGACCAGAATCCTGAAAAAGTCACTTGCTGACCCACAAACCTGCGAGTGGGACAACAATGCTTATTGCTGTGAGCCACTGAGTTTGAGGGTAGTTATGCAGCATTGTTATGACAAGGGATAATTGATAGTTTATAAGGCCCTGCAGTGAGACATGAAATTTGATAAGGACAGGGCTAGCTCACCACCCCAGGTCACCTTCTGGTAGAGTAAAGGACCAGCATCTCCAGGGAAAGAAAAAGCACTATCTTCATATGATAACCCAGGGCAGGTAGCTGCACAGAGGACCCTACTAGGGGTCCAGGGACCATCGAATGTGCCACATAATAGAAGCAGCAGCTGGGTGTGCCCAGGTTGTATCCCTCACTCTTTACTGTGGAGCAGTGGACATCACAGAGTCCCTTATGGATGGGAGAAGAGCATGTGTCAGCCAGGAGACTTTCAACTGAACATTCACCCATTCAACAATATTTATTGAGCGTGTACTATGAACCAGACATGATTCTAGGTGCCATACATACAGTGGTAAACAATCAGCCTACGTCCCTGCTTTCCTGCAGTTTCCATTCTAATGACCAATGGTGATAGTGATAATACCTAAATGTGATGGAACATTTATCTGAGAAAAAACTAAGCCATGAGACAGAATGACTGGAAAAATTACTAGGCAGGGCTATGTGGACTGAATTGCACTAAATTTAATTTTCCATCTGTCAGGTAGGAATAGAGACTTGTTAAAATAAAGTATGAGTGGTATAAAAATGAAGTGAGTTTAGGTTTTCGCCTCTATAACTTGTGACCACCCAGTTATAACTGTGACACTGGTGAGCACACTCTCCTTCCCTGACTGCTCTCTCTGCCTTCTCTTCTTCTCTGAGTTTGCCTTTCCTCTGAAGACACCACTTCACCTGCCATCCTTGGAGGAGCTGCACATTTCACTAAGCACCGTAGAACATTCTCCTGGCCTCAAATGCTCCATTGTTACTCCTCTGCAGCTCATGCCATTCAGCTTTGCCATCTTCCGTCTCTTCTTATTGTTGACGTGGCTCAACATTGGGGGTCAGTCCACAGGTTCAGACTCGTGGGCTTCCTCACCAGACCATGTTCTACCATTGTCTTGACAGACTTAGATCTGTGAAAATACTTTCTTCTCATATTTTATTGACCTTCTCAAATTCAGCGATCTCCACCACAATCCACTTCAACTACTCGTTCCCATTACTTTCTTGTTGCCTTCCTTCTCCTCATCTTCCTTCCTGCCTTCCTCCATTCCTCCTTGCCTCTGCTTTTCTCCTCCCTTTCTTTCTACAATAGCTATTAAGTATCAGCTATATGCTTTTTTTTTTTTATATGCTTGCTTGGCACTACACTGGACTTTGGGGATCCAATGTGATGGTTAAATGTATGTATAAACTTGTCTAGGCTATGGTGTCCAGTTGTTTGGCCACAAAGTTGTTTGGTCAAACAGTAATCTAGCTGTTGTTATGGAGTAGTTATATGTGATTAAATCAGTTGGCCTTAAGTAAAGCAGATGACCTTCATAATGTGAGTGGGCCTCATCCAATCAGTTCAAGGCCTTAAAAGCAAAAAGGAAGTTTCCCTAGCGTATGTTCTGCCACCAGACTATAAATAGACATTTTGCCAGAACTCTCTTACTCTTTACTCTTCCTACACCTGACCCATGGGTTTTGGGACCAACACCAGCAGGAGTCTTCAGCCCGTCATCTGACCTACATATTTTGGACTTGCTGCCCTCCCACAATCTTATGAGCCAATTCTTTAAAATCTACCTTTATACCACCTTACTGATTCTGTGTCTCTGCAGAACCTGACCAAGACATAAATAATGCTAAAAAGTAGACACAGTCCCTACCCTCAAGGAGCTTACAGTTGGTTCCACCCCTGATCTCCACTGACCCACCACTTTCTCTTCTCTTATTCCTGTGCTCCTATGACCTCCACTTGCTGACCTCAAGTTCTGTGACCTTTCCCAGTCCTTGGAGTTCATCGTCCCTACTATGCCCGCATTTGGCTTTCACATTAATCCTGCGAATCATGTAGTGCTAATGTTATTATTATGGATGATAGCTAACTCTTATGTAGTGATTAAGACATGCCAGCACTGATCTAAGTGCTTTATATATAATAACTGATTATCAGAAAACCAGTTACCATTGAGTCATGTTCGACTCATGGCGACCCCATGTGTGTCAGAGTAGAACTGGGCTGCATAGGGTTTTTAAAAGTCATGGCTGGAATTTGAGAGCCAGGGGATGGGCACGAGGTGATTCTGGAGTGAGGGCTATGGGAAGGCAGTTGGCTGCAGTGTGGGACTTGAGGCATGGGTTTGGTTGTGGGAAGACAGGATGGAGAGAGTCTGTAAAAGGAAGGGGAGCAAGCTCAGAGTAGCTTCAGATATAAGTGAATCATTCTGGAAGAAAAGATGGGTCAGCATGGATGGGAGAGGGGTGGGTGAATATGGGAGAAATGCAAACACTCCCATCTCTTGCTAAGCAGTAATGCCACAGTTGAATAATTCTGATGAAGAAGGTGGTTTTTATCTTTCTCAGGAAGCATGGAAACACTTGAAAACCATCTTGCATTAAGGGCCTCTGAGGCTTATCCTATCTGAATTGGAAAAATGTATGGGATCTTTAGCCTGTGAAATCCCAAAGGTGTCTTACTTCTGCTTCCCGGCTCCTCTCCTCATCTCTGTAATGTAAACTATAATCATAAAACAATACTTGGCATTTATCTATCCAGAGAATTCTTTTCATTTTTTTTTCCTTTCCAAGGAGCTCAAAGCTATTAACAGAGCTGATGGCAGTAACTCAGAAGGTTGTGGTTTACTTTTTATTTCTATCTGAACCATAAAATTATGCCTGGTACCAAAGTTAAGAACAATCAGACATAAGGCCAAAGAATTTTGTAATCAGGGAGTAATTCGGCATAAATCTCTTTGTTATGTCTGTTGAGGGGAAAGAAAAAAAGAATAAAAACAAAAACAAACAACCCAAACCTGTTGCTATCAAGTCGATTCTGACTCATGGAGACCCTATGTGTTTTAAAGTAGAGCTGCTCTATATGGTTTTCTTAGGTTATAATCTTTACGGAAGCAGATTTCCAGGACTTTCTTCTGCAGCACTGCTCGGCAGGTTCAAACTGCCAAACTTTAGATTAGTAGCCGAGTGCAAACAATTTACACCACCCAGGGACCATCCCTTTGTGTTCTGTGGACCAGGGTTGTACATTTTCTTTCTAGTATTCACCATGAATGCAACTGCTATATACTTCCTTGTATAACTCTTGGTTTAAAGTCTAGATTCCAAGCTTGATGAAGACAGAACCTCTCCCTCTTATTTACTGCTCTTTTCTAGTACCAATGGCATATATGGCTTGGCCACTAAAAATTTGTTACATGTGAATAAATGGATGAATCTAAATGAAATCCACAACTGGTGGAGCTAGTAGAATAGTTGTTTGCATTAATTTTCTCTCTCTGGGCACAAGACATGATTAATGGAGCATTATGGGAAGGATGGTGCTTATTTGCGCTTGGGTGGCTCAGGAATGCAGCATGCTCGGTCCTTGGAAACACAGGCTCAATCAGTAGGATGAAGAAGCAGGACCACATGGGGTAGTGTCTGGGGAAATTGGCCTGGCCACAGAGGCTGGCTCCAAGAAGTACAGCTGGGACAACCAGGCATAGGGTCTGAGGGGCTGCATCCATCTTAGACCCAATTTTGGCATTAGGGCTTGCTGAGGTAGCCAATAGATGGGCAGAAAAGGGCATAGGGGTTAATAAGCTCAGCTGACCTTACGAGAGCCACACGGGCTTTGGTGGAAGTTAGTGGAGAGTGGTCCACTGGGTTTGGGACTGACTCAGTCAGCAGTCTGGGTGAGGTGGGGCAGATCTAGTACCAAAAAGGAGGAGGCGAGCAAATGCTAGGAATGATGTGAGGATCCTATAAAGGGCTTGATGTTTGATGAGCCCCAATTTCCAGAGGCATTGGTATTAATGGATTAATGCAGGTCACCCAGAAACACTGGAGTGTGTATGCAGGTAGAGCCTACAGACTAGATGAAAGGGGTACTGTGGCTTGGAAACCACCAGGCTCTCACCTGCCTGATGATTCCAGGGTCTGGTTGGTCATAGCAACCTGATAGTCTTGACTGGGTCCGAGGAATAGGACCTAATTCTAAGTTATAGAATTATGCAGAAGGAGGAGATGATAGCTATGGGACTTCCTCCTTTTGGGACTGGGTTTGCACCAACTTTGTGCAGGTACAACCTAATGCAGGTGTTCACCTCATGTTCAACATGGCAAGCCACTTGCCTCTTGTCTTGGGTTTTCTCTGTTGAAGATGAGGTATTAGATACATTAGAGTTGGGGGCATTTATGCCCTCCTTAGGGTGTCTACCCTCCTGGTAGACAATCCTAATATGGCTTCTTGGAGTACGATCCGACAAGGTGGAACTATCAGTTTTCCTTAGTGGTGGCCAGTTCAGAAGCACACCCCACTCCAGCCGCCTCACTCCATGACTCATGCCCTTTTCAGTCCCTCCTGCTTCTAGGATTGTACTTCCTAATACAGAAGGCACTCGTGAGCCTGGGCCTCAGGTGTTGCTTTCTGCAGAGCCCAGGCTGAAACTGACATTTGATGCTCCAAACACACTTCAGGAGATTTCCTTGTCTACAAGGTGGGGAGAAGCATGCCTACCCACTTTGTAAGTTTCTTGCCAGGATGGAAGGAGATAATATATGTAAAGTGTAGAACTGTGCCTGGGACATGGTAGATGCTCATCAATGATAATTATGGAGTTATGGTTGTTGTTAGATGATGCCAAGTCAACTCCAACACAACAGAATGAAAAGTTGCTCAGTAGTTGTGTCATTCTCACAATTGTCAACATGTTCAAGCTTATCCTTGTGGCTATGGTGCCAATCCATCTTACCAATGGTCTCCCAAGCCCTTATTGGCCCTCTACTTCACCGAACACGTTGTCTTCTCTAGCAATTGAGGTGGATGCCTGCATGAGTTTGTACCTGCTCCAAGTTGGTCCAAATCCAGTCCCAAAAGGAGGAAGTCCCATAGCTATCATCTCCTCCCTCTACATAATTTTATAACTTAGAATTAGGTTCTATTCCTTGGATCCAGTCAAGACCATCAGGTTGCTATGACCAACCAGACTCTGGAATCATTATGCAGATGGGAGACTTGTGGTTCCCAGGGCCCTTAAACCATTGCTGTTGAGTCAATTCAGACTCATAGCGACCCTGTGGAAACCCTGATGCCGCAGTGGTTAAGAGCTCGGCTGCCACTACCACACTACCACCCACTGCCGTCGAGTCAATTCTGACTCATAGCGACCCTATGGGACAGAGTAGAACTGCCCCATAGGGTTTCCAAGGAGCACCTGGTGGATATGATTTGCTGACTTTTTGGTTAGCAGCTGTAACACTTAACCACTACTCCACCAGGGTTTCTGAAAGATGGATGGTCACATGCAAATTGCCAAGAGACTTTTAGCTGAATGATTCAGAATTATCCTAGGTTCCTTTTGGCACAAAGGTCTACTTAATAGTCTAGATGGTAGCAGCAGTAACAGTGGTAAGAATAAGAATAAATAATAATAACAACAGCAACTTGTTTTTATTGAACACACATATGCATTATTTTCATCCACTACACGCATTGGGCATTACCATTCTTATTAAAAAAATAAGGACACCAGCATAGAGAGGCAAAGAAATTTGCCAGAGATAGCACAGGATTTAGTAGCAAATAGCTGAATTGGGATTCACGTCTGGTTATATCTAACTGTTACGAATGGAACAGTGTCCCCGTAAAATAAAAAAAACAAACCAAACCCAGTGCTGTTGAGTCGATTCCAACTCATAGCAATCCTATAGGACAGAGTAGAACTGCCCCATAGCGTTTCCCAGGAGTGCCTGGCAGATTTGAACTGCTGACCCTTTGATTAGCACCCATAGCACTTAACCACTACGTCACCAGGGTTCCCTAAAATACATGTTGTAAATCCTAACCTTTAACCCTGTGGAAAGGAGCCCTGGTATGGTGCAGTGGTTAAGCATTTGGTTGCTAACCTAAAGGTCAGCAGTTTGAACTCACCAGCAGGAGAAAGATGTGGCAATCTGCTTCTGTAAATATTATAGCCTTGGAAACCCTATGAGCCATTTCTACTCTGTCCTGTAGGATTGTTATGAGTCAGAATCGACTTGATGGCACACAACAACAATAGCAACATTCCTGTACATGTAATCCCATTTGAGAATAGGCTTTTCTTTGTTATGTTAATGAGACCATGTCAGTGTAGGATATGTCTTAAGCCAACCACTTTTGAGATATAAAAAGAGCAGATTAGGCACAGAAGCAATGAAGCACAGAAGGGAGAGATGGATGTCATGCCACACGAAGATCACTGAGGAACTGAGAAACAAAAGCTGAAGAGACAAGGACCTTCCACCAGAGCCAACAGAAAGGGAGCCATCCCCTAGAGCTTGTGTCCTGAATTTGGACTTCCAGCCTCCTGTGAGAAAATTAATTTCTGTTTGTTAAAACACCCACTTGTGGTATTTCAGTTACAGCAACACTAAGAAACAAAGACTTTGACCATTCTCTTAACTTTTCCCCATAACTATTACCCTATTTTACCTCTCTTCGTTGTCACAGAATCCAAGGAATATATATAAAGTGCCCGGCTCTTAGTAAGATGATGCTAATGTTAGTTCCCATTCTCTTCTCTTTCCAAGGTTATTATCATTCAGTCCCACCCTCCCCTTTTTGATACAGACCTTAAGTCTCCCCGTTGAAACACCATATTCTAGACCCAGTGTTTCATGTAAATAATTTATGTCTTATTACTATCCTCCCAGACACTGGTCCCAAGTCCCCTCTTTCTCCAGCTCACTTTCCTATGACCACCAAACTTGCAATGATAGCTCCAACCCCTTTCCATTGCTGGTGGCTACTGGTCCTCAGCTTCCTCTACCATTTTTGTTTTGCTGGGCATCAAGAGAAAAGTGATTGCCATCTCCAGGCTTCTGAGCTCACACTGGACCATTAGGCCACTTCTGGGGCATCTAATGCAGTATGGTTCTGTGCCTGCTAGAAACAGTGTCCATGGCTGACCCTTATCTATCATCTGGGCATGTGCTGGTGACACTCTCAGGGATCTCAGGAAAAGCTGGAGAGGCAGAGCAGCTAATAATAATTACTTTGATGGTAATAATAGCCCTGATTGCCTGCTGTATAAATTGAATTGCGTCCCCCAAAACATACATTGAAATACTAACCTCTGTACCTGTGAATGTGTCCCTGTTTGAAAATGATGGTTTTTCTTTTAGGGTGGGTCCTAAACCTGATCTGTTCTAAGTGGAGTCATATAAAAAAGGAAAACAGACATGGACACACACATACCCACATACACACAAAGGGGAAGAGACCATGTGAGGAGCTGTCTACAAGACAAGGAATGCCAAGGAACACCCAGGGCTACTGACAAGGAAGGAACCTAACCTAGAGCTGATGCCCTGGTTTAGACTTCTGGCCTCTAAAATTATGAGACAATAAATTTCTGTTCCTTAAATCCACCCACTTTGTGGTATTTTATTATGGAACTCTGAAGTAACTAAGGCAATTGCTATGTGCTAGGCACTACATGCAGAAGTACAGTCAGAATGCTCCTTAGAAGAAAGGGTGGCAAGACTACATCTCACATAATTTGGACATGTTATCAGGAGGGACCAGTCCCTGGAGAAGGACATCAAGCTTGGTAGAGGGTCACTGAAAAAGAGGAAGACCCTCAACAAAATGGATTGACACAGTGGCTGCAACAATGGGCTCAAGCATAACAATGACCATGAAGATGGTGCAGGACTGGGCAGTGTTTCTTTCTGCTATACACAGGGTTGCTATGAGTCGGAACTGACTTGATGGCACCTAACAACAACAGCAACAACAGGCAATACTTGCAATGTTAAGTATTTTATTTACATGGGTTGTTTCATCAAATCATGAAAATAACACTAGGTGCTTTTATTTTTATTATGGTCACTGCCAGCATTGAGAATGGCGCCTGGCAAATAGAAGGAACTCAGCTAATATTTGTTAAATCTTGAACGAGTTTCCACTTTCATAGAAGCCAAGAAGGTTAAGTAAATTCCTTAAGGTCACACAGCAAGTGTGAATTTGAACCCAGGAAATCTGAATGTAGAGTCTGTACTATCAACAGTATCATAATACTGTCTCCTGTTAATGAGAAACTAAGTGAGAGGCAAGAAGTCTTAGTAGGATGAACACTAGACTTCTAATCAAGTTCTGAATTTGAGCTCTACCTTTGCCTCTCGATAGCTTTGAGCAAATCCTTTAACACTTGGCAGACACAGTTCATTGGCCAATCCCTTCTACCTTGCTGCCACCACTACAAAAAACAAAACAAAAAAACCCCAAAAAAACAGTTGCTGTTGAGTTGGCTCTTGCTCATGTCAGAGTAGAATTGTGCTCCACGGGGTTTTCAGGGGCTGCTATTTTGAAATTATATCGTCAGGACTTTCTTCCAAGGTGCCTCTGGGTGGACTCAAACCATCAACCTTTTGGTTAACAGTGAGTTCTTTAGGCATTTGTGCCACTCAGCTACTCCACCTCCGCTACAGAGGCAGGCAAAAGTACTTTCCCAGATTCCCTTGCAGCTAGGCCTGGCCATGTGACACAATGCTAGCCAACGAAATGTAAATGAAAAGGATGCTGGGAAGGTTTCTGGGAAAGCTTTTGCTTTCCTGGGAAAAAAGACTGAAGTCGTAGAAGACTGATGTGCATCCAATTCCTCTTTCTTCTACCTTGACCATGGATATGACGTCTGGGCCATTTTATGATTGTAAGAGGGAGCACATGAGAATCCCAGAGATGCCACCACTGATGTCACTGCCCTGCCCATAAGTACCTACTTCTAGAATTCTTTTTTTGTGGGAAAATAAACTTCCTTTTCCTTTCACAACAGTGGCCAGTCATTCTGTTAGGTGGGGCTGCACAAATACCTGATAAAATCTCTGAAAGTGCCTCCCCCACCCCAGTGTGAGGACAATCACATTCCCAGGGCTGTCTGGAGAAGGACATGAGAATCTACATAAAATGATGCCGGGACTGGTAAAACACCATGTAACTGTGAGTTATCGTCACAATAATCAGAAACCTCCCCAAAGCTATCATTTCAATTTAGAGCTGATTCCCAACCCCTGACTCATAAAGCCCTGTGTTGGTTCCCCCACCAAGGAGCCAGATGGACTGAAAAACATTTCGTTTCCAGTCATTTAGCGTGATTATTATGTAAAGCTGGAAAGAGGCCTAGAGATCATTTAATTCAAGCCTTTTGATGGATGAGAAAACTGGGGCCCAGAGAAGCTGAGTGACTTGTCCAAGGTCACAGAATGAGCTGTCAGCAGAACAAGACCTTGAATCTAGGTGTCCTTGGATCCCAGAGCAAGGCTCCTCCCTCACGTAAACCAGGTGGACTTGAAGACTCGTGTGAATGTTTCTCTCTCCTGGTCAATTGGTTAAAACATACACACATACATATTTATCTATTTATTTTTCATTTTTGGTGGCAATATACACAACCAAACATATATCCATTCACAATTTGTACATGTACAATTCAATGACATTGGTTACAACACACTAGGTCAGTGTTATGGATTGAATTTTGTCCCTCAAAAATGGGTGTCAACTTGACTAGGCCATGATTCCCAGTATGGTGTGACTGTCCACCATTTTGTCATCTGATGTGATTTTCTTAAGTGTTGTAAATCCTACCTCTATGATGTTAATAAGGCAGGACTAGAGGCTGTTATGTTAATGAGGCAGGACTCAGTCTACAAGATTAGGTTATGTTTTAAGTCAATCTCTTTTGGCATCTATCTTAAGCCATTTGTCCTGTGCTTGCTTGTTGAATCTCTTCTTTTAAAAGAGACTGACTCAAAATACACACTCCACTAACCCTGTCTCATTAACATAATAAAGACAACCCATTTTTCAAGTGGGATTATAACCACTGTCATTGTTATTGTTGTTAGGTGTCCTCTGACTTATAGCAACTCTATGTACAACAGAATGAAATACTGCCAGTCCTGTGCCATCCTCATAATTGTTGCTATGTTTGAGCCCATTGTTGTGACCATGGTGTCATTCCACCTCATTGACGGTCTTCCCCTTTTTTGCTGACCCTCTAATTTACCAAGCATGATGTTCTTCTCCAGGGACTGGTCCTTCCTGATAACACATGCAAAGTATGTGAGACAAAGTCTCATAATCCTCACTTCTAAAGAGCATTCTGGCTGTGTTTCTTCCTAGACAGATTTATTTGTTCTTCTGGCAGTCCATGGCGTATTCAGTATTCTTTGCCAACACCACAAATCAAAGGCGTCAATTCTTCTTCAGTCTCCCTTATTCATTGTCCAGCTTTTGCATGCACAAGAAGCGATTGAAAACACCATGGCTTGGGTCAGGATACCTCAGTCTTCAAAGTGACATCTTTGCTTTTTAACACTTTAAAGAGGTCTTTTGCAGCAGATTTGCTCAATGTAGAGAGCTATGGAGAAAGTCTCTATCATCTTAGAGAACACATATGGTGCCTGCAATAGAATATTCTTAGAAATGTAGATGATGAATGTGCATTGAGGCAACTGAAAATACCGTGGGTTGGGTCAGGTGCACCTTAGTACTCAAAGTGGCATATTTGCTTTCTGACACTTTAAAGATTAGATGAGTTGTCAGATGATATCAAGGACATCATACATGAAGACAGCAAAAGGTCATTAAAAAGACAGGAAAGAAAGAAAAGACTAAAATGGATGTTAGAAGAGACTATGATACATTCTCTTGAACGTAAAATAGCTAATGTGAATGGAAGAAATGATGAAATAAAAGAGCTGAACAGAAGGTTTCAAGAGGCGGCTTAAGAAGACAAAGTTAAGTATTTATAATGAAATGTGCAAAAACCTGGAATTAAAAAACCAAAATGAAGAACACATTTGGCACTTCTCAAGCTGAAAGAGCTGAGGGAAAAACTCAGTTTTCAAGTTGCAATATTGAAGGATTCTATGGGTAAAATATTGAATGATGCAGGAATGATCAAAAGAAGATGGAAGGAATATACAGAGTCACTGTACCAAAAAGAATTGGTTGACATTCATCCATTTCAGGAGGTTGCATATGATCCATAACTGATGGTACTGAAGGAAGAAGTCTGAGCTACACTGATGGCACTGGCAAAAAACAAGGTTCCAGGAATTGATGGAATACCAGTTGAGGTGTTTCAAGAAATGATTGTAATGCTAGAATTGCTCACTTATGTATGCCAAGAAATTTGGAAGACCACAGGCATAGAGGTTAGGATTAACAACACATATTTTTTTTGGGGGAAATGATTCAATCTATAACATTCCACCCTTTGGCTCCCCAAAATTTATGTCCTTGCCACATGCAAAATACATTCACTCCACCATATCATCTTAAAAATCTTAATTCAATTTGAAGTCCTAAATCTCATCTTCTGAATTATCTAAATCAAATATGGATGAGTTTTTGGCATATTTCGTCCTGGGGCAAAATTCCTCTTAATCTGAGAACCTGCGAAATCTAGAATATGAGTTATCTGTTTCTAAAATACAATGGTGGAGCAGGCACAAGATAGACATTTCCATTACAAATGGGGGCAATTGGAGGAAAAGAAGGGATAAAAGGCACGAAGCAAGCCCAACACCCAGCAGAACAAATTACATTAGCTCTCAAAGCTTGAAAATAGTCCTGTTTTCTCTGAGACCATCTGAACAAAGGCCCTGCCTGCCATCCAGGCTCTGGGTGTTGGCCATGACCTCTGGATGGCAACTCTTTTCCCTTGGTTTTAGGTGGCTCCATTCTCCTAGTCCACCTGAATGGTGACCACATCCCTTCCGAACCTGCAGGTCCTGTTTTTCTGCCCTTTGGGCACGGTAACCCTGGCCCTTCAGCTTCGGATGACTGCCCCACCCCCCACCACACCTAAATGGCTGCCGCATACTGTCCAGAACTGAGTTGGCGAAGATCCAACTCTTTGAAACCTAGGATGCTGTGGCCTCACCCTTTGAGACCCAGGAGAACATGTCACCACCCTTTCAAGCCAAGAAGGACCTGCTTCCTGTGCCCCTTCAACAGTGCTGCTGAACTCTGAGCTGCTTCAGGGATGGTACTTTTCTTTTCTTGGAGGAAAACAGATGTAGCTCCTTTGGCCTGTTTCCTGCCTGCAGAATTCCAAGGGACACACAGTGCTTTTTCCATTCGTTCTTTCTATATCCCTTTCAGTCTAAGCTGATAGGCTTTCTGCTATCGTAGTTGGTTAGATCCATCAGTCACAGGCTTAACCTTTTCAACAAAAGATTGTGTAGCCACATCCTAGGTGAACATTATAGGACACACAGTTCATTTGAATCCATTTTTTCCCCTTCCCATTTTACTATAAGCAGCAAGAAGAAACTACACAACCCCTTTAAGATCTTGCTTAGAAATCTCCTCAGCTAAATATCCAAGTTTATCATTTATAAGTTCTACCTTCCAACAAACATTTGAACATAATTCAGACAAGTTCTTTGCTCCTGCATAAAAAGCACTGCCCTCCCTCCATTATCTAATCACATGGTGATCCTTTTCTTTTAAAGTCTCACCAGAAGCTCATTTAACATCCACGTTTCTAAGAACATTCTGTTGCTGGTGCCATATGCATCCTCAAAGATGATATTTTCTCCATAGCTTTCCACATTGGGCATTGCATTGGGCAAATCTGCTGCAAAAGACCTCTTTAAAGTATTAAAAAGCAAAGATGTCACTTTGAGAACTAAGGAATACCTCACCCAAGCCATGGTGTCTTCAATTGCCTCATGTACATGCAAAAGCTGGACAATGAATAAGGAAGACTGGAGAAGAACTGACACCTTTGAGTCGTGGTACTGACAAAGAATGTTGAATACACCATGGACTGCCAGAAGAACAAATAAATCTGTCTTGGAAGAAATACAGCCAGAATGCTCCTTAGAAGCAAGGATGGTGAGACTTTGTCTCACATACTTTGGACATGTTATCAGGAGGGACCAGTCCCCAGCGAAAGGACATCACGCTTGGTAAATTAGAGGGTCAGCAAAAAAGAGGAAGACCCTCAAGGAGATGGATTCACACAGCGGTTGCAACAATGGGCTTAAGTGTAACAATGATCATGAGGATGGTGCAGAACCGGGCAGTGTTTTGTCCTGTTGTACATAGGGTCGCTATGAGTTGGAATAGACTCCACAGTACCCAACAACAACAACAAATATATATAAATCCCAAAATCAAACCCATTGCTATTGAGTGGATTCCAACTCACAGCGACCCTATATCATATACTATATATGAGATATATAGGATATAATAGGTTATATACACTTACCAGCTGCAACAATTCACTCAGGCATACCAGTGATAATGAGGAAAGCACAGGTCTGGGTAATGATTTGTTCTGTTATACATAAAGTTGCCCTGAGTTGGACCCAACTCGACAGCAGCCAACAACAAGCAACAGCAGGAGGCAGCAGCACAGAGCATCCCTCCCAACCATTTACATCCTCTTCCATAAGATGACAAAAGCATCAATTTTTTTTGCATAACTGTGACCATATTGTCCATAAATCCTGAAATTCTATTTCACTTAACATTGTTTTAGCAGTGTTTTCCCCAGCTCTTACACATTCTAAGAGAATGTTATTTGTAATGATTTCATAATATTCTACCACATGGAATTTTTAAACCATTTGTTCCCTTATAATCAAACATTTAGGTTCTTCCTAATGTTTTACTAGCATATATAGTGAATATTTATACATAGAGCTTTTCTCTTTCCAAATCTAGGGTCATTTTCCTAGGAGAGATTTCATGAAACAGGATTATTCATAATAATACTGTTATGGCCATTTTCAAAAGACTTCTGAAACAGACTTCTAAATTACTTTCCAAAAGCTTGTACCAATTTAACCTCCCACCAGTGATGGATCAGAGTGCCAGTTCACTGCCAAGAGTAGTTACTTTGAACAGTGAAAGAGAGCAAGCCCAGCAAGCTTCAAAGATGTCTCAGATGAAAGGCATGATTTGAAAAAGGATATCAAGGAGAGAAGAAAACCCAGTGGCGCAGTGGTGAAAGCACTCAACTGCTAACCAAAAGGTTGATGGTTTGAACCAGGAACTACATGGGAGAAAGATGCGGCAGTCTGCTTCCCTAAAGATTTCCACAGCCTTGGAAACCCTGTGGGGCAGTTCTACTCTGTACTGTAGCATCGCCATGAATCAGAATCTACTCAACAGCAGTGGGTTTGTTTTTTTTTGGTATTGAGGAGAGAGGGAGACATTTGGACATACTTGGTCGTGGGGAGGCTTAGCTGGGAAAGCAGAATGCCAATAAGAAAAGGGTTGGGTTCTCAAGGAATTTCATAAGCTCAGGTATTCTACTATATAAGCCTCAATATGTTTTTCTGGGAACTCCTTCTTAGCCTCAAGACTCAGCTCAAATGCCACCTCCTTTGTGAAGACTTCCTTGGCTTCAAGGTCGAGTTTAGGAGAGGACTCCTTCCTTTGTGTCCCATGATATCAAATGCTGCCCATACCATACTACTTATCACACAGTATTACAACTGTGCTCTTGTTTTCATTAGCTCGGGAGCTTACTTAAGGTTGTTGTTGCTAGTTGCTGTTGAGTCATGGCTCCAACTCGTGATGACCCCATGTGCAGCAGAACAAAATATTGCATGGTCCTACGCCATCTTCATGATCATTGGTATGGTCAAGCCCATCCTTGTGGCCACTGTGTATTTAAAAAAAAAAAAAAAAAATTTTTTTTTTTTCCAGTCTAGAGGGCTCCTCTTCTAGCATGATATTGGACATTATTCTGTTGTGATCCATAGGGTTTTCATTGGTAGATTTTTAGAAGCAATCACCGGGCCGATCTATCTTCCTTAGTCTGTCTGTTGAAAACTGTCCACCATGGGTGACCCTGCTGGTATTTGAAACACTGTTGGCATAGCCTCTAGCATCATAGCAACATGCAAGCCACTGCAATATGACAAGCTGACAGGTGATGATACTTAGGGTAAGAGCCAAATTTTACTCATTTTTTTTGTCTGTATCACTTAGTGCCTTGCTTCTGGTAGGGGTCACTAGAGGTTCTTTGACTGAATGAAGGGAACAAATGGGCTTTTTGTCAATTTGACTTGTTCCGGTGATGTGACTCTCAACCCTCACACATAATTTTCCCATCCCCATGTCAGTGACTTTGCCATATCCAGTTGAACGTTCCCTCTTACACCTTGCTTGGCTTCTGATCTCTGTGTCTTTTCCCACACTCAGAACCACCCCAGGCACTGCAGCACATCCTGATTGCTGGATACGGTTATTCATTCAACAAATACTTGCTGAGCACCTACTATGTGCCAGGTATTGTTGCAGACATTGGAATAGTAGCAGTGAGCAAGACAGGCAGAGTTCCTGCTCTCTAGAGCTCACATCCTAGGTGGGGTGGAGGCATGACAAACAGGGAAACAGATACATGAACAAGAACATTTCCGATAGTTGTTAGCACAGGAAGGGGGGTGGGATAGGGTGGAATGGGTGCAAGGTAGGACAAGCAAGGACTGAATGACAAGGAGGAGCCAGCCAGAGAAACCTGAAGAGCAGAGTTCCAAGCAGAAGGAACAGCCAATGCAGAAGGCCATAAAGTGGTAATTGACTTGCAAGTTCGGGAAATTAAAAGAACGGCGTGGCTAAATCATGGGCGCATGAGAGGGGTTGGGGTGGGACATGAAGTCAGCAGAGCCCAGATGACTAAGGGCCTTGCACATCAATGGAAGAAGTTTGATTTTTTTTTTTAAATTGTAGCAAATATATCTACATATAACAAAACATTTGCCATTTCAACACTTTTTACATGTACAATTCAGTGACAGTAATTATACTCATCTTGTTGTACAGCCGTCACCATTATCCATTTCCAATTATTTCTAGCACCTTTAATAGATGCTCAGTGCACTCTAAGCAATGACTCCTTCTTTCTTCCTCCTGCTACCCCTGGTAACCACTAATGAACTTTGATCTGTATACATTTGCCAGGGTAGATATTTCGTATAAGTGGGATTCATTCCAAGGGCAATAGGCAGCCAGTGGAGAGTTTTACATAAGAGAGGGTGTGATTAGATTTACATTAAAAAATAACACCCTGCTTGCTATGTGGAGAAGAGATTGTAGCAAAAGAGGGAAGGCCCTGGGGAGACAGGTGAGGAGGGTTTTGACAGTTATCCAGGCTGGCGTTGAAGGTGGCCTAGCCCAGGGTGGCAGAGACGGAGAGAAGGAGCCAGATTCAAGTCATGCTTGGGCAGTGGGATTCTGGGTGTGCAGAGGTGTAAGGACTTGAGGATGACTCTAAGGTGCTAGATCTTCATGTCTATGTGAATGGTGGTGCCATGGGAAACACTGGAGGAGGAACATGGATCCCCCCGCCAGGGGAAAGGTAAGGAGAAGCAAAGAATCAGTCATTCTTCCTTGTATGCCAGGCCCTCCAAGTTTTGGCCTCTGACTTGCTCTTTCCAGTCTGGTCCACAGACCAGCATCTCATGTTTGAATCCCGACTATGGGGACTTGGCGCAGCCTCCAAGTGAAGGCTCTGCTAGAGTGCACCTGTGCTTCCTGCCCCCATCCCCAGTGGTACCCTATTCTGGCTGCCATTTTAGGCTCCTTCCCTTTCTGTATAGCTTGCTCTGTTCTTACATTGTGTATTGCCTCCATTCCACCCCATCCCGGCGTTTACTGTCTGCCCCACTTAGGAGGGCAAAGTATGCAGCATTACCATGCAGGTATGGGCCATAGCTGACCGTGTCTCAGGCTTCATGATAATAATCTACCAGTTGCCATTGAGTAGACTCTGATTCACGGAGACCCTATGTGTGTTAGAACAATGCTGATAACAGGTTGCTGTACTTACTCTGCCTTCTCCAACACCACTTCATCAAAAGATGAGAAGAAGGTGGCATTTAAGTTAGAGTCCCTAGAGAATCAGATCACTGTTTACCCATCCCTATATAGGCATTTATTCATTGTTGTGGGTCATTGAGTCGATCCTGATTCATAGAGACCCTATACAACAGCATAGAACTGCCCCTTAGGATTTCCTAGACTGTAATCTTCACAGAAGCAGATCGCCAGGTCTTTTCTATCACAGAACAGATGGTGGGTTAGAACTGCTGACCTTCTGGTTAGCAGCTGAGTGCTTAAGCATTGCACCACCAGGTATCCTTAGGCATTTATTCATTGAACATATTTTTGTTGGGTGCCAGTCATGTGCCTGGCACTGTGCTAGGCATGTGTGTCAATAATGAATAAGACAGCAAATTTTCCTCCATCATAGAATTGACGTGTTCCTTCCTATGACTCCACCTTCCATGACGAACAAATGTTCCTACCCTCTGCCATCTTGGCATGGAGGCATAGTGGTCTCTTCTTTGTCTCCTTGCTTCAACCTAGGCCTTGAGAAGTCGTTGATTATGAACCCTACCCTGTTCTGTAATGCTATCTATCCTTCTTGGCTGTGCATGTTGTGTTCTACTCTCAGATCCCTTTTAAGGGATTTTTCTCTGGTCAAATCCCTTCTACCCAAAGTCACTAAATTACCTTATTTCAGGCACCTCTTACCCGTATCCCTGCATGCACTGCTGCCAGCTTTCTATAAAGACAAATATCTTCTGCAATCCTGAGCAGAGAAGCTGAGGATGTAACTGGGGCATCTTCCTAAAATTGGGGTCCCTGGAGGCCAGTGACTGTAACACAGTGAGCAGGCTATAATAAATGGATGAAGAAATCAAGGCTAAGGGACAATTAGAATCAGAAAATGAAATAAAACTATGATTAGTATGTAAATACCTGCTGCAAGTTCCTACGTAATTGTTTGAAGTAAGTTGAACACTGAATTTGAGCTCCCTGGCAGCCAAAGTAAAAAGGGGAGTGCTATTAATTTCGAAGATTTTCATAGTCTATGAGTTGGTAACAAAATCATTTGTCAGTAGAAGCTTAGATTTTCCTAGTACAGAGAAGAGAAAGCAATGCCTCCCTTAGGTGCTCATCAAGAGGATGCTGCATGGTACAGCAGGCAATATCCTTAACAAAAATTACTGTACTTATAATGCTCCTGCTTCATTGAGTCGCTTTATATTCATGGGAAGTAGCCTTGGGAATGGCTATCTCTTCAAGGTCAGGCATCACTTTTCTATTTTCCCTGGGTCTTCCCATAGTACCTAGAGCGGGCTTCTGTACATAGTAGGTTCGCTTGTCAATGCTATTGCCTGATTTACCCTTAATAAGGTGTTTACAGCATCCCAGAGCCCCATTTTATCTAAGAAACATCCTCTGACTTGAAAAACTGCTGATGAGTAATTGAGAGGGAAAATAATTAGTGAGGAAAATCGAAACAATGCTCCCTAAATTTATGGGCATTCTTACAGAGATATCTTTTAGGGAGTAGGAATTACCATAAATCTCAAGGGAGAAAAATACCACTAGATATAAAAGCAGAGAAGCCAAGAGTCAGCAAAAGTCTTTGGCATTTCACACACTGTTTTCTGGAAGACAAAAGGAACTGCCAAAAACAGAAGTGGGCTAACCAGTAAGCAAGGTATGTGTGGATTTAACAGTAAGCAAGGTATGCAAGGGTTTAATTGCATTTACTTACTAATCTGTAGTGTACAATTTCACATGGGTTTCACCACATCTTTGATGTAGTAAAAAACAGTCATAAATGACCTCTGGCTAATTTCAAAAAGAGCATCGTGGTAGTGGGAGAGGTTTTCTGTTGGAATTACAGCACAGGAGATGCACAGACAAGCGAGGCTCAAGGTAGGCTGTTGAGGGGACACTTAACTGACACTTCATGTGGATGGCATTCATTAGTATGATATCCCAGGCCTCTCTCCTTCACCCCCCATCACTCCTCCTCTGGGAAACAGTTTGGGAAGAAAAAACAAAAACAAAACAAACAAACCTGTTGACCTTGAGTCGATTCCTATTCCATAGGCTTTCCAAAGACCAGCTGGTGGATTCGAGTTGGTGACCTTTTGGTTAACAGCTGTAGCACTTAACCACTGTGCCACCAGGGCTCCTGAGAATCCTTGACTTGACCCTTGACTTAGCCCCTTCCTGTTTTTCTCTTTATTCCTGCCTGTCTGTAGAAAGTTCACACTCTCTGCTCCTCTAGGCTGTTGGAGCCTGAGGGCGTTCAGCCCCATTTAAGACCAAGAAGGGAGTCGGCTTAATTCTGGGATGCAGTATCTGGAAGCCCAGTGTTGTCATACGCCTGAAAGTTGTTCTCCACTAGCTATTAGTGGTGAAGGTGACATTTCAAATCCCCATTGCCTGACTCCTTTGCTCATTTCTCAGTTGGTCTTACAGCAGGGTAGGGAAGAGGCATCCTGTATTGAGACCCCTAAGACCCCAGCACCAACTGTGAGCAGGACATTGTGCATATATGACCCAGGACAGCAGGTTCTAAGCAAAGGCTCACACCAGCAGAATCAGCAGAAGGAGGAGAGATAGTGGCTATTGAGTCTCCCCAAAGTTTCAAACACAGTGTGGGAGGGGCTGTCCACAAACTAAGGTTGAAGAAAGCAAGTGGTAGGTATTGTTGGACGTCTAAACCTCCAGATGAGGGTTTAGGAGCAAGGGGGACTGAAGAACCAGGTGGGAAACCTGTAGTAGGCATGTATTGCTTTGCCTGTTCATCATCCATTCCTCCTTTTTCTGGTAATAGAACTTAATTTCCTTTGGGAAACAACTTGGCTCCCCTCTTAGACTATGTGGGGCTGCTCCCACCTGTCTCTAGAGGTGGGTACCAGGACAGTGAGTTGCAATTCTGGGACTTTTCTGGAACTATTGCAGAGAAGCTTTTTGCTTTAAGACTGGTAGGCTGCATGAATAAAAGTCTGAAGTCACCAGCAGCCACCTTGCCATCAAGGGGGCAGCGTGCCTCAGTATATATCAATATGAAACCAGAGCAGAAGAAAAGCAGAGCCACAGGGTAGATACAGCACCTGTACCTAGTTATGCCTGAAGCTAGCCACTGTGGACTTAATGAGAAGATGCATTCCCTTCTTGCTTAAGCCAGTTTAAATCAGTTTTTCCACTCAAAATTAAAAGAATAAAAATGAGTAGAGAAATCAAACAAGGACTGTGGCTTGGCAGGCTGGAAGGGAGTGGAATCCAGACTTTATTTGTACAAATATTCAGAGTAGTTGCAATGCTTCAGGCACTGTGCTGGGTACTGGGGATACAGAGATGAATAAAGTGCTGTTCTAGCCCTTAGAAGTTCACAGTTGTGCTGGAGAGACTGACTCATGAACAAGTAGCCATGATGTGATGTGGTAGGTGAGCTAGGAGAGGCAAGTGAAAAGCACTGTGATAGCCCAGGGGATGTGACCATTCCTCAAAAGGAACAGTCATTTGGGACTTAAAGACTGAGCAGGATTTATAAAAGCAGAGAATAAAGACAGTATCTATGATGACACGGAGAATAGAGGGGTCAGGGTGAGGTAGAAAGGTGATGATAAGTAGTATATCTAGTTAACATTTCTTGAGTGTTTAATGTGAGCAGCCACTGTTCCAAGTACTTTAAGTATGTGATCTCATTTAATACTCATGATGACCCCATGTGACAGGTATCTATTTTTCAGGTGAGAAGGCATTAAGGAACTTGCCAGAAGCCATAGAGCTGGCCAGAGATATAAGGCAAGAGGTGTTGAGTGATACCGGAGCCCTGGTTTGCAGTGGCTAAGAGCTCAGCTGCTAACTGAAAGGTTGGCAGTTCGAATCCACCACCTGCTCCTTGGAAACCCTGTGGGGCAGTTCTACTCTGTCCTATAGAGCCGCTATGAGTCAGAATCAACACAACGGCAACAGGTTTGTTTGTTTGTTTTGGATGATGTGTCCAAACCAAGCAAGATAGACAATGTTTTGTTGTGATCCGTAAGGTTTTCATTAGCTAATTTTCAGAAGTAGATTTCAAGGCTGTTCTTTCTAGTCTGTCTTAGTCTGGAAGCTTCACTGAAACCTGTCCATTATGGGTGACCCTGATGGTATTTGAAATTACCAGTGGTATAGCTTCCAGCATTACAGCAACACAAGCCACCACAGTACAACCAACTGACAGATGGGTGGTGGTGCCAAATCTTTATAACTACTCTACGTGATAAGTCTTATTAGCTACATTCTTACTAACGAAACTCAGAGAATTTTTATTCTCCCTAAATCATGCTACTAAAAAAAAACTAGTAAATAGTAAAAAAAAAAAAAAGTGGAAATACTATACCATCCAGCAATCCCACTCCTAGAGAAATAAGAGCTGTCACACAAATAGACATATATGCACATCCATGTTCATTGCACCACTATTCACAATAGCAGAAAGATGGAAACAACCTAAATGCACATCAACAGATGAGTAGATAGACAAATTATGGTACATACACACAATGGAATACTATGCAATCATAAGGAACAATGATGAATGCGCGAAACATCTCACAACATGGGTGACTCTGGAGGGCATTATGCTGAGTGAAATAAGTCAGTCACAAAAGGACAAATATTGTATGAGACCACTATTATAAGAACTCAAGAAAAGGTTTAAACATACAAAAAAAAATTCTTTGATTGTTAGGAGGGTAGAGGGTGGTAATGGTGGGACTCTGACTAGATAGCACACAAGGATCAACTTCTGTGAAGGGGAGGACAACGCACAATACAGGAGAAATCAGCACAACTGGACCAAAGCAAAAGCAGTTTCCTGGACACATCCAAACACTTTGAGGGACAGAGTAGCTGGGGTTGGGGCCTGGGGGCCATAGTTTCAGCGGATATCTAGGTCAAATGGTGTAACATGGGTTATTAAGAAAATGTTCTACATCCTACTTTGGTAAATGGCATCTGGGGTCTTAAAAGCTTGTGAGCAGCCATGTAAGATATATCAATTGGTCCCATCACACTTGGAGAAAAAGAGAATGAAGAAAACCAAAGACACATGGAAAGTACTAGCCCAAAGGACTAAAGGATCAAATGAACTAGAGACTCCACCAACCTGAGAAAAATTAGATGGTGCTTGGCTACCACCAATGACTTACCTGCCAGGGAACACAGCAGAGTCCTGGACAGAGCAGGAGAAAAATGTAGAACAGAACTCAAATTCATGTAAAAAGACCAGACTTAATGGTCTGACAGGGACTGGAGGAACCCCTGAAACTATGACTCCCAGATGCACTGTTAACCCAGAACTGAGACCATTCCTGAAGCCTACTCTTCAGACAAAGATTAGATAGGCCTATAAAACAAAAAATAATACACACGAGGAATGTATTTCTTGGTTTAATCAGATATATGAGACTAAATGGGCAGCTCCTGTCCAAAAGCAGGAGGAGAAGGCAGAAAGGGATGGGAACTGGTTGAATGGACACACGGAACCCGGGGTGGAAAGGGGGAGTGTGCTTTCACATTGTGGGGATGGCAACTAATGTCACAAAACATTAAGTGTACAAATTTTTGAATGAGACGTTAAAAAAATTCACCTGATTCCTTAACGCATTCTCTATCCAGTACACTCTCCCCACTCTCTCTTTATGACAATTATTTTTAATCTTTTCTTTTCCCCTCTGAGCATCTGATGAAAAGCCATGGGTCCTCTCCCCAGATATATGCATGGAACACATGCAAACAGAATTTTACTTGTTATCTATTTAATTGCATGGAAATTTGATTTCCTTCGTATGGATAGACTACAAAACAAGTTTTACAAAGAGTCATTTGTCCCTTATTTTTTTCCCTGCACTACATTAATGGCTGCTTCCTTTTAAAAAAAGGCAATAAATCCATATTTTGCAATTGAATAGAAAAATGTACATTTTAATTCTGCTGAAATGTAAATTCCAGTGAGAAGGCTGCTGTTATTTGACTAAATAAGAAATAGAAATTTCAGAGCGGTCTTTGCATGACAACATTATTTTTGCCATCTAATCAATTTCAACATTGTTTGTTGGCAAAAAGTCCCCAAAACTGTGACTCACAAAGGTAAGTAACAAACCCAACCATCATCCCAGAGTTCACTTTGCCAGACAAAATTAGCTGTGTGTCAAAGAGCCCCAGAATTCTTTCAGATTCTTTGAGTTTAATTTATTTTGTATAATCCCCTTTGTCCTGGAGTTAATGAGGTCATCTTTGGTAAGGTCCTGGCATTCTTGATGCTGTCTCTGTCAGCAAGGCGAGGATTATGAATCTAGTTCAATTGTAAGGCTTTCCACACAATAATAAATGTCAAAGAAACTCTGCCATATTTCCGGGTGTCTACAGATTTCTGAAGAGTCCCTGGGTGGTGTAAATGGTTAGGCACTAGACTACTAGCCAAAAGATTGGTGGTTTGAACCCGCTCAGAGGAGCCTCAGAAGACAGGTCTGGCAATCTGCTTCTGAAAGTTCACAGCCTTGAAAACCCTATGGAGTAGTTCTACTCTGCAGCACAGAGGGTTGCCATGAGTTGGAATTGACTGAACAGCAACTAATAACAACAACAACACAGATTTCTACTTGCAGAGAAATTGGCAAGTATCTTAGTCATCCAGTGCTGCTATAACAGAAATACTACAAGTGGATGGCTTTAACAAATTGAAATTTATTTTCTCACAGTCTAGTAGGCTAGAAGTCCAAGTTCAGGGCAGCAGCTCCAGGGGAAGGCTTTCTCTGTCTGTTGGCTCTGGAGGAAGGTCTTTGTCATCAGACTTCCCTTGGTCTGGGAGCATCTCAGCACAGCAACCTCAGGTCCAAAGGACGTGCTCTGCTCCCGGTGCTGCTTTCTTAGTAGAATGAGGTTCCCAACTCTCTGCTTGCTTCCCTTTTCTTTTTATCTCTTGAGAGATAAAAGGTGGTTCAGGCCACACCCCAGAGAAACTCCCTTTACACTGGATCAGGGATGTGACCTGGGTAAGGATGGTGTTACAGTCCCACCCCCAATCCTCTTTAACATAAAATTACAGTCACAAAATGGAAGACAACCACACAACGCTGGGAATCATGGTCCAGCCAAATTGATACACACATTTTTGGAGGGATATAATTCAATTCATGACAACAAGGCTTTGTCACTCTGGACAGCAGTCTACAAAAACATTTCTTCCAGCCTGGGTAACAGAATAACTTTTACCTCTCAGCACTTCCGGAGTAACTTTTCCTGCTATAAAGCTTGTAGCTTTTCAACAGTACCCATAATGGTGACTTTTGGGCTTAAATTCAAAATTTAAGCTTTATCCAACTTGCCAAAAATGCTCACCAAGTGAACTATCATGAATGAAATTCTCCCTGTCAGGTTATTCTGAGAAGGGGTGCTCTCCCCTGCAAAATATATGACTGTCTGCCAGAAGTTCAATCTGGTGCTTCAAGACTTGTCCCCTAAAAGCTGGTGAATCTCTCTAGAGAAGTGCTTCAGAGTCTACTCCTGCCTGGCTCCTGGTAAAATGTATTGAAAATGTGATTCAAGGTGAGGAGAGCAGGATGTTCTCTGAGGCAGATTGGTTGGATATGAAACTCAAGCACACTGATGGAGAAAATGATGAAAGACAATGTCAGGAGCTGCAAACTTCTTCACTGTATCAGTTTTCTGTTGCTGTGTGACAAACCACCTCAAATGTAGTGGCTTAAACAACAGCTATTTATTTGGCTCATGGTTTCGTGGGTTGGCAGTTGGGGCTAGCCTCAGCAGATGGCACTTCTGGTTTGGGCTTGGTTGATCTTGACTGGGCTCACTCATGCTTCTGCATTAACAGTGGTGAAAAAAGAAGAAGAAGAAGAATTGATGCATTTGAACTGTTGTGTTGGCAAAGAGTATTGAATATACCATGGACTGACAGAAGAATGAAAAAATCAGTCTTAGAACAAATACAACTGAAATGCTCCTTAGAAGCAAGGTTGGAGAGACTTCTTCTTGCTTACTTTGGACACGTCATGTGGAAAGATCAATTGCTAGAAAAGGACATTATGGTTGGTAAAGCAGAGGGTCATTGAAAATGAGGAAAACTCTCAATGAGATGAATTGACACAATAGCTGCAACAAGGGGCTCAAACATATCAAAGTTCATGGAACTAGTGCAGGACCTGGCAATGTTTTGTTCTGTTATACATAAGGTCGGAGTTGACTTGAAGGCAACTAACAACAATAACAGTGTTAATTAGCATTAAAAAAAAAACCCATTGCTGTCCAGTGGATTTTGAGGCCCGCTGCCTGAACTTCCATCTTGGATTCGCCAAGCCCTGCAGCTACTTGAGTTAGGAGAAGCCTCCAGCCTGACCCATGGACTTGGGACTTTTCAGTCTCTACAACTGCATGAGCCATTTCCTTGATATATACATATATTGGAAACCCTGGTGGCGTAGTGGTTAAGTGCTTCAGCTGCTAACCAAAGGGTCAGCAGTTCGAATCCACCAGGCACTCCTTAGAAACTCTATGGGGCAGTTCTACTCTGTCCTATAGGGTCGCTATGAGTCGGAATCGACTCGACAGCACTGGGTTCTATATATATATATATATATATATATATATATATATATATACACACCCACTGCTGTTGAGTTGATTCCAATTGCCCCATAGGGTTTCCAAGGAGTGGCTGGTGGATTTGAACTGTCCATCTTTTGGTTAGCAGCTGTAGCTCTTAACCACTGTGCCCCCGGTCCTCCATTAGTTAATTAATTAACATTAGTGTTAGTTAGTACTGTTAATTAATGGCTGGTTTATGATAGTCAGCCTGTCCTTGGATAGTTTTGATGTTTGAGACCTCTGTCCACATTGTCTCTTACTCTTTAGCAGGCTAACCTTGGTTTGTTCACACCATGGCCAGGTTCCATGAGAAGCCAGAGACCAGCCTGTGAGAGCAAGTCCAAGTGCTTTTCAAGTTCGTATTTGTGTCGCCCTTGGTCCTGTTCTAGTGGTCAAAGCCCATCACATGGCCAGCCCAGATTCAAAGCATGGAACAAGACTCTACATGTTGATGGAAGGAGCTACACTGTGAGGATGAGGACAGAGGAAAAAAAGAATAATTTGTTGCCATTTTTCCAATCTATCACATTCAAGAGCCAAAAACAAGCTTTTTGTAGGGCTTGTTGTTGTCTTGTTGGTAGGTGCTGTCAAGTTGGTTTCGACTCATAGCGATCCCATGTACAACAGAACGAAACACTGCCCAGTCCTGCATCATCCTCACAATCATTGTTATGCTTGAGTCCATTATTGTAGCCGATGTGTCAGTTCATTTCTTTGAGGGTCTTCCACTTTTTCGCTGGGCTTAAGAGGGCCAATAAATTATACTTTTCCCCACTTCTGAGTTTAGAGCCAGTTTAGAGAAGTACATGGGAGTCAATAGAGCATCAAACATCAGCTTTACCACTGGCAAAGTTGGAATGAGAACGTGACTTGCATTTGTGCTCTGGACAGACTTTCTATAACCCTCTTCCCCCTGGAATTAATGTAACCATTTGGAATTGGAGGTGTCCCACCCTCGGGAACTTAAAAAAACGTATTATGAATAGGAGATGCCAGGGAGATGGAAACAAAAGGAAGAGGCCAGGTGGAAACACTGTAACCTCGGTTCTGTTGAGTAAAATAGACCAATGGATGCTAGACACTTCCCCTTCCATCAAGAAAATAAAGAAAAATGTGGAAGAAGGGGGCAGAAGTTTCTATTTGATGGGTCTAGGTGGGAATGTTGTGAAAGGGAGAAAAAAGGTTCTCCTTAACCAAGATGTATGTTCAAGTGACAAAGGTATTCTTTTTGTGTCCTGAGTATCATTCTTTTGCCTCCAGATGGAACTTTGCTTGACAAAGAAACTATTCATCGTTTGGAAGATGCGCATGGTCAGTGAAGTTTCCCAGTGGGACGTGCAAAAAGGATTTCTTTGACGGAAGTGAAAATAGATGGAAACCAGGAGTTGGCTGCATTGGAAGACATTGGGAGTAACATCCGGTTCCAAGTTGAAGTGAAATAGGCTAGCTGCCAATTCCATGACCTGCTTTCAAATACCAGAACACAGCAATGTTTTGGGAGTGGTGTCATTTGACAGGGGGGCTGCTTCTATTTTTTTCCAATGCTGCAAGACCCAAAGCAGTTTGATCATGGTGTCACAATGAACTCACTTGTGTGACTTTTCTTTCTTAGCAATGCCATGAGTTGGGGTTTGAATTTTTACAGTCACAACAGTCTTCAAAACTCAGGTTTGCAAAAGTATAGCCTGCTTTATTTCCACATAAAAAGTATCTTAACTCTTATGTCCCTAATTCCAGTGATGGTGGAAAGCTTAATCTTGCAAAACCAAGTAGGCTCAGCCAAGGCTAGTTTTAAACTCAGTCTGTTTTGGATACAATTAACCCAGGATGCTTGTGCTCTACCTTTTCCTTTTCTTATGCTCCAGGGACTGGCATCTGGTCCATGGTCATCCCTTGTTGGTGCTGACCTCTGATGAAACTAAGTTGATCCTTGTCATCATGTGCTGATGTCTGCTGCTGTGGTCTGTGGTCCCCTCATGGCCTCCTGTTGACAAGCCAGACATGCTGTGATCTCCTTGTCTTGACCTCAGGCCCTTTTGGGTCAAGTATCCGCTCTTAGAATTTCTGCTTTCTCCTGATGGGTTTGGAACCCTTGGTGTCTTTCTTCCTACCACATTGTGTTGTATTGGACTATATTTTATGAGGCCACTGTCTTAGGCTGGGTTCTCTAGAGAAGCAAAACCAGTGCAGTATCTTTATATATATATATGGATACATACGTATATATATGTGTGTGTATATATATATACATCAAGGAAATGGCTTATGCACTTGTAGAGCCTGAAAAGTACCAAGTCCGTAGGTCAGGCTGGAGGCTTCTTCTGACTCATGTAGCTGCAGGGGTTGGCAAATCCAAGATGGACGATCAGACAGCCAGCCTCTGAATCACAGGTTGTGGAGGGCAGCAAATACCAAGATTGTCAAGTAAGGCGGTAGGTAAGCCACTAGTTCAAGTCCTAAGAACCAGAAGTCAGGTGAACAGGAGCCAGGTGCAGGGTCTAGAGTGAGTGAAAGCCAGTGAGCTTTGCCAGAAAGTCCACCTATAATTGGATGCAGGCCACACCCTCAAGGAAACTCCCTTTCAGCTAACTGGCTGCTCACAAGAGATCTCATCATGGAGGTGATTACATCATTAAATAGCTGCCAAACTAAATCATAACTGCCAAACCACTGAGAATCATGACCCAGCCAAGCTGACATACAACCTTAACCTTCACAGCCACCCTTATGCCCATCCACCAAAATTCTTCTTTGCTCCATTGCTAATGCTACCACTTTTGTGCTTTGCGGGAACGCCTTGTCCACATGGCTTGTAGATTCCCCAGGGTACGCTGGAAAGTAAGGCACAGGTTTCCTCTGCTCTGAAATCTTCCCAAATCATCTGGATTTTCTGTGAACCTCTCCTCCTTCCCAGCTTCCAACCAACGGGAAGAATAAGGAATGTGTTCCCTTTGTCTGGGATTTGCCCCAATAACCACTCTCCTGTTTCCCTCTCCCAAATTTGAAGCAAACTATTCCCCCTTTCAGCCCAAGTACTATATCTTACCTCCTCCCTAGGTCTTTTATTTAATGCCTATGCCTTGTTTTGTTCATGGCTCAACTTGATTTTTTAATTTTTCTCTCAAGCCAAATGAGAGCCAAATGACTCTCAAGACTGCTGTCACCACCGTGACTGTAAAATAGGCATTCAGAAACTCAACTGAGCTTTTTTTTAGGCATTATCTTCTCTCCCCACTGAGGGCAGAGCTTTTGCTTCTGGTAGGCATGGTAGGGGATGGAGGGCAGGATTGGAAAGTTCAGGGGAAAAGCATTTCTGTTAATATCACAGAATTTTATTCCCCCATGGAAACTTGTACACCTTCCAGATAAGGCTATTGTGTTGGGCAAATCCAAGTTTTAGTAATATCCCAGATTTTTCAAATTAAGCATCATTTCCATAAAAGACCCATCTAGAGGCAGTAGCAAGTTGATGTACTCAATGGATTCCACTGGGCCATAGTCTTAAGATGCCTACTTGTGCTCACTCTGGGGCAAGGGAAGAGGCTGGCAGTGCTGTGGCTAGGAGACAGGTCATCAAAGAGGACAGAAAATTGGTATGGGCTCTGGGAGATGGGGTTGGTGGCTTCACCACTGGCATCAGACAGCAGACAGCTGTTCGCAGCTCCACTGCAGTTTTGGGCACTCCTATGAGCCCCATGTTAGCATCTGTTCATGAGTAAATCTTCTCTCACCAATAATGGAACATAAAACCCCTTCTATACAAAGAATAAGGAGAGTAGTGGGCGAAGTACCATACCTCTGTGGTTCAGTACTCTCTGAGGTCAGTGAAAATAGACTTGCATCTTAGTTTCACCCCTTCCCAGCTGTGTGACCTTGGGAAAGTTACTTAATCACTCTAGGCCTCAGTTTTCTGATCTGAAAAATGTGAAGAATGATATCATATCTAAATCGTGTGTTTATTAAGAGAATTAAATAAAGTCACTGGGTGGGACAAACAACTTGTACTTCACTACTAACCAAAATGTTGGCAGTTCAAATCCATCCAGAGGGGCTTTGGAAGAAAGGTTACTTCCATAGAACTACAGCCTTTGAAACTCTGTGGAGCAGTTCTACTCTGAAGCACATGGGGTTGCCGTGGGTCAGAATCAACTCAATGGCAACAAGTTTTTCTTGTGTGTGTGTTAAGTCCCTGGCAAAATGCCTGCTGCCTAATGAGTGCTTCATAAAAGTTAACCATTATTTCTAAGGCACCCTGGTGGCACGATGGTTAAGTGTTCAGCTGCTAAGCAAAGGGTTGGTGGTTTGAACCCACCCAGTGCTTCCTCAGGAGAAAGGCCTGGTGATCTGCTCCTGTAAAGATCACAGCTTAGAAAACCCAGTGGGGGCAGTTCTACTCTGTCACATGGGGTCAAGTCAAAACCAACTCGGTGGCACCTTACCATCTTTCCTGTTATGTTGTTCTTAATTTTTCTTATTGTTACTGTTGTTATTATTCATGGAAAGTACCATAGGCTTTGCTTTGGCCCATTTTTTTCTTTTGCCAGTAACTCTCCCTATCATATATTAAACATCAGGATAGACAAGGGTCAGGTGCCACTTCCCTTAGGTTGGTGCTAAGTTTTCTTTGACAGCAGCAAGGTCATGCAGAAGGACAGCCACGTTCCAACCCCACCATGTTGGTAGTGAAAGTATGAGCAAAGAATATGGAAGCTTTGATAACATTTTCAGTTCAAGCTAGAACAAGACAAGCCACGAAGGAATCAAATTCCTTTTTTTTTCCTTCTTCCCTATTATTAAGGACCTATTCTAGGTATCATAAAATGGTGAATATGTTTATCACAACTTTTAGCAGTGAAACAGTACCTTAACAATACAATCTGACATAAAAATGCATTTCCCCAAAAGCAATTTACAACATAGCATGAGGGAAATTTATGAAAAAAAATTGTACCTCATTTTCAGAGAACTTGGAGCTATCCGTGTAACCCCCGGGTCCATAGGTTACATGTAAAGAGTTTCGCTGGTATCTTTAAGGAACAAGTTTCCAAGCTACCTGCCCATCTCCCAGTTCACCAACCCAGTGCTGTACCCGTGTTATTGACTATAACATGGACTGCCAAAACAACAAACAAATCTGCCTTGGAAGAAGTACAACCACAATTCTTAGAAACGACGACGGCAAGCTTTCGTCTCATGTACTTTGGACATGTTATCAGGAGGGACCAGTCCCTGGAGAAGGATATCATGCTTGGTAAAGTAGAGGGTCAGATAAAAATAGGAAGAGCCTCAACGAGATGGATTGACAGTGGCTGCAACAATGGGCTCAGACATAAAAATGATTGTGAGGATGACGCAGGGCCGGTCAGTGTTTAGTTCTGTTGTACATAGGGTTGCAATGAGTTGGAACTGACTTGAGAGCACCTAGTAACAACAACAGCTGGCAGGCAAGGTCAAAAGAGCATGTGTAGCTAATCAAATCCACCCCAGCTTGTAATTTTTGTTAGACCCCCATACAGAGTGTGGCCAGGAGGTGCTAGGGAGGGGAGAGATCAGGCAGAGCCATCAGCTTTGATGAACCCTCCTGACCTTGTATGGGAGCAGCTCCCAGGACACAGGGAATGAGTGGTTCCCTTTAGCCTCCCCCTTCTGCCAACCTGATTGCCCTCAGCTCACCCCCTGGGTTTTGAATCAAGTCTGGGCTTTTTGCTCAGCAGGGCTGGCAGCTGGCTTGTCTTTATTCTGTGATTCACCATCTAGAGGAGGGAGTCTCTCTGATGAGCCTGTTAAGGCTGAAAACTTAACCCTTCAAATCTTAGTAAAAAAAAAAAAAAGGATCCCACTGGGTTGCCTGACAGATGCAAATTGCTCCCAGGATCAGACCAGATGACCTGGGCCTCAGGCCCTTCAGGGCATGCTCCAGGGCAGTGTGCATCAGGGATTCCACAGAGACATTCTAAAAACACAGCCTCAGAAGTTCATGGTTGTTGCCCACCAAGGTCCCATCTCTGTAGCAGCTTGGGAGTCAGATGGGGCTGATTGAAAAGATCTGGCTGTGCTACTTGCCAGCTGTGTGACTCAGGCAGCTTACCGCCCTCCTTGAGTCTAGTTTCTTTCTCTCTAAAGTGGAGATTATAATATACACACTATCAGGCAGCTCATATGTGAGAGACAAGAGTAGAAGTGTTAGAGACACACACACACACACATACACACACACACACACACACACACACACATCCCATCAGATAAAATGCTCCCTTTTCCCTGGAAGAGGCTAAGTGGGGGGAGGAGAGAGGCCAGGAGGTTCTCCCCATATGGAAGGAAGCATCTAGTATGAACAAGAAGCACCTACCCTCACTCCCAGCCACAACCACATGCAAGCCTGGGAGGTTAGATGTTTGATCAAAGTCTCCATAGCTAGCAAGGGATTCTAGCTCACCGTCTGCGTTCTCTCCCACCGTCAAACAATCCCTCGGATGGCCTATCTGATGCAGGGGCTGGGTTAAGAGAGAAGAAGGTAGTCTCTAGGGATGGGAACCCTCAAAGACTGGTCCCATCTCAGCTTTGCTTGGTCAGGCTCCACATATAAATGCAGAAACCACCTTCACGGGAGTTAGCAGGTGTGGATGGTAGAAACTATGGCAGAGGCATTACTAACAAGAATTGTCCCTAGTGCAGGACGCTGTTTGTTGTACCCTTTTATGAATGATTAATCAAGCTCCTTCTATTTCTTCTCAGTAGGGGAGATGGATTTGATTCAATGTATAAAAGCTTAGGGTAGGGTAGGGGATGGCAAGCATCTTGCCACCCTTTGGTGATGATGATGACGACCATATCTATCATATATATATAAAAAAAAGTCAACACTACCTACACACCAGGCACTATGCTAAGTGCTTTGCTTCCATCAACTAATGTATTTCTCCCAATAATCCTGTGAGGTAGGGACTGTCGTCGTTCTCATTTTAGAGCAGAACAGAGGCCACCCAGCTGGTACATGGCTGAGGCAGGACCCAGTCCAGTTTCATGGATTACAAGCCAGTTCTCTTCCTCACCGCTGTGAGCTTCCTGAGCTGAAGGCAAACCCCTGTCTGTTCTTAGAAATGTGGTTTCCCTGTCTTGGGAACCCTCTGGTGTTTTCCTCAATGCCTGAGGGTCTTTACACCTAATGAAAAAACTAGTTGCTATCCAGTCAGTTCTGACTCACGGAGACCCCCTGTGTGTCAGAGTAGAGCTGTACTCCATAGGGTTTCTAATAACTGATTTTTCAAGTAGATTGCCAGGCCTTTCTTCCGGGATGTCTTTCCAACACATCTAATAAAGTAATTTTCAAGTCATCTTGCCCACCTGCTAGAAAGAGATAACATCCTCAGATGGACGGGGAGGTTAGGCCTGAACCCCTCTGTGGCTTCACCCTTATCAGAAGATATGAGTCCCTCACTCGGGTTGGGACTTTGCCCAGGTTGGCTACCGGACTCAAGAGGGACTGCTACATAGGAACCCATCTCTTTTACTGTATTTCTCCCAGGAGAGGTTGTCCTTGGAGCAATTTGGATGTTTCCCTGAGAAGCGGAAAGGGAATCCACTTCAGGCAGATCCACTTTTCCAGGTCTTACTAAGACCTGGCATCCAGCTAGTAAGGAGATGTTTAATCTGAGATCAGCTCCTGTCACTTCCAGAGCCTGAGGACAGCATTCAGGTTCAAACTCATTCAGCACCAGGGCCATGTTATTTTTTTCTGTCCTTCACCAGGTCCCTAATATGAATTACTTCTTGGGAAAAAAAGACCATTCGCAGACCTGGCCTTTCAAATGGCAATGTGTTTGGTTATCAGATTGTTTGACTGGTTAGGAGGCATGCTAGCACCCCAGCATAAGCCTTTCTGGGGAGGAATGCACTGCATGACCACGGGGAATTCAAAATTAAAATAAATAGATAAAAAGCCAAGGCACTAATCAGTAAATCCAGATACTTCCACAGAGCTTTGCAGACTTTTCTACCTAAAGCGGTTCTAGTCCAGTGAAACATGTTTGCTGATAGTTATGGAGGAAAATTGTGGGCTTTGCTTGCCTGATAAACACCAACCCTTCTTCTGTAACGAATCAAAAAGCAAAACCCATTGCCAATTCATGGCCACCAGAAGTGTGACAGAGTAGAACTGTGCTACATAGGGTTTTGTTGGCTGTAATCTTTATGGAAGCAGATTGCCAGACCTTTTGAGGCACAGTTAAGTGGGTTTGAACAGCCAACCTTTAGGTTAGTGGTCAAGCACAAACCAGTGGTGCCACCTAGGGACTCTCTTCTGGTAACAGCATCCAGGTTTTGCCTTAGGAAGTGTTCTCTTGCTCATTGGATGCAGTGTTGGTGAAACTGCCAATCAAGAAGCCCCACTTCCAGCCGAGGGATAGGGAGGAGGCTCAAGTTCAACCAATCAAATGCTCTCTCCCTGAAATTTGAATCTTGAGCAGAGTGACATAAAACCAGAACTAGGTGGCACCCATTCATTCCAATAACAATTATCTAAAGAGAGCAATCCCTTATTCCCGTGCCAGGATACCCACCCAGACATGGGTATCCAACTCCAGATACCTAGAGTTACCTGGTTCCCACTTCTTTCAAGACCCATTTCCCCAGTTTTCCATTTGATTCTGTAAACCACCCCACATCCTTCCAATAAATTCATTTCTGCTGAAACCAGCATTGTTATTTGTTGCTCACGACCACAGACCCACATGGCTGTTAAAATCCTCACAGTGGACACATTGCTTGCGGCCCCCTCTGTCTACGACCTGTGAGTTATACAGTGGGGTTAAGTTACTGGATGTGTTCTTGTCTCTCTTCAACTGAAACTGGTCTTACCTCACCTCCTGGACTGAAGGCGGCTGGCCTCGTATAGAAATGGGCACCGTGTGGGCCAAGCAGAGCCCATCCTTGAGACCCCAGGAGGTGGCTGATGGGCAGGGCTCAGTCTAGCAGTGGTAACCAGTTAAGCCAACCTGACTGGCTCCTTCTGACTTTGGGGAAGAGAATAAAGAGTGATCATTTGGTAACAAAAGGCAACTACAGGAGAAGTGCATAAAGAACTAGAGCCCTAACACTGGCCTTCTCTCTGATCCATTTGTATTCCACAACAACCCTCAAAATTGGGACCCTCCCTTTGCCTGATTCCTGTTTCTCGTTCAGATCGCACCTTAAATGTCACCTCTCCAGTGCAGCCTGATTACAAACCCGAGAACTAGGGCTATTGCTCAGACTGGAGTAGAAGGATCAGGCCATGGTGTGGTTTGATGGCATGCTGCCCTAGGCTCTTTTATAATTGTCTGTTTGTAGTAAACCTGTGATTGCCTCATGTTGCTTCTCATTTGTGTAGCTCGTTTTGTAAAATTTGCTCTTTCTAGTAATTAATTTTCAATGAAAACTAAACTTGCAATAACAAATTAGCAAGTTTGCAAGGACGTAAAATAATGGCTAAAGGAGTGGCAAAGACAGTTACCCCAAAACACGTATGCAAATATGCCCAAGCCAGCCCAGTGATGGGGAGAAGGGTTGGAATATAGAAAGTGGAAAAAAGGTTCTCTACTTACATAAAGACTTATCAAGATTGATTTTTATTGAGATTAAATTTGACTAAATTATGGGTTGTCCAGGTTCTGATTGCCTCCTATTTATTTATTTATATCTGCATGGCTCTTTACAGTTTTGCAAAAAACCCTGGTGGCGTAGTGGTTAAGTGCTAAGGCTGCTACCCAAGAGGTCAGCAGTTCGAATCTGCCAGGTGCTCCTTGGAAGCTCTATGGGGCAGTCCTACTCTGTCCTGTAGGATCTCTATGAGTCGAAATCGACTCGATGGCAGTGGGTTTGGTTGGTTTTTTGGTATTAGAGCTGATATTTATTTAGATCTTCACAACAGCATTGCACATTAAGATATTATTATCTCCATTTTGAAAATTAGGGAAATGAGGCTAAGCGAAGGGTTAAGTTGCATGGTCAGCTCAGATCTCTATGCCCCAAGTCATCATAGCCCCCACCCAACATTCCACCCTATGCCACACCCTACCACACTCGGCTTATTGGCTAACTCTCACTTGACTTCAGACACTTGAATTCAAAGGATAGACAACAGCTAGTTGAACTTGATGCTTAATTTGGTCTTGTGACAAGAGGTCCAAGTTTAGGCTTTACCGCTTGCTTGCTTTAAGATTGTGTTGTTGTTGTTAGGTGCCATCGAGTTAGTTCCAACTCATGGCAACCCTACATACAACAGAATGAAACACTGCCGGATCCTGCACCATCCTCACAATCGTTGCTATGCTTGAGACCATTGTTGCAGCCACTGTGTCAATCCATCTTGTTGAGAGTCTTCCTCCTTTTCACTGACCCTCTACTTTACCAAGCATGATGTCCTTCTCCAGGAACTGATCCCTCCTAATAATATGTCCAAAGTATGTGAGACGTAGTCTCACCATCCTTGCTTCTTTGTGACTATGGACAACTTATTTACCTTTTTGACTATTGGTTTTAGTGGAGACAATTCCTACTTACAAATTTCATACTGTCAGTTCATTCATTCATTTTAATCATTCATTCAAGAGATGTTTCCTAAGTACCTAGTCTTTGTAATGTGCTACTACTGTTGGGTATGTGAAGCTCAAGAATATGTTCAAGACCCAAGATATAATGGAAGTAAATGCGCTTTATGAACTCTAAGTTGCTAACTAAATGTAAGTTGCATTATTACTATGCCTTCTGGAATATTTGCATTTTCGATGGTGATAAGTAGAAAACAACCAAGCATAGCATGAAAGAATGAATTATTAATGGTGGAATTTTAGGCATTCTGGTGTGTTTGAGTGTGTGTGTGTGGTGTGTATACTTATGGTAGGAAGTAGTTGATACTAAATGGGAGAGGAAAATGGGAGGAGGGAGAGTTTTTTTTTAAACAATGCTGTTGTTGTTATTAGGTGCCATCGAGTAGGTTCTGACTCATAGCAACCCTCTGTGCCATAGAACGAAACACTGCCTGGTCCTGTGCCATCCTCACAATCGTTGTTATGCTTGAGCCCATCTTTACAGCCCACTGTGTCAATCCACCTCATTTTTCCAATAGAGGATTTTTTCCCATCAAATTCCCCCATGGAAGGGTGATGTTATGGATTAAATTGTGCCCCTCAAAAAGATATGCCGAAGTCCTAATCCCTGTTCCTCTGAATGTGACCTTGTTTGGGGAAATAGGAGTTTTCTTTGCAGATGTTATCAATTAAGTTAATGATGTCATACGGGAATAGGGTGAGTCCTAACCCTATTCCCTCCTGAGTGGTGTTGTATGGAAGTGGAGAATAGACATGGAGACAGACACATACAGGATAAAGATACCGGGTTATGATCTACCTACAAGCCAAGGACCATTGAGAAATGCCCCAGTGCTACCAGGAGTTGAAAGAGACAAGGAAAGATCTTCCCTGAGAGCCAGCTGAGAGACAGCATAGCCTTCCTGAATTCAAACTTCTAGTTCTTGAACTACGGCACAATAAATTTCTGTTGTTTAAAGCCACCCACTTTGTAGTATCTTGTTATGGCAGCTCTAGGAAAAGAAGGCAGATGATACGCCAGGCTTATTCTAGAAGTGGAAGCAGAGAAGAGGAGCTTAACTTTCTTCCTGAAGCCCTGATGATAAGCTTATACCGTTATTTGCTTTTCAATCATCAGGAGAAGCGGGGCTTCCAGTCTCTGAAGAACTTCCTTTGCTTATAAATACTATCTTTGCTGACTCTGTATGAACTTCAAAACTGATAATGAATATATTTTATCTTCCCACAAAGGGAAAGAGGTTGCCCCTTTATTGAAAACATCCATCCATTCTCCCTGGAAGTCACAACACCACTGATCCTACTTCATAAGACTGGAGGGCTTAATGGAAACCTGGGTTGGATTTTCAGTTACCACATTTTGGAGCCTTCTTTGGAAGTGCTGGCGAAAAACTCATCTTCCTTGGCCATCACACCTTCCATAAGAGAGTGAAAGAGAATAATTTTTTTTTTTAGGAATCTGGTGTCTGAATTTAAGTCATCCAAATGTCAACACATTCATACATGCTGAATATTATCTCTTTATGGCTGTGTAAGTGTCCCTGGGAGGTGCAAATTGTTAAGGGATGGATTACTAGCAGAAAAGGTCATAGCCTTGAAAACCCTATGGAGCAGTTCTACTTGCACACATGGGGTCACCATAAATTAGAATCAATTCAACAGCAACTGACTACAACATGGCTGTATATTAGGCCCTGGAATCTGAAATTTATTACATTTAGCCCCAATTCTGGGCCCTCTGATCTCTGCACACAGTTGCTGAGAGCACCTGGGACAGGTTCTTGATCTTTTAAGACCTGTCTCCATCTGGATCCTTCCTGGGTCTCATTGCCGCTTTCACAACGTGCTATTCTCTTAACCTGGTTTGTGCCATGGGTGATGCCTCAACCTCATGATTTCTTTCACCTGAAACGCTTCTTCTACCGTCACCTCCTCTTTGAGCGTCACTTAAAAATAGCTGCCATGATACCAGGAACCATGCTTAGTGCCTTAAAGAATTATCCCCAATCTTCATCAAAAAAAAAAAGAACAAACAAACCTCTTGCTGTAGAGTTGATTCAGCTTATGGCAACTCCATGCATTACAGAGTAGAACTGCTCCATACAGTTTTCTTGGCTGATGTTTATGGAAGCAGATTTCTTCTGCAGCACCACTGAGTGGATTTGAACCACCAACCTTCAGGTTGATAGTTGCGTGCAAACCATTTACACCAACCGGGAATCTTCTAATCTTCATAACAACTCCAAAATGTGCACATATTATTCCTATTTTATTTAATCTGAGGTTTAGAAGGTTAACAGGCTCACCTAAGATGATACACCTGGCAAGTGGAAAGGCTGGAGTTTAAATAGCTGCTCAGTTCCAGTCTCTGAAGCCCTTGTGATTCTTCCTTTAATTTTCAGGCTTCTCCAGTACTTTTATATAAGCCACAGTGGATGAAGG